>NW_028258151.1:31234128-31851193 GCF_053883595.1 Heterocephalus glaber
TGTAGGTATGATCCTTGCAGGTAGTTTCCGATCCTTGTCAAACACCTACATAAACACCCTTCCCCCCCACCCCCCAGCACTACGGATTGAATCCATGGCTTCGTTCATGCTAGGCAAGCACTCTACCACTGGGCCACATCCCCAGCCCTTCCTTTCCTTGTGACATACCTATGCACACATGCATGGCAACCCTGCTAACCCTGTGTGACAATTAGTCTTTCCCAAAAGGCCAGTTATTGTTAGGATGGCTGAGAATGTGCCACTTTTAAACGGCACATTTGTATCCCCGTGTGCAGAGTTCTGCATTAACCCAGACCTCATACTTCCTAAGACATGGCTTGCGTCTTTTTTGCCTATCCAGGCAGTACATAGAGAGCTGGAGGGAGCACAGGCTTTACTGCTGGGTATTGCTAAGTTCTAAACACAGCTCTGCTTACTCCTAGCTCTCTGACCTTAGGTGAGCTACTGAACTTCTAAGACGTGTACTCCTTGGATGTCCATTGATGACAGAGATGGGTCCCTTTTTTTCTTTTTCTTTTCTGTCTCCTATAGAACTCAGCACAGTGTGGTACAGCCAATAGTTGCTCAGGTAACGTGTTTAAAGGGAAAAATTGCAGTACTATTGCTTCTTGTTCAGTCCATCATCTACAGTGAGGCAGTGGGGAAGGACCAAGGATTTGCTGGAGAGAGCCAAATAGAAACATTGAGACTGCATGCCAGATAGTCTCTGTTGCAATTAGTTGACTCTGCTGTTGTGGTTTGAAGACTGCCCTAGAAATAAAGACCAAACGGGAATGATTGTGTTCCAGTAAAACTTGACAGAAACCCGAAGTTGGAGACTGGAGAGTTGGCCTGTGGCAGAAGTTTGCCAGCCCCTGCTCTAGACGACACAGTCGTCCTTGCACAAAATACTGTCTCTGTTACAGCACCGCTCAAAGTGGAGTCTGTGAACAGATGTCTGTCTGCACACTTTTTATTTCCAAACTGCAATAAGGCAGGAACATGCAGCAGAATAAATCAGCTACGTCGCTGGGCAGATTGTGTACTTAAGCTGTTTTCGTTTCGTTTTGTTTTGTTTTGTTTGGGGCAAGGTTTTGTCAATGAAAGAAGGAATTAATTTGTATTTTGGTGCAAGCTCCTGTTTCGGTCTCCTGTCACAGACCAGTAGCAAACAGCAGGTTAGCGCTGAGGATTGGACGTCTGTGTCATTTACCGGGAAACACATAGTGCATTCTGTGTGATCAAAAGCCCAAGCTGAGAGCGCCACGTTCCCTCTTTCCACTCTCCGCCTTTCTTCAGGACGTGCCCCTGATCAGCCTGGCCAACATCTTGCACAACGCCAAGCTCTGGAACGACGCTGTCATAGTGGCTGCCATGGCGGTGGAGATCGCGCCGCACTTCGCCGTGAACCACTTCACGCTGGGCAACGTCTACGTGGCGATGGTGAGGTCGGGCTGTGAGCTCATCTGTGATCTCAGAACTCCTCTGAGTATGTCGTTCATTGTCCTGCAGTTCCCTAGACGTTGTCTGTCCGAAATTGCCAGCTCCACCGAGGATAATTTTATGAGAAAAGGTTTGAGAGCTTGGCTTGTTTGTTATTGGTTTTGGTTTTGGTTTTGGTTTTAGCACCGCATGAAATTTGTCTAAACGTTTGCAACTCTGGAGTCCGCACCGTGAGTTTAATACTGGTAGCAGAGTCAAGTTTCCGTCCATGTTTCTGCAGACCCCGCCTGTTCCAGACAGCCCCGCCTAACACTCGGTGTAGACATGCGCACATCGTCTCTTCTGCCAGCTTGGCGGAGGTGCTGTCATTGCCCTCCTGACACCCCGCACATACGTCCCTTGATTTCTAATCCTTTGTTAACCGTTTGTCTCTCCCTCCGGACTGCAGGCTCTTTAGGGACAGCACTCCTCTTCATCTCCTGGTCCTAGAACCTTACTGTGCTGGGCACGTACTAGGTGCTCCTCAGATTTTTAATGAATGGTGACAATCCCAGTAGTTTCACAGATAAAATTTACAGAGAACTTGGCAAAGCCATCATCCACATTCCTCATTCTGGTCAGAAACAATGACCGATTTCAGAACGTAAATCCCAGAGGTCCCTATAAAAGCTGACATAACTGAATTTGACATAAGAATCGTGCCATCCACTTAAAGCATGGAGTCACACACGGGGCTGTACCCAAGATATTCTCAATAACAGAATAATAGAACGGGTAACCCTTAGCTATAAGCTTTAAGTATTGTCCTTAACTTCAGAGGCAGGAAGTATAATTTGGCCAGGTTACTAGTGCTGAATGTGGAGATTTCCCTCTCTGCGATCTATTTTTGTCCGCTGTAAAGGGGAGATTTGCTGCTAAGAATGAAGATTCTGTCTCTCACTGGGCTAGACAGAGTCACTTAACCAGTTGGTTCTGGCTCTTCTTGAGAGGATCTATGTGAGTAAAATATTAACACCTTCATCCTGGCAGTGGTCACTTCCAAATCCTGCTGATTTTGTGAAATGTGAGGAAGAATTGGAAGTCTTTAAAATTTACAAGTCTAATCAAGGTACCTGACTGGACTTCCATCTTTCCAGCTATGGTAGAAAATCTAGGCAGATGCATAATGAGCTTTCTCCAGGTATGATTCTAGAGATGTCCTCGAGGATTAAATGGGAGGATTTCAGAAAGCACCAAGTTCAGTGTGTAGCACATTTCAGGTCCTCACTAATGTTAGTTCCTGTTACTTTCACCGTCACTCCCACAGCTGGGTCTCACCTCTGTAAAAGCTCATCTGCCCTCCCCTCTGTGCCGTGAGGATGAGGCAGCCTTGCTCTGCCCACCTCAGGGCTCTCCCCAGAGGCAGGTCTCCTGAGGTGACACTGCAGGCCTGTCCCTAGTACACAGGCGCTTCCTGCCTGGAACAGGACGCAGTTCCTGTTCAGGCTGGCCATGCCATCCCTCTCACATATGCTGTTGGCCCTCACAGGAGGAGTTTGAGAAAGCGCTGGTGTGGTACGAGTCGACCCTGAAGCTGCAGCCAGAGTTTGTCCCAGCCAAGAACCGGATCCAGACCATCCAGTGTCACTTGATGCTCAAGAAGGGGCGGCGTTCTCCATAGTGCACTGCTGTTGTCTTCCCTTGCCTCATGCTCTCAGAGCAGAGTCTACAGAGAACCCAGTCGTTGTCAGCAGCTCCTTCTAATGACGGCTGAGAGAATGGCCAAGACTTGGAACAGGGCCTGGATGGATGTGGAAGTCGGTTCAGTGTGATTCTAAGCTCCTCCTTCCCCGTACCAACCTCAGAGGGGCACCTTCAGAAACACAGATTTCCTCAAAGGGAAATGCAGCTTATAGATACCATGTAAATACGGAGCCAAGACATTTCTGGAGCTTTGCTCTGCCTCCAAAGCCTCAAGGCCTTCAGGGCTCCTCTCTGCGGTCCAGCCAGCTCCACCCTGGAGGAGGCCGAAACCACACTTCTCATTCTCTGCTTCTGTTGCTGCCTGAGCGGGCAGGGGAGAGCCAAGCCCCCTGCCCTCCGCCTGTCACCGGGCCTGTCCATTCCGTGCTGCTGTTACACGCTCTCAGAGGTAGTTTGCAGGGGAGGAAGGGGAAACTGATTTTAAAAACAAAATATTCACAACAACAAAAACTCTTAGGGTCACCTGGCCTTCGTGACGTTATTTATGTTGGGGAGGGAGGGGGGCTGAGAAGGGGGAATCAGCAGTGGCAACATCTTCATCATTTGTACTTTGATTACCAATCACAAGGAAACCAATATGTTGCAATCCTATATAACAGGTTATATATATAGAATATGTATATTTGAAGCCCTCTACAGACCGCGTCTGTGTGTTACTAATTCTCTGCTCACTGTGTTACCCATCTTGGGGTAGGCGTGACTGTCAGCTGCCTCTTAGGCCTTCCCACTGAGCTCCTCGGGAAAGTAGGGAGCAGAGGTCCAGGGTGTCCATGCAGTGCCTCTGCCTGTGGTCCCAGGGGAATCACGAACTCCAACATTTTGGAACCATCAAGGGCACATACTGAGAACAAAAATAAAAGTTGTTTATAAGCAAAATAGGTCTGTGGTGTGGCTTTTCGTTAGAACCAGGCTCATTTGAACCCCGGTGGAGCCTGTCTTTAACCCTGCTTGCCTTTATCTTCCTTTCTACATCGGCAAAATGAGGGGCAAGCAATCCATCACCCGGCTTCAAGGTGGGTGAACTCGCTAGCGTGATGCATTTGACTGGGAAAGGCACCTAGTCAGCACATATGCAGAGCAGGGCGTACAGCTGACCTTCCCGGGAAAAGAAGAATCAAGCACAAAGCCATCCCCCCTCTGAGGAGGACGGATGGGGGACATCACCCCAATCAGTGCCATAGAGAGCAGGGAGCAGTCGTGCCAGCAGTAGGTGGAGCGGTCCCTTCAGGTCAGGCCTGCCCAAAGAGCATTCTGTAGACTCCCAGAGCACCATCTGCTCACGTCAGATACGGGCTCACCGCACTGGGGCCCTTGGTTCTGACACTCACTGTGTAATTCCTTAGAAGTAGCTCGGTGATCAGGCATCCTGTGGGCTCTGCCCTGTATGCATCTGGAGTCCAATAAATTCAGTGCTATCTGATGTATTCGGAGAAGAGCAAGCTCGTCTCTCACTGAATAAAGTGACCCTTTCCTCACTAGGAAGAACCTTATAAATCAGTGCACCTATCTATACTTCCTGCTTCCCCACTCACCACCGTTGGGCATTTTAAACAGTTGCTTAGTTTTCCTACGCTGACATATGATGAAGTTCACTTTTTGGTGCCCAGTTCTGTGAATCTTGCCACGTACACAGTCATGTTGACGCCAAGCAATCAGGGTGTAAAACTCCCATGGCTCAAAAAGGCTCCCTCACCCCGCCCCCTTCTTAGTGAAACCTTCCCTGCCCTTAACCCTTGGCAACCACCAGCCTGTTCTGTTCCCTACAGTTGTGCCTTTTCCATAGTGTCCTACATTTAGGATTGCACGAACTGGACAAGACAGTGCCTGCCTGCAGTCCCAGTGGCTTGCGAGGCTAAGGAGGATTCAAGGCCAGTCTGGGCAATTTATCGAGTCCCTGTCTCCAAATGAAAAGATGGGCTGGGGATGTAGGTCAGTGTGAAGATCCTGGGCTCAATTCCGTACCACAAAAGGGTGGGAGGTTACACAGTGAGTCTTTTTCACTTACCCTAGTGCACTTGTGGTTCACCCAGGCTGTGTGAATCGGTGATTCGTTACTTTTTCTTGCTGAGTAGTATTCCATCTACTTGCCTGCCAGAGGACACTGCGATGCTTCCAGCTTTTACTAATAAAGCTGCAATAAACAGTCATGTATAGGTTTTCGTGTGCGCAGTTACTTTTGCTATGTAAATAATTCAGCCATTTTCTTGCTTTAGATCTTTGGAAATCAGGCACAGTCAGCAGCAGTTTCAAGTCAGTTATACAGGAGGAGCATGGGGTAGGAGCAAGTGTTAGTCTGCTTATCTGAAAGAGAGGGCAAGAGCTCCACCTTTCTCTGGAATAACTGGGAATCGCTTCAGGGCATTGTTCCCCAGCTCGCCTGCAAGTTCTGCGTCAACTCAGCTTGGTGAGAAGCTGGGCTTCATGACCCGTGGATCCATCGTCACGCAAAGAGGAACAGGCAGGTGGGAACTGGCAGCACCAGGGCCACTCAGGTATCTTCCCCACCTGCCTTGCAGCTTTCCCGCCCTGTTGCTGTCAACCCAGAACTGTCTGGGGCTTATTCACTACATATGTCAAAGATTTGACTTGTGCTAGTCTAAGATGTTGGTACTAACTTGCTTGAGTGGAATGCTGAGCCCAAATCTCTAGGATAAGGGGCAGCGTTTACTGTCTCTTCTGTCCCACATATGAGGGGCTTCCAGGAAAGACTCCTCCAGGACGGGCCATGTCATAGGGGCCCAGCCCTGGAGCAACTCTGTGGTGGGGCTGGGCCTGATTCAGAGATCCCAGATGGGCTCAACAAACCTGAATTCATGTCTTAGTCCTGCCTCTTAATAGCAATGATCTCCAGCAAGTCATTTAGTTTTGCACTGAAATTCTCAAAGAGAGAAAATACTGTGAAAACGATGAGGATTACTGTATATTTTAGCTTTTCATCGCTGTGACAAGATACCTGAGAATAACAATTTAAAGGAGGAAAGATTTACTTGTGCTCATGGTTTCAGATGTTTTAGTCCATGGTCACTTAGCTCTATTATTTCTAGGTCTGTAGTGAGGTAGAAACATCACAGCAGAAGGGCGTGGAAGAGGAAAGCTGCTCATCTCCTGGCAGCCTGGAGAGGGAGGGGCGGGGAGAGAGAGAGAGTCCAAATAGAAGATAGAGTTTCCAAGGTCCTACTCCCATGACCCTCCTTCAATGGGGCCCCACCTCCTAATATCCCATTTGGCTGTGAACTCTTCAAAGAACTAATTCACTGAAGAGGTTAGTGCTCTCATGATCTTATCACTGCCCAAAGGCCGCCATGCCCTTTCTGCCTTGGAGCCAGCAGACTGTGGACTGAACCTCTCCTTTAAGTTGTGAGTACCAGGTATTGTGTGTCAGGATTGAGAAGGTAACTAAGACACCCACAAACTGAACTCTGCTGTGTCTGCTATCTGAGTCCTCTGGGGTGATGTAGCCTTTTCTAGGTGCAGGGACTTCACTTTCTACTCTAAGCAGCATCATCGATGGCTCAACCCTTCCCTGCATTTCCCATCCTTTGCTTCTGCCACTCATTCAACAACCATATATCAAATACCTGCAATGTGCCAAGTACTGTGCTGGCCACTGCAGGTAAATCAGAGTGATGGAAGAAGAGAAGGTGGATGCAGAAGGGGGTAAGAAATGAGGCTGGAGCCAGATCGTGCAAGACAACAAAAAGAGAGCTAAGGAGTTGGGACTTTGCCCCAAATACAATTCAGAGCTACCCCAGCATCACTTTCAGCCTCAACTTAATGCTTCCTAAGCTTCCACGTGTCCATTGAGCATCCACATTTCCATGCTTGGGATCATGATATTCCCCAGGATGCCAATTCCCTGCAGCCTTCCCCCTTTTTTCATTTACTTAATTCTACTGCCTTTCTGCTCACAGGATGCCATGCTTTCTGAGCACCTGTCATAGTCTCTATGGTGACACTCATCACACTGTGTTGAAATGACCAAATTGTGTATCTTGTGTCCAATCAGATCTTTAGCTCCGTGTCTAATCAATGTCTATATCCTCTGCTCTTACAACATTTAAGCCCAGCACAAAGTCATAAGTTGATTTAAAACTAGAAAAAAAGAGTTACTAAACAATTGACTTAATGGTGAGCAGAACCAACAGTACCCAAGAGAAAGTACACTGACATCAGGGAGAGGAGACTAGGAATAGGAGCTACTGAAAGGAAAGGGAAGTACTGGGAGTGTAGCTCAGTGGTGCAGCACTTGCCTAGCATGTGTGAAGCTCTGGATTCAATCCCCAGAATCATATAAAAAATAGGATTGAAAAACTAAATGAGAAAATTCTTTTAAAAAAAGAAAGAAAGGAGAGAGAAGAGAAAATCAAGGAAAATTCTACCCAGTGTGTGGAAAAGCTGCTTTCACTCAATATGCAGAGGTACTGCCTGGCCCTCAGCCCCACTTCTGATCCCCTAACTGCACCTGACCCATGTACAGCACTTTGGACAGGGTGAGGCGCACACTGTACTATCAGTAATGTTAGCTCTTCTTACTAACCTAGGCCTCCAGTCCTACCACTGGGCCTTTTCCTGATTCTACAAATTACCCTTTTTTTAAGAGTTTTGTTTCATTTCTAGATTCTAAGGCATTGATTCCAAGCCTGGAAGATGGGCAGCTTGCGCCAAAAGAACACTTAATACAAACACCAGGAAGATTTTCCTTTACCTTGGTAGATTTCTTCTATCCTGTCTTTCAGGTCAATGGTTCTCTCTTTAGCTATGTCTAGTCTAGTCTACTTTTAATCCATACATGGAGTTTTTATTTTAATAGTTATATTTCTTGCTTATAGGATTTTTACCTGGTTCTGTTTATCATATCCACCTGTTTATGTTTCATAACCTCTCCTTGTTTTATGGATCCTAGGTTTTCTTTTAACCACTTGAACAGTTTCAGCCTATTTAATTTTCAATTTGGTCTATTATTTCTCATTTATCAGGGATGAATTCTGTTTGTTGGATTGTGGATCAGCTAACCCCATAACATTATAATGTCTTCAGTTCTTATTCATTGGATCACTACTCTTGTGTTCTCTTATGTTCTTAGCAATCACATCTAGTCACATAGTTTCGAATCATCATGTATGAGACCTCCAAAATATATGTCCAACGTAGATGTCCTCTCCTAACTCTAAGCTCGTTTCTCCAGGTATCTACTCAATATCTTTATGTGCTCTGTACGTAACTGAATCCCTTCTCTTCCCCACCAATTACTATTTAACTTTTATCTCCCCATCTGAGCTAATAACAGCTCTTTCCATCCAATTTTTCAGGTCAAAAAAAAATCCTACAGGGGCCGGGGATTTAGCTCAGTGGTGCCATCGCCTGCCTCGCAAGCACAAGGTCCTGAGTTCAATCCCCGGTACAAAAAAAAAAAATCCTATAGTAATCCTTGACTCCTATTGAAACATAGATCATGTCATTCCTTTTCTTAACACTAGTGACTTACAGTAACATAAACTCCTAAAAATACAAGAAAAAAAATCTACCAGATCCAGTTCACCTGGCTGGCTTCATCTCCCAGTACTCTCCCTCCTGCTGACTACTCAGCCCTGCTGACCTCCTGGCTGTGTCTTATAGCCTCAGTCATACCTCTGCTCAGGGCATTGGTGTTTGTTCTCCCCTTTGTTAAAAATACTCTTCCCTATTAAAAGCAGCAAATAAATATATGAAAAAATGTTCAACATCACTGGTCATTCGAGAGATGCAGATGAAAACAACACTGAGATTCCACCTCACTCCAGAAAGAATGGCTGCTATGAAGAAATCAAACAATAACAAATGCTGGCAGGGGAGTGGGGAGAAAGGAACCCTTCTCCATTGTTGGTGGGAGTGCAGACTGGTGCAACCACTGTGGAAATCACTGTGGAGATAACTCAAAGAACTAGGACTAGAGGTCCCATTCGACCCAGCTATTCCTCTGCTGGATATCTTCCCAAAAGAATTAAAAGAATCATACCACAGCGATATATGTGCACCTATGTTTATAGCGGCACATTTTGTAATAGCTAAAGCTTGGAAACAGCCCAAGTGCCCATCAACTGGAAATTGGATAAAGAAAATGTGGGTTTTTACAAAACGGAGTACTAGTCAGCCATAAAGAACGAGAAACTAGAGTCATTTATAGCTAAATGGATGCACATTGAGGCCATACTCTTAAGTGAAATAAATAGGACACACATGTGTAAATACTGAATAGTTTCTCTGGTGTGAGAAACTGAAAGTGTAAATAAGGATGAAAATGGTTAAAATGAATAATTGATCATTTGAAATAGGAAGAAAAGGTCCAAAGGTGTAGGGGTGGTGGGAGGGGAAGGGGAAAGGAAAAACTATGAGAAAAGAAAAAAAAAATGGAAACAAAGTCTATGTAAATAGGGAAGGGTTTCGGGGTAAAGGGCGCACAGGTAATGGGGAGGGGAGAAATACTCTTCCCTTAAACACCTGCTCAGCACATCTTCTCACCATCGTTCTCTATGAGGCTTCCTGGATCATAATTTTTTTTTTAGATAAAGTCTTACTACGTTGCCCTGGCTGGCCTCAAAGCCATGGGTTCAAAAGATCCTCCAGACAGCGGGAAGTACAGGGGTGTGTACGGCTAGCTGTGGATCTTGATATTTAAATTGTAGCATCCTCCTCTGTGATTTTCTAATGCCCTTTCCTTTTTTCTCCTCTTTCTTCATCACGCTTATCATTCCTGGGTCTATCCTGTATGTTCTTTATTTATTGTCTGTTACCCTCAGGATCAAAGAATGCAAAATTTGCCTCTAGGCCCTGCTGCAAGGTCAGTGTCCAGAAATCCCTGCTGAATGACTGCATGGGTGAATGAAGGAGAGCTGCTGGACTCCCTCATACACTGTATATTTGTTTTAGTTGCCCGGCAGCAGTCAATGCCTGAGCTAATTCTCCAAGTTATTTGGAGTTGCAGACCCCGTCCCATGGGGAAGTGTTTGAGATGGCTGAATTCCTTATGAGGTTGAACGTGTTCTTGTGTTAATTTCTCAACTTGGGATTTCTACACTGTACTGCACGAGAGTCACGGTTGCGGCTTCCCCAGGGCAGGAGCCTCAGAGCCCTAATATGCTCACCTGGTGCACAGGCACCTTCTGGTGGCCTCACAGTGAGCCCAGTTCCACCCCTCAGCTGTCCATGAGGCCCAATTCCTGCCCCTCCAGGGGCCCAAGACTATGGCTTCTGCCAAAAGTCTCAGGCCCCGGGAGTCATGCAATAGCATAGACCCCATCCCAGGCCTGGGGCCTGGTGATTTCTCTTTCTTGGTTCTGAATTAACTATATTTTTGAAATATTATATATTGCCTTTTTGGTTTTGTTTTTTTCTTTTTTTTCAGTACAAGGGATTGAATCCACAGCCCAGCACATGCTAGACAGGGCTTTGTCACTGAGATACATCACTAACCATTTTCTTCTGTCTCTTTTTTTTTTTTCCAACTTGGGGTATCACTGCATCACCCAGGCTGACTTCAAACTTGTGAGCCTCGTGCCTCGGCCTCCCAAATAGCATAAATTACAGGCTTGCGCCACCCTGGCCCTTGTAGCGCTGGAGTTGCAGATAGGAGATTCCCTATCTCTATATTCTGCGGTGACTGGAAGTTTCGAGGGGCGAGGGCTACAGCACATCTCAGCTTTCCCCTGAGGTCGGGAATCTTCTCCTCTGGTGGCGCAAACTCCTGTGTGAGAAGCTTCACCACGAGACATAAATTATATCTGTCGAGAGGACCGGAAGAGAAGGAGATGTTTAGATGCACTGTGTTAAGAGCAGACTCCTGTTTTGTCTGAAGTTAAACTGCTCCCAAGTTATGATGCTCCCCACCCTGGAAGTCTCTGCACCTAGTAGAAAGCCCGGCTTCTCTGCAAATGTCTCTCTTTTTTGGGGGAGGTTCACTTTACTATCTGAAAATGGGCCCTGAATTCATCGAGGTTCTTCAGAAAGACGAAACCAATAGAAATAGATAGATCATCTCCCACACACGCACACTGTGTCTGATACTGGTTATGTTTTGTATACATGTGTGTATATATAAATGTAGTGTGATTTAAAATACAGTGAATATTTATATTTAAATTTTTTTAATTAATTGGGCAATTTTAATATGTATCAAATTTACTTTACATTGATAACTGAAATACTGAAAATGTGAAATTTTAAGTATTTTTCTCAAAAAAGCTTAGCAATTATCTTTTTCTTGGGAAAGGTGGAGATCCAATTAAGCATTAATGTGGCCAGTCCAGGTTTAACGAACATTAATATCTGAACAGCAGTTCACATTTCTTATCTACAATAAGGTAGAATATAAACTTCTCAGAACTGAATTTTAGTAAAAGTTTCATGAGATAATTTACAGGAATGTCAAATTCTTGAACTGCAAACTCAAAACTCTGCATGGGGATTTTTTTTTAGGGGGGGGCCTTGAGTGTTCCTAACTTGAGAACATAGACAACTTTCTTACCTAATTCCTAGGAAAAACATTTCTGCAATAAGTGTTGTGTCTGCTTTACTATAATTGGGTTGTTTTTAAGAAAGAGTACCAGCTTTGTGGTTGGTTTTCCACAGTTAATAAAAATCCATCAAAAACATCATAATATAATTAATTTGTAAGGAAAAAAGTTGTTTTTCAAAGGCTGCAGGAAAAGGAAAGAAACAGCACAAACACTTAAAGCTAGTCACACTGCAGATAAATCCGATATAGTATGCAAAAGTTCTATAAAAATGAACAAAAGATATGTTTACTTCCTTTGCTCCACTGTCCATCATAAATTTGCATGCGAGTTGCACTGTAGCAGTTCACTGGTCCGATTTAAGAGTTCAAGGTCCTCTTTGTGTATTTGGCCCACTGATGTCCACGTTCCAGATAAACTCCATTCAAAAGACAGAAATGAGGGCAAAGACTCCATATAACAAAGCACAAGGATATGCTACTAAAAGTTGCTGTCTTTCCATGGCTAATGCAGAAATAAAAATCTTGGAAGCAGAAAAACTACACCATCCAATAATTCCAGCAGTAAAAATGATTCCTAACATTCCTTGTAAAGAAAATATCACCGCAAAGCTGCAAAGTAGGATCATGGGAAGAAGACAATATCCAAGGACACTTGCCACACAACCAAGTGAAACACCTGTCATACTCATTAAGTTTAATAAACAAAACATTTCTAGACATCCAATTGCACTGATCCCATATACATAGCCAAACTGGCTTTTGCCAGCCTTCTACTAAAGGTGGCTCATCCTCAAAGCTGTTTCCATAGAATGGTTGAGGTGTAGCTGGAGTATACGCCTGAGCTGCCTGGAAAGTTTGCCCAGTGTATGGCTGCGGTGGCTGCATCATGTCTGGAGGGACAAATCGGCCTTGCTGTGAGCAGGCAGAGCCAGCATACTGTTATAGGGTCCTCCACTTCCTCCATAATCAGTCATAGGATTGTTGGGACTGGTCATCGATGCTGTAACTTGTCTGGGAGAAATCCATGTTTACATTATCAAAACCTGACATCGCACAAGATCAAGGGTGGAGGGAGCAGCGGCAGCAGCACGGACGGCCCCTAATAACCCCCAAATTCAACTCCAAAACGTACACCAGCCGGTTGCTATATGTCACGGGGCTAAAGAACTGCTGTATTTTAAAATGTATTACAGGGCACCTTGCCACTAATCCCTCTCAAATACTCCTGCTTACTTTGAACTCACTTATCCCCACATTTTTTTTCACTCTCTGAAGCAGTTCTGAAAGTCTTCTTTTGTGAGTGTCTCTAGTTGTGCCATTATGGTTGCCTCCACCTCCTAAATTGCTTTAAAGCATTTATCTCTCATGTCCATTTGACTTTGGGGAAGGGCCAGAAAGTCACACAGTGCCAGATCTGATGAATAAGGTGGATGAGACCACACCGTCATGTTTTATTGGACAGAAATTGAATCATAAAATACGGTGAATGTTGAAATTAAAATATTCCTCCTCTTGGAAACACTTATCCCATCATTCTTGGCAATGTGTCTTTTACCATAACAAATGTTTTTCTTTTAATTTAGACATTCACAGTATCTTTTGATCACCCTCGTGTGTGTGTGTGTGTGTGTGTGTGTGTGTGTGTGTTTATAAGAAATTGGCTCATGTGATTATGGAGAGTTAGAAATCCCATGATCAGCTGTCTGCAAGCTGGTAACCCAGAAAGCCAGTGGCCAGTTCAAAAGCCACAGAGCCGCAGAGCCAATGGTGTAGATTCAAATCCAAGTCTGAAAGCCTGAGAATCAGGAGTGCTGAGGACAGGCAAAGAGCGAGGCTCCCGTTCAGGCAGTCAGGTAGAGAAGTCAGCCTCCTCCACCTTTCTGTTCTCCTCGGGCTGTGCAGATTGGGTGATGCCCCCCGCAAGGGGAGGGCCACCCTTAGCCCATGCTGACTTCACAGAAATGGCTGGCAGGAGCCTGTGGCTTCTCCTCTGCGCCCTCCAAGAGTCCTGAGGATGAGTCCGGAGTCATTTGCGCAAGTCATTCTCTGCAACCAGTGCAGAGAGCGGCTTCCATGGAGAGAGGCCACTGCGGGGTAGGAGGCTTAGGAGGCTCAGCTGCTGCCAGGTAAGAGAGCAACTCAGCTCCTGCCCGTTGCTCTTCAAATCCTGCAGGGGGCAGCGGGACACAGGCTGAGGAGCTGAGCACCAAAAGGCAACTGAAGGAATAACATTCCAGATGGTTGTGTCTTCAGGCACCCTGACGCTCACAGCTGCTGGCCGCAGAGGATGGAGAAGTGGTCAGGGCCCCCAAACCTGCACTGACCTGCAGCCCCCACTAACTACTCTGCCCATTGCTATCTACTCTTAAATTCATTTAAATGGAATATAATTTAAAACTCAGCTCCTGAGCTCCTCACATTCCAAGCGCTCAACAGGCACAGTGGCTGCTGTATCAGACGGTGCAGAGGTGAAATGGGTAGATCCTAGAAAGTGAACTCTACCCACCCCAAATGCTCCACCACCCAGACACCAAACAGTCCTCAGTGGAAGTCACCCTAGAGAAGGGCCAGTCACAAAGGCTCTGACATATGGGGTCCCAGAGGACCCCTGTCTCTGGGGTCCTTCTTAACAATAACACTCACTCCTCAGAGCTGGACAAATCCAGGAATCGGGGCTCCAGATGAAACTGAGTGTGAAACAAGCTGACCCTGGTTCTTCGGCTAAGAGAGCACATGGAGGTGACGAGGACCAGCAGCAGATCCCACATGAGCTCCCCCAGCCTCAGTGCCTCTGCCTCGATGCCCTTCCCTTCATGCCTACTCATCAAGCAGTGAGCACCTTGCCAGGGCCACCAGTGGCTACCCACCACCCTCAGCATCCACAGCTACGTGCCAAGGCTGCTGACCACACGAATGGGGACACGAATGGCTGTGGCGGCACGCTTGTCTTCACATGGGCAGGCAGTGCTGGAGAGCTAATGCCCCAGCACGTGAGGTATGACCAGATAGACAGCCCTTGAGTGCGATCCTTCTGAGGGGTGTTCTGTAGTCCCAGAGTTCCATGGGAGATTGAGCCTTGCTGGTTCCCGCCCCCCCCCCCCACCAGGAGGACACCTGGCTGACAGGACACCTGGCTGACAGGACACCCCTCATCAGCTCTCCTCTTCCTTCTCTCACTCTCCTTCCCCTTCTGGGTTCCTTCAGGCACTTCCCACAAAGTGGCTGGTACAAATCCTCAGAGCCTTCGTCTAGGATAACCCAAGGCAAGGCCAGGGCCCTCTGGTGCCAGGCACAGCAGTAAACACAGAAGAAAAGAGGTTTTTAAAAAGCAGCAAACCCACTTCCTCCCTTGTGAGTCTGAGTGCAGTGGGAGAGGCAGGCCTGGAAGGGTGACCAGCCCTGCGATGGGGCCAGGGAGGGTGTTCAGAGCCCCTGTGAGACACCAGCAGGGACTGCGGTGGGAGAGGAGTAGGAGTGGTTCTAGCAGGAGGAAGGTATTGGCTGGGCTGAGTGCTGACAGATGGGCGACAGTGAATGGGGAGCCGCTGACATCTTCAAGCTGGGGATAGCATGACTGGATTCACATTTCACGAGACCACCTAGCAGGGGTGTGGAGAATGGACCAGAGGGTCTGGTCCCGCCAGGGAGGCAGGGGCAGGAATGCTGACAGGAGAGGAAGCAGGTAGAGCCAGGCCTGGGGATGAAGATGAAAGATCACAGCTGGGCTGACGGGGGAGAGTCACCAGGACCTAGGATCTCAGCCACTTGGCCTGAGGGAGATGAAGACTTCTGGCCAGCCCCCCGTTTCCACCCTAAGAGAGTGGCTGGGTGCTGCTGCCATTGCCAGGAACACAAACACAATAAAGGGAGTGGGTTTGAGAGGAAGATGATGGCTGAGTTTGGACATAATTGGGAGGTGCCTGTAGCTCCTTGCTTCTCCACCTGTGGCCCCAAGTACTTGACAGAAATGCACATGCTCAGGCCTTACTGAATCAGGAACTCTGGGTGTTAATAAACCCTGTAGCCCTGCAGGTGGCGTACTGGGAAGTGTGTACCAACTGGCTCTCCAGTGAAGAGGCTAAGACATGGCAACAGGGGGAGGGACATGACCCGGGGAGGGACACTCCCAATACAGTGTCGCCATTATCACAGTGCACAGAGCCAATCAGAAAAGTGCTGTTCTGGACCAATCATAAACTTGCTGTTTTCAGCCTTTCGCTTGACTCTAGTGCTGTTCATAGGATGGATCAAAAGATGCTCTTTTCAAGTCTTCGCTAGCATGTGGACACAACCAGTCAAAAGACAGTTTCTGATCCTTCATTATATGTAACAAGAAGCCAAACCAGTTTTTTGAGAGGACAGTTTATAAGTGGCATAAGGCCAAGTAAGCATTTGATAGGATGATTTTCCCAGTGCCTGCTTTGCATGCAAGGCAGATAACCTGGGAGTTTTGGATACAAAACACCCCTTTCCCTATCCTCAGGGCTGCTGGGAGCCTTTTCACTGGCCAGTTCTCACTCTGTAGAGCACATTTCTTTTCTGCCTTCAATAAATGTACCTTTCCCTGCCTTTCCCTTTTATCCAATTCTTTAGGACACCAACAACCTGAAAAAAAGCCCCACAGGACCCTCCATCCAGTAACAAAGAGAGCCCCTGATTTGTAGTGTTTGCCAAGTCCTGGGGTACAAATAATCCCACCACGGCAGATTTCAACCTGGCAATCTGACACCACTAAGTGAAGCCCACCACGGTCTATCCAGGGTGATGAACCTGCGCCAGGTGGTTCTGAGGCACACCTGTGGCCAAATGAGTGGGTTCTAGTTGGCAGGTAGATTCATGGGTCTAAGGTGCAGCCATTTGGCAGGTGGATATGTGAGTCTGGGATGCAGGAAAGGCTTGGGAGATGTCAGCACAGATACAAGTACCTACCAGGTAAATCTGGGGTATGCAAACCCCAAAATCATGCAGCCACCCGGGGAGAAAGACAAGCAGGCAATCACAGCAGAGGGAAGAGTCATGAAGCACTGAAAGAACTGTGGGTGGCACAAAGTAGGGGTCCCCAAAACCTGGGAAAGCAGAGCTTCTCAGAGGAGAGGGCAGCCCTTGGGGGTTCAACCCCAGGAGAGAATTAGGTCAGGAGAGAAGAAGGGCCTGGTGTCCCAGGCAGAAGGAAAAGCTGGAGAGAGACCAGAGGAGGCCCATCCAGGTGTGTGTGGTGCAGGGGGGCAGTGTGTGTGGCACCATGCTGAAAGCGAGACCAGGGAAGCCAGGTTAGACAGGTCCTGGGCTCGGGCTGAAAAATTTACACTCCATTTGGCACCGCATGAGCAATCATTGAAGAATATAAAGCAGCGGAGGTTGTAATCACCTTGAGGGGCCGTGCTTCATCCATTATTCACTCTGGAATTTTGCTGCTCAAACATTTAAAGCCATTCTGTTCACAGGGCACCTGTCTTGAGTTCTCACACTGGCTCCTCTCTGGCGATTTCTCATCCTTCAAGGCTCTCCCAAGTATCATCTCTGTGAGGAACCATCCCTGGCGGTGAGGTGATTTGGAATAGGTTTCCTCAGTCCTTCCTCAGGCTCCACAGCACCTGTGTTTGTTACTTTTCTCTTGTTGCTGAGACAAAATACCCAACACTCAAAGTTAAAGGGGAAAGATTTATTTAGCTCACAGTTTGTAGAAGTTTCAGTCCTTAATCGGCTGGCTCCAAGGCACCCGGCAGAGGGATGTCGCAGAGGAGAAACAGTTCATGGCGCCCACACGGTAGCAAAAGCAACAAGGGAACCTCAACAGCGTCTTTCTACCCCTTTTATCTTATCCAGACCCCCAGGACTAGGGCCGTGCCAAACCAATCAGTGCACTGGTTTAGTAATCACACGCCCTTAATCCCAGCATCACACACTCTAGATCCAGCCACATCTGAAAAGCCCTATGACCACATGAAGCTTTGAGGGGACATCTAGACCCCAACCGTAATAGCACCCCAGCCAGCTCCTCGCTAAATCTGCCACAAACCACTAGCAGTGATGATCTTCACTGTCTTCACAGTGGAGGAGAAAGTCAGACCTTTCAACTCAGAGGCACAAAAGGGAAAAACCAACTTTCTTTCTGATTACAACTGGAACTGAATTCAACTCTGTTCTCCAGGCCCTCCCAGTTCTCCCAGTTCAGGGTACTTGGGTCAATAGAATAGGCATCTTTTCAGGTCAATGTAAATATTATTTCATCACTGTCCAGTTCCAAGGGTCGCTTTAATAGAAGCATTCACTAATTAAAGTTTCTTCCCTTTCCCTTCTCCTGTCTTTCTAGCTGGCCTTTGGGCACAGGGCAAGCCTTGCACATCACAGTGGTTGGGAGTGGCCCTGGAGAGGGGAAAGGAGCTAGAGGGGAATTTCCCAGTGCAGCCTTTTGTCTGCCTTCTCTTTAGGAAGGTGGGCTTGGGCTTCCCCAGGAAGGACACTGCTTCTGCTGCTGACACAACTGGGTACTTTGCCATCACCGTGTCTGGAATCCTGGCCTCTTCTTCGTACCTCAACTGCTCTCTGTTCCTCTTTCAGTCTGTAAAGAACCCTTCTGATAGCACACTTCCCTTCCCTTGTCAATGACTTTTCCACTAAGCCAGTTTGTCCCACTCCTTCCCTACGGCAGAAGCTTCACAGCCTGGCCTTCACGGTGGAATACTGCAGAAGAGGGCGCGGGGGAGAAAAGGAAAATGACTGTGAGGGACAGTGTGTTGGAAGGATTTGCATCACTGTAACAAAATACCTGAGGCCGCTACCTTTTTAAAAAAGGTTTATTTAGTTCACAATATAGGAGGTTCAAAGTCCAAAATGGAACAGAGAAAGGAGAATGCCAGAGAACGGAGAATGTATGGCCTCTGGTAAGGGTCGGTGGGGGCACAGCATGGCAGGGGCAAATGCTCACATCTCAGACCAGAGCAGACAGAGAGCAGGCAGGGCCACGCCTGCTCCTTCCACAACAATCCTCTCCAGAAGTCCTCAACTGGCAAGAGGTGGCAGTAACCTGCCTTGTGCTCAGTGGCTTAAGGACCTCTCACTGGGTCCCACCTCCCAAATGTTCCAACAGCGCCCATCAGTGTCACCCTGGGGGCTGACTGGCCTTTTCTTATGGACCTTTGTGGGCCGCTCAGTATCCAAGCCACAGCAGAAAACATACCAGACGTGTTTTAAAACCACCATCCTGATCACAGGTATCTGTTTGTTGGCTGCATGTATTGACCAAATAGAAGCTTCTTGAGGGCTAAGACCCTGTCTTTTTCACAAATGCACCTCCTTCCCCTGGAACAGTGCCTGGGTCATGGTAGGAGCTCCATAAGTGTTGTGGAATAAACAGACAATGGCGTGGAATGAGTATATCTGATTTGAGTCCAGGTAACTAGTGAAAGAAGACAAGTCAAACTTCACCAAAATTGAAATGCGTACATAAAAAAATCCCATCAAAGAGTGAAAACGCAATCCACAGAATGAAAGAAAAGATCTTCAAGTCATATATCTGATAAGGGAGTAATATCCAGAATATTTTTTTAAAACTCATAAAACTCAACAACAAAACACATCCTGCTTAGTGCCGGGGATGTAGTCCAATAGTAGACCACTTTCCTACCATGGGTGAGACCCTGTGTTCAATCCCAAACATTGCAAAAATTTTAAAAAGTCCAACTAATTAAAAAATGGGCAAAGGAATTGAAAAGATAATTTCTCTAAGCATAACATTCAAATGGTAAATAAGCACACACACAAAATGTTCAATATAAAAAAAATCTAGAGAAATATGAGTCAAAAGCACAATGAGACACCACTTCACACCCATTAGGATATCTATTATGAAACAGCAACAACAAACACACAAAGCAAGTGCTGGCAAGGATGTTGAGAAACTGGGGCCCTTGTGCGCCGCTAATGGCACAGCTGCTGTGGAAATCAGTACGGCAGGCCCTCAAACAACTAAACATAGAATTCCCATTTGATTCAGCAATTCCACTTCGAGAATTAAGTTTCCAAAAGAATTGAAAGCTGGGCTGCAGATAAGTATGTGTACACCCATGCTCATGACAGCATTATTCACCACAGCCAAAAGGTGAAAATAACCCAGTGTCCTCCAACAGCCGGCCGTGTTCTGAAGATGGGTAGTGGTAGAGGGTGGTGATGGATGCACAACAATGTAAAAACTCTTAATGTCACAGGGCTGTATGCTTATCAATGGTTAAGATAGTAAATTCTAGGTTATATATAGTTTATCTCAATGAAAGAGAGATAGGGAATGAGAGAAAGAGGAAGGAAGGGAGAGGGAGGGAGGAAGAGAGAGAGAAAAAGGAAGGGAAGGAGAGAGGGAGGGAGGAAGGAAGGAAGGAAGGAAGGAAGGAAGGAAGAAGGAAGGAAGAAGGAAGGAAGGCCAGTCATGAGGACTTTAATCCATTGGCTGAGGGGTAAAGGAGAAGGAAAAGCCATATTTTTGGCTTGAGTGACTGGGTAGAAGTTGGAGCCATCCGCTGAAAAAAGAATCTCCTAGGAGCATTCAGGCTCCGGGTTAAGGGTGAGGAGTCCCGCTGTGAGGGGCCATGGGGCTCCCAGGCGGTGATGTGTGGAGGCCGTGGAAGTGGCACAAAGCTCTGAGGAGACAGATTGAGAGGTCGTCCACGTCTAGGGGGAGCGGAAGCGCGGGGCTGAGGAGATCGTGGAATGAGAGCCAAAAAAGTAAGGAGAAAACCATGGCCAAGCCTGGAAACCCAGAAAGCAGCAGTGAACTCTCACCCTATTCTTTACCCCGTGTCTGCCTGGAAAATGTCTCCTTGTTCACCAAGGCTCACGGATGTCAAAGAAGGGTTCTAGCCATCTGGAGTTGCCGGTACCTGGCAGAGTTCAGCAAAGCTTTGTTGAATGACTGACGGAGCATTTTCTCTGAGGCTTGTGACATAATCTGCATTTTTTTTTCCTTTGGAAGGAGAATTTGGAAGGTAAGAAGCTGTTTGACCAGGCAGTTCGACAGTGCCCTTCCTGAGGAGCAAGGCCCAGTCCCACGGCTTGGCTCTCAACATCCTTTGTGGGAAATGTCCACTGTCTATTAAAATTCTAGCTTTCCTCCAAGATCCACAGCTCATTCCTAATGACCTCCTCCCAATTTCTTGGAAGTAATAGCTTGATTTTTTTGCAACATTTTTTATCATATTCTGTCTTTTTTATGTTGATATAGAATTTCCTGCACTGGGCTCCAAACTTCTTACAAATATTCACTTGCCCTAGTGCCTTAAGTAAGGAAGGTGGAAGATATGCCTCACTGAATGATGAATGAAATTCCTGATGAATGATGAATGATGAGCAATGCCTGGCCTTTCAGATAGCGGGAAGGGGGCAAATGTGATGAAATCTCTGATAAAGAGACCTTTGTATCAGCTGTCATGGTATAACGCACACATCTAAATCTCACTACCTTAAAACAACAGTCATTTATTATCATATCTTACCTCTTAAGGAGTAGGCTGATCAAGGCTGGGCTTGAACAATGATCAGGGCTTTGGTGTGGACCCCTTCCCTAGGCCAGGTGGGCTGGGCTTGGCCCCTTATTGTTGTCACTCTGCTCCACATAGCTCTCCTTCTCTTCCTGGGACCAGCAAGCTAGCCCAGAATATTCTTCCCACGGTAATAGGAAGGCCCCTAGAAAATCATTCAAACTGAATCAAGTGACCACTTTTTAAAGACCCTGCTGTGTCACATGTCTGTTAATAACCTGTTGCCTGGGAGGCAGAAAATTCCTATTTGTTCTCAGAGCAGACTCAATGGCAACAGGCATAGCTACCGGAAGGAAGGAAGAATCGGGATCTATAAGCCTGGCCTGGTGCTTCACACCTATAAACCAGCACTCTGGGAGGCTGAGGCAGGAAGATCAGAAGTTCAAGCCCAGCCTAGGCTACTTAGCAACTTAGTGAGACCCGGTCTTAAAATAAAAAGGGGCTCTGGGTGTAGCTGGGTGTGAAAGCCCTGGGTTCAGTCCCCAGTACTGAAAAAAACACGAAACAAAACCTACCACTCACATTCTTCAAGTTTTGCCTTCCGTAGGCCAAATGAATAGGATTTTTGCTCCCTGCTCTCTGTTCACTCTAGAAGGACTTGAAACTTTTTGGGTGAATGTAGTGCCACTCTGGGTGGACTTTTGGAGTGTCACTTCCTCAGTGAACTTAAGGCCTCGAAGATCCCTCTGTGGCAGCAGACCCCATGGGTCCTACAGCTGGGTGCTGGTGTATCGGTTTCCTCTGTCACCCCAGGAGCGCTTGTCTGATTCATCCAGGTCTCAGTAGATGTCTCTAAACATCTCGAGTGTGGTAGCACGGCACATATCTGTCCACGGTGCCCTCTCCATTCTCTGATTTCCTCTGCACATTTTTTGAGCTTTGACTTCCCCTTCTCAGTATTGCTCGAGCGCTACATTTACAATTCCTAGTTGTAAAGTTACGTGGCTAACTTTACCCCAGAAGACTGTACTTTCATCAGCTCTTTCCCAGCTCTAAGTTCTCAAGCGAGTTTCTGGAACTCCTGCAGCAATGCTGGCGCATTTGTTTGAGTCTCTGGAGGGTGATAAATCTTTGCCTTGTTAGGGTGGATGGAATTTTTGGAAACAGCTAACAGTCATTTGGATCCAAAGCCAGTGACTAAGGTGGGTGATCAAGCTGGGTCACCCTGGGGACAAAAATGAAATGTGGTTAAGAAGAGACAAGCCCCAGACTTTTTCACAGTTTTAAAGTTGTCCCTGAAGACACCTCAGAGGAGCCGCAGAAGGAAGCAAAGACGACGTCTTGTGAGCAGTCCACCCCTCCTGAGGCGAGCGCTGGGAATGGGGCCTGTACACCACTGGCGAGGCCGCTCTGGCCTCAGTTGCTGTATCTGAGGTTCTTAGTCTTTTGCATCCTTTGAGAACCCCATGAAAGCACTGACTCTCTCCAGAAAAAGGCTCATGAGCTCGTAATTTGCATATGATCTGGGGGCGCTAAGGATCTCTGTGTGGAAGGCACCCTCACACCAAACTGAAGCCCTAGAGCAACAAGCATGGCGTTTCTAGTTCCTTGGTGCCTGCCCACCCGAACCACGATGGGTGGGACCTCGGAGTTCTCCGGAAGTGTAAGTGAACTCGCGGTGACCTTTGTGGACCAGATCCGTGGGCCGGGTCCTCCCAGTCCCTCTGAGGACAGCGGTGCCATCTCAGCAAGGTTCTCGCTGGGGAAGAAGCAGGACAGAGCCTGGGACTCCAGTCAGACTCGGGGCCCAGGCTTGGAATGATCTTTACTTTGGGAGCCCAGGGACCAGGCCAGGCCCTCTCGAAGTCCTGAGCGCCTCTCCTTTCTGCACCGGAGGTCCCTTCCCCCACCAACCCCTTCACTCTAGGCAGCTGCCAAAAGCCCAGGGGTGGGAAAGCGGCTGGCTATGCGGCCTCGCGACCACAAGAGGGAGCAAGGACACGGAGTCTGGCGGTGCGGGTGTCTCCGCCTTCATCTCCCCAACACCCACGCGGGCTCCCGGATTGCTAGCGCTCCGCTCGCGGCCCTGGGTGCTGTGTGGAGGTGGGCGAGGCAGGCGGGCGGGCGCAGAGCTCAGCTGGCTCACCCGCTGAGCAGCTCCTACCGCAGCCTGTGTGCGGGCAGGGACAGGGGACAGAGGCCTAAGGCAACCCTGGGGGCCAGGGGTGTCCACCCCAGTGCTTCTGAGCTCTTCACAGGCCTTTATCAAGGTCTACTTCGTCCCCTCCTAACCTTCTGTCTTCTGTATGGAAAAAGCAACCCAAGCTCAAAGGGGAAATGAGAAAATGCAAACGGGCGAAAGACACCTGTGTCCACCCCCTCTCAAAGCACCCCATCTTTGCCTTCCTGGGGCCCGCATAGATTAGTTGATGAGCAACAGGGGGCCTTTGGGCGGGAGTGCGTTTGTGTTGTGGGGTGTCTGAGCACTGTGTGTAGCGCCACGGAGACACTCCCAGGTTGCCAACCACAGTTCCCTTTTGGGAAGAGGAAGTAGACCGGGCAGGTGGGGGGGGGGGCAAAGAAGAGGAAGTGCACTGGCAGCCCCTCTGTGCCCCTTGGTCTGGTGTCTTTACTCAGTGCAGCCATGCAGTGGCTGCCATCACTCCTGCCACACCTGAGGATAAAGGGGCTTTCCCTGGGCCTCACAGTGGGAGCCATGGAACCCAGGTCTGAAGTGACAACTGTCTCGCCCCAGAAGCTGCAGGCTTTCCGACCCCCCGGGGCCTCCCAGGGCAGAGAATGCAGTCCTGTTCCCCACCCCACGCCCCACCGGCACCCTGGCATCCACGCACATCGCCAAGTTTTCAGGACACCACCAAGCTCACAGCTCTTGTGCGCTCAGCCCCTGCCTCTAAGCCAGCCGTGGGAGGCAGCGCCTCCTCAGACACTGCAGGACCTCAGTGCCTCTGGAGAATGGGCCACAAGGGGCCCTCTGCCACTCTACTTGGGGCACAGACAGCTGTAAGAACAGCACAGCCCCCTCTGTTCCCGTCCTGTCCTCCTTTCCTAGGACACCCCTTCCCAGACTCAGCCTTGAGGCCCAGGGAGAGGCCTTGCTTGGTTGCCAGGGCAACAGCTCCATTGTTCCCCAGCACCAGGCCCCTCAGCTCCTGGACCCAGCTCTCCCTACCATTCTTGAGCTGGTGGAGCCGGCAGGGCCCCATTCTACTCCTCAGGGCCTCTTTGTCACCTCAGGAGGCAGAGGAGGGGGAGAGGCTGGCTGGTCACCATGCCAACATCACACTGCCCACATGCCAGAGGGGGAAGGGGAAGGGAAGGAGTGGCGGGAAGTGCAGCAGTCTAAGGAGCAGTCAGTGCATCCCTCGGTCACCTGCCCGAGGGCCACCAGCCCAGCCACAAGCCTGAGGGTCCACTGGGGCAGAGGATTTCTCTAGCTCTGTGGTTTTCTCCCAGTTTGCTCCATTTCTGCTTGGTTAAACAAAGCCTGGTGCTCAGGGTCTGTCTTCCACACCCTGCGCGTTCAGCCAACTGGCTGGTCCTCAGCTATGGGAGGGGAGCCCAGCTATGCCCTGCCCCAGCCAGGATGGCAGTGCCAATCCCATCACTCGTTCACTCACTCTGGCTCTCCCGTCCATTCAACAGCATCCTGAGGTGACCCTGGTGACTCCGGACCGTCTTGCAAGTTGAATGTTATTAAAACCCCTTGCACTTGGGGAAGCAGTGTCAGAGGCAGGATCCAGCATCCTCACCGCAGAGTAGAGATCACATTATGCCCCCCATGGCGGCATCCTGACTGTTGCCATGCTCACTGAGTTGGATTATTGACTGAAATAACACCCTGACAAGGAAGCTAAGGGCAAGGTGTCTTGGCCATTGCAGCGGCTTGGTAAGTGTTACACTGAACAAATGAGCATTCAGGGTCATTACTCAGTGCACCGTACCTGAAGACCGCTGCTCACTCGTTCGTTCATTCATTCATGAACTTGGTAAATAAGCACCAAGGACTTCTGCATGCTGGGTGATGGGCCCTGGGGACATAAGGAGAAGACAAATATCCAGTTCTGTGTCTGGTGAGAGCTGCAGTCCAGGTGCTGGGAGAGCTATTGTCCTAGTGTCAGGTCTGACACCCCAAAGCCAGAGGCCCTGATGACTGACCTCGATGGCATTGCTCATGTTCTGAGCCACAAAGCGCCAGACCTGAAATTGATCGTGAGACTCATCTAGTTCCAGTTTTACCTGCCTTTGGTTGCTTCATGTCCCCCCATCACCCTCTTGATCTGTAGCTATATCCCACCTACTCTGATTTAACTACGATTTTTCTCTACACAGTGTCACTTACTAAGCTCTAAAGACAAACGTGAAATAGAAACTTGGCATCACTATTGTGTATTTTATGTCACAAAATACACTCATCAACCAAACAGTGTGGTGAAACTCTGAGAAGATAAAGTGGCTGCCCCGATTCTGAGACCCACTCTCGTTACTGAGCAGGGGGATGAGCAGGTGGTAGTGAGGTGGTGGAACCCTGGGGGCAGCACATTGATTCCTTCTCTTTGATTTAAAAGTCTTAGAAGAGAATTGGAGTAGGAGAAGCTATGCTTGGTGGGCCATGGACTCTTACCCAGGCGCTGGCTGGTGAGTGCCACCTAAGGCCACCTCAGGAGCCTGCTTGGTGCCACCAGCAGCTTGAGACACACTCGTGCATCCTGCCCCTCTCTCCAGAAGTCACGGTGACTCTAAAGAGGACAGGTGGGGGGCCCCTGGATGACCTCCCTGTGGAGTCCTCTGTGTGGTCCTCTATCCCTTCCACTGATCCTGTGCCTTAGTAATGACAACCTCCACTGTCACGTGTCCCCTCTGCAGCCCACCTGTCACCTCCAGATCAGCACTGTTCGGTCTCTCCCTGCAGCCTCCATGCATGCACTCCACATAGCCACCCCTCAGAGAGGAGCCCCAAGACCAGAGATTCCCCAGCCATGCTTTGTTCGATGCTCAGCAGGGCCTCAGTCACTACTGCGACTCACTGGCTGCCTCCTGGATTCTGTTGCTGATTGGCTTTTGACATTTTTCCTTCTAAGCACATTATAAGAGGAAAAACAAGCAAGACAGCATTATACAGAGAGGAAGTAAGATCTGAGTCTCCAGTTCTTGCCCTCCCTCCCCAATACACACTGAAACACACTCACACTCACAGCCCATTACTAGTGCCTGAGGGCCTGCCGTTAGTGCCTCATTCCTCTGTGTTGAAGTCTTATTGCAGTTAAAATAAAAAGCAGTGTAAGAAAGAAATTTTCTTATCATGTGATCTAATTCCATTTATATGAAATGTCCAAAATAGGCAGACATATAGAGGCAGAAGGTAGATTAGTGGTTTCCTAGGGCCAGGGGTAATGGGGGTTGAGGTAATGGCTAGAGGATATGGGAGGATGTTGTTTTGTTTTTGAGGTGATGAACATGTTCTATAATTGATTGTAGTGATGGCTGCGCAATTACATGAATATCCTCAAAACCACGGAACTGTACAATTTAAATGGATGAATTATGTGGTATGGTATGTGAATTATATCTTGATGAAACTGTTACCAAAAGACAGAGAAGGGGGCAGTGGGAAGGTAGGGGAAAGAGAAAGAGAAGAGAAGAGGGAAGAGGAGAGGATTCGTCATCAATCCTGGCCGATTGCAGATAAAGTGACTTTCCCTAACCCCTGTAATAATAATCAAAGCGACATTTACTGAGTGCTGACCCTGTGTTTGGCAAGTGTTCTTTGCTTAACTCCTTGGTGAGGTCAACAGTTTACAAAGCTCACTAATGGAGGTTACCCTTTGCCCCTATGCAGAAGGTGAGAATTGGGGTATTTCATGGCTTCCCATACTACTTCCAGCCCTTCTGCTAGCACATCCTCCTTATGGAACCAGGTCATCCATTGATACCTCCACCCACCTCCATTCCTCTACATTATATACCAGCCCATAGAATCCCCTCCAACCCAACCCAACCTTCCTCACAGATGTGCCCATCTGGCTCCTACATGGGGCCCATCCCATGAAGACTATGCAGACTTTGAAGAAGGTTGGCTGTGTCTAGCAGGAGAGTTTAAAGTAATACAGTAATAAGCTCAGGGTTTAAAATTCATGATTCAAAATGCAGAGGCCAGGGTGAAAAGGAAAAGAATGGATGGGAGGGGAAGGGAGGGGATCAGTCCCTTTCAAAAGCACATAGTTGCAGGATGGTATGTTTACTGGAGATGATGATAGAAAATACTGCTGCTGAAATGTGTTCCTGGGTTTTAACGAAGATAATGAGATCCCAGCATGGCCGAGTAACACTCGGTGACCACAAATAAAGTGAACAGAGAAGACAGCATGGCCTGGGTGGTAGTCAGAATGGATTGGCATGTGGTGTCTTTGATCATGGTTACCAGGAACTAAAGTATATGGGGAACTGCATTAAGGTCCACTGGTCTGCAAAAAAATTCTAGAGCTCTAGAGATCTGAGAAATAGTCTGAGGACATCAGAAGGCCGTTAAGTTTTCCCTGAATTCCCAAAACTAAGCCGGGTGAAACTGTACTCTCCAGCATAGGATATTGCAAGTTTGTACTGTAAATCTTCCTTGTGATTTTCTCCAAAGGGAATTATGGTCATTTAGTGGAGTGACTGCATGCTGACAAAAGAGAAATACCTGACTTTTGGGGGCTTACTACTGACTCTGACCTAATCCAAATCCCCGGGTATGGGTTGAGTGGGAATTAACAGGAATCAGGAAATAAATGGACTTTGGACTCCATTTCATAGTGAGCCAAATACATTCATATCCATCCTGAAGTTATTTATCCAAGCCCTGAATGTTCAGTTGGGATATATATAAATACATATATATATATATTTCAGTTGGAATATATAAATATATATATATATATTTCAGTTGGAATATATATATATGTTTTTTTTCCAGTGCTAGGTAGAATCTCCATATTGGGTTCCTGCCTTTTGGATTAAAGACCATTGTGACTGAAAGGACCAAATGGTTTCTCTCCTCTTTACCCCTACTCTTCTGGTCCAGCCCTCTTTCTCTCTCTTTCTCTCTCCCTGTCTCTCTCCCACCCTCTCTCTCTCTCTTCTGCATATGCCCAATAACCAGTCTCACTGACTCCCTTCACAATTCCCTCAATCCATCCTCCATATACACAACAAATCTTGTCATGTCACCCTCTTCCTTAAATCCCCCTTAAATCCCCTCCTCTCTCACCTCGAAGGTCTTCAGGATAAAGTTCACATTCCTTGTCCTAGACACAAGGCGCTTCACGGTCTGGTTTCTCTAAGCTCATCTCCTTCCACTGATCCTGAAGGTCCCTCAGGTGGGCCTAGCCTGCAGTCCATAGGCCCCATGTACCCTAACAGCTGGTAACATGGCTCCACGAGATCACAAATTTTTAACATTACTGTGTGATTTTTAAGTGATACTTTTTCATGACCTGATTGCACAGTGCTCCAGCACAGAATGTGTAGGTGACAACAGAAGGCTGTGAAGGGGAGGGCACAATGCTAACTCTGCCTTCTGTGCCCGCCACACACACTCAGTGGATTCAAAACTTGTGCACTTTAGACGTTCTGTGCAACTTGGCAAGGAAAACTCAGTGATTCCCATTAGGAGTATTTCAACCTCCTTACACGTGTATACCTATGAAGACTGGAATCTGTTGTTAAGCAGACATTTTTTTCATTAATTATTAAACTTGGGCTTGCTTTATTCCATAAAATAATTTAAGATAATCATTAAAAACTAGAAGAAGTGTTTTTACTTATGTACATTAACTCTATTATATATTTTATATGTGGCCCAAGATGATTCCTCTTTGCTTAGTGAGGCTGAGGCAATACAAAAGATTGTGTACATTAACACACACAAACACCAGTCACCCCACAGGTGTCCCTTTCTGCCTCCTCACCTGGGCCCCTGTCTTCTCATTCTTGAGACTCAACTCCTCACCCCCTCCCAGAGGTTTCCCCTGACCCTCAAGAGTACAGCTGACCAACACTCTAGTTCATTGACTCGGAACTTAGCTCTAAGTCTGCATCGCACTGCCACGCATCAGAGGCAAATATCCTCATCATAGCCCCCTTCCCTGCATTACATGTTTAGTATGTCAAGGTTCTACCACAAGACCAAACTATACTTATCAGTGTGCCTGGTACAGAAGGAGCACTTAAGTTTTGTTGTTGTTTTTTAAAATTCTTTTATTGGTACATTTTAGGTATGCAATACGTTTACATTCATCATTGGGTGCTTGTACCTGTACATGATGTATCTTGGTTCTTATTTTTTTCCCCATTACCTGTGTGCCCTTCACCCCCTCCACCCTTCCCTATTTACATAGATTTCATTTCCATTTGTTTTCTTTTCTCATAATTTTTCCTTTCCCTTCTTTCCTTTCCCCTTCCCCTCCCACTTCCCCTACCCCTTTGGACCTTTTCCTATTTCAAATTATCAATTATTCATTTTAATTTAATATTTACACTCTCAGTTTCTCACACTAGAGAAACTATTAGGTATTTACACATGTGTGTCTTATTTCACTTAAGAGTATGGCCTCAATATGCATCCATTTAGCTATAAATGTCTCTAGTTTCTCGTTCTTTATGGCTGAGTAGTACTCCATTTTATTAAAAAACCCCACATCTTCTTTATCCAGTTTCCAGTTGATGGGCACTTGGGCTGTTTCCAAGCTTTAGCTATTACAAACTGGGCCTCTATAAACACGGGTGCACATATATCGCTGTGGTATGATTCTTTTAATTCTTTGGGGAAGAGCCCCAGAAGAGGAATAGCTGGGTCAAATGGGACCTCTAGTCCTAGTTCTTTGAGTTATCTCCATACTGACTTCCACAGTGGTTGCACCAGTCTGCACTCCCACCAACGATGGAGAAGGCTTCCTCTTTCCCTACAGCCCCGCCAACATTTGTTATTGGTTGATTTCTTTTTTTTTTTTTTTTGGTACCGGGGATCTAACTCAGGTCCTTGCGCTTGCACAGCAGGCAGCGAAACCACTGAGCTAAATCCCCGGCCCTTGGTTGATTTCTTGATAGCAGCCATTCTTTCTGGGGTGAGGTGGAATCTCAGTGTTGTTTTCACCTGCATCTCTCGAATGACCAGTGATGTTGAACATTTTTTCATATATTTATTTGCTGCTTTCACTTCTTTGTCTGAGAAATGTCTGTTCATTTCAGATGCCCATTTTTGAATTGGGTCTTTGAATTTGGGGGATCTGATTTTTTTCAATTCTTTATGTATTCTAGATAGTAGACCTTTGTCTGAGGTACAGCTGCTAAAAAATTTTTTTCCACATTGTAGGTTGTCTCTTAGCTGTGTTGGTAGTTTCTCTTGCAGGGAGCACTTAAGTTTTACTTGAGTTTCATTTATCAATTGTTATGGTTTGAATTGTGTCCGCTAGAAGCAGATATGTTGGAGAATTAATTCCCAGGACCTCACTCAGAATATGACCTATTTGGAAACAGAAATCATTAAGATGCTGTTCTTTTAAAAATGGAAAATTGATCCAGGAATGGTGGTACGTACCTGTAATCACTCTGGGAGGCTGAGACAGACAGATCACAGGTTCAAGCCTGGCCTAGACAATTTAGCAAAATCCTGTCTCAAAATTTTTTTTAAAAAAAATGTTTTTAAGGAGGACCTGGGGATGTAACTCAGTGAGAAGTCCCTGAGTTTGATCCCCATAACTGCAAAATCATAATAATCATAATAATAATAATAATAATAATTTAATCCACTGCAATGTTGATGACAGAATAGTGCACCCAATGGCTGTGCCCATGAGCCCAGGTGGCAACTTGCCTCAAAGTCAGATTTGGATTTCCCAGACAAGAAAAGTAGTACATCACTGTAAGCCAGGTGAGGGTCAGGACCTCCCATAGCTATGCCACCTATTTCTCCTTTCATGCCCACCACAGCTCCCCATCCTACCACCATCAACTTTCATAACAGTGAATCAGCCTACTCTCCTGCTCAAAACTCAATAATGCCTCCCCATAGCACTTACAACCAAATCTCCACATGCGGAAGCCTCTGCTAGATTCACCCGACACCCAGGTAAAAACCTTCTGCCTCAGCATTTCTGTTGACCACACTCTTTCCCCACCTCCATTGCCCTCAACTGGCTAAGCTCCAAGAATCTTCCTCCAAGAAATACTCCTCCAAGAATCTCTTCCTGATCTTCCACCTTTTATTAGCCCCTCAGTGGATGCTCTCAGAGAAACTTGGCTTTATCTTGCCAAGATTTTATCATGGTTTTGAGGTAGGAGGGCTGGGGCAAACCAGACGACTAACTGGGCAAAATGTGTCAAAAGTGATAAAAACCCATGGCTGACAAGTTGAGTGAGACAGTTTCTAGAATGAGAGATCGTGCACAGAACACGGGACCCACGTGACGTCAGGTTTAAGACTGAATACTGTAGACCAATCAACCCAAAAAGTGCTAGTTTTCAATCCTTCCTTTGAATCTGGTGCCGTTCACAGGACCAATCAGAAGATGCTATTTTCAATCCTTCATTTACATGTGGACACAACCAATCAAAAGACACTGTTCCTCATCTTTCATTTACATCTGGTATGAAGCCAAGCAAGTCTTTCAATAGGGCACTTTAAATCTGGCAGCAGAACAAGTGAGTTTCTGATAGGACAACTGTCCCAATGCCTTATTTGCATGAGAAGGGAGCCAATCCAGGAGTTTTGAATACAAAAGCTCCTTTCCCTATGTCATTGTGGCTGGGGCCACTCAGCCCTTTCACCAGCCTACTCTCACCCCTGTAGGGTGTACATCTTTTCCTTTTTCAATAAATACACCCCTCAACTGCCCTTTCTGTGTGTCTTGTGTAATTCTTTGTTTGGGACATCAAGAACCTGGGAAGAGCGCCCCCTGGGCCCCTCCATCCAATAACATTTTCTACCAACATGTTTATGTATGTGGTTATGGGATTCATGTTCATATCCCACACCAGATTAAAAACACTGTGAGTGTTGGACGCCTGTTTTGCCCCCTTTGACTTGCCAGTCCTTACCACAGTGCATGACATTAAGTAGATACTCAATTAAAATTTCTTTAAATAAATGAACAAACTGAGTTCTACTCCTTAACCCATTAAAACAAAACCAATTTATTTGGATGAACATAGAATTCACATCACATGTCTCCTCCAAACAAGTCTCTTGATAACTTTACAATCATTAGCCTGGTTCCAATTTCAGTTTTCTATCATTTTCAGGTTACCTTGCTGGTCAGGGTCCCTGAAGGAAGCAGATGGCACTCACGGATAGGGTGACTGAGGAGCATTTAGTGAAGGGGCTGGTTAGGCAGTGTGGGCAGGGTTAAGGGAAGCCAGCAAGGGATGGGGCTGAGAATAATGAGGATTTGTTAGCATTCCCAGGCCAAAGGCACAAGGAAAGGGGTGGACGCCAGAACAGAAGAGAGCTGCTCAGGTATCAAGCTCCCTGTCAAGAACAGCAGACTTGAGGGATGGAGACCCAGAAGGGAAGGGGCCCAAAAATAAATATCCCAACTCTGTTCTCCTACTTCTCAGTCTCATGACACTCAACTACATGGCTGGACCCAGTGGAAGCCAGAGTGCCGAGAGCCAACTGATGGGCCCATAAAGCTCAGCTTCCAGGATACAGGGCAGAGTAAATGAATGAAGAGAGCAGCTACAGGAAAAAGTAAAGACATCCATCCTGGAGCTGACGCCCCACACTGTTACTTACGGAGAACTTGGTGCTTCTTCCATTCTTCACCGATGCTCATCTTCTGTTTTGAGATCTCTCTCGAATTTAAAGTTCTGTTGGACCTTCTGGTGGAAGATTTCTCTGCCAAGAACCATGGTCATGACCCCCAGCAGAAAGTCCATTTTATATAATGTAAGTGCTAATTCAGAAGTCTCAGCTCTGATCTTTTAACACTTCCTGGCCACTTCCATGGCTTGCTCTCTCTTTTAGAGTTGTCACATCAAGAGTAAAAGAGAGAGAGGCAGCTGAGTGCAGTGGCACACACCTATGATCCCAGTATTCTGTGAGGCAGAGGCAGCAGGATCCACGTTTGAGCCCAGCCTGGGGAACTTAGCTACTTAATGAGACTTTGTCATATAATTTAAAAATAGAATAAGAAGTGGAGATGTAGCTCAGTGTGAAGGCCCTGGATTTGATTCTCAGTTCTGCAAAGTGAATAAAAGACACAAGTTCAATTTGGTCCTGCCTTCTGAGTGCCCAAGTCATCTCCTAGCATTTCTGCAGCTTTGGAGTTATGAGGTCCCTTTGGGAGTAAATGCTGTCCAGTCCCCAGTCATCTCCCTGGGACCCAAAGCATGCATGTGGACTGGAGGCCACATCCCAGGGACAGGGGCCAGTGATTCTTGCCTTTGCTCTGGGGAGCAGGTGTCTCATACTCTTTTTCATCTCGGGGGCTCAATGGCTGTCTCACTTTCCGGCCCTAAAGTGTCCCGCTCAGGCTCTGCCTCGCCTTCCTCTCGCTCGACCTTAGTGCTTGGAACCTTTTGCTTCAGACTAGTTCTGACATGGAGCAGCTGGCTATGGAGAATTCTGATCCATGCGCCCATAGGCTGAGGGTGCCCCCCACCCCAAGTTAAGGCGTTTCCTTTAAATTAAAATATCAGCAGCTTAATGCAACCTAGAAGCTCTAAGTTGTCCTGAGTCGCCCATGCCACGCCCACACTCATTTCCCTAACGAGCTCTCCTGTCCTTCCCCGTGGCAGCTCAGTTCCCATCCCTCACTTGCAGCCAGGTCGTGTCCTCTCCTTTGCCCTTTGTCACAGGGTCAGCAGAGGAGGAAGAACTGCAGGGACCATGGGGCCCTCCTGGCTCCCAGCCCAGCAGAGGCTTCGATGGCTGTTGGAGAGGTTGCTGTGTCCCCCGGGAGCGAGCACCCACTGGGCACTGTCCTCACAGCAGCCGGGTCAATGAAGGGGAATCCAAGCAGGAAGCCCTGGTGCCCAGGTGGCAGGGCTGTGGGTGGAGGGGTACGGAGGGATGGAGGGGACCCAGGTAAGGGGCTGCCCTGCCCTGCGCTTGGCCCAAGCGGGGCCTCCAGACACTCCAACTTCAGGCTTAGTTGCTTTCCTATCCCTTCACTAGGATGAGTGTTCTTTAAGCCCCTCTAAATATTTTCAACATTAAACAGAAAAAAACCCACAAATCCCCAAATCAAAGCACAATAAAAAGCAAAGGCATCAGGAAAAATAACAAGAGATAAAAGCTCCCCATCCAAGCCACAGACAAGGACTCCTTGGATGGCCTTGGGGGCCTGCAGTTAACCCTCTGATGCCTGCCTAATGGCACCTCCCTGTCTCAGCCTCCCTCACCTCTCCTCAGTCCTGTCCACTTCCAGAGGAGCAGGGAAGGCTGTTTGCCTTCAGCTGGGCTGTGGACAGATCTCTCTCTCTCTCTCTCTCTCTCTCTCTCTCTCTCTGTCTCTCTCTCCCTCTCTCCTCCACCCTGCCCACCACAACCCTGGCATCTCAGCACCTCTTCCCGCACCTCAGAGGCAAAGGAATTTCCCCTGTGACGCCGGAACACAACCCCGACCCAATGGGAGACAGCGAGGGACTGATGTCTCAGGTGTGTTCTCTCTCATTGTCCTTGCCACTTGCTTTTTCGTCAGCACACTGTCGCCAGCACCCAGGAGCGGGGCACCATCATGGAGCCTTCTGCATTCTGTCTTTGTGGCATTAGCGACAGCTTTTATTGTTGTGTAAGCACAAAGCTGTGGAAAAAGCATCCCACAGTATAAGCCGCACCCCTTACCTCCCGTGAGCTGCAGAGGCTCCGCGGAGGGGTGGGGTGTCCTTTCAGAGCCCCTATTCCCTCCACGCACGGCTAAGTCCACAGGGCACTTTCCCATGAGCAGCATTTTAACCACTCTGTCTCACTTTTTAAACAAAAGGGAATTTGGGTTGGGGCTGCTGACCACTCCCCCACACACACCACAGCAGAATGGGCTAAGAGGGCTGTGGCCAGCGGCATGCCTGTTTGACATTTTCTGACCAAGGCTGCCCCTAAAGCGTTCACACCGCGCCCTCTTCCTGCCTTCGCATTTCTCACACCAGCCAAGAGCTGGTGGCTCCCTGAATGGGGGGAGCGCAGGGGGAAGCTCCCGACCCTGATGGGGAAAGGCATCCTTCTGGGACTCTGGGTAGCATCTTGGAAAGCGAAGGCCTGCCTGAGGCTGATGTCGCTACGATTTAAGACACCGATCGGGGTCAGTTTGTTGGTCCCGTTCCCATGGCGAGGATGTGTCTTACGAGATAGAAAAAGGATTTAGGAAGAGAGGAGAATAAAAATTACAGACAACAGGAGTTCAAGCAAAAGGCTCTGTTAGAGTGTAAAGTACCCCCCCAAAAAATCATTTCTTCTTTCAAAATACACCGACTGCATTCTGGTCACCTGTCCTAGAGATGCTTCGGTGACCACAGATGTGACCCTGGTCCTCAGGAGCTTACCGCCCAGTGTACCCCAAGCACCCGGCTTCTGGCTCTCCTCTCCATCCCTGACCTGCCACTTGATTCTGTGTCTGTAAAATGGAAGTACCGGTGCTCTCTCCTGCCTTAGGAGACTCTAAGAAGAAAGAGCCAGAAGTTGATTATTTAATTTAAACCAAAATGTGGCGGGAACATATACACCACAAAGAACTGAAAGCAGCAGTCCAAGGGATACTTGTACATCCGTGTTCGTAGACGCATCATTTGCAACAGCCAAAGGCGGGAACAACCTAGGTGTTCATTCACAGATGAATGGGTCAACAAAGCGCAGTGCATTCATGCAGTGCAGTATGATTTGGCCAATAAAAGGGGATCAAATTCTGACATGTGCTACAATGTGGGTAAATCTTGAAGATGTTATGCTACAGGAAATAAACCGGACCCAAAATGACAAATATTATGATTCCGTTTCTGGGATAGGCAAATTCATAGAAACAGAAAACAGAATGGACACTACCGGAACTGACAGGAAGGGGAAATGGGAGTTAACGTTTAATGGGTACCGAGTTTGTTAGGGATGAAAACAGTTTTGAAATGGCTAGTGGTTATGGGTGTATAGTACTGTGAACGTCCTTAATGCAACTGAGTTACACACTGAAAATGGTAAATGCTATATTATGCAGATTTGCCCCACACCCTGTAGCTGTATGTGGAGAGATACAGAGATAATTAGATACCTACATCAATGTATGTATTTCCTAGCATGAATCATGGCAATTGCCACAGAGCAGGTGTGTGGGGCCTCTTGACCGAATCTCTGGGCCAGGGGTCAGGTGTTGTCCCCAGAACACAGAACAGGCTCCCACCGTGAGGAGGGAGTAAACCTCGGATCAGCTTATCCTGGAGGTGACCCCATTACCAAAGCCTCCCACATACTATTCAAATATTTCACAACAGGTGCTGCCAACTGAAAACGAGGGAGCCAGGTGAGTTCCCCTAAGCAAGAGCAGTGGCCGTAGAACAGGGCCTAAGATGCACCTACGCGTACGGTGAGCACTGGCGTCAGGGTGCAGCCACACCTCGGCCCCACTCGCAACATGCAGGGTGTAGGCTCGAGGTCGCCAGGTGGCCTGGTTCTGCATAAAACAAACAAAAAAGGCAGAAGCCTACATTGGGGTTTGGTTTTTTTTTGGTATCAGGGATCGAACTGGGGTCCTTGCGCTTGCGCAGCAGGCGGCGAAACCACTGAGCTAAATCCCTGGCCCAAAAGCCTACAGTGTTAAGCAGAAATCTTCTCATCTGTTGGCTGACTTGTTGAATTTTTTTTTTTAAATACATTGTCATCCAAGCAAAACTTTGCAGGTGAGATGCGTCCCACGGTCCACTCACCTGCAAATGCTCTTCTTCCCATCCTAGATGGAGGGGTATTCAGGATCTGCTGAATCCTTCTGATGCCAGAGGGGCTCATTACTTACTAATTTTTTGGTAAATTCTAACTTTCAGGAAGATCTAGCTTGTCTTAAAATTCTTCCTTGTAACTTTCCTTGGATTCCTCTAACCACCCACATTTCCCGGTCATCTTACAACTGCACAGTTACCTCCCCCGTGTGACCAGGGCCATTTTTCTCCCTAGAGTCTGAGTTACTTGAACATTGGCTAAGTCGCTCATCTCAAAGTAAGGATAGTAACAGCCAACATTTACTGAGCACATACGTGCCAGGCACTATTCTAAGCAGAAGTATTAACTCATTTATCCCCTTCGAAAACCCTGTGTGAGGAGTCCTATTTTATGAGGTGGCACATTTTATAGACAAGGAGACTAGGGATAAGAGAGGCTAAAGAAGTTGTTCAAGGTCATACACCTAGTAAACAGCAGAGCCAGAATCAGAACACAGGTGGTTTCCCTTCAAAGGCAACACCCCCAGCACTGCAGGGCTTGGTACTATCCCACTCATTCAATAACTGCTTACTGATGTCAAATAAAGCAGTACCAGTCCTTTCTTCTGCAGCCACCAAATGAAGAGGTGTCACCAACAGTAGAAATGGACGGCACCATATGCAAAGATGCAAAAGATGAGAAAGGAGGCAGGATGGCTATAGCCACTGGCATGGAGAATCAAATTAGACACTAAGCAGAACTTCACATTGCTAAGGGCTCCGCTGGAAATGTTTTTGGTGTTGACTTTTTTTTTAAAGAAAGGATGCAGCAAGGGCTGGGGATTTAGCTCAGTGACACCACACCTGCCTTTCAAGAGCAAGGACCTGAGTTCAATCCCCAGTACCAAAAAAGGATGCAGGAGACATTCTCCCACCCAAGGCTGACCAGAGGCAAAGGTAAGCAATAGAAGGCAATACGGCTGCTGAGAAACTCGCCTCCTTCCGGTTCCTATACTCTTGAGTCTCCCCAGGGAAGAAAGATCTGGGGTGTTCTGGGAATGGGAACCTACCACAGTCTCAGGTCATGATGGGTCCCAGATTGAAGTTAGCAGGAGCAAAGAAAACAGAGTCTCAGGTCAACTGCTATGTACTAAAATGCAACTGCATATGGTCAGACGCTGAGACAGAATACCCAGAATCAGAACATCTTGGAGTGGGAAGAACCTCAAAAAGTAATCTCATCGTATCCAGTCTCCCATACACAGCAGGAATGCCTTCTGCAACATTCCAGACAGGTGGACACTCACTAGTTAGCCACACCCAGCAGCACAGCTCCGGATCAGCCCTCCTAGATTCAAAGAGAGGCACAGGAATCACAGTTGGTGCAGGGAAATCTGGAGGAGGCCTGAAGGCTGGGGCCAGAGTGAGAGGAAATTATGGAGGACAAAAGCACCTGGTGCATCATACACTCCACAGACCTTTCAGTGCACATCCAAGCGGACACGGGACAGTTGTGAACAAAGCCAGAGGCGGGTGGACACAGAGAAATTCAGAGCAGCCCATTCTGATCCTATTGCTGATCACACCTTTTGTGACACCATGATAAATGGATTATTTTTCCACGTATTTCTCAGCCTCGGTGATGGTGGACTTGGCCATGCGAATTTTTTAGGTCAGAGGAATACAGGCAGAGCTAAGTGCATGGCAGTTTTAACCAAGGGCTTAAGAGGTCTAGGGTATTTCTGCTCCCTCTCCAGTGTTCCTGGCATTCATCAGAACATGCCGCAGGTGGCTCGTTTGAGAGGTGACAGAAAATGGACCCGAACCCAGCCCACACCCTGGACCAAACTTAGACAACCTGGACGAGTGACACCCATCCACCGCACATACTGGGAGTGAGAAACAACTAAGGTTTATCACTGGGAGTCGGTGAGTCTGGAGGCAATCTGCACCACAACGTTACTGAAGCAAAGGCTGGCTAATGCAAATCACTGTCAGTGAACTGGACCCCTGCTGTTATCACTCTCCAGGCCCCCAGCTCCCACTTGCCTTTCCTCTGGGCACCTCCTTCTCTTTGGGAGCCAATTCTCTTCCATCTCCCAGTCCCTGGCTTTGGATGGGGCTTCAACCTAGGCTTACGGCCTTCAGCCCATCAGTGGAGCACCGCAGGCCCTGTGACCACCAGAAGTGGTTCAGGAGTCCCGTGCCCAGGAACACTTTTGCTGTGAAGGCTGGGAGAGGTCCAGACACTCTTTCTTATTGAATACAAGTCTAGGAGAATGAAAGATTGGCAGTTCCACAGCCTAGAGCCAGCCTAGAGGAAAGCAGAGACCACATCCATATGAGAAGCCAGGTGTCTACTTTAAGCCTCTTCATGAAGCCATGCCTGAAGTTGAATCTACCCTATGGACTTTTCAGTTATGTGAACTTTTAAAAAAGCCACTTTAAGCCTTTTAGGTCGGATTTTTAGTCACTTCCAATGGCAAGAACTTGGACTCTTTCAGGATGGCTGCCTTCCAACTCACCAGCCTATCAACAGACTCCTGGGGGAGCTCTGGTGCCCAAAGAACCAGTCTGAAAGGCATCAAGATTAAAATGTCATGGCAACCTGTTGATGTTTGGGTCTTTTTAAGGGCACTTCTCTGCCAGATATTCCAATGTTCATGAAAGACAAGAGTCTTTTTGAATACCCGAGGTCTGTTTTCTATGGGAAGATGTACAATATCCAATCAGCATCCTCTCCCCACTGACAGCCACTGAAACACGGCCAGGGCAAGCCCTTCAAAAGGGCCCCCAACAAGGCTGCATGAGAATGGACAATGTTTTCTTCCACTAAATAGACTTATGTGGAACGACTTCAATGGGAGATGATTGGCTTGTCTTGAATGTACCAGAAAGTTCTATGGCTCCATGACTGTGGCCAGCAAGACTCTCTCTGCAGGACCTTCCTCTGGCCATCAGCCTGCAGGATCCAGTTCTAATCTACAATCGCCCAAGCATCACCCCTCTGGGAAGATGTGGTGGGCTGTGATCCCAGGAGAAGATTCTTCCTGCTCCATTTACAGTGGACTTAAATCTCATCATATGCCTTAGCCAGTGAAATGTGAATGGGACTGACACATGGCACTTGGGAGCAAAAGCCATTATGTGGTTCCACTGCCTCTGAGTTCCCTCTGCTGTGAGATCAGCCAGTCCCATACAGGGACCACTCCATTACCTCATGGAGAACACTGGGTCTGATTTCTGAGGACAGCACCTCATGCGTTTCATAATATTTACTTTCTCGCCCTACCTCTCAGTGTATCCAACACACACTGCCTTATCTCAGACCCTGCGTCAGAAACATTGCATCCCGGAGGAGAGTGCCCTTGCCAAGCCTTCCTGCCGTTACCAGGGGCAGCAGCCGTCTGCTGGGTGCTGTGCTGAACCGAAATACAACATGTACCCCAGGGACGGCCACGTGCCGTGTGACCTACCCCGAGAAGATGGAAACTGCCTGGTGTTTCGGCCCCATCTCATCGCGCCACAGTTCCTGTTTGTTTTTCCACTGCCCTGTTCCAAGATGTCCATGGAGGGGCCTATGTGGACAGTCTGCGTGTATCCCCATCACCCCACACACCCGCCTGCTGCCCACACCGGCGTGGATCCGGAAGTGGGGTTGGGGTGAGGAGACCCAGGATGACACGAACACAATGCCCGGGGACAACTCGGTGCAGGACGGAGACCCAGGGCAGGGCTGCAGGGGTGAGCAGGGGGATGACCTGGCTTGGGAAGCCAGGGCGGGGTGGGGAGGGGGCGCCCCCACTTACTCCGGAGAGCTTGGCAGGCCCGGAGATGGACCCGCTCAAGGAGCAAGGCTAGGAGCGCCCCCCGGCCCCGGCCCCGTCCCCGTCCCAGTGGCACGCTGCGGAACGGTGCCGGCACGAAGCAGAGTCACGAGCGCAGCAGAGCAGCGGCGGCGCAGGACACCTCCGCGCCGGGAGTACGTGCGCGTGGGCGGCGGGCGCAGGGGCCTCCCGGGCAACTGCACGCTGTCCTTGCCTGCACCAGCCCGCACCCCAAGTCTACAACAGAGCAATCCCCGGAGGACCGGGAAAGGCTCTGCAGACCCCGGGCAGGGGCTTCCGGGAGACGGGTGGGGACCCTGAAGCCCCGCGGCCGCCCCCGCCTCCTGCTCCTCCCCCGCCCCAGCTCCGGGCTCCGCGGCCACCCCGCGCGGGAGCTCTGGGGACCCGGGTGGGGGCGGGGGTGGGGGCGGGGGCGGCACGCGCAACGGCGAGGGAGCTGACGCCGCGCTGCTACGTAAGCAGCCGCGAGAGGGGATCCTGGGCGTGGGCCCCGCCCCCTCACGTGCCCGGGGCGCAGGGCCACTTGCCGCCCGCGTGACCGCAGCCACCGCCTTCTCTGCGGCTGCGCCCGCTTTCCACGCGGGGGCGGGCTGGCCTGAGGCTGCAGCCAGGGAGGTTTGTGTTTGCAGCCGCGCCTTCGCCTCAGGACGCTGGGTCCCGGCTTTTCTCAACCCAGCAGTTAGGGGTCCATGTGCTGAGGTCCGTGCTGCCCTGGATTTGGGGAGAGGTGGGTGGGATTCGGTGAAGAGAGGGCTCCCTGCTGACCCCACCAGCCTTGCGCTGCCTTAATGGGGACGCAGAGTAAAGGGACTGCAACCGCAGACGACGTCTTAGTTTAAACCTAACCTTGAAGAGGGAGCTTTTAAAATGCGGGCGTGGGGGAGCTCCCCACAGCATTCTTCAGCCTCCATGCTGCACTGATGACCTGGTGTCCCCCCTACACCTACCGGGCTGTGGGTGCCTGGCGGTCAGGTGTCTTGACTTCTTGGAACCTGGGCCTAGCTCAGAGCTGGGTGCATGAGCAAGATTTCAATATCCTCCTCCTTCCCAGGTGGTTGGCTTCATTGGCCTATCCTCTCCGTCCTCCTTCCAGAAGTGGCAGACAGTTTTGGGAAAAATCAGTGAGGAATGGAGGCCCATGACAGGCCCAGCACCAAATTGAGTATCCACAGCAACAGGACAGAAGGAACCGGTTATCTGTGCCTTTGCAGTATGTCCTTAAGTGACTCATTTTCTGCAAGTGACAGGTGGCAGGTAGTCCGCACAGCCTTGATGCTGTCTGGATGGCTGTTTCCAATGGCTGGTGAATTGGGGAAGTGGGGCCGTGTGGGACAAGGACTCCAGAGCCTAAACTCTTAATGCTATTGAAATCTTTCTAGAAATGCCAAATATGGTGACCCACAGAGCCTGGGATTGAGTAGACAGGGAACCCCAATACCAAGCCCTGGAGGGGTCCCAGGGTGTGAAGGAAGGCCTGAGGACACTAATCTGACCCAGTTGCATTTCCCTGTCTTCCTAAGGGAAATTGTGAGCTTGGGGTGTTTACTTGAGTGTGGGGGTGTTCCCTGGGAAAACAAGGTAAATCTCCTAGCAGAGTTCTCTGGAAGGCAAAATCTACCTGTGTCCGAACCTTAGTGCCTTCATTTCTGGGATGGCCAGGAAATAGGAAACTGGGAAGAGGGTCCAGGGCAGGGAGGTGAGTCCCCTTAGACTGTGTGACCTGTTGTCAGTCTATCTGGACCTCTGGCTTTCTACCCTTGGCTCTGGAACCTCCCGCAATTAGGTATAGGGGCGGTTAGTGTAGTTGAATGGCTGTCCACTGCCAGACACCTTGGGGATGACAAAAGGGAATGCCAACTAAGGTCTCTGACCCAAAGGAATTTATATTTCATAGGAGTTGTCTTGTATTCTTGAAATACATGCTTAAGCCGGGGATTTAGCTCAGTGGTTCCAGCGCCTGCCTTGCAAGCGCAAGGTCCCAAGTTCAATCCCCGGTATGAAAAAAAAGAAATGCATACTTAGGGAAATGCCAGTAATTGAGGTTAAAACCAACATGAGTGGTGTAGACAAAGGCTTTGACAGAAGGGAGAGAGCAAGAGAGGCCCAGGAGCCTGAGAAAAGTGGAGGGGGGCGGGGATAGCTGGACAGGAACTTTAGTAAGTAACTTTAGTAAGCCTCTGGATGAGCAGAGGCTGAGGAGAAGGGCTGATTGTGGCCATTCCACTGGTCAGACAGAAGGTTGTTTGGAACAAGGATTCGGAGTCAGGTAGGGACGATGATCTGCTTGACCAAGGAGGCTACTGAGGCCCAAAGTACAGGCCTCCAGTTCTACTGCAGCCCCTGGGTGCCCAGTAGTCTTTAAAGGTCTGCTGTTGAGCTAATTCTAAGCATCCTTCTCAGAAACATAGCAGCTCTCCCTCACCCAAACTATCATGACCCTCCAGGCCCCTCGTGATTTATTCCAAAGCTGCCTGTCCACCCTTATTTCCTAGCCTACCCTTTCAGGCCCACCATATCCACGCAGGAAAACAACCTTCGATGCCCTTTGTGTCCCTCCTTTTATGGCTTCACTCACATGCCTTTCCCTTTCTTTGGAATGTCCTCTTCTCCTTCAGCATTTCTGCCCACTCATCCTTGAAAACACAACTGCAGTGCCAGCTCATCCCCCAGCCAGATGTAATTTTCATCTGCGTTCCCACAACATTGTGTACTCTCTCTTGGCACCTCACATTCTACGCTGTGTTATGGATCCGAAGAGGCATCAGCCTTCAGAGTAGGGATTGCTGATCAGTGAGCCAACAGGCTTTCAGTGTCGGCGAGTTCCAAGTCACTGTCATCTCTGGTCTGGGCCATTGTGATAGCCTCCTAGGTGGTTCCGTCACTGCCCTCTTGTCATCTTCATCCAGTTCTCCATACAACAGCAAGCATGATTCTTTAAAAACACAGACAAGCTCATGTCCCTCTCCTGTTCATAACCCATCACATCAGAACACTTTCAAGACTTAGTGTAATGGTCCAGCCCTACACCATCTGACCCTATCTACCTCTCAGACACCTACTACTCTTCCTTGCTCACTAAGATATGGCCACTCTGGATTTCTTTGTGTTTCCACAATATTCTAAGCTCATTTCTGCTTCCCTGCCTTTGTGCTTATTGGCCTCTCCTACTGGAGTGTCAGTCTCTTGGAATTTATATGGCTCCTTCACTGCATTTGTGTCTCTGGCCAAAAACTTTCTCCTTAGAGAACTATTTGCTGATTATCTTCTCCAGATTAGACCTTCCCGCCAGTCACTCTCCATTTCCTTACTGTTTCTTCAGAGCTGTTACCACTAATAGAATGCATTACGTTCATCAGATTATTATTTATTGTCTGTCACTTCTATGAGAAGGTGGGCTTTGTGAGGTCTCAAACTCTTGTCCTGTTTGCTCAGTTTATTAAAAGAGGATTTACCTCAGTGGTTTCGCCACCTGCTGCACAAGCGCGAGGACCCGATTGTGATCCCTGGTACCAAAAAAAGAATAAATGAGTGAATCTTAACTATGTTACTAAGCTGTATTTCCCATGAGAACAGCATGTTTTGTACATTTGCATTTCCCTCTCCAACTCCTTTCTTACACAGAAGTCCACTTAAATGCTTGTCAAGTGAATTGCAGATTCTGAAATGAAGAGAACATCCCCACCTGCTTCCCACTCCTTAGTAATGGAACTATAGTAGTCCTGTATCCATGAGGATATTTTCCCAGATCCCCAGAGGATACCTGAAGCCAAGATAGTACTCGACCCTGTATGTACTATGGTTGGTCCCATACATAGCTACCTGTGATAAAGTTTAGTTTATAAATTAGGCACAGTAAGAGATTAAGAACAATAATAAAATAGAACAGTTGTAACAATGTGCTGTAATAAAAGTTATGCAAATCTGGTCTCTCACAGAAAATACCCTCACCCTTCTTGTGAAGATGTGAGACAATACAATGCCCACGTGATGAGATGAGACATAGGAATCAGGATGTAGCCTAAACGCTGTGATGCCGAGACCTGGCTCTGGTAGGCACTAACGGGTTGTGTGAGGTGTTAATGAGATCCCATGAGAAGCACTTAGAGGGCTTATGTGTGATTAGGCCTGGGGGAGAGACTGAGATTGTGGGTGATCTACAGAAAAGGAGGGGGTTCAGTGGACCTTTTATTTGTCTCACAGTTGACATGATGGTCTTGGGGCTCTTGATAGTGATGGTGTGGTTGTTTTGAGAAGTGTCTTCCGTGAAGGGACCGTTAAGTATTGGCTCCTGACAAATGTAGAGGAGGGCTTGAAATGAGATGTCGGGGGTTATGAGACCACTATTTAGTGGGTAGTTCAAGTTGGTGGACTATGTCTGAAAGAGTTTGGTGGACCTGTCTGCTGAGGCTGTTGGGTATGATTTAAGGAGGGCATTGGTCTGACCTTTAAAAGTTGGACTTCTGTCTTTTTGCAGAGCAAGTTGTTCCTTGGTGTTTATCCAGGTTGATTTGGAATTGTCATATAAGCTGAAGGTGATAAAGACAGGCAGAGCTAGCAATTCTGGGCTAGAGAGGGATTTGTCCTGTTTAAATGGCTGAAGACGCCATTGAGGGAATATTATAAATGTTTGGCTAGAAGTGATCTTTTACAGGGACTGATGTTACCAAGAGAAAGAAGAGGGGGGTCATATAGATTGGATAGATCACGGTGAGTTGGGAGATGGATGAATTGAGACCCCGTGGTGTGGAGAGGCCTTTATTCTGCCCAAGAAGTTATCAGGAGAAAACTATGAAGTCTCTAATTGATAGTCTTTGAGGAAGAGCTGAAAAAGTTCATAGACTAATAGAGGACTGCTCATGGGTTGGCTCATGGTTTGTCAGTTTGATTATGTGTATCAGGTTTTCTTTTTTCAAATGGCTGTAAGGCAGAAACATGTAGGAGTCAGGAGTTGTTATTTCCACCTGTGTGGCATGGATGGGATTGGGTTTTTTTGGGGGGGTTGGAGTTTGAGACAAGTTTTAGTCTGGAGAAATGGATTTAAGAGGGAAGACCCAAAAGTTTTGTGGCTGTTGATGTGTTAAGGATAACTGTATAGGGTTCCTGCCATTTAGTTGTAATAGTTTGAGGTGGAGACGTTTGAGATAGACCCTGTCTCCTGTCAGAATCGCTAAAGGAGTGAAGTTGTCATTAGGTTTTTGGAGTGAAGTTTTAACAAAATATTGCAGAAGTTGGCAAATTAGGAAGAGCAGTAAAAAGCAGTCTTTGAAAGAGGATGAATTGGGAGGAGTGTTAAGAAGAAAGAGAGGTCCATGTAGCAGTTTGAATGGACTGAGGAGATGGGGTGAGCAGGGGTGGGGTGCAGATGCATGGGAGGACAATGGGTAATTTATAGCATGAGTTTGGTGAGTCAGTATAGGCTGTAAAGCATGAGAGCCATAGGCTTTAAGATGTTAGAATAAATGAACCTGGAACTTTTTATAGTTAGAGCCACTACCACTACAATGCAGAGACAGCTTGGCTACCCCAGGACCATCTTTTTAACCATTTTTGAGAAGTAAGCTATAGGTTGTATTTTTGTATCAAGAAGTTGAGCTAGGAGCCCAAAAGAGAATCCCTTTTTGGGATTTATATGTATGTGGAAAAGTTTGTTGGGGCTGGGGCACTTGAGTGCTGGTGCAGAAGCAGGACCAGTTTGAGTTGGTTGAAAGCAGAAGACGGAAGGGGAGCAAGGGGTGATTGGGGGCTCCCGATAGGAGTTTAGCTATGAAAACAAACTTTTGGATCTACAGTTGAAAATAATTAGCTCCGAAAAAGAAAAGAGATCAGATTTGATTGGGGTAAGAGGATCTGAGAGGTGAGGGTTTTGTGGTCCTGGGTAATTCCTTTTGAGTAGGGGTGATGTGAAGTCCAAGGTGGGTGACCTTCGTCTGCAAGAACTGGCCCTTGTCTGGAGATACCTAGTATCTCTTTGCTGCTAGGAAATTAAGTAATTGAGCAGAGTCTGTTACGCACAGATTCAGAAAGGGGCTGTACAATAAAATGTCATCAACATACTAGATGAGGTAGCTAGGGTTTAGGGGAAGAGATAAGGGGTCTTTGGCTAGTGTTTGTCTAAAATGATAGGGGCTGATGCAGAATCCCTGAAAAAGGACAGTTGAGTTGTCAGGAGTTTTCAGTATTGGGATCTGTCCATATAAAAAAGGATTTTGGGAACTTGGGTCAAGAAGGATAGTAGAAAAAGTAGCTTTGAAGTCAAGAAGTATAAGAAGAGAGGTATCTGGCAGTATTGAGGAAGGAATGTTGTGTGGATTAGCCACCAGGGGAATGATGGGTGGGGAGGCTTCGTTGATGGTATGTAGGATCATAGGTTCCATTGGGTTTTTTATGGCTAGGATAGGAGCGTTGTGAGGAGAACTGGTGGGTTTAAGAAGTTGGGCAGAGAGGAGTTTGGGGCTAGTGGGTTGGAGTCCCCATGTGGGCTGTGGGTTAAAGAGATATTATGTCTTGGTGAGGAAGGAGGTGGGGTCTTGGAGGGTAACTGTGACAGGAAGGTGATGAGAAGCAGCTGAGGGATTTTAGGGTCCCCCACGGTGGAGTTGGCTTATTGGAGTAGAATGTGAGGTAAAGTTTGTGTAATCTGTGTTGAGGAGGCGGATGGGCTGAGAACAAGAGTGTAAGGTTCGGGAGCTCTGGGTGGTAATGGTGGAATGTGATTCTGAAAGTGTACCTCATCTGATTAATGGGGTGGGACAGATTGGGAGTGCTGAAAGGAACGTGTGAAACCTGTTTTTAAAGTACAAGGCAGAGGCTTGGTATAGAGTGGCTTGGAAATGAGGCCATCAACCCCCATAATAGAGACAGAGGAGAAGACTGAAAGACCTCCATATTTCTGTAAAACTAAATACATTGTTCTCATATCCAAAAAAAGAGATCAGCTTACCTGCTACCTTTAGACAACCCTGGGTTCTTTTTGGTCCTGGAAGTTGCAGGAGCTTTAGAACTGGGGCCTAGTCAGCTGTCAGCAGCAAGTCCCAGAAGAATGGGAAAGAGCAAGTTAGGGTTGGCTTGGATTTGGAATGGTTGGTTGGGTTCCCAGGTCTGAGGACAATCTGTTTGTCCCTTTAGCTCAAGAGAGGAAAGAATGGTTTTTGTATTTACTTTTATCTTGTGCTGTTTTCAGTCCCCATTAATGTAGTGTTTCATGGCTATCCTGTAAGTGCTGGGCAGAACTGTGTTGTCAAAGACGTTTGGGTGCTGAAAATTTTAATCCTTTTGTCACTATGTTTTTCCTGATGAATCAGCAAAGTCAAATCATTGTCAAAGGGTAGAGTGGTCACATCTGTAACTGCTTTCAGCTGAGTGGGGATATATTAGGGGCTTTTTTGAGTTTGCTGATCATCAGGTGTAAGGTGACTTTGAGCTTAGAGTTGAGACCTAAACTGGGTGATGAGGCCTATTATTGAAAACTGTACAATTTTAGAAGGAATAAACTGAAGAAGACAGTTGTACAAACATGGACCAAAGAGAATTAAGAATAGTCATTCATAGCCATTTTTACCAAGAAGAGTTTGAAAGCCAGACCCAAATAATATATTTTGTGATAGTTACAATCAGGCCCTTAGGAGTAAGAACCCTTATACCCTGTCAGCTCTATTTATCTTCTGGCACAGTTGACACAAGTGACTCCATTTTGATTTTGACAGCTCTCATGCTTTTCTTATACCCCCTTTTGTCTTGAAGGCATTGTCGATTAATCATCATTTATTATTGTCCCTCCTTGCTGGAATGTTATTCTGGCTTTTGATCTTAACTGGTCCCACACTGGAGGGGATGTAATTGATGATTTAAAGTAAATATCATAGTCCCCTTTAGCCACATTTGAGTAACAAAGAGGTTTGAAAGGAACAGATCTTGGTCCTAACCAAACAAAGTAGCTAAACATATTGCCTTTTACAAGCCTCAGTTTATCCTTTTGACATACCCGGATCTCCTAGTTTGGAACAATTTTTGGCCTTTTTTACAGTTTTGTTTTATTTTTAACAAGCCTACTATAGTAGCTTTTTGAATTTTGAAATGTTCCTGGTACATTTTTATCTCAGAGTTAACTTACAGATGTTACATTTTCATTAGAGGTGGCTGAATAACAGACTTTTAAGAAACGTTGAACAGTAAATTATCTCAATACCACCAGAAAGTAGAAAGAAGAGCAGAGATGTTACCTTTTCACTAGGGCTGACTTTATGTGACCTTGAATGACAAATTATCTTAGTATACACAGAAACCAACAAAAAGTTAACCCTGTAATTGTAGTTTTAAAATCATTCTAAAGCTGTTTATAAGAAAATGTTTAAGGCACATCAATCAGACAAAAATAGTAGCTTAAACCATAACGTTTACATTTATCAGTCAATTAAGATATTTTCCTAATGGCCCTCATTACCTTGTTATGGCCAGTCAAGAAGCTATTCTCTCTTTCAGCACCTTGAGACTGGAGTCAGTCTTAGTTTATTATTTGCCAGGACCCAGGGTAGGCTGTGTTACCCAAGTGTCACTTTTTACCTGATACTTGGCTTGTAGTTCAGCTTATCCTTATATCAACTTGGGTTTAGATTCCAGCTTGAAATCATTCTGGTTGTTTAGATCTGCCCCCCCTTTATCTTTATCTTTTTGACAGTGCTTTCCCTTGACCTTGATATTTTGTTTTATTTTAGGGTTTTTTTTTTCTGTATTTACTTGGTATGGTTTAGAGTTTGGAGTTTAGTCTCCATTATTGCTGCCATGGGTGGAGGGGCTGGCACCCCATGGCCCCTGCCATCTTACACAGATCTTTCTTTGTTACATTGTATTGTTTACTAACAAACAATATTTCCCCTAATCTTGAGGGTAGGGGACCCTGGGGAGAAGCCACCCATTGTGGAGAAACTGAAGCACGTTGGTTTGGGCCACTACTTTTTCAGCCCTGGAGGGAGTCTTGTCTGGCAGTTTCCCTTGTCCAAGTAGATTATTATTATTTTTTTTTGTACCAGGAATCAAACTTGAAACTTTGCACTTCCCAAGTAGATTATTATAAACACAGATTGACAGGCAGACAGACAAGATACGTAAGACAATTATTTCCCTAGGGTATACCATTGTACCATTTTTAGATGAATCGTAATAGAGATCTCTTTTTAACATTGCAGAGTTGCACCTATAAGAGAAGGCTGAAAAGGCAACAGTATGGAGGGAGAGAGAGACTGAAAGGAAGCTGTCTGGTGAGGGACAGACTGGAGGCTGAACTGGGCCTTGAAGGTGGCTAAAACCCAGGCATTTTTAATTTGGGAAAAGTCAGAGAGACAGAAAGAAACATGAAAGTGAATAACATCCTCTGTTACTGACACCTCCTGAAAGGGGAGGACAGAGGCCAGCTGAGGTTCCGGTTTAGGAAGGAGTTAATGGGTGTGAGAGCCAGTAGTGGCAGAGAAAAAGGGTGAGGAGGGAAGGGAGATGAAGAAGAGGTTGAAGGTTGAGGGCCATATGACAATAAGGGTGCATGGTCAGCAGGACTGAATTCAGATTTAAGGATAGAATTAGAGTCAAGTCTAGGTTGAACATGAAGAAGAATTTGAAAGTAGTACAGAACTGAGAGAAATTTGACTGAGCAGGTAAAAGAAAATCTGCACGTTAAGGAACTTCAGACCACTTGCCATTGAGCTGGATAAATCTGTGTAAGTTTTGAAGACTTTGAGAGTTGAAGGTCTTGTGTTTAGGTTATTATTAACTTTTAAACTGTGTTACAAGAGAAAATAATTTTTTGAGGTAGTTGATGTCTCCAATTCCCAAATAGAAGGTTTTTAGATTTTTAAGAGATTGAACAAAGGCAAGTCTTTGGGTGGTTGGGTGGCCAAATTGGAAATGTCCATAGTAGAATGGGTGGGGTCTCTAGGCAAAGGGAAGAGAAAAGAACAAAGAGATAGGCATCTCCCTGTCTCCTAGTATTCTCACAGTGTCCCATGCCTCCTGAGGGTCCCGGCCAAGGAGACAGTTCCCCAGGCCAGGCAGGACCAAGACCTAGCACTAGGAGTTTTGGATGGACAGAAGAAAATGGCAAAGTCTTATGGAGGAGACCTAGAGACTCACCCAATGCCAAGGAGATGGCTGCCTGGACCAGAAAGGGTAGCCTGTGTTTTGTGGAAGAACAGCAACAATGAAGGGAGCCTTAGAGATCAGTCACCTCACAAAAGCCTCCTGGGTTTTGGCACCAAATATTAGGTTTTGATTTAAGACCTAGAGATGACTGATCCAGGCAGAAAGATTTATTAGAGTGAGAAGTACAGCAGCAAGTTGGGGCTATGACGTAGAGACTTCAGGCCCATCCTGAGAGGCACGCCAGTGACTTTTAAACCAGTGTAGGGGTGGAGTTTGGTCTGGGGGAATGGAATGAAGGATGGATTGAAAAAGTTAACTGGCTTTAAACTTAGACTAGAAGTTAGGCTGCTAGGGGGTGCTTTAAGGTAACATTGCTCAAAATGGCTCACAATTTAAAATGTGTGAATTATTTCTGGAATTTTCCCACTTAATATTTTAGGATCAAATTTGACTGTGAGGAACGAAAACCAATGAAACAAAACCACAGCTAGGTGGAGACAGCTGTTTGAAAGACATTAGGAAATGGTCTTTACCTATTCTGTTATCCCCCAGAGATGACCACTGATCTTTAAAGGTGTACCAGGTCACTGTTTCTCCAGTTGTGGATCTGAATACATTCATGGGTTGTGACCCACATATTTTGATGAAATAGAGTAAATGAGGAAATATCAGAGTTCACTGCAGGTTTTTAAGGCTGTTATTTTTCAGTTGTGTGTATCTTCAGGTCATAGTGTGTAATAAATATCTTATTGTTGGTGATAGTCCAAAATCCGAACGTTCTAGATGCCCCATAGAATGCATGCTTATAGTGCTACTGGTAGTAGTTAGGCAGCTACCATGTATCGTGGGTTACTTTCACATGCATCATCTTATTAATCCTCATAGCAAGTGTAAGGGTAGGGTATTATTATTATTATTATCATCATTATTATTCTCATTTGCAGAGAAAGAAACTGGGGCTTAGAGAAATTAGACACCTTGCCCATGATCACAAAGCTGGTAAATAGCTAGGCTATGGCCCATATCACCAGCTCTCCTTGCCTGCTCATTACACTGCAATACCCCCCACAGCATGGTTCTTTGATTTCTTTTACTTAACTGAAAAATCTCTCTTTGGCTTATGTCAGAAAATACACACTACTTTCCCAGCATTTTCATGGGAGATTTGGCAGGAGGGTAGCCAGCAGGCATCAGTGATATGTGGGGACATTTGTCCTGCTTAAGAGTTCTGCAGATCTAGAGAATTTGAGGATCACTGGTCTAGGTGTATGTTTACACACAGAGAGTTTGGAGAGAGCCACAACTGTAGCTGTTCAAGAGAGCCACTTGACAGGAGCTGTGTTTTTAGTAGAGGGACACAGCCACAGGCAACCTCTCACTTGGCCAGGAGGGAGGTGGGGGAATAGATATCCTTCTGTGTTGTCCTCCTACCTTTGGATTTCCCTGCCATGCCCCCCCACCCCTACCTCATTAGCTGAAACAGAGATCAAGAGGGTCTGCTGATGCAGTTCCTAGAGGTGAACCTCTCAAAGCACAGAACAGGTGGAGAGGGTGCAGGGCAGGTCTAAGGGCACATGGAGGCTTCCCAGCTTACCATTCTCTACATCAACATAGACTTAACAAGGATTCCCAAGGCCCCAGAATGCAGAGTCCTGGCTCCTGCAGCACCTGGCTCCTCACCCTGCTGCCACTTCTCCCCAAAGGACAAGATCTGAATAGGCCAAATGGGGCATTGTGCAATCTTGAGCCACACTGCAAGCCCCTCCCTTGGCCTTCTGTATATTCACTGGGCTGCCAAATGAGGGAAACCAGGCCAGCAAAAGAGCGGCTCCCCCATCCACCTAGGCGTTTGCATCTCTGCCAGAGCTTGGGCATCTTGTCCCTGATCTGATCATGGATGAGGTCAGTGAGTTTTGATGCAGGCTAGAGATTTGCTTGTCTGAATGGCAAACATTTATTCTTGCCAGGATTTTGTATGCTTCAGAGCTGAAATCCCCTAGGGGAAAGAAGCAACACAAAGAGTGAGTGTGTGTGTGTGTGTGTGTCTGTGTGTGTAAGGAGAGGGGGTAGAAATGCGGCCTTCTGAAGATATGCTCCTGCCGTGCACACTTGTCCAGCCTTTGCAGGTGAATGTGTGGCTGCAGTTGTGGTTAAAAGATGAATGAATGTGTTTGTGTGCAGGTGCATGAATGACTGTAGGTTCTGTGAATGAATACATTTGTGATGCAGGTGTATGGGAGCCCTCGTAGGCTGGGATAGTGGTTTGCAAGTGCCTGGATGGCTGGAAGCATCTACAGATCCCTGTCATCATTACTGAAGTCTCTGTGTATTGGCCTGGGGGCAGGGAAGGGGAAGAGTTAGTTTTCTCGCAGCCCCTCCCTTTGCTGCTGCTGTTGCTGCTTCTGGGGTGACAGGAGCCAGTGGCAATTGCCTTGTTCTCTCTGAAGCCCCAGAGAAGAAAGGGAGAGAGACAAAGGGAGACACTAGGCAGTCATCATTTGAAGGCTCCTCCCGTCACCAGCAAATGTCCTTAGATAAACTTTAGCTCCACCACCTACTGAGTGGCCCTCAGTGCCTCATTGGGACTGAGCAAGGGACATAGGTAGTAGCTGAACTATGATTTTCTCTGACCTTCCTCCCCTGACCATCTAGCCTGACACAGTGGAATTTGATATGTTCTGTCTCTGTGTGATGCCTTGAAGTCCACAAGATCTCACCTTTTATCCTCCCCCAACCAGATTTTAGGGAGTGGAAAGAAGGGCCTCATTCTTCCATGAAATAATGACAAGCAAAAATTATTGGGTAGTAGGGCCAGGGATTTAGCTCAGTGGTTTCGCCGCCTTCTGCGCATGCGCAAGGACCCGAGTTTGATTCCCCGGTACCAAAAAAAAAAAAAAATTATTGGGTGGTCACAAATTGAAATACCTGACCTTGTACCTCTTTTTGTGGTGCCAAGGATCAAACCCAGGTCCTTGCACGTACTAGGCAAACATTCTGCCAACTGAGCTGCCTTCCCAGCCTCAGGCCCACTTCACTTTAAGTCATACGATTTAAATGAGTTTGGGCTCTCTTCATCCGCCCACGGTCCCCCATACCCCTTGTCATCTGCAAGGGCCTCTGTACACAATGGCCCTAATTAGTCCCCTCATTAACAGTCTCAGCCCAGGCCAAAGACTTAACAAGTTAGAGAAATCAAATTCTGTAATCATCCAAAGGCACAAGTGCAGCCCCTTTGAGGAGGGTGAGGCAGGGAGAGAGGATTGAGAAACAAGAAAGGTGGGAAACGGAGACCACAGAACAATTAGCAACTGCATCTTCTGAAAATAGAAAAAAAAGCCCCCCAAAGATCCGAAAGTGGCGTGTGTTACCTAATTTGCTGCCTTGGGGGAACTGCTCTATACTCCCATGTATATCCTAGGCATATATAAAAATGAATGAGTGTAAAATACACCAGTTAAAACTACACTGTTAGTTATGTGAAAGGGGCAACTGCTTCCCCCCTAAAAAAGATTTTTGATAAGCGCAGATCATAATATTACAATCTAATCATCAGATTGCTTGTTTACGTTCTCCAGATCCAGCTCAGTCCTGCTTGGGGGGCTTCTGGGTCTTTTCTGCCAAGCAGTCAAGGGAGGAACATCCCAGAGCCCTAGCTTATGAATGTACCGTCTCCACCAAGTGTGAATGCGCTGCTGCTTTGTGTTTGTATGAATGGGGGTTGCATGTGCTGGTCAGAGGCCACGTGAGACACGTGGGGTGGGAATTATGGCTTTGAGAAAATGAATTGGAAAAAAATGAAACCAGGAAGGTGTGAATGGCATAAATCTCTCCCATGGCGCCCTCCACTGCAATACCCACCACCACGATAAGGCACACCTGGCTCATTAAAATTAATTCCTGGCTTTGCAAATATCAATAGATCGATGTCTTTACTTGTGTTCCAACCTTCACCGAGGCCGGACTGCTAAAAACAGAGGGCTGCAACACAAAAGATACCGCAGTCAGCTCAAGCAGGGTGTTATTTTTAGATCAGAAAAAAGAGGGGAAAGGGAAAAAAAAAGAGGCGGCTCTGGGTTTCACAATCTAATTTGGTCCCTTTTCTTAAGAAAAAAAATCCTCTCAATGGCATTTCCCATACAATCTGATTTCTATTTGGCTCCTAGAAAAAAGAAAGAGAGATCTAGGGCTGAGAATTCTGGAGTTTTATGGCTGATTCTAGCTAGTAGCCTTTCTTCACCGGGCTCCAACTGAATTAATTTGATACTATTTTTGAAAGTCAGTGTTTCTAAGGGAGACCTAATGACGCACTGACGTCAATGCAGGTCAATAGCACACACTGCTGGAACTGGGCGTGCTACACCAAGCCAGAGCTGGAGCCTTTCCAAACAGCCCCAACTCTGCAAATATCTCAGCTTTGCAGGGAGAAAAAATAGCCAGGGTTCTGTAAGCACTGAGACCCCCACCATTTTTCCAGAACATCTTCAAAATTGATGCATGTTTTCTTGATGCAAAAAAAAAAAAAAAAAAAGAAATCCAAACCGATATAATCAGTCACACTGCAGTACACATACACACACACACAAAAAAAACCTGTCAAAAGAACCATATTTAGTCTGCATGCACACATACATTTACGTTCAGAATGCAATGCATATCATTAGGGTGTGTCTATAAATAGATGCAGAGAGTGTGTGTGCTGGGGACTTGGTCCCTGATCGCAGTTTTTGAATGTGGGTGATGAGTTCTTTGCTCTGATCAGTTACAGGAGGTGCCTGAATGTGTGGGAGTGGTAGCGTGGGAGGGGGGCTGCCTCCTCTCCTTCCCTCTAGCTCTCCCCCTCCTCTCTCTCTCTCTCCGTCTCCCCTCACTGCTCCTCTCCTCCCTTCCTGCCTTCTCTCTCTCTCCTTCAGCATCCCCCCCACCCTCTTTCTTCCTCTTCCCTTCCCGCTCTCTCCTCCCTCTCTCCCCCTCCCGCTCTCTCCTCCCTCTCCCTCCAAGTCTGGCACTGAAGGAACTGTTTTGCTTTGCTCCGGGAAGAGTGCAGACACATATCGTGAAATCCCGAGCTTTTTGCGTGGTGCATTTAAAATGCTTCCTTATTTATATTACCCTCATTCCCTCACCTCTCCCACCCCCTCAGCAGTCCTTCCAAATTTCCCTAGAAATCTGTGTAAAGCATGCGGAGGGGAAAACATTTGCACAAAAAGTGAAGGAGCTCGCCAAGGTAGGTTATTCCATGCACTGTCTTGTGTTTGGCTTTTGCAAAGTTTATGATGTCAGTTGCTAAATGTTTGGAGGAGTCGATCCGTGTGACTGGCCATGATTACTGTCTTTTTCATTGAACAATAATATTTGCACAAATTGCTTGGACTTCTCGGGCACGCTCTCCCGGGGTCCTGTGTGTGGGTTTTGCAGGAGCCTGCCAGTTGGAGGACAGCCCTGGGTGTGAACTGGGGAAGGATGGCGGGGTTGGCTCCCACCTGGAGTGTTCTGTGATGCGGGGCTGGGAAGGTGGAGAGGATTCTGTAGTGAGCGAGTGGTTCTTCCACTTTGCCATATGTGGGACTGATTAAGTGTCTTCATTCTTGTCATTATTTTACACATGAAAATTCAGTTCTAAAAAGGCTTCAGGAAGTCAGAACAAAGTGTGTGTGGCGGGGAGGGGGGGTGTCTAGGGAGAGGTAAAGAATCAGGGCATGGTGGTGATGATGCTAGTGGCATTATTTCTTGCCTAGAGAATTTAATCTTCTCTCTTCCCACTATCTAGAGAAAATGGTAAGTCTTTAGTGGGCATAAGCTAAATATTTTTTGTTAAAAACCTTAGCAGTGGGTAAAATGAAATTAAAAACACACACACATATTTGCATTGCAAGAGCAAAAACTGCTACAGCTCACAACCACCTGTAGAGGGAAATCTGTATGCATGATTTCTTAGGGGCTGTTGTGTGGAGGAAAACCCCTGGCAAGGCGCCTGGCAAAGTTTGCAGGAGATGACCAGAAAGGCCCACCCCGGGCCCGGTGAAGGGTTAAACCGCGGGGCTGAGGAGGAGGGCACGCTGGAACCTGGCCAGGTCCCTCAGTCTGGGAAGCTGCAGAGGTGGCTTCTGCTTGGGGGGCTAAAGTGGGGGAGCCTGGACCCAGTGAGAGTAGGGAGCAGGGCTTGCAGGGAGTGTGTGTGGGCTGGGGGTGAGGTCACGAGGTTAGGAGTGTCTGGTGCCCGGTGATCTTGGAGATGGGGAGGTCAGCGGCCAGGTTTTCCCTCCTGCCTCCCTTTCCTGCCGCTGCACAAAGCCGAGTGGTTATCAACAAGTGTTTCTCCTGAGAAGATTAGTTTTGACAGGGACTTCAAGGGGTTTTCTAATCTGGGTAAATCCACCAGGACTTTATTGTGTGTAGCAGAGATTCGTTCTTTGTCAGGAAGGAGCTTGGAGGTGGGAGTGAGGGGTACCAGAGGAGGCTTTTGAACATCAGCCATTTGACCTTGGGGATCAGAGTTCAAATCGTCAGAGCACTGAAAAGGCGGAACAGGTGTCCTTATCCCTTTTCCCACCCCTTCACCCTGAGCTTAATGTTTAATGAAGAAAATGCAGCGCTTGGTGTTGGCCAGACCTGTCAATGGGAATTCCATGTGTCTTGAGAGCAGGATTTTTTTTTTTAATCGAGGAAAGCAAGTAGCAGTCTCAGCTGTAGTACTGTATTTTTTTCCCCCTGCAAATGATCTTCTAGGAAAGCTGAATCACCTCCACACTGAAGAGCAGCCACTTCTGGGATGTGGAACACAAGTGTGTGTGTGTGGGTGTGGGTGGAATACCCTCATGGTTTTTAAATAGAGATGGGTCTGGGGATTTAGCTCAGTGGTTTCGCCGCTTGCCGCGCAAGGACCTGAGTTCGATCCCCAGCCCCCCCCCCCAAAATAGAGATGGGTCTGCCTTCTGAATGTCAGGTTACATTGGAGATATGCAGGAAGATAAAAGGCCAGGGGCTCTGGGCTGGGTTGGGAGTACAGAAGACCACCTGGGTGGGGGTGTCATTTTGAAGGAGTGAGTTTGTGGGTTTTTCCTCCTGGAGGTGGCTGGGTTATCAAATGAGCATAAATATGTAGTCTCTTTCAGCAGGAAGGTGGGAAATCTGGGGAGAACGCTCAGAAGTTAGACTCGCACCCCATTGCCACACCCTCTGGAGCTATGGCAACCAAGGGACAAGGAGGCCCGACCCAGAAGTAGGAGGTGAGCTAGGCTCGGGCTGGCACCAAGCCTGCAATCCTTACTGAGCTGAAGAAAGCAAAGGGGATGGGGGCTGCAGCCTTGCGGACCTGCTGGCGTGGATGAAAGCCATGCCAGCGCACCCACCATCCGCTGTCCACATCACTTAGGGTCCTGGTTCAGGGAGCTGTCCCATTATTTTTTGGCCAGCAGAAGAAGGAAAGGGTAGTTGCCTTCCTTCTCAGAAAGAACTTGACTCTGTTCTTAAGTCAACAGCTATTTGTTTCCTTTTGGTATAAGGGAGAGGATAATGGTTACAAGAAAAAAAATTGGTGCTGAAAATTCAGCCATACAGTATATCCTCCCTAGGCCCCTGGACCCACTATTATTTTTCTCCTCAGCTGTGGTCCCTGAGGACCCAGTTCCTGAAGGACACCCAACCAATGTGTACTCTTTGCCGTGTTTTTCTCACTAAAGGTGTTCTGTGTCCACCAGCCAGCCCCTTGACATCCACCTCTCTCAGGTTCTCCCGGGGCCAGACAGATGCCACATGCAGACACATATGTGTAGAGTACACGCATAGACTAATGCAGAGACCACAAGGATACTCATGGGTATACCCAGGGTTCTTTCCACACATGAGCTCACAAGCAGTACATGAGGGAGTGGACGTTCTTCCTCTTCCATCAAGTCCAAAGGTGCCACATCCAGTTTAGGGGTGGATCTGATGTCCCTGAGTGTACGTGGTGGACCTGAATTTGCCTTGGGTTTCCTCATACTCATTCAGGAGTGTCAGTTGCCCCTGCACACGACGTTGGAAAGCATCACTGCAAGCAGAGGTCCACACATTCATGAGAAGAATGAAGCCTAACTTTTGTCACCATCATACTGAATGAGCGCTGGTGCTTCTCCTCTGCTTCCCAAAAGAAAACCAAGGGCAAGAGCAGGGACAGCTACATAATTTGTGGAATCCAGCACAAAGACACTGTAGGAAGCAGGAGGAAAGTGCCGTTAAAGGTACTACCACATAAAATCTTTCTTCCATAGTCTCTCTGTAGACATGTCCTGGTGTTTTTTATTTGCTGTTGAATGTCGTGCTAAATAAAAACTAAAATTCGTAATTATAAGCATGAATTTCACCATTCATCTTTACAGTGAGTGACACCAATCATATATGAAGATGTAAGATGTTGAACTCATTTGCAGAATCACGGCAGTTATACAACTCGTAAGTCATACAGGCATAGCTACTTCATTCATGCCATTGCAATGGAGTTCTTGAAAAGAACACACTCAGCTATGTTTATTTCAATTCTTGATCCCAGTGCACTCCACTGGCACTCAACCTTCTGCTTGCTACTGAGTAGAAAATGTGTGAAACAAAGAGGAACCACGGATTGTTCTCTCTTTTCTTTTCCTTCTTTGTTACCATTTTTAGCATTCCATAGGCAGGTGACAAATGCAGGGAAAGACAGGGTAAGGAGCAATGGGCTGGAGTTCTTTGGTCCCCAGCGCTGTTTAGAGACCCATTGCCTCTCTGTATTCGAAGCACCTGGTTCCAACAGAAAGCATGATGTCTCAGTACTGCGATGTCCCCATTTCCTCAATCACTGATTTATAATTTACTTGCCTTGAGTTTCACTGAACTCCAGCATTATTCTATATCCATGCAACACAATCAGATAGCAAGGAAGGGTGGGCACAAATAGTGCTCATTTTCTCTACTCACTCTCCCTTGTCCCCAAGACTTCACTTACAAAACACAAGTTCAAAGACAAAATTATTTAAAATCTCAAAGAAATGCAGTAGATTCTTAAACCAAGCATGCAGCCCTTGTGAGCACAGGACTCCAGGTGTAACTATATATTTCACCCTTTTATGAAACAGAGATGTAACAGAGAACCTATCACTAATCTTTCATCGAGTGAATAATCCCATCTGCAGCAGAAAACGTCAGCATTGCCACTTTTGACCCACCGGGGCTCTCTTATCTAACAAGTCCCATTCTCAGAAGTTCATCACTTCCTGGTGAAGGGTCACACTTTTGAAGAGTGGATCCACCTGTCGATCTTTTCAGGGTCCAGTGATGCCTTGTGTTATAACCAGGCCTTGGAGATAAAGCATTCACTCCAGTCCTCCACCATGTTCAAGCGTGGTTACATTAAGGAGATATTTTGCCTGATCTCTACTTATGCTATGCTTGCTCCGTGAATGGTTGTGCTACTGACTTAGTGTTTGTTAATTATTATTTACTTCACCAGTGATCTGAAGTCTGTCCATGAATCTCCCAGTCCAGAATAACAGGTTCTCATAAATTACTTTGGTAGTGAATTCAACTGATAGTGAAATCTAAGCAGTAGGGTTTGAGGCTCAAAGGGTCAAGGGGAAGACAGTCCTAAATGTCTGCTGGAGCCCAATAAAAAATGAATTTTTCCCTCCTACATCAACTGCTTCTCTGCTCCTTACCTTCTAAGGAACAAAGCCAGAGATGTGAGGTGAACAGAGATGTGAACTAAAGGGGAATGAGATAGCCTTAAAAATGAATCCAACTTAGAGAATGAAGACACTATTGACCTGCTAGCATTGGTTTAGGGACTTTTGAGAGTTGTATTTTTCAGCCTAAATCTAGCTTCCCTTTTTGGTCTTGTCCTTTAGGTGACAGTAACATCCTTTTGTGAAATATTTATCTTGGTTTAAGCTACCGAGTACACCTAGGAAAAGAGGAGAAGGAATTAGTCTTTAATGGACCAGAAAAACCAATTGTTTACTTATGAGATATTGTTTATGAATGAGCCTAGCACACTCTTTGACCCATGATGGGTGATTAATAAGTGATAGCTAACTATAAGAATATATCATTATTGTGGCAAGGTGTTAGAGTGAAAAAGCCATGGATGTGGCATCAAACTACATAGGTTTAAAGCATCAAGTGGGTGCATGATCTTGGGCAAATTACTTAGCTTTTTTATGACCTGCTTACTTCACCTGAGCAATGGGAGTATTCACATTATAATACACAATGTAATTCACAATATCATAACCCCACAGTGTTATTTTGAGCATGAAATGAGATGGCTCATTGGAAAGCATTCTAGAGTGCTCTATATGGTGGACCCTCAAGTTACAACTGGCCTGGCATACAAACAACTTGGGTTATGACTGGAATTTTAGTTTTAACTTATGATCAAAATCTCAAGTTACAACCTGAATGCCAGCGCTTATGCTTCCAGGTGGTCTCAGGTACAAATTTAGCCCTTACTGCATTCTGAAAGGAACATTATAACATCCTTTCCTGTGTGGGGTTCATTGAGAAATCCTGGGCCAATGTCTCTCTAAGGACACTGAGATCTGCCTGTGTACAGGAGAGAGACTGTGAAGGCTGTTAGAGGAGACTGAGCCTTCAGTTGAGTGATCTGAGTTACAACTGGTCCTCAGGAATGAATTGAGTTCGTAAGTCAAGAGCCCACCATATATTTAATACATGTGTTTGCATATATGCATGCGCAGGGGCAGATATTAACATTTCTTTGAATCTCGCCTTCCTATTTTTCCTGTCTCGCTGAATAGAGACATAGGTCTCATAGGCTGGACAGTGTCTCAAGTACAATATAATGGTGACTAGTTCAGATTTTACAGCCAAACAGGTCTCGGTTCAAATCTTGGTCCCTGTACTTTGTTGGTTATGTGACTTTTGATAAGTTATTTAAACTAAGCCTTCATTTCTTGACAATTAAAGTGGGTGCCTAGCTCAAAGAATTATTTGATGATGATTCATTGTGATATTTGCACATTGCCTGGCACAGTGCCTGCTCATACCAAGTATCTAATATAGTGTTTTTATTTTTATAGTTACTTTTGTTACGATGCTTCTGGCCATTTGTGGGCTCCGGAAAGCATTAGAAAAGTGACTTGGGAACATCTTGTGAGGCATGTTGTAGGGTGGCATTTCTACCATGTGACTTTCTTACTCATGTAGATTTGTCTTTTTCTGAGGCTAGTAGAGTTGCTCATAGCCCTTTCCACATACACTGAGATCATTCCCTACTGAAAGCCAAAGGAATCGCTTGCCATTGACCCTGCCAAGCTAGGAGAGGCCAGAGCAACTTCTCTGGTGCTGTCATTTCAACTCAGAGTCTATGCACCCCTTTATCCCATTAGCCCCCAACCTTGAAAGAGGAGGCATGAAGGTATAAGGAGAAAGGGACCCAGGCATGAGCATGGGTCAGGACCTCATGTGCATGTGACACTTGTCTGTATTTGAATCATGAGAGCCTAGAGGTGAGAAATGGGTCTTCTCTCACTGAAGCAGATGTTCCAGGTCTCCTTGGACTTTATGAGACCCTCAGGGATCCCTAGGAGGCAAGTATGACTATTTACTTTGGATCTAGATCTCAAGGTTCAGTGATTTCATTCTCCAGTGGGGAACACAAGAAAAAAGCCCTTACCTGGTCCCTACAGCCCCAATAAAATTGGGAACTCAACAAAAATTTGTGGATGATCCTCTAGATAGCCAACCATATACTGAGGAGCCAGTGATAACTTAGATGCACATCCTACTTGCCAACATGGCACTCATAGTCAGAGGTGAAAGGTGCCTTTAACAGTCCATAATCATCTTTGGGTGAGACTTTTACCAATCCTGAGTTCTTATGCCATTATAAAGGTCTTGTTTGACCAGTATTCCACCTCAGGTTTTCTTTTTGTTAGTGGTGTGGTTTGTGTTTTTGCTTTTACAGCACAGGGCATTGAAGCCAAGGCCTTTCACTGAGCTACATCCCCAGCCCACACAGTCTGCTCCCCATCCTTTTTTCTGAGACAGATTCTCACTAAGTTGTCCAGGCTGACCTAAAACTTAAGATGCTCCTGCCTTAGTCTCCTGGGTTGGGATTACAGATATGTGCCACCATGCCCACTATAGGTTTCCTTTTTCAGTTCCAAACTTATCTGTTCTATCTTTGTCCCCTTCTATCAGGAACCCTTTCACCCCTGACTTTATGTGAGTGTGTTAATTGGCGTGGATGTACCAGCTGGGAAAGAAGAACGCACTCCATCCATTCAAATCCAGACATGTTTAGTTCCAGAGATCCTTGTTAGTATGTGGGAGGAAGCTAGGATTTATGGCAATTTGTCCTGTTGGAAGCCCATGAGATGGGCTCATTATGTTAGGGTGCATGGAAATACAGAGCAAGAGAAGACCTGAGCAGCAGAGAGTTGGTTTAGCTTCAGTTTAGCCTGCCTGGGGCAGGACATGCGATTCCAGTGCACTATGAAGGCTATTTGGTTCTACTTACTTTTCTATACTGTTTGCACAGATTTAGAAAAGAGAAATAGTTTGGGGAGGTGATATTCAGCATAAGAAGATCAAAGTAGCCACTATCCGTCCTTCAAAACTTCTTCGGTAACCTCCACCAGATCAAGAAGTTTTCTCCTACTCTGTATTAACTTACTGGTTTAGAAACTGCCAGATTTTCAAAACCTTAACCACCTGTATCTTGTGAGTTGAAGAATCGTGAATACTGTAAAACCAGCACTCTGGAAGACTAAGGCAGAAGGATTGCAAGTTCAAGCCTAGTCTGGGCAACTCAGTGACTAAGTGAGACCCTGTCTCAAAATAAACAAAGAAAAGGACTGTGGATGTAGCTCAGTATGAAGGCCCTGGGCTCAATCCTCAGTAGCACAGAAACAAAACATCTGGTGCTTATCCTTGCTTTGGTGGCACAGGGACCATGAGCAAAATCATGAAGAACTCCATATTTTAAAAAGCAGCCACTTGGTACCAACCCCAGAGATGAAGGGCTGAGACCACAGACCATGGTGGGCTCAAGTCTGAGTCCTGAGTCCTCTCTTCTTCAGAGTCAGTGGTACCAAAGCTATTCAAGGCATTGACTCTTTCATTTTCTCCCTTATGCTGCTAGATGCTCACCATCATTACTGGGCAGTTCTCTCTGTTGACTTCAGGCAGTGGAGGATGAGTAGGAGCAGCCAAGCTCACTGGAGGGTTGAAGGCAGGGTCTTTGTCAACTGTGATTAAGGGAAGGTGCCTCTTGTGATGCTAGCTATACAGCTCTACTTCTCCTAAGTGGTCTAAGCCCCTATATTGAAGGAGTTGACTCTGACCCTTAACCAGAAGTGGGTGAACCAAGCCCAGCAAAGTCACAAGCAAGCGGTGCCTTGATCATTGCTGATAGCACCCATTACCTAGCCCTTGGCAGCAGTTCCCAAACAGTGTTTCCCTTTAAGACATAGGACCTACAGAATTCTATTCTGGAACTAGGTCCCAGCTGTCATTTTCCCAGCTCATTTCCAAATGATCAGAATCCAACGCACTTTCCAAAAACATAATGAGTCCTGTTGTTCTGTGTGCCTTGGCCAGGTATCTCAGAGATCACCTGAGAGTGGGAAAGGAGGTAAAATACTTCATCTCAGTGGTGAGCTTTTTCTCCTGAGATAAGTTGGCTTGCCCTGTGGAAACAAGACTGGGGTGAGAAGGAACATGAGGCGCTGCCACAGGTCCTGGCTTAGCCTTTACCTGTGGGTCTCATGGCTCGGGTTCCTGTGACCTTTGGAAATTTCTTCCAGCACTGAAGGGAATTCCACCACAGTCTGTTCTGGAGAACAGGTCAGGGTCTAAAGAGGAGCTGCTCTGTATTTCAGATAACCAGTTACTCTGCTTAACAGCTGCTTAATTTTGGGCAAGTCATTTAACCTCTCCAAGCCTCAGGAATTGTTTTGCTGAGTTGTCATAGGGGTTGAATGGGGCACTGCATATGTACTTCGTAGCACAGTACCTGAGGGTTAGTAAATACTCAGTAGCTATTGCTAATCTTGATATCACACCAGCAGCAAAGGGAGAGGAGCACTCATTGAATCTTTTTAACCTTCATGGATGGCAAGTTTTTGTCTTATTCTGGGTTCCTTCTGAGCCATGTATCATCCTGTAAGTAGGTGAAGTGCGGAGCCTCTTGGGTACACTAAGAGAAATGAGGCCACTGCTACTCAAAACCAGACAGTGAGAAAATGTTAATTGTAAGAAAGACCAAAAAGATCTCTCATCATCTCTTGGGCTCTTACTATTGCATTGATTAACTGTGAGCCAGAAAGTGAGTGTATGTGGAGGGGTGGACAAGGGGAGGTTTGTACCCCAACAGGCCAAGCAACTTGCTGACCTAAGGAATCTGAGGAGGGAAGAACTGTGGAGATCTTGACTCAGAGCCTCAGAGAGTCCATCTTGCCAGCTCTGGCAGCCATTTTAGATCTTTTGTCTGAGAGGGATCCCAGGTCCATATTTTAAAAGTTCCTGAAAGCAAGAAAGGACTATTTCTTTTGCCTTGCTGCTACTAAGTGGAATACACAACCACCTTGATACAAATCATTTTAGGAGAGGAGGGCTGTCCAAATCCCATGATGCCTTTGTAACAAGTTTATAATAAAGCCCCTCACAGGCTGGGAATCTAGACATTTGTGGGACAACAATGTCTAGAAAGCTAGAACATATTCAAAATTCCAAGGGCCAGAAAAGTATTAGCTTTAAAATCTCAGCCCCAGAACTCCTGGGATCCACTCTCTAGGAACTATCTTTTCTATTCCAAGTTGCACATGGAGCCCAAGAGTTGAGTCTCAAGATGTCTCTAAAGTTAAGGAAGAATCCATGGATTATCTTCAAAGTAGGACTCGGTCCAGGCTCCAGTTTTCTCTAAGTGAAATGTCTTTGGTGGAGAAAAAGCCCATGGCCTCTGGGCAGATTGGCTTTTGCAGAATTAAAAGAAAAGTAGACCGGAGAACAGCTCCCTCTACTGGCTCTTTTATAGAAATGCCATAGCAGTCATTCCACCTGCCCTGTGGGTATTTGAAGCTTATGAGCTTCTTAGTCTTGATACTTGGAACCAAAGGGAAAAATAGGCATCTTGAGGCGCCAAGAAGATGAAACAGCAGAGACTGGTTTCTTATGCCCTCTTCATAATTTCATCTGATGTTTGAATGCCAACATACCGCTAAGTATTTTACTTGTAGTATTTCATTTAATATTCACCATAAGCTCTTGCGACTGGTTTTGCAAATGAGGCATCCTGAAGGGCCTGAATAAGTTCCTGGCATCACCAGAGACTAGTACCCCCCCTTAGTAGCCCTCATCACTCTTACGATTCTCCTGAGCGAGAATTCAGAAAAGGAGGAGCCAAGGGTCAAAGTGAGATGGGAAGGAGAACTTGCCTCGGCACCTAATATAAATAGGGCTATACTGGACCCGAGATTGCTCCACAAACCTCCTGGGTTCCAAAGAATTTCGTCGCTGCTTCAGAAAAACCAGCCCACAAGGCAATGAATTAGATGACAAGAGCCAGCTCAAGGTGCATCCACTGTGACTCTGGCTGAAGAAAGCAGGGTAACCAGCCTAGTGACTAAGATGCCTTCCCATTGAAGAGGTTAGGGCTTCTTAGATTTGTGGAACATGTTCTCACCGGTGATAAAAGTCCTGTGAGATAGGTAGGTCAGGTAGCCACATACCCTTTATGGGTTGAGAACATAAGCTATGGAGTGACTTGTTTTAGATGTTGGTCAGAGGCAGATGGCATATCCAGACCAGAACTGTCACTCTTGGCTTAAATTCCCACATTCCGGTTGGCAGTGGCTGGAATGGAGGTCTAAGTTGTGCTTTTTAATGGTAGTCAAGAAAGACTGTAAATCCACCTCTCTGTTGGGCAGAGCGCTTCCCGAGTTACTCTTTCCCCTGTCTGGGGTTGGTTAATAACTAAGCCACCTTGATAGTGAGCCATTTGGGAAGTAGAAATTACTAAGGTTGGTCTCTTTTCAAGGTTGATCTCTTGCCAGTGCACATTTTAAAGTTATCTAGCTCCCCGGGAGAATACCAAATATTTCTTCAACTCTTCTGTACCATGTAAAGTTGCAGACCTTTTCAATTCACCCAGAAATTCCGCATTGGTTCTTCCCGGGGCTTTGACATATGGGTAAGTAACAGGTCCCTGTTCTGGCTTTGAGTGAGAGGCTGGTTTCCACTTTCACTGCCCACAGGTCTCCTGATGGACATAATGGGACCATGGATCTCACCGAATTCTTCAGTTCTCACTCAGGACCTTCTGTTGGCCATTGCTTCACCATAGGCAGAGTGATGTCATCATGGGATCAGAATGAGACCTGCTTATGATAACACAGATAACAGAAGCAGGCTTCCTATAGTGCCTTCTGACTGATTGGTGGAGATGTAATTGTCCTAAACAGGGTGGCGCATTAAAAACATTTGTCCATGATGTAAGCTACTGGGCCTCAGCTCCTGGTACGAAGAGCTGTTTTGGTTTAACTTGTTAATGCCACAAAATCCACTTTGCCATCAATGTGACTTTTTTTTTTTTTTTGGTACCGAGGATCGAACTCTGGTCCTTGAGCTTGCTAGGCAGGCGGCGAAACCACTGAGCTAAATCCCCAGCTTAATGTGACTTCTTGATGAACACTTGGTGCAGATGAGCTCATTGGGAGTGAACTCATATTTGGCCACCTCCTGGTAAAGGCTGACCACCCCTTTGCCCAGGTGCAGCCTCAAGCACCTGCCCCTCATGCTCTTCCCATCTCCAGGAGCCAAAACAATGCAACCGAAGGAGGGGAGGGGAGAGCCTGGAGCTAAATGCTCACAGGGATATTGTGAGTGGTGGAATGTGGATTGCTGACACCATGTCCCTCTCCTCTTGCTTATTGTAGGAGCACCAACGACCAAGAGGAGACCAGATGAGTTTTCAAGGCAGTCCTCACACACCCAGGACACATGTCATCCTTTGCCTCGTGCTTTCTGCAATGCCGCTGCTCGCATTCATCTTCTTACTGACCCTTGCCATAATATCCCTTCCTGAGCATCACCTTTCCCCATTCACCACCCACTCAGTGCTTTCTCTGAGATGCCCCTCCCTAGGAAGTGGCTTTGCTTTCTGTTTGGCAAGCTTCCCTTTGAGTTATATCCAGATGGCTACCGTTAGTTTTCCTTTGCTCCACGTCTACCTTGTGCCAGACTCAGCCCCTGGTCAGGTCAACCACAGAAAATCCTACCTCTTCCAAAATGAAGTTGCAAGACATTCTGCCAGAACAGTCACACTCAATGAAGGGACCAGCGGTGTATCTGAGTGTGATGTCATTGAAGCCAGATGGAAGGCTCAGGAATCCCCGAATCCCAGTTAGATGCAGTAAAAGTATTTAGTACTGACTGTTGAGACTGATTAAGAAGGTGGGGATAGGAAGGAGGAGGAAGAGAAAGAGCCTCAGAATTGAATTGTCCCTGAATACAGAATGGAATCATTGAGATTTTTTTCTCCAATTAAATATGCATCTCATTCTGCCACATTGCAATGCTTCACTCTAAACATTTCCATTTGGGGCCCAAGGCTTTTCTTCACGGGTTCTGAGCCACAGGCTCCTGGACGGTGAGGTAAGTGACATTAGCCAGTACCATCTCAGTGATGTACAGTGATCTCAGAGCCCAGTGCTGAGTGGATCCACCCAGAAGCCCCTAAGATTTGTCCTAGATTCGTCCCTATGACCACTGTACCCCCAGGGCTCCCCAGCCCAGCTAGAAATATTAATTCCAGCTGCACAATATTAATCTAGACCTCTACAAAAACAAAACAGACCCTGGGGATTGACCAAATTAAGATTTGGTGGCCAGGGATTTAGCTCAATGGTGCCACCGCCTGCCTCCCAAGTGGAAGGTCCCAAGTTTGATCCCTGGTACAAAAAAAAAAAGATTTGGTGAGACCATGAAACTCTCTTTTAAAAAACTGTTTTTGTTTTACTACAGAGTATGGCTTTCTGGAAACACACTATACCTAGAAAGTGTAGCCCTCTTTTCTTTTTGCATTTAGGGGTTAGCTAGGCTGGATGGAAGATACCAGGTTTCCACATGGGAGCTTTGGTAGGTTTCAGATTCAGTTCATTATTTAACTAATAACCTTGCCAAGAAGTACAAAAAAAATATAAACCTGGCCAATACAGCACGTATGTTATCCGATCCCTCTTCTTTGTTCCATCGCCTGTACTTACTGGACTAGGAACTACAGAAATACATCCCAGTCTTTGTTCATAGCCTACCAGACACAGCAATCCAAGCTAAGTAGACTGGAAGCTAATCGCAAAGCTGCCTTAATAGTGAATGGATATAAAGTTCTGCTCATTCAGACCCATTAGACCTCCCAAGAATCTGTGACCAAGCTGTCTGCCTGCTGAATTCAGATGGGGTAGACAATCTTACACTTCTGTCAAGTGCAAGATTAATCCTCATGTCCCATAAGTATCTCTAAGCATACCTCATTGTTCTTTTCTCCCTGTGGTCTATGCTTTTTCAGCTCTGACACCTTGCTGTTTAGCCTCTGCTAAAGTAAAGTATGCTGGCTTCCTGCGCCCCTCCCTGGCCCATCCCCTCAGCCTCTGCACCCTGTCATGTGCTCGCTCTGGCTTCCCTGTCTTTGCTTAGACCCTCACCATGAAACCTACTCTAGATATTCCTGGATGACCCTCTAGTCCTCATTCTCCCAAACGCGCCGTTCATTGGCAAGGCATGGGAAGACCCATCCTCTGGTCCTCCAAGGTGTCCAGCAGTTAGAATGGCTTAAGGTAGGGAGGAGGATGTTGGCAAGAGCTCTCCCCTTGGCAATGAAGCTGTGCAAAGAGCAGATGTCGACTTAACTGTTCTGAAGTTGAACGATGTGACTCCTTTCAGTTTAACAGAGAGTCAAGACTTTTAAGTGCTTATGGCAGCCAAAAATGTAGGGGGGGTGGTGTGGAATTCCAGTCATTTTCCTCCAGCATCCAAACGTCTCCAATTATTTTGGCTTCTAAGGAGCGATTCCCAAGACTGAATATACCTGTTGATCAGGGTAAGTGGTGAAAACATGTATTTAACAGAGGAAGGGGATGGTGGAATAATTTGTATTATGCATGCTGTGGCTCTTCTCCCCCCTCCCCTGCTAGAGTAATGGCTCAGCCTTTAAACTTTTCAGAATCAAGAAAATGATCAGGGATGCCAGTTTCTAGGATTGAAGGAGAGCTGGGAGGACTAGACAACGCTATGGGCATATTTGCTGTTCTCACCTTAGGAAGGCTTTCTTGCAAGACTGTTCCTGTCTTCTCTCTGGTGCCACCCAAGGGGCTTGTTCTTCAGTAGGGGTAGAGACACGATTGGGTGTCACAACCCAATGGATTCCTCTGAGTTCTGGATGAGGCTGAACCAGCTGGTGCCTTCCTGGGAGTAGGATTGACAGATCTCTTTTCATAGGCAGGGAGCCATGTGTGGGAGTGGGGAAGTAGGGTGGTGTCTATTAGCTAAAGATCTGCTTGGCAGGAATAAATCAGTTTCATTATTTAGGTTATTACTGAGAAAGTCCCTCACACCTCCAACTCCAAGTGATGGAAGATAGAACTTGGTTACTGATAAGCGGAGATTGGAATAGACCAAACATGACAGATATGGGCATAAACGTTGGAGCCATGGAGCCATGAATCTGATTTTATTCTTAGTTTTATATCTTCAAACTCTAAGGCTTTTAGACAAGTCATTTACACTTTCTGGTCTCCATCCCCTCAGCTCTAAAATGGAAACAATAATGACTAAGGTTATGAGAGTGATTCATGTGCTCTATGAGGCTACGGAGTAGCTACCTGTCCCATTTTATAATGGCACCTACCCAGTTGCCTTAAGGATTAAATAAGGTCATTTATGTTAAAATGCCCGGCACAGTGTCTGGTGTGTTGTTAGTTGGTTCTCAAAACTACTGATTTCTTCTCTGTCTCCCCCTTTCCTTAGTCCAAGGTAATTCTGCTGTTCCCTAATGAAGACAATTTTAGGCAAAAAGGAATCCCTTTCCTGGATTTCCTTCCTGATAGATTCCCCTGGATAGATTTTCTGAGAATTGGGTTTATTTCCTCTAACAAATCCAATACTGTACCTACTGACATTTTTCTTGGTGTTTGGGGAGGAAACCATAGACGCAGACAGGGTGTTTCTTGGCTTCATCAACCCCAAAAGAGAAGAGACTGGTTCTTTTCAAGGACGACATGACAGACAGCCTGTTCCCACAGGCCCTCTAAAGGGAGCCTTGGGGAAAGGAGTCCTTTTCGTGCTTGGGATGCCCAGGGATGAGTTGGCAATGCAGAAGGCGGTTTTCATCTTGGACAGATTCCACATCAGTCTATTAATTCCCTGAGTCTTTAGCTTGACTGCTCAGACAGGAATTGGGCACCACAGCCCTTAATAAAGGACGGCGGGACGGCTCAGGAAGCCAAGGTCACCAGCTCCAGCCTGGACATGCACCAAGGGGCCTGGCTGAGAAGTAGGAAAGATGGAGATGCTGGCTATGGAGGATTAACTTTCTGCAAATGTTTCTGCTGAGCTGCCTAGCCTTGCTTATTTGATCTAAGCAGTCCTCTTTGATTACTGTAGCAAGACAGGAACAAGGCAGACAGGCGCCCTCTTCTGGGAGGGAAGAGCAGAGACATTGAGTCCACCAAGCTGAGGTTAGATTAGTGTAATGTTGGTTCCTGCTCTCATAGTTAAAATGTGCATAGCCTGAGCTCATTTCTACCCTTTCTAGCTCTATCTTATTCAAGGTTTGCTGAAAGTTGTCCAGGATCATGAATGAGCCTGCCGTGGTCTCAACTTCAGACGCAATAGCACCAAGCCACCATATATACAGCTTAGCATTAAAAACATGCACCATTATCACCTCTCCTCTATACAGTTTATGCAGTCCACATAGAAACTACGAAGTTTCTGTGAATGTGCCCACCTGCATGAATTTATGCATACACACACCTTGCCACACATCTGAAAACACACCTACACTACTCTTTAAAAACACGCTTAGCCTGACATTTTCATCAATCCAAGAAGACTTCATTGAAATGTTGCCTGCCGGCATTTCCTGTCTCCCGGTGCCATCTGATGGCCCCATGAGATAAGCCATCTTCGGCACCTCCCTCTCATTGATATTTCTCCTGCCTGTACACCTCTCACATGCATACATACATGCGTTCATAGAGCTAAAAATAAAAGCTGCTGCTGGGCTGCCAGAGGGTGTCCTCCATCCCGAGCAGATGTCCTCTGTCTCCCTTTAGCAGGCTCAGCTTAAGCCACAGACAGAATCTGAGGGGACTGGACAGGCTTAAGCTGAAACCGAAATCTCCAAGGCGAGTTACAAAGGCCTGGAAAGGGAGATGACATCCGCTGAGCCTCAGGACCCTGCTCTCCAAGGCCTTGTGCCCCAAATCCTGGTAACCTCTGGGTAATTGTTTATTGGCATTCCGGAAAACCACTGTCGGGTAAAGCTGTTAATTAGGGTTAGGAAAGGAGACAGACCACGCACCCAGCCGCATCAGTAAACAGCTCCCCGCTTTCCACCCCGCCCCTCAAGGGCAGAGGTCATGCCATGCCGGGTGGATCTGGAATGCTGTGTATATTCGGGGAAGATGATTCGCGTGCGTGTAATTTTGTTCAGATGTTCCGATCTGCAAAAATCCTTCCCACCTCCACCACTCCATCACTCGATAAACCCCTTTGTCATGCTGAGGTGTGGCATTTCTCCTGCTGAATACCTCTGGTGCAGACACACCACACACCCTGAGACACACGTACACACGCACAGAGACTTTTGTCGCCCTCATGAAACAGGCGACAATCTGGCTTAAAAATAGCACTCATCCATTGAGCTCATTTTTCAGGGATGGTATTTTAAGAAGAAAAAGGATTCCGAGGTCTTTGAGAGGGAGAAAGGGTGAGCCGTCACCTTGCCTTACAAGGCCTGATAATGTCGCTGGAGATAGCATTAGCAGTCTTTATTGAATTTTCTCCTCCTCCTCCTCCGATCATTGAAATAAAGTTGTTTATTTGATAATACCCTGCCATTTGGGCATTTATAGAGGTGAGTTTCCTCCTCGCTGGTGAGGAGAGAGAGAAAGTGCCGCAGCAAGCCCTGACCCTCCCCTCCTAAGCACTCCTCGGAGCTGGCGGATTTGGGAGCCCTGCCCCCACACAAGGGAGCCCCCAAACGGCTGCTGGCCACTTGCAAAGGGCTGCGTGCACGTGTGTTTTAATTGCAGGTTGTTTGTTCCCGCCCTGGGAGTCTGTCCGTCTCTGTCTGTAACTCAGATGATTGCTCTCTGCGAAGCTGGCTGATTCCGTGGGAGACCAAGCAGGATGCGTGGGCGCAGGAAACAGAAGAGGGAAAAGGAGGGTGGAAGAAAGAGGGAGAGGGAGAGAGAGAGAGAGAGAGAGAGAGAGAGAGAGAGAGAGAGAGAGAGAAGAATCTGTTATTTGCGTCACTCGAGCAGCCGGGGCTCTCTGCCCACAAACACAGAATTAATCCAAGTTCCAGCCATAGCTGTCTTTGCTACAGTAGCCAGATGCGAAAGGGCGGGGAAAGGACGCGGGCCGGACTCGGCGCCCGGCCGAGCCTGCCTCGGGCGGCGGGTGGCGTTTGGGGAGGGGGCTGTCCCCCTGGGCACGCCCCTCGGGCCCCGCGCCCCGAGAGCCGACGCGGCTGCAGCCTGCAGCTGCCCAGCTCGAGCCTGGGGTGGCGCCCGCCTCGGCCGCTCAGTGGCCGCGCCGAGCACAAAGCGCTGTCTCCGAGCAGAAAGCCTCTTCTGGGTGGAAGCAGACCTGCTGAGGAGGAGAATCTGCGCGTGACGTCAGTCGCTGAGGACTGACGCAGGCTGGAGAAGGAGACTCAAGGCGGCTGCTCCGCTCTGGCTTCATGAGTCTATTTTCTCCAGCGCCCTCGTAGTGAATTACTAGAACGCAAAACACACACACACACACACACACACACACACACACACAGACACACACATGCAGCTTTCAAAATATACGTTTCCAAAGGCGGTGTGTTGCAAACACCACGCGATCTGGCAAGGCGCGGGTGGGAAACGTGGGAAGGGTACGGATGATTCCGCCCTCCTTTGGGAATCTCCATCGTGGTTAACAGGAGGCTCCGGAGCTTTCCTGGGAGGCTCCTGGGGGAAGGAGCTAAGCAACCCCCTTTTCCCACCACGTAGGGAGTCTGGTCAATGGAGACAGCGCCTCTAAGAATACAACCGCTCCAACGCCTTCTGCTCTGCTGGGGGAGGCTTCGAGCTTGCAACAGGCAGAGACAGGCGGGAGTTAACGGGAGGGAGGGAGGGAGGGAGGGAGAATATCAGAAATATTTGGATATTTTTCTGCTTTGAAAAAGACTCTGCAGTAATGCAAGTGAGTCTGGAGGTGCAGGAAAAAGTGGGGAAGGGGCAATTCATGCACATTGAATGTTTTGGACGCAACGTTCCAGCGAAATGCCTTTGTGTGTGGAGGTTTTTTCAGTACTTGCTAAAAATAGCACCAGGGTTTGATCGTGTTCCAGAAATAGACCGAGGGCTGTACTGGGATAAAAAGCCAGCGCGGGTGGAAGAAAACCTGGACATCACCGCATTCCTCACCCCCCCAACTATGTCTGGAAATTAATTGTTGGATTTTTCCTTTCCTCTCTCCTCTCTTCGTCCACTTTCTGTTCCCTCCCCCTATGTTTCTCTTTCTCTTAAGGAGTTCCCGTCTAGGTAAGTAATATTATGTCATGTGCATGCCGCAGACCGTAAGTATGAGCTGATGCTTACTTTGTGCATGCTTTGGGGTCCCCCCCCCTTTGGCTGCCTTTTTACCCCTTTCTAGAGAGGAGAAGGAGACTAAGTAGGGGGCGAGGGTGTAGCTGTGTTTGTATATATATATCTAATGAATTTGGGACTGCATGCAAAGGAACGGAGAGAGGGAATTCTTGCAGAGCCGGGAATCACCCGGACAAATCTCTGAATCAATAGCAGCTGCAACTCACTCTATCGTTATGGGTCGGCGCTGTTGAGCTCAGTTCTCCTGACTGCCCCCTCCCCTCCTCATTTTCTCTGTATTAAAGGGTGGCCAGACACGACTTAATGGGCCTTCTCTCTGCGAAATTAATGGAAACAATGCAATATAGATCAAAATTGCATGGGTCCGGGGAGGTAAAGAGAACGGAAAATCCCTATTCCTTTCCCAAACCTCCTGGCTTGCTCCGGCTGGGAATCCGAGGTCCAAGACTCTGGTCCGGGCCGGCCCAGGACTCGGTAGCTGTCCATGCAAGATAGGTCCTGAAAATTCCTTGGCCCCAAGGAGTTCAGTTCCCAGAGCCAGGGGGCGGGGTTGGCGCCAGCAGCGGTTAGCCCCGCCCTGCGTGCGGAAAAGGGATGTGGAGAGGAGGGAGTTAAAGATGTTCAAAGGGGACAGTCGTGACTTCGGTGAGAGCTTTGGGGAAAGGCGGGGTGAGTGGGAAGGAAAGAGAAAAAAAAATTTAAAGGAGAGGGAACGAAGTGTTAGATTCGAGGATGAGCCAAGGCCCAGCGCTCCAGGAACGGAAGGCCAGGGGCTGACAGTCTCTCCCTGCAGAGTCTGGGCACTGTCTGGGTCTCCATTCCCAGGCTCTCACACCTTCCCGCCAGTGGGTTTGAAAGATTCCTCCCTGCTGATGGTGACTCTCAAAAGAAGAGGCTATAGGTTCCATTTTTTGGGACCCTCACCACCTCCCACTTCATGTCTCTCCCCCATTCTGCCATTCCTGGGAGGTGTAGAGATGTGTATTATAGATTTTTTTTCTTATTATTCCCACTTCCTTTGCATCCTAGTCAGAGAAGCCCTAGATGGCTTGGTAGGATGCGTGAATTAGAAGGCAAAGCACAGGAGTGGCAGGCGCCATTCGCAGAGAATCCAGGCTTGGGAGCATCGCCTGGGCGCCTGAGAGCCAAAGGGCTACAAACCAGCTCCAAGCAATACTGGGGAAGGGGTTCCCCAAGTGGACACCTGTGACTGGGGAGGGGACCGCCGACCCTCTGAGGGGCCTGGGCTGGGCCCAGAGTGACACTCACTGCAATCAGCTCCAGACTCTTGGCCGAACCTGTAGCCAGACAGGTGAGGAGGGAGGAAGGTTATCAGAGGCGAGAGGGGGATGAGTGTCACGCGCACACAAAGACGTTCGTACCAACTAACTCTTCCGTGAGGGCGGATGAAAGCGCATCCTCAAACTGGCCCACAAGGGTGGGCTGCAGACAGGGGGGAGAATGAAGCAGTCTTGCAGGTCTGCAGTGAGCTTGTGTGGGGACATTTTATACATAGTGCTAAAAAGAAAAAGAAAAACAAGAAGGTAAGTATCTGTGAGGCAAGCCTTCAGGAGGCGGAGAAGGGCAGACGAGGTGCTCTCTACTCGGCCCACCTGGCTACAGCCCCAGGCTTTCGACCTGACCTCCAGGCTGGGTTAAGCCCTGGGGATAAAAGAGGCGGAGTCGAATGATTTTTAGGTCCGAAGCAGTTCCTCTCTGACAGGTTCCCTGGTTGAGGCTGAGTATTCGTGGACTCATAATAGTAACAAGGGTTGTTACGGATGTTGTACAGAATAACACAAACAACGCTGAAACCCACACTCTGTCTCCACAACTCAGCCTCTCAGCCCACCCCTCGGCCTCCTCCTCCTCATTCCTTTCCCTACTCTCCCCTTTCCTGAGAGCCTCGCCCCTCTCAGTCCCGCAAGTTGCGTGGTTGTGTTTACAAATTCTGCCATATTCACCAAGGAAATAGCGGGGAGTGGGGGGCGCGTCCGGGCGGGGCGGGGCGGGGAGCGGAGGGACGGCGGTGATGCACCCGCCACACGTGGAGCCCTTCCCAGAGTCTCGAAGGGGGCAGCGGGACCCCCTGGTCCTTATTTCCCGGACCGCGCTCTGCCTTCCCCCTCCCGTTCGTTTGGCACGAGGTACAAGTTTCCCCCCTCCCCCAACTGGATCCTATTAAATAATTCAAGGGTAGCGGTGTGATTTGGGTTGGAACCAGCACGGATTCCCAAGTCGTGACTGCAAAAAGTGAGTAATGCGCGCTGGCTGCGTCATGGCTCTAGTCACAGTTCATTCCGAACTGAGAAGGAATCGTGACTTCGCCTGGAGACGTCCCCTACAGGGGAGACTGGGGGGGGCACAGAACCAGGGGGAACGGGTGGTGGGGGAAGACCTAGCCAATGAAAACCGCTGCCGGGGGCACCTGAACTCCGCGGCTCGAGGTCCCTTCGCTGCCCCGCGCACCTCTCCCCCTGCCCGGCGCGCTCGCTCGCTCCCTCTTCCGAAGCCCGACGAGTCCTCAACAAGTTGGAGGAAGGCAGGAGCGCAGGGGTTAAGCTCGGGCAGGCGCAATTACCAAGATCGTGACCCTCCCACACAGTACAGTAACTTATATACTTACCTGGAAGGGCCCGCTCGCCGCTGGGCAAACACCCGCGGGGGAGGGAGGGCGGCGGGGAGCGGCCCGGCGGGAGCGGGCTCCTTCCAGCTGGCTGCGGCGCGGCGCGGACGGGACCGGCGCGCTCGCTGGGCTCCGGGACCCAGGTAAGGAGTAGGGGGTTAGGGTCCTGGCTGCCTGGTGGTCCGCACGCTCCCAGGGCGGCTCAGCAGAACTTTTCGTTCCCAGTCGCCCCGTCCCCGGGACACTGCGGGCGGGCGCGCCAGCGCGCGGAGGGTGTGCGCTTGCGTCTGTCCGTCGCCGAGCGGAGCCGAGGGGCTGCGGTGGGTGGCAGAGCTGAAGAAGGGTGATGGATGGGCGGAGGGGGTGGGCCGACAGGGACTTGTAGACCGCCACTCCAACGTCTAGAGTTTTCTTTTTTTCTGGGCACGCTGGGCCAGGGCTTGTGTGTGCGCGCGCGCCCGCCCGCACGTCGATGCCAGGGTGTCAAAAAAGCAAAAATGGCAACTTTTCCCCCCCAAGTTCTTGCGATGTTTGCAGGATCCCACCCAGCTTGACGTTTTGTTTCCTCTGGAGGACAGGGGGGGAGACGGTCTGAGGTCCCTTCGCTCACACCCTTAGACACTACTAATGGGGGGGGGCAGGAGGGGACAGGGAGGGGGTGGCGCTGCGCTGGAAAGAAGAGGGCAACCCTTCAAAGTTTGGGGGAGAGGTTGGGGGAGGACGCCTAGAGGAGAGGAGGGAAAAGCTGGGGGGTGGGGATACCCCCCCCCTCCTAGGCCCCTCCCCTCCCCTCTCCTTCCTCCCGCAGGCCTGAAATCTCCGAGAGTGGTGGGAGAGGGACAGGCTCCTTGTTGTTGCCCCACTGTTCTGGACAATGGGTAGGGAAGGGCGAGACCTACAGCAATGCAAAGGTACCGAAGGCAAATGGGCCGCTGGGTGCCCGAGGTCTGCAAGGGTTTCGGGGAGGGTGCGGAGGGACCAGCTTCACCCCTATTGAACGTGCAGAACTTGGGGGGTGGAGGGGTGAGACATTCTCATTTTCTAGATATAGAGCGACTAGAGTGGAGCTAGGGTTCGTGCTCGTCTTTGCCCGTCATTTTCCGTCTGGCCCTTCTGGCTGGGGTCCCGTTGGAAGTGGTCGCTCTCTTGAACCTCTCTTTCCCACTATACGGCGCCATCCCCTCCTCTGGGCTGGAACGGGAGATGCGTGGGTGGGGGGTGGGGGGGTCCTGGACAGCTTTTTTGGATCAACAGTATTTTAACGTGTTCCAGTCTAGGTTTTGTTGAATAATTAGAAATGGAAATATTTTTTTCTCCCTCCCCCTTCTGAAAAAAAAAAGGGAAATGTGAGCTGTCTTCTGATTGGTGGGTGACGATTTTAGTCCACACCAATGAGCTGGCTGCCTCGTCTGTATTTATTTAGTGCTCTGGGGGAGTTTTTCTCTTTACGCAGCGCCTGTAGTCACGGCTGGAACCTCTGCTGGGGGACTAGGAGGGATAAGAGGGGATTGGGGGGGAATCCGAACTATACCTGTTCGGAGATCCGCGACCTTGCAGCCAGGGCTGGCAGGACCCCGATTGGACAGTGGGGTGATAGGACAGGCAGGCGGGGAGGCTCAGCGTGCTGGGGCGACGCGGAGGGATGGAGGCTGGGCTCCGGCATCCCCGGGCCCCCTCCGAGATCCCCTTTCCCCTCCGCACGCCTCCTTCTCGGCTCTGCGGGGCTGAGTTGGGGGCGCGGGCTGCCTGGAGAAGGACAGGGATGACCGGGGACGCGAGGAGGGTCGCGCGGGGCGGGTAGCGGAGCGCGATCGAGCGCGCTGGGCGCCGGGGTTCGGAGACCGCCCGGGCTGGAGGCGGCGGCGGCGGCGGCGGACCCGAGAAGCCGGCAGACTCTGCTCTTCGCGAATCTTTTTGCGGTCTGGGCTTGCTGTATATAACTCAATAGCCGGAAGCCCTTACCCCAAAAAGCATTCGCGGAGGGCGCTCTCGTCGAGAACGCGGCAGCCACCAACGAGCGAGCGAGCGAGCGATCGCCGAAGCCCGCACCTTCCCGAAGCGGCTCCGTCCGAGCCTTGTTCCTCCACCCCCAGCCTTTCCCCCGCTTTCCAAGGAAGAACCAGTCCCCTTCCTCCTGTCCCCTCTGCGCCCCCCGAGGCTTAGGTCACCCGCTGTCCCTGCGTGTGTGTCCCCCGCCCCCAACTTTTTAATCGACTTTGTATCACAGGGGAAACGGGAGCGGGTGGGGTGCGTGTATACGCGGACAAGTGGGAAAAGGCTAAAATGCAATAAAAGTTTACAGAAGTTGTGTCGTCCCCCACCCCTGCCCGCATCCCAGATAACCCCATTCACACACTGCAAGGGGGGTGGGGAGAAGGACCGGGCCGGAGGCCCCAGTCTGTACCTGGAATAGGAAGCAGTTTAGGACTTTGCGCGGTCATTTTCTGACCCCGAAGGATCAGACTGCAGTGGGGGGGGGTGGGGAAGTCCTCCAGGGAGAAGCAGGAGGCCCTCGCCTGCCCCGGGTCGGTGCGCAGCAGCCCGAGGCGAGGGAGCCGGTGAATCCGGCAGCTCCGAAAAGGAGGGAAAACACCCGGCACCGCCCGCTCCCCGGAGTCTTCCTCCCGCGCCCGCTTCCACTCTATTTGGGGGCGTTTTGCAAGCTCGAGTCTCCCCCTCTCTATCATTTCCCCTTTTTCAAAACTAAGTGGCACCAAAGGGGGTAAAACAGGAGCACACCGGGAAACCCCCGCGGGGAAGGAGGTTTGGGAGCTGCAGTAGTGCCCTACGCTGCAACTGAGCAGGAAAAGCAGCCCCATCCCGGCCTCCTCTCAAGGCGCCCGGCCCTGGGGAGGAAGGCAGAGCTGCAGGAGTGGGGAGAGTCCGTGGGGCCCCCTCCCTCCCCTCCGCCCCTTGCAGTCGTGACCACTTCGCTTACAAGTGGCACAAATCAGGCCTACGACACGTTTTGCGCCCCGTGCCCTTCGCCAGCTAGACACACTGCTAGACGCCCTTGCCCTCAGGGACTGGCCCAGAAGGACACAGACGCACACGGTGCCCACAGGGAAGGGAATGGGCAGAGGAAGGGTCTAGGGAGGCGAGGGTCCAAGCCCCGAGGGCTGCGAAGCTTCGCATTTTCGGGGAGGGCCTGAATTTCCCCCGGATCCCAACCACCGTTCTTCCAACAACCAAAACGCCCACCTCATTCCCCTGTGGGTTTAGTGGCACACCGGACTCTCTGCTTTCCGAAATCAGGACAGGAGAGTGCTGGACAGAGGCAGGGAGAGCTAGCTCAGCCTGAGAGAAGATGCCGAAGGCGAGGACTACAAGCTCCAGGGATAAATCAGAGGCCCCCTCCCCAAATAAAGGAGATTTTCCCACCCTGAGGGCATTTTCTGAAAGAGTAAAAGGGTTCCTAACATCTGCACTGGAGGTGGAGGAAAAGGAAAAGCTCTAGGGGATTTTCCTCCTGCCTCTCACCTGGGGCCGTCTGTGGAGCGATAGCTCTGCGGAAAGAGAGGCAGAAAGAGCCCCGTCAGATTAAAAATAGCTTCACCCTGTGTCCCTTCCACTCCTCTTTTGTCTTTTGCTTCTTACACCACCACCACCCTCCCCAGCCAGAAAGCCCTTCTGTCTCCAAAAGCCACAACCTTCCCCATGTGTGGGACAGAGTTGACCTAAGATGAGGGAGCTTGTGCAGGACTGGAGCGGCCCCAGCGCGGGCTGCTCCGGGGTTCCTGTGCCCCCCTCCGACCCCTCGTGTCTCCCACCCAGGATAGGTGTGGGGCTGGGGCTCCAGGGCCCGGGAGCGCCCCGCCAAAGCCGGCGTCGTGCGGCACTAGAGCGAGCCCTCGCTTCGCCTCGCCGGCTTCCTCGCAGCCGGACAACTGTTGCTCCCTGCAGGAGGCTGCTGGTGCTGCCAAGGGCTGCGGCTGGGCGGCCGTGCGCCTGGGCTGGGGCTGCTGGCTTTAGGTTGGGGCTGGCGACTCGTGGAGAAGGGTCTCTGATTCCGCTGGGATTGGAGGAAGGAAGGACCCCTTCCTCTTTTCCTTCTCCATAAATGAAAATCGCTGGCTTTTTGTAGCTGCTTGTGTCTTCCCTTCCTTCCTTGGGGCAGTTCTGTCAGCCCGAGGCCAGTGGGAGCTGGTCGCCCCCTTGCTCCCCGCTTTGCCTTTGCTGAAGAAGGGCGGGGGGGGGCGGTGGCGCAGGGTATGGGGGACACTAACCCCCGTGAGTCCTCAAACTGCCAAAGCACTCTCAGGTCTGAAAAAGCCAGCTCACCTAATGAGCCAGGGGCCTGATGGAAACTTGCAGGCACTTCCGGCTGATGCCAACCTCGGGGGTCCTGTAGGAGAAAGGGCATCCATGGGACCCCTCCTCACCCTATCTGCTTCTCTCGGGGGATGGGAAGTATTGGGGACGCTGCTGGGGAAACCTGGTGCCCCAGGCTCAGCCGACTGGCTGAACTTCTGTCTGTGTTGAAAATCCAGATGAGTGGTTGTCTCTGAAGACAGGAAGAGGTGAAGGGGCTGCAGAAGCCCCTCCGGGGGAGAGGCAGGTGGCGGGGGTGGGGGGGTGGGGGGGTGGCAGTCCTGTGTGCGCACTTTCTCCAGCCCATTGGGCTGCTCCCCAGATGCACCCGCCACTATGGCTTCTCCCCACACTCCCAGGGTCTGGAGAGACCCCCCCCCCAATCCTGTTGTCCCTTCCAGGACATGTGGTTGCTTTAAATCCCTCTGCCTCGTCTACGTCAGGTTGATTTAAAGGTTCTAGGCAGACTCAGACCAAGACTCTCTTCCCTGTCCCAGGGATTCTCAAGCTGGAGGCTCCGGGGGCGTCTCTGAGAAGTTCTCCTCTTGCATCAGCACACTGCCTTGAGGGCTGTTACCCCCTCACACCCCTCTGCCCTTTCCTGTCCCTTCAGCCTCTTCAAGCCTTGATTTCTTGTGAAACAATCCAGCCCCTCAATGTCTCCCTTGCTCCTTCCAAGCCAGCACAGTAACCCATCTTCTTGCCCTTCCAGGTGGTCAACTTGTCCTGTACCCAGAGGTCGCGGAAGGGGTGGCCATCCCCAGAGGTCACAGAAGCTGAAGAGCCTGGACCAATGAGCTCAGCAGTCCCAGGTGAGTGCAAAGAGACTCAGCCCCTGGGCTCTTTGCCTGGGCAGCCTCAGGGGCCTCCACACATGACTTACTTGATGATGAGACCCAGGGAAGCTATGGAGCCAACATTTGGGGACATTCCTAGAAGGCTTGGCCCTAGGCAAGGAATGCTGCCCATCACAGAAGTTACAGGGAGAGACAGAGCCACTTAAGTGAGCCCACTTCCCACCTCGGTCCAGATCTCTAAGCAGGACTTAGGGCTCAGGCCTTACTTGGTGGGACTCACTGTTCCTCTCTATCTCCCTCTCCTGGGCCATTTCCAGCTTCCGGAGGGTCCAGAGGGAGGTGTAATGTTAAGGAGGTCTTCTGCTGGCTCAGTTTCTCTATGTAACTAGACTTCACCATAGGATGGATAGGAGAAGTTCTAGGTTACTTTTTTTTTTGAGGGGCAAGGTGTCAAACCTTAAATGTACCTACTTTTCCCATTACCCAGCAAAGTCCCTTGTTTTGTTTCACTCCCTTTCTGAGCTTCAGAGTCATACCATGGTTCTTAGTGGAGAATTCAGTTCAGTGCTTGGCAGAGAACTTTTTTTTTTTTGGTACCGGGGATCGAACTCAGGACCTTGTGCTCTACCACGGAGCTACACCCCCAGCCCCTTGACAGAGAACTTTGAAACTCCAGGGCTGTCTGATTTGGGAGGAAAGGAGAAACTGAACTACCTGGCTAACCCTTGGATGCCATAGGAGCCAAACATAGGAAGGTGCCAGAAATCTTAGAGGGCAGAGCAGAAAAGCACATTACCCTGAACATCTTCCAATGATTATGCCACAAAACTATTTGCTATCTTAATTAAATGATTGCCATGTGGATGTTTTGAAATTTTTATACCTTGAGAATAGAACTCAAATAATTAGTAAATGGATTGGAATCCTCTATAATTCCCACCATGTAAAGTGAGGAGGAGGCTATCAGGTTGTTTGATTGGCTGTGTCTAATTTCTTTTAATCTCCTCTCCTTGGATATAGGGATCTGACGTTTACAGCATATGTCTTTGGTCAATAGGGTTTTGTTAATTCCAAGAGTTTTAAGATCTCTCTCTTCCTCCCATGCATTGGTATTTTAATTGCATTGTAAAGAAATCTAGAAAAATAATATTGGAAAGGGATGAATTTCTTGCCTGAAGGGTAATCTCTTCTAATTATGTTTGAAGAATCCATGGATGGGTTAATCTTCAAACTTAGATGTAATAAGTAGCATGCTGGAAAGCTGGAAAGAATCATAGAGTATATGCCTATATACCAATCTCTTTGTTTTATAAATTAAGAAACAGGTTAAGTGAGGTTAAGTGATTTTTACCAAGATCACACAACTGAGTCTCCAACCCACATTTTTTATTGTCTACTCTAGGTTCTTTGCTTAATCACTAAGTATTTCCTATCATTACCAAATAACAGAGGTATTCTATAAACACAGTCCAGGGTGTTATACCAAATTCCTTTCCAAAGTGACTTGCATCTGGGGTGTCAGTGTTCAAAGAAAAATTTACAAAAATGTTCTTCTGCTAGCAAACAGCATTCTGGGGCTTCACCATCACTAGAAGGGTAAGCAGGGCTCTCTTCTCTCCCCCTCAACACTCCCTAGACCTCCAGGCCTCCTGATTGCCTTGGGTGGCTGAGGAAGTCATCGGCACCAGAACCTTGCTGTGTCATAGAATCCCCATGTCCTCTCTTTCTAAACCTCTAATAGCAGGAAGCAGTTCCACCAGGCGTAGGCCCCTCTCTCCTTCCTCTCTTCTGGGTGGTAATTTGATTGACATTCTTCTTGTGCTGGGCTCCATTGTGAGCTGTTAGGAGGGTAGGATGGCCTGGTTTGCTTTACAAGCAAGAAGCCAGACTGCAGATGTAGCTCAGTGGTAGAGCACTTGCTTGGTGTGTGTGAGCCCTGGGTTCAATCCTCAGCACTAAAAAATAGCAAAAGGGGCCCTTAGAAAGAAGCTTTGCACCAAGGGTAGATCTGTTGGATCCTTGTGCCTCTGGTATTCTTTTTAGCATGCTGTAGTAAATTGCCTGCTCAGAGGGTAGCTCCTTGGCATGGTCAGTTTTCAGCTTCTGATTTACAGAAGCTTCAGATGTACTGCCAACCCCTGGATCTAACTTCACTGCTTCAGCTTTCCATATTCTCACCATTTAATGCCATATTAATCACATCCTCAGAATATGGGAGTATAGCCCTGCTCTGGGGCTATCACAGACGAGTTATTCCAATGCCCTTTCCATAGAGGCTTCTGCCTTTGCTTCCCCACTGCCCCTCTTCGAGGTGCACTTACTGGCAACTTCTAACTAGGAAATAAGATTTACTTTTCTGTTTTAAAAAAGAGACAGGTTGGGAGGAAGAAGAATGAAATGGGGTAAAAGCTACAACTCGGTTTAAAAGCAAAACAAGGGTAACTAGCCATGGAAAGAATTAAGAGCTAATTCTATTTCATTTTAACTCCTTGTGTTTGTGAGGTTGAAGAAGACAGTTATAGCTCTGTCTATAAACTAAGTGCTGGAAAGCTTAGACCCTACTGTTGATGCATTTACTCAATACATGTTGAATGTTTATTCAACAAAAGTTTACTGAGCCCCTCTACTATGTGCCAGGCCTCACTGTAGGCATTGGAGATATAAATTATTTTCCCTTTGATAATCTGATGAATGCTAGGACCTTATTTCCAGCAGAATGAGGGAATAAAAAAAAAACCAAACATTTTAAAAATAATTTAAGGGATGCATGACCTCCTTAGGAGCAACAAACCCCAACTTAATTTTTTCTTCATCTAACCCAGGCCTACATTTTACAATATTGAGATCTGAACTTAAGGTCCATAATCAAATCTTGGTTTTTAGTGATTTTTTTATTTTTTTCCCTCCCAGCAGCACTTGTTGGATTTTTATTATTATTATTATTATTTTTTTTTTTTTTTTTTTTTTTTTTGGTACCGGGGATCGAACTCGGGATCTTGCACTGGGCTGGCACAGCAGGCGGCGGAACCACTGAGCTAAATCCCTGGTCCCACTTGTTGTATTTTAACTGTGGTTTTGGTCTCTCTTTTTTGCAGAAAAAAGGAACTTAGTTAATAATGCAAATGGGTAGAATAAATACTGAACAGCCCATTGGTAACTGAGAAGGAAGGTAGATGTGAAATTGAGAGACAGAACAGATGAGAAATTTGATGACCAAACCCACCCTGGTCCTGCAGAATTCCCAAGAGAGGATGCATCTTCTAGGTTAAGTGTTCTTGGCAAAGATTGGTGGTTTAGTGGAGAGAAGACAGTTTGCGTTGGAACTGGACAGTGTAAAGTCACAATGTTGGGGCCCCTGACAAAGATGCGTTTCCTAGGGGGGGTTTCGACTGCAGGCCGAATTGCAGTTAGACAGGCCAGGATTCCTTGAGAAGGAGGACCAAGCCCCTTTCCGGCCTTGTAGGCTTGGTGGGCTGAGGACTCCCATGAAGCACAGCAATGGGCTGACGGCTGGTAGTTCTTTTGAGGTCTTCATTGAGGGGGAAAGTGGAAGTCTTAAAGGCCCAACCCAGACACAGAGAGGTTTTTATCTTATCTCTGAATCTTTCAGCTGGTTTTTTTCTTTCCCTTCCTATAGTACCTTCAGAGTTTTTCCAAGTCATGAGAAAAGTCTTCTAAGAATCATGCTTTTCATTAAGGAAAGTGGGCTTTCACTGACTTTCATACTGATCAGATACTAATGCAAACTGTGACTCGGGTGGAGGGAGTTAGATGCCCTTATTCCAAATGCCCAGGGTAAGCAGCCAGTGGAAATCACTGCTGCGTGGTGACCCTGGACGTGAAGGGATCCATCTTTGAAAGACAGAGGAGGATCTGAAGTTGTAAAAGCTTTCTGTAAGATTTTGGAGGACAGGGCCAGGGATTTAGCTCAGTGGTTTCCCTGCCTGCTGCGCAAGCGCAAGAACCCAAGTTCGATCCCAGGTACAAAAAAAAAAAAAAGATTGTGGAGGACAAGGTGAAGGGTATGCATTTCTGCTTCAGTGAGAAATCAGCAGCTTGCTGCTGCTGGGGTTAAAGTATAGGAAAATCCATACAAATACAAACTGATCCTTTTCATGTTCTCATCTGTAAAATGGGGGTAATAATACTAACACCTATGATGTCTTGATGAGGATTAAATGAGATTATGCATGTAAAGTGCTTTGAACCTACTCCGTGCTTAAAAAATATTATTATTGTGATTATAATTATGTCTAGGGTTTTTTTTCCCTGTGTGACAGATATAGCAATGTCATACAAGGCTTAGATCACAGAAGCAACAGCCATAGGACCAGAGCTATTCCCAGACTGACAGATAAAAGATAATCTTTTCTGGAAGCATCTGTCCATTTGCCCCATAGCCTGCCAGTGCCCAGGATTACCCAGCTGGGAGCAAATCAGGAGGACTGATAGGAAAATCTTTTTTTCTACTTTATATGCTCCTACCAAAGATTATCTCTTTCTAGTTTCATTTCCCCTTTTAATTCCTTCTTTTATGGTCTTTAAAAAAAATTGAATTTAATCACAGTTGTTTTTGCAAATCTCTTTATTTTTTTTCCCCTCACTTTTTGATCAGGAGAAAAAGTGACTCAATATTCTTGCCATTCACTTTTTATTTTCAGCGTATAGATCTAGTCCTAAATTTGCAGAGTTTAGGCAATTTCAATCTAGGAAAGAACAAAGGAGAACTAAAAAAGGCAAGAATAGATGACATTCTGCTGTCATGAATGATGCTGCTCCTTTCTTTTTTATGCATGTTGCATCTTCCTTCTTTCCTTTTCCTAACTTCACTTTTCAGTGTCTTATAAATCTTTTCATTGCCTATTAGGATCCCCCTACTCACCTTAAAAATCACTGTCCTTGTCCTCTTGATCCATTTAAATTGTGCCAGCAGGCATTTCTGTTTTAAGTCTTGGCTGCGAAGTGCAGGGGTGATTATAGGAAAAAGCCGATGGAGTCTCTAAGTTTTCTGAGTAACACTACAAAAAAGGGGTCAGATCCACCAATTGAACCTCAAGCCTGACAAGCACATCTCAGCAGGAAGAAATAATTTGGTTTCTGTTTATTTTTCTTCCATTTTTCATAGACATTGGAACTTCATCCACAGACCTCTCCATATTTTGACTTTTCTATCCCATGCCTACCCATTGCTTCTCCTCAGGGACATTTCATTCTTTTCCTGTTTAAAAAGCATAAACAGCAGCTCAGGGACTTGTCAAAAGGCCTAGAGAGTGGTGCCCGCCTGGGTTGCAAAGAAAGAGGAGGATGAAGACAGCCTAGTTTGAGGAAGCAGGGGACCTAATGGTCAGGAGCACTGGGCTTGGAAGACCAGTGAGTCTTTTTCTGTCAGTGCCTCTCGACTGGACTGCATGCCCCTGAGCAACTTATATCTCAGAGTCTGTTTCCTTGCCTGTAAAATGAGAATACTGAAAAAAATCTATTTCATAAGATTGTTGGGAGGATGAAATGAGATGTTAGCAAAACACGGTCTGAAGCTTCAGCTCCTAGTATGGACTCAAAGCCGATATTAATTGTTATTATTGTTAGGTCAGCTCCTGAAGGCACCAGGTCTACATAAGAGTCCCAGAGTGTTGGGGAAGTTGAACTTTCAATTTCCATAAGGAAGCAGAATGGTGAATATAAAGTAGGAGTCATGAAGGAGAAGGGTCTAGAATCAAGGCGTCCCTACAAGTGTCTGGGTTTTGCTAGGGTCTTTAGGCATGTCTATGTGGCTGGGCACTAAGACAGAGCTGAACAAATGGTGAAAAAGCAGAACATGCTCAGGGCTTCCTGGCTTCTATGTAGTAGCTTCTGATCAGTTGGACTGCAATGACTTACTCCACATTGAACCTGTAACACTTCAACTGACGTGTTACTTAGGTGAACCCTCTGAGGCAGTCATGACACACCTCTAAAATGATTTTTAGGTTTGATTTTGAAAAAAATAAAAATCAAAAAGAAAAGTAATTTCACCATTTATATCAAGGTGAAGTCAGGGACTTTTTTTAAATGAAGGGGTCTCTTCCCCAGGAAGGTAACAAAATAAGGGCCAGGGATAAGAAAAAGAGCGAATGATGTGCTTGGCACAGGTGGGGGTTCTTTCTACAAACCCAGATGAAATTAGCTCTGGACAATCTTGCCATTCTCAGCTGATTAAGGGTCAGCAAGGAAATTGGCAGCCTGTAAATTAATTTAAAAGGAAGAGGTAAATTAGATACAGCTGCCCAAACTTTATCCTTTAGGTTTACGCCAACTCTGGACCTTAACATAACATTAAATGAAATAATATTTAAATAAAAGAAGAAAACAGTTTTCAGCCAGTGAATTTCTTTAAGTCTAATTTTTTTAAAAATTTAAATATAGGGACCGGGGATTTAGCTCAGTGGTTCCGCCGCCTGCCTCGAAAGCGCAAAGACCTGAGTTCAATCCCCGGTACCAAAAAAAAAAAAAAAAAAAGAAAAATTTAAATATAGATAGGTAATGGAGCACAGAGACTGTCACTTATAATAAAAATTAAAAAGAAAGAAAACACTTCATTGAGAGTTTGCTGAATTAACATTTGCTCAATATTGTTTATAAAACAAATGTATGAGAAAACATTTAAGCTATTACATAAGTAGATACTTAATCTAGTGTTTTCCTGTATTTACAGATTTATAAAACCCTCCAAACCACAGATGTTTCCTTTCTAATGCTATTCTTTAGGACATTTGTTCAGAAAAAAAAAAAAAAAAACTATCTCCGGTAGTTTTACACAAGAAATAGCTGCATTGAAATATGAAACAGTTATGAAAAACAGTGGCTATCATTCCAAATAACAAACAAATGATATTTAAAAAATACAAACACAAGCTTATTGCTTTTTTGAGAATTAGCTGTTAGCTTTTGAAAAAAATTTTTAAATGATGCTTTAGAATTCTGGGAGAAAGGAAATCTTTTAGAAGGAAGAAACTCTTTTAAAATGAGAACTATACAATTATTTTTCATTTTATAATTTAAAAATCTTGTTTTTTCAGTGCACTATCTTTAAGCTAATCTGAGATTTAAAATGAAATTTTGTGTTTCATTTTTATGTTTGTTTTTCTCCATAGTCAACTTATACAACACTAAAGATAATTTATCTCAGTAAAGAGCATCATTTAATCAAAGCTCAGAGAGCTAAGAAGGTATTTATTCATGACTATAAAATATTATTTTTCATATGACACAGAGAAAATGTAACTTTTCACAGAGTTATTTGATAATTCATTAATATGCTTATCTGGGAAAAATGTGCCACTTTCTACTATTTAAATTCATTCCTTAACTTGAAAGTAAGATTTCTTTTTAGCTTATTTTTTTGTTAGAAATATAGTTTTTGATAAAATATTTTTCCAGATAAAATTTTAAACTGAAAGCATATTTTTTTAAGCACCATAATTTTTTAAGAGTTCATGTTTTAGCAGTAGGTTGATTTCATCTCTATTCTTCCTTTCAGTACATATTCATAGATTTTAAAATTTATAGACAATGTAACATATCAAAATAGGTTGTTTTAATTATGATATTTGTATTTATAAAGGAGCTACACATAACACTAAATAGTGACTATTTATTGGTTTGCTTTTTGGCAAAAAAAAATTGTGTTTTTTTTTTAAATGAAGAATGGCCTTATTATAAATTTAAATGATAAATTCTGACAGTTGCTTGGAGGCTCATATTATGGAATTAATTAATTTTATGAAAAAACCCAGACATAATTATAATTCAAACAGTCCAATACTTTTAAAGAAACAGTATAAAAATCCAGGCCTCAGAATTGCTCCAAATTAATTTTTCCCCTAAATTTCATAAATCCTTGTCTTTCATATCTTTCATTGTGCTCCCCCACCTGTTGCATTTAAATGTGTTTTCTGCCTTGAAAAAGACAAGGTGAAACCTGAAGTGATTAAAATGATGAAGCGCTTAGTATGATTGCTTACTTCTTTCTCACTGCCCTTTTTCTGAGCAGACAGGCACAATCTGGGGTACAATCTTTTTTTCCTTACACACAGTATTTTTCCATTCTTCCCGTTGGTTGCTAATATGCACTCTTATGAGGAAAATATGGCTTGTAGAGTTATTTTGTAAGGGAGATAGTATGATAGGACTGGAAGTTGGTGCTTGTTTATGCTTCTTTCTTTTCAAGGAGGTCAGAATTTTTTTTAGGTCACGTACTTTTGAGGGCTAATGTATAGTTATTGAGTATAGAGGAGAGAGGCCATGTTTTCAGACGTTCGTCAGTGGATGAGGGAGAAATATGTCACCAGACAGGAAGTAACTCAGAAAGGACAGGGGTAAGAGAGATACAGGAAGCTTATTCCCACATCTTGGCTCAGTGATGTGATGAAAACCTTGCAACTGCATGCTCAGCATTGGCCTACATGCTGCTGTTAATTTCATAATGGCTGTTTTGCACACATGCATACACACACACACACACACTAGCATGTGTGTGCAAAGATCCTGGCTTATCTTTTTCACCTAGAAGGTTGAACTTAACCATTTATATCTGAAGGTACCTGATGTGAAAACAAAGTCCCAGGCTAGCTCAGGGTATACCAGGAGTTATGCATTCCTGTAAGTTTCATTTGAGATCAAAGTGGAGTCTATCTAGCACATAAATAAACTGAATATTGACAATATTTTTGACATGGAATAGTCTTTCTTTTAAAAGTAAGTTACCCACAAATCTGAAGTAAACCTCAGAACCTCTTTTTCTCCTTAGAAAGGCTGATTACAAAACCATGCCATTGTATCTGACAATGCTGCATCAAAATATCTTTAAATAAAATTTTAATCTCCAGAATATAAGGAAATACCAACCATGATCTAGGACAGGAATTATCTAGAATGGTTCAGGATCAATAAATATCATGTTTAAAAAATTGTAGTTACCAAATTTTCACATCCTGTGAAAAGAGAAAGAAAACTGATTTTATCTTTGTAAGCTATACTGAGATCCTTGGAAGGAAAACAGTAATAGGATTATAACTTTCCATGTTACTATAACCATTATTATTTACTGATGATTTTCTTATTCACGGTATTGCTAAATAGCAAAAAAGAAAAAAAGCCAAAATAACTTTTTAAAAAATTAACATATAAAAATAAAAGGGAAAGAAAAATTTGATTACAGAATATTAAATTTAGAGGACTTCTTGAGATAGGTTTAAATATGTAGTATAAATATCAAATGAGGTCTTTTGTCACTGTCTTTAGAAATACACATATATAAACCCAAATATTATACACAAGAAATATTTTTAATTGATACCTTAGATATATTAAAATTGCCTCCGTATTTTGGTAAATGTACAGATTAGTACCTCTGGAAAAGGTGGGGGTTTTTTCCTCCAACCTAGGAAAAGAATTGGGAGGGGAAATGGTCGAGGCATCTTTCATCCTGATAATTGGATTAAGGGCTTTCTGAGTCATAAAGATGTTTAACTTTTTAAAAGCTTAATTACTCTATAATCACACAAGCCTTTAAAAAGTATTCATCATTTTTAAATACCTTGAATAAAAAAAATAAAACATTGGAAAAGGCTTTTCTTTCAGAAAAAAAATGCTAGCAGTTTCTGCAAAATATCCTAAGAAGTCAAATTTGCCCTATTTTGTCAATACACTGAAAATTTGAGGGAAAACATTCTTTTGAGAAAAATCTTCAGCAGGTAGAAATATGTTTGACTATATGAAAATCATTTAATAGAGTGAAAAACACTTTTCAAAGAATACTATATATTTTCTGAGGAATTGAATCTTAAGAAAATTCCATTGAATTTTTGCTCAAAATTTTATTAACCAATTTGGTTATCTCTTTTTTTTTCTTTTAAAAAATTATATTGATATAATGACATTGATCTCAAAGCTGTGCCCCTCCTTGTAGTCTGGTTATTAGTTTAGTCTCCTAAGAGCTAATAAATTAGGGGCTGGGGGTGTAGCTCAATGGTAGAGCATTTGATCAGCATGTGTGAGACTCTGAGTTCCATCCCCAGCACCACAAAAAGAAACAATAAAAACCAAAGAGCTAATAAACTGGCCATATTTAGCTGGATGGTCAATATTTTAAAAGAGCCCCCCTATTTTATGTTTGTATTAAAAATATAGTTAAGCCTGTGGAATACATTAGTTACTTGTTTTTTCTTTTCCTTTTCCTCTCTAGATATTTTCTTTTTCTCCACAATTCCATGATATGCTGCCCTACCCTGCCAAAGTACCTGATCAAAATAGACTTTTTAACTCCTGTTTTTCTTTTTCTTATCTGATTTGTTTTCCTTCAGAGAAATGCCTTTTATCTATAGGAAATTAATAATCCTGCTGTAGTCAGAGCCATTTTATCAGGACCACTGTGCTATGTGTGCATTTGACATCCATTCTCATACAGCATGGGTTAAACAGTCTCAGTGAAATATCAGAGCTTGCCAACATGTGATATAAACAAACGTGGGAGTCTGATCCTGGCCTGAATGGTGCTGAAGCCCCCTGTTTATTCTTGGTTCTCTGTGGCAGCAGAAGGCTCAAGAGCCTCTGTAGCCCGGAGAGTTGTGGATGTCTGCAGTGGGTTTCACAGCATCAAGCTGAAGGGTCCCAAGTTTTTAATGTGGGCCACTAAATGAAGTTTATGTTTCAATGTGTGAATGCATAAGCTCTGTATGTAAGTTGGGTCTTTTTACCCAAAATTCTCTGAAGGCAGGTTTAGTCTGGACTACCTGATAGTTTTGAAATAGTAGTTGAATCCATGTTAGCTGATAAATAGTATACTTTCATCATTATCTGATTGAAATGAACTCTTACCTGCTTCTTCTCCCCTACAGAAGTTGATGTAACCCTGCTGATTTATTTATTCATTTATCCAACAGAATATCTGTCTGGATGATTAGATGTTAGATGGAAATGAACAGAACTTACTTCTAATGTTGGTCATTGGACATAGATCTGTGATTTCTTGATCATAGCCATTCCTTCTGGAAGGAGATGGAATCGCAGCATTGTTTTAATTTGCGTCTCTCGAATGACCAGTGATGTGAAACAATTTTTCATATATTTATTTGCTGTTTATACTTCTTCATCCGAGAAGGGTCTATTCATTTCAGATACCTACTTTTGGATTGGGTCTTTAAATTTGGGTGGTCTGATTTTTTTAAAAAGCTCTTTATATAGTCTAGATATTAGTTCTTTGTCTGAGGAGTAGCTGGTAAAAATTTTTTTCCCATTCTGTGAGTTGTGTCTTCACTCTATTGGTGGTTTCTCTTGCTATGCAAAAGCTCTTTAATAAGATGAGATCCCAGTTGTTGATTCTTTGTAATATTTCTTGTGCAGTCATGGCTTTGTTTATAAAGTTTTTGCCTACACCTATGTCTTCAACAGTTTTACCTATTCTATCTTCCAGCAGATTAAATGTTTCTGTTTTAATATTTAGAACTTTGATCCATTTCAATTTTAGTGTAGTGCATAGTGAGCAATATTGGTCTAGGTTTAATCTTCAGCCAGTTTTCCCAGCACCATTTATTAAAGAGGCTTTCTTCCAGTGAAGGTGTTTGGCCCCTTTGTCAAAGATAAGGTGTCTGAGTATGTTTGGAGTTGTTTCTGCATCTTCTAATCTGTTATATTGAGCCTTGGGTCTGTTTTTTCACCATTACCATGCTGTTTTTATCACAGTAGCTTTGTAATATATTTTCAAGTTGGGGATTGTGATGCCCCTGCCTTGCCCTTGTTACCCAGAATTGCATTTGCTATTCTAGGTCTTTTCCAGTTCCAAATGAATTTTAGGATTCCTCTGTCTAGTTCTGTGAGGTATGCTATTGGTATTTTGATAGGGATTGCATTAAATCTGTATAACAGTTTTGGAAGTATGGTCATTTTCACTATATTGGTTTTGCCTATCCAAGAACAAGGGATGTCTTTCCATTTTCTGATGTGCTCTTTGATCTCCTTTTTTTGGTACTGGGGATCGAACTCTGGTCCTTGTGCTTGCAAGGCAGGTAACAGAACCACTGAGCTAAATCCCCGGCCCTGATCTCCTTTTTCAAAGTACTGTAGTTTTCAATGTCTCATTGAGGATTTTTGCATCTAGGTTCATTAAGGAGATTGGCCTGTTGTTCTCTTCTTTGGTTGGATTATTCTCTGGTTTCAGTATCAAGGTAATGCCAGTTATCCCTTTAGATCCTTACTGGGTCCTGGGGATCCACTTCCCTCCTTCCTTTCTTTGCTGACTTGTATATTACAGTGTTTGGATTCCGAATTTCAGAGAGGCTCATTTGCTGCTATTTACTGCACCACCTTCCCAGAAGTCTCTAAATCTGTGAATTTTTAAGCGATTTTCAACTGTGAGATTAATGTATTTAAAATTAACCTCATAAATTTCTTATCAACAACAAAAAATGGTAACCCTTGGTGGAAGAGAATCCAGCAATATCTTTACTAGTTAGATATTCATTAGAATAAATGAAAAACAAAAATTTTTGTAGTGCTTTGGACTGAACCCAGGGCCTTGCATATGCTAACCAGGCATTCTACCCCTCTACCCCAGCAGCAATTCTTGATCATACAGCATCCCACCTCTCCTTCTATAGCACACACACGGAAAACATTCACAGGAACCCCCCTCCCTGTATTGCCCTGTTTACACAATCTTACATGTCAGTGTTTGCAGACTGGCATAAAGAATGAGCCAATTCCCAAGTCCTTTTATATATGCTCACTCAACATAGAATCTTTGGGCTTTTACAGAGCTAATAGGAAGCTCATCCAGCCTAGACTCTCTGTTTTACACAAGGGAAAATTGAGACAGTGTAAGGGATGCCATCTTGCCTAAAGTCCACAGAGAATTAGTAAATTCATGGATAGTGGAGGGTTAGAACCATCTAGCCTGAGGAAATCTGACTCTGGGTGGAGAATGTAGCTCAGTGGTACTGCGCGCCTGCCTGGCAAGTGCAAGGTCCTGCGTTTGATTCCCAGCACCAAAAAAAAAAAAAAAAAAAGGAAAAGAAAGAAAGAAATCTGCCTCTGAGCAGAGTAGAGATGGGCTGTTGAAATCCTGGATAAGGTAAACAAAACAAGCAGGAAAAAAAATGATGATGATGTTATTTTTCTGGTCAAGGCATTTTTCTAAAACAGGTTATTAAAAAGTATCAAAAACTATCTGTCACTCTCCATTTGATACCATCCAACTGGATTAATCCATTTATCTCTTTCTCATTTCTATCATCCACCCCCCCGCAAAGAAGAAATACTTCAGTGACCTCTCATGTGCATTCAGTCTGCCTTCTCTTCATAGAATAACACAACAAACCTTCTCTGAGAATGAGAAATTTGTAGAGTGTTATTCTGCTGCTTATTAGCTACCCAGAATCAATTAAATGATATTTAAGAAGTACCTGGCATCCCCAGAAGATGTTCAGTAAATGTTCACTCTTCTGCCACCTTAAGGACAGATTTAAATCAAGACAGATTTTAACTGCAGCTAATTCATGACGAAATGAACCAGGTACTAACTAGAAGACCATGCAACACTGCATCTTCAAAGGAAGGAATGCTTAATTCTGTTGGAAGCAGAGGGGGTGGGGAGTGTGTGAGCTCTGCTTTGTAAGATGAGTGGAATTTTGATAATGAATAAGGCCATATCTGGCTGTTGGAACTCTGCAATAAAGGTGTGTCGTGCTTGGTGCAGGAATAGATTGGAAACGTTGGGAGATGTATTGTGACTGCAACATTGGCTGCTGGGAATAATGAAGAAGAAAAGGAAGCCACTAGGATCCTAAGGTGCCAGATTGTAGAGGAAGTTGAATGCTGAGCACAGGATTATGTGCTAACTTTCGAAGACTTTGGAAAGCCACTGAAGGCTTTCAGCTAGAGGAGTTAAAACTATCTCTGGAGATAATATTAAAAAGTGGTTTGGAAGAGCAAGGAGATAGAAACAGGAAGCCTGAGGGTGGCTCAAATTAGTCCTGGTCATTAAGAAAGTCGTCCTGCTTTTTTGGTAATGCTTCAAGTGGGGTCAGGAGTGTTGTGACAATGCTTGATAGAAACTCAAGTAGGATGATGACATGATTCATGTGATCAGAAGTGATCTGAGAGCTCCAGGTCTTAGTTGGGCTTCCCTATAGAAATCTGGGTACCAACTGCTGGTCAGTACTCTCCAAAAAGCAGCCAAGTTTTTGGGCATCCTGCTGTCGCATGTGCCATGAAGTGTCCGTCCTGGGCTGGAGAAACCTTAGAGGAAAGAATGACTTTCAAATATCCAGTGTCATGACCCAGAGTTACATGTCTTATGTGTCCAGCCGTGGGGTCATTTGTGATCCTTTCGAGCTGCTCCCCAGATGTGGTGGTACCTACTTTCCCGAAAGGAAAGGATCCTTGTGTGAACCTCAGAGTGGAAATCAGACCCTTCTTTCATTCCTGCATCTCCCTCCCACGGCTCTCTTCTCTTTGTGCTTTGTTTTCTTGTGCTCCGTGCCTGCCTGTGTTCCCCTTGTTCCCCTGTGACTTACACCATTGTCCCAAGCCCTCTGCATGCCTTGGTCCTCTTGGTTTCAACTGCATTTCCTTCTGAAACTTTTCTCGCACGTGTATCTCAGGTCTTTGCTCTGATGTCCCTGTACCAGGCTTCCATGTCCAAGGGAAGTGTGACAAGCCAGGCAAATAAAAATCCCTTCTGTGGGCACAGAAAAGACGTGGTCAGACCTCAGGGGGATGTACTCCAGGCAGGTTGACCAGATGTACATGTGTAGAGGCAGCTGTATGATATTTCAGGTGCACATGAACCCAGTGGAGTATGTGTGTTAGAGAAGCAAGCGAACTTCTGGATGCAGATCTTCAACAAGTGTTGAACACTGGGTTTTAGGGTATTGCCTACACGGACATTGATTTCTTACATCACTTTGGACAATACTGCATCATATTTTAGGAATTACATAGGATCTTTCTGTTAGTCAATGGCACATATGATCTCATGCATTGTTTGTAATATTTATATCTATCTGCTCAACTCTCTAACCATCTACTAAGTATTACATCTGGATAAAAATCATCTAAAATGATATTCACCTGGTGGTAATAATTATTATATCTCAATGAAGGACTGGGAGTTTTTTAATTTTTATTTTTTCAGTGCTGGGATCAAACCCAGGACCTTGCACATGCTAGGCAAGCTCTCTACCACTGAGCTACATCACCAAACCCTAATTTTTTCAAATAAACTTTCCTTTCTACTCTCTTTCTCACTGCTTGAAGTTCTACTAGGAATTCAGAATACCTAGAATAGATATTGGCTTGGATCACAGCAGTTTTTGAGACTCTTAGCATTTAATTTTCTCTCTCTTTCTCTTTCTACCACATAAAAGAAGAGATTTTTAAAAGTCCCATGCTGCTACCCAATCTATGATTTTTATTTATAAAAAAATCACTTTATTAGGCTGGTGGCACACACCTGTAATCCAGCACTTGGGAGGCTGAGGCAGGAGGATCTCCAGGAGTTCAAGGGCACCCTGGACTACATACTGGGTTCAAGGACAGCCTGAACTATGTACATAGCAAGACTCTGTCTCCAAAAAACCCACAACACTTTATTTTTGCTTTTAAAAATAGTTCATGCTTTTAAGAATAGTTTTTTATTTTAATACATTTCTAGGAAGACATAAGTAGAATGATGGATGGATGGGTGCAAGCTCATGGGTGGATAAGAGATGTGATATTATTACTCTTCCACAAACAAAATGGGCTCATATGCAACCGACTCCTTTCAAATGGAATTACTATATTTAATTTTACATAAATTGAAAGAGACAAAAGCATTGCAGGAATACGAAACTTCAAATAAACTTTTCTTTATCACAGGAGTTAGCATTTCTTAAAATATCCCTTCTAAGGTTATGGAGAGATTAGGAAATATGTTAACAGCTTGTAGTCATTATTTTTTACCCTAACTGATTCTGTTTTAGGCAGTGCGATACTGAGTTACTCCCTGCTATGCAAATTGAGAATTTAAAACTTTCTTCTCCTCCCACCTCTTTCTCCCTCTTTTTGATGTTTATTGTTCTATCACTTACATCATTTTATTATTGACATTTAATTATATTATTTTTACTTGTACAATATTAAGCTTTGTATCCTTTCTGTTCTTTCATATAGCTATAATTCAGAGCTATTGTCTAGTATTCATGCCTTTTACTATATTCTTTTACCACCGTTTCTTCATCAAATTCTTGATTTGGATTTATTGTTTAATTGGCTGAATTTCCTTGCAAATACTTTTTTTTCCTTCTAAAATAGCTCATTGGTGCTGTTTCATTGAGTTCTTTTTATTTGCTGCCTTTAGATCTGAATAGCAACACTACTCTCACGTCACACAGTATTTTAGAAGAACAATGTTCTTATCCCTCCTTTGTGTGTTTGCCACTGACACTATTGTGGAGAAGCCTGTCAGCAAGATTAGTTCCTGCTGCTGGTGATTTACATTTTCTGACTGAATATCTGGAAAGGTTTTTTTTTTTTAATCCCTGATGTTATATTTTGAAGTTATGAGCATTACAGTTTTATATTTCTAGAACCCGAGGTTCCCCTTTGAAAGGCAGGTTCAGTTCTACCTGGTTTAATAATATTCACTCTAGGACATTAGCAAGTTATTTCTTTGTGTCTCATATTCCTTATTTGTAAAACTGCAAATAATTATTAGACATACCTTAAAGAGTTGATGGGATAATTTGATTTAATATAAGTAAATTGCACAAAACAGGGCCTGGTACATAAGAAGCACTACTTAAAATGTTGCTGCTATTTTAAAGGGACATTTTCTTATGGTAGTTCTTTTAATACTTTTTCCACCTTATTTGTTATTTGTTGAGTGTGCTACTTTAACAATACTGATGTTATTATTATGATAATCTTTACCCACCATGTCTATTGACTTTTCCTTGATTTGATTTAATATATTTGTCTTTTGTATGCATAAACTTTGAATCCTTAAGCTTGTGACTGTATATCTTTTATACTATATTTATTCTTTATTATATACTGTTAATTCTTTTATACTGTATTTCTGTTACTTCTTATATATTATATTTTTGACTTTTTAATTTTATGCTGTATTTATTCTATCCTTTGGTATTTTTATTAATTTTAAATGATATTGGTTTGCATCCATTTGTGTCCTTTGATCTGCAATTTCCTTTTTTTTTGGTTCTGGGGATCGAACTTGGGACCTTGTGTTTGTGAGGCAGGAACCACTGCCTATTTCCTTTTTAAATCTCATCCTCTTGTTTTATCATCTTATGAACTCATTGTATTAGGTTGTTCTTTAGTTAAATGCATATGTGAAGAATTTTTCTTTTCTTTCTTGAATTTTATTTCTGGTTATTCATGTGTCTTTTGCTTGCAGTATTTGTGTGTGTGTGTGTGTGTGTGCGCGCGCGCGCGTTACCCACAGTTGCATCGGTGTCAGTTTCTTCTTATTTTGAGCATGTCTTCGCAGCTCTACCCATGTTGTATTTTCTATCTATTTACTTTTATAGTGTTAGAGGCATCTTGACTCCTGTCTCCCAGGGGTACCTGTTTTTTCCTTAGGGTCTACAGTTTAAGAACCATCTGATTTTTTGTATAGCCTGAAAGCAAGACAGCAGAGGAGGACTCACCTATACCAATGTTAGGCAGCGTGGGTTCTGCTCTGCCTTCAGAGATTTTTGTTCCTTGTCAGAGTTCACACTGCCTTTTTTTGAGGGGTCCTCTCTGATGGACAGATATCTGGCTTGAAACCCATGTGACATTTGGGACATAGCTTCAGGGTCTCCACCTCTGCTACAGCCAGTCTCTTTGTACACTTCCGTTTCTCTCAAAGAGCTTTCCACTACTTCCCCAAGAAGAAGAAAACCCCTAAAACTTCCTCACCATTTGCTTCTCCCAGGGTTTGGCATTTTCTAGTGAAACTCCTCAGGACTAGCTTGACTTACCAGAGGACTCAGGGGCAATTGGGAGCCATGCCCCTTTGCTGCCCAAGTCTAGCACAGAACCAGTTTCTTCTCTCAGCTGCCTCTTTGGAGCCTTACAGTTTCGGCCATGCCCATTTCCTTCTTGCTTGCTTCTAGTGAACTTGGTTCTTATTGCCTCTGGTATTAGGAAAGGAGTTTCTGTGAGGCAGTGCTATTCTTGCTGCTCAACTCTGCATCTTTTTTCTGGGCCTTCTTCACTGCTGTCTTGATTCAATTTCTCAGGAATACTGAGGAAACGATAGTATGGTTTAAAACAACTTTTATCCAGTTATATGTATTTAGTCACAAAAGCAACACATGCTCTTTGTCACTAGTTAAATAACAGATGGGTGTATAAACATGAAGCTCATATCCCCTCACCCCCTCAAGCACCCCATTTCTGTTTCTGAGAGGTAGCACCTTGGGTGTGGGGTGTAAGGTCTTTGAAACACAAGAACACTTTAGAATGAAAGGGCAATGTGAATTCACTGTGCTGATAAAGCGCACACACAGCTTTGGTCCCTGTGTATGATTAGTGAATTTGGTGGCATATTCCCAGTGTGGGCCCGGAGACGACAGGAGAGACACCGTATTTCTGTGCCCACTTCCTACTGTATCTCGATATCGGCAGCAACCCGGAGTGGCATGGAGTACATGTTCAGTGAATAAATAAGCAAATGAATGAATAAAAGGCCTCAGGTGTTTTTATGTTGAAAGGCATTTACACTGCTTGAGGGCACTAGGTAAGGCCAGGAAATTATGAAGCGCTCTAGGCTATTTGAGTTAATGTATGTAGTCCAGCTGTATCATCTTGGTTGTGGTAATTGTGAGTTTCTGCACCAAGAGAGGGGTGAAGAAAACACAGGGCCACGAATGGGAGCCTGTTAGAGATCTGAGTCCCAACCTGGGTGTCCCCTGAAAAGCAGAAAGAGTAGTTTCCTCTTTGACCTGTCCTTTAGCTGCATCGCGTTACAGTGTTAGTGTGAGAGGTCACATCTACAGCTGCAGCTCTGGGTACCTTGTTTCATTTCAGAGACAAGATCCTCATCATCCAAACCCCCGAGAAGCAGCTTCCCAGGCATAGTGAGGGTGGGTGTGAGACTGAACATGGCTTTGTGCCCACTACTGGCAAAACAACTCGCCTAGACTGGCAGAATACTAGTGTGGTGAATTTAAGGCACTTCTTCTGCAATCAGCTCCAAGCTGACATTTTTTTCTTGAGACTTAGTTTTATTTTATTTTTAGTTTTGTGGTCCAGAAGGACAATAATTCTTAAGTCTATACTTTTGCTGTTAATGAGATGCTATATTTCTTCTGCAAGAATCAATACATATCAGTAATGGCTGAAGCCAATCTTGGTTTGATGAACATTGATATCTTTTTGAAAGAAAAAATGCTGCACAAATATGACTTTATTTTTATTAACTTTCCTATTAAAAATTAAGTTGTAATTTAATTTTTTTATATGTGATTTCCAAGCAGTTTGATTTTCTAGGGTGCCACATTTTTTAAACTCTCTTTTTAAAAATCATAAAGGAAGTATGTTAAGAAAACATATGTTTAAGAAAAAGATTCATCCTGAGTAGGAGAATTGACAAAGAGGAGCAATGGCTTCTTAAACACACGTGTGTTGGGCAGCTTGAAGGAAGATACGTTGTGTGACTGGTAACACATTTAGAGTGATTATTACTTCTGTATTGAAATTCTATGGCTTAATCTTTAAAAACAAAAGCTTATTTTGTCTTTATCTGTTTTACTTTGGTTTTAGTTTTAGCTGCTTTGAGTTTTTGTAGGGTTTTGTGTGTGTGTGTGTGTGTGTGTTATATGCAATCTATGCCCTAATTATGCTATATTAAGTTTACATAAAACTTTATGACAACATCTCATTTCTAATAAAAAAAAATCACCTCAAAATCAGAGCAATTTTTTTCCATGTTTATTCTTAGCTCAGTGGTAAAGTTATATAAGAATTTAATCCAAATTTGCTTCTTAAAATATAGATATAATCTGTTATTACAGAAGAGTACATATTAGTGATGTATCAACCTAATAATTTGGTGATGAACACTTAAAAATTGTTACGCTATTTAAGAAAGAAATGAAACAACATGGAGCTTTTGTGTTTAAAATTCATCATTATGTAACATGGGCTTATTTTGAATTGTAACAATTCAACTACATGTTTCATTATCCTTACTTATTCCTACATGTATCTTATAATATGTATTGTACATGAAAAATTAATATGTATTATTTTATAATAAACTATAGTTCTGAATATTGAATAATTTCTTATTTCTCTTCTTTCAAATTATTTATCCTGCATAGATAGGCATTTATTTTGGCCTAAACTGGTTGAATTTTGTGATGCTCAAAATTTTCTTGGCAAATGATCTTTAATTAAATTAGATATCCTTTATTTTATAAAGGAAGACAATGTTAAAGTAGAACTAATGGGTTTATATGGGGAAAGGCCATATTATTGAGTTACTATTGTTGAAATTTTGTTATTTGTCAATGTCGACCTGTCTGAAAATTGTGTACTTTAGCTTATTTTTGTGATTTTTAATGTGCTTTTATTTTTTTAAGGGCCCAAAAGTAATTTGAACACAGCTACTGTTGTTAATAACGTAACGGTATCAAAAATTGAAACACAAAATGGGGAAAATAGTTAAAGCTAAGGTTTCTGTCATTATCTGTGATGGACCAAACACAGGAATTTTCTACTGAGTGAGTCTAATGTCATGATTCCACAAACCTCCTGGATCTGAGACGTGTACCAGCTCATACTACAAGAAGAATTTCAGTTTCCTAGGTTTGAATATATTTATGTGATCTTCCTTCTATTTCTTCTATGTGATTTGAAAGTTGCTTAAAATGGAAAATATTTTAATAACATCTTTGTTCTTGTGATGTGTTCTACAATAATGCAATTTTACATTTTTTATTACAAGTCAAGTTACAGATGTCCTTCTGCAACCACAAAAGAAGCCTGCTGCTGCTAATTCTAAGTGTTAAAGCAGAGTGGAAACTTGAGCTTCCTAGAGTTAGGTCCTCTGTCCAAGGGTGATATTGCAAGAAAATTCCAAGATTTGCTCTTGGGAGCTGCTATGTATGGAAAACCCTCAGATAGGGTGTGTAATGCTTGGCCAGTTTTTCTGTGGTCAGGATGGGCAGAAAATCTTGTGACAAGATAGTGAATCTAGATTAGAGATTATTCTCTGGGATTTCTGGGGTTAGATAGGATAAATAGCCATGTGAACACTGATCTAGAATTCTTTTTCCCTTCTCATCCCTTTTCTGTCTTAGGTGGTCTATGAAATGAAAGTGGATATGTTTTTCTGAGAGTTGTGGATCCATGAATCAGCTACTAACAAGCAGTGATGTGTCAGCAGCTTGCTAAATATCTTAGTCTCTGTCTTGTCTTCTGTGAATTGTGGACCATAATAATTGCCTATCCATATAAAACTCACTGTTCTGAGATCTAACAACAGAGACTGTAAAACACTGCAAATATAAGGAGTTTATTACCATGAGTAATAATCACACACTTTTCTATAGAAACTATTCTGGAGTATGTAAAAATGGACATGTGTCCTTTGGAGACTGTGCTTGATAATACAACAAAGAACGTAGATAATCTTAGTGGTAGTATGGTGAATGCAGCTGATCTAATGGCCAAAGAGCCTTCGGTATCTAAGTGAGGATACCTGGCAACACTGAGCAAAGGACTCTGATGCTAGAACATCCAACAGGACATAAGTGGGAAAGACCCTCTGTTATATCCACTTCCCATCACTACAACAAAGTATCTGAGATAATTAATTTATGAAAGGTTTATTTAGATCACAATTTTGGAAGTTGCTGTCCAGGATTGGCTGACCCATTGCTTTGGGCCTCTGGTGGCCATGCCAGATGGCAATGATGCATAGTATGTGGAACCAAAAATCACTACTCTCATGGCCAAGAAGCAAAAAAGAAACAAGAAGAGGCTGGGATCCCACAGTCTCCTTCAAGGGCAAGTGTCCAACAATCTAAGGCCCTCCCATAAGATGTCCTGTCCCCATGTGTGGCCCACAGCATCTCCCAGTAGTGCCACCGCAGCAATCCTTAGGAGCCACTCAACATCCAAAACACCAGCTCCCTCCAAGGTCATTGATCTCTGCCTCTGATTGGGTCACTTCCAGAGATATTCAGGATGGAAGCACCCATTGTATTTTTAAGTATCTCCATTAAGGAAGCTCTCCTGAAAGGAGTAGTATTTAATCAGTTAAGTCTACATAGTGAAGAAGATCTTCCGGATGGCTGGCTATGCCCATTATTGCAAAATTTCTGCAGACCAAGTGCTTGGAAGATATAGGGGTTACATCCTGATGGGATCTGACTCTGGGCACTTCACTCTCAAAGCAGCCCAACTATGCTTTTCTATGGGTTGCAGTCATGGCCATGGCCAAGGAGGCCATTTTGTGGAAATGGTGTCAGTGATCACCATATGACTATAGCTGACGAGCATCAGGAGGATTTTTTTTTCAATAAACAATCATCCTACTCTTGTCTATGTGGTCCATTAAGGTTTCATAAGATACTTTCTCAAACATCAGAGTAGTTGGCTCAATTTTCACTGTCTCTGCTTTGAATATAAGGAAACTGATACTTGAAGAGCTTAAATCAAATCACGGCATTCGCCAGCAATGAAGGATTAGAAGTCAGGACCCATATTCAGGACTTCTGTCTTGAAGCCAGAGCACCAAACAAGGGTCCCTAGGGACATTTCCCATACTCCCATTGGTTCTTCAGCCAATCTAGAATAGCCAGTGTTCCATGTGAAAAGGAGAAGTCAAACTGGAATCACCAGAGCCTTCCAGTTTGAGGCCAAGTAAGTAATACACATTCTTGTCTGAGCCTCTTCTAGGGAATTACATGCATCCATGTTACATTAGCTTCTTCAGGCCTGGCTTCCTGTATCTGCGAAATAGCAACTACAATACTCCCTACATCCAATGATTGTGGTGGAAGTTAAGTGAATTAATATATATAAAATGCTTAGGTCAGATAAGAGTAAGCACTTTTAATGCACGGTATATATTATGTCAGTTATTATTGTTTTGAGACCTTTGCTTCATTATAAAAATGTCCTGGGTGGGATAGTGTATCCTAAATTGTCTTGCTTCCTTTGTGAGTTTTAAACTATGAGAGTACAGGGGTTCATAGAAGGGAGTGCAGAGGAAGGATGATGGATGGGCTGGCTCTGGTGTCCATGTGGTGTGGGTATATGGGTGTGTGTGTGTGTGTGTGTGTGTGTGTGTATCATGTAGCACCACCTGGTATAAAAGTCCAGAGAACGATGAAACCTAAAAGTCTCCAAAAAGAGAAAATAGGGCCGGGGATGTAGCTCAGTGGTGTCACTGCCTGCCTTGCAAGCACAAGGTCCCGAGTTCAATCCCCGGTACCAAAAAAAAAAAAAATCCCCCAAAAAGAGAAAATAGATGCCAGAGATTGTCCAAGAAAGCTCAAACCCTTAACTCATGAAAGCCTTTCTGCTCTGATTCAGAATTCACATGCTTTTATTTTTCCCCTAATATTTTTTCTTTAACAAACACTCATTATTAATATATACCAGGTATTGGTCTAAGTGCCTCACCAAAAATAACTTATGTGATCTTCTCAACAATCATATGACGTAGATCCTTCACAGTTGAGCACCTGAGTCACAGTGATATAAATATAAATGTGTGCATAGTACATTATACAAGGCAAAAATAATTGTATTATATAATAGTACTACATACTTTCCTGATGACTGTCACAAGCATTTCTTTTATCATTGATTCTAAAGTTTGATTATCTAAATTCCCATCTCTCTTCAGATGAGAAGCTGTGGGGTAGAAGTTGGGGGCTAACAATGATGCTGAAAAAATGGAAACTGGTTTTGAAATGACAGAGAGAAAGAGTATGAAATACAGTCATGAGAATTCAGAGAGCACAGTGGTGTGAAGCCATGTAATGCAGTGGAAACAAACTTCCAATACTGCAGTGCACTGTTAGCGTGTGGCCCACATGGGCCACATCCAAGCTTCGTGCTGATGGCCAGCCATTGAGAGATGGAATGCTGTACCTTTGAAGAAGGCATGCACTTGAAAGAAAATAAGAATAACACTTTCTTGATTTTAAAAAGCAATACTTTTGCTTTGGGGAAAAATTAGAAAATATACTTGATCAAAGAGAAGAAAAATACCCATTATACTATCACTCATAAATAGCATCTTAGTATGTGTCTTTCTGTGGATAGTTTTGTTTGCTTTCAAACAAGGTCATGGGCCGGGGAGTGTAGCTCAGTGATGCTGTGCCTGCCTGGCAAGTACAAGGTCCTGAGTTCGATTCCCAGTACAAAAAAAAACAGGCTCACATATAAACCTTTCACTTAGGAGAGTGAAACAGTCTTTCATATAATATCTATTGATACAATTTTTTTTGGTGCTGGGTATCAAACCCAGGGCCTCACACATGCTAAGCCCGCACTCTACCGATATGCTACACCCCGAGCCCCATACTAGGTAATTTTAAATAGCTGAGAAGAACGCCATTATATGCATGCATCACAATTGTATTTAGCTATTCTTTATTGTTGGAAAATTTTCAAATTAAAACAAAAAAGATTTTTTGGCCATCATGGGTAATACAGCAATGAAAATATTTGTAGCTTAAGTCATTGTGACCATCCCTAATTATTTCTTAGACTAAATCATTGCCAAATTGCTTTTCAGAAGAGCTGTTCCAAATAGTGACGCTCTTTGGAAGGCATATGAAAAGCAGTTAGCTGAGAGTTAAGCAAAGGCAAGGGAAGAGGATCAGGTAAGTGGATCTGCTTTAGTTAAATGGAAAAATCTTTCAATTGAGGGATATCTCATTTCCAGGCACAGTCCGACATGTAAGGTCTTGCTCATTCTCTAAGGCCTTAAGAGCAGGTTTTGTGTGTCACTTCCTTGCTGTGCCTACCCCAAGCTCAGGTGTAGGAGTTACGAGGGTTTTGATTGGAACGAATCACCTGAGACTGTGCTCTATCTCTGCTGCCTTGGAAAATCTTAGGACTTCCAAGAGTCTTGTTTTCTTCATTGGTAAAATGGGAATAAATAACATCTCCCCTTACTGCCTCATAGGGAACCTCCAAGTTTTAGAATCTCGGTGGGAATTTTTACCTGTATAAGGTATGATGGATGCAATTCAGTACATATTTAATCTCCTGCAGTCCCTGCACTGCTGGTAAAAAACGATGCCCAATTTGACAAGGGGGAATGGGCCCTAATCTCAGATCTGCTACTAACTATGCCCAACTGGTTAAGCAAGTTGCTTTCTCCCTCTCTGGAACTAGTTTCCATGAGGAGATTTTTACCATGTAGCTTCCATCAAGATCTGGATGTGATCCTCTAGCAACTCTGAGATAGACACAGAACAGGGATTATTTATCCCATGAAGAAACAAGATCCAGCAAGAATAAATCTAGGCCTACAGTAGCCTAGTTCATGTTATCATCTGTTCCTTTGTGCAAGAATGGTAGCAAGAACGGCCAGGGATGTAGCTCAGTGGTGCTGCACCTGCCTGGCAAGTGTGAGGTCTTGAAAAAAAAAGTGTGAGGTCTGGTACCAGAAAAAAAAAAAAAAGGATGGTAAGAAGGGATAGAAGGAGAGTCATGTCTCCTAATTGTTACTACAAAGAAAAATTTGGAATATGATTTTCCCAATCCCTTTTCCCTAAATGGGTCCTCTCTGTCCCTTTTAGCCACTTGGTTTGCTCCGTTATGTTTTGGCTAGGTTGATTCAGATATAAAGAGATTTTTTTAAAAGATATATGATGTCACAGGGACCCAGCATAAAACTGTGAGTTCCTCATCACTTCCTAAGATCTTTGAAACCAATGCAGTCATATACATCTATTGGCACATATTCCCAGAATCTGATATACAAGATGTCTGACACATAACTGGCAATTGATGATTGTTGTTATTAAAAGTTAAGTGGTGACCAGATGGAAATACAGACAAAATGGCAGGTGTCTGACGTCTAGTCAATATTTGGTTTCAGATCGAAACAAGCTCAGTAGGAGTCTTAGGAAGTACATAGAAGTTACAAGGTACACGTTATATGGAGCAGGCCTAACTGAACCAGAAGATATGGGTTCAAATTCTGACTCTGAGGATTACTAGCTAAGTGGCCGGAATCTCAGTTTCCTTGTATACAAAATGGAGATAATAATGCTTACCTCACTCTCCTAGATATATATAATACTAGTATATGGTCAAGGCTCATCAAAGTTGGGTTCTGCTTCAGGAAAGAAGATGTTACAAGGCAATTTTTGGGAAGATCATGAATAGGGGAAATACTTGGAAAATTTTATTCTTGGGCATACTTAAATTTTATTCTTGGTCCACCAAAAAGTGTATTCGTTTCCATTTGCTGTTTCCATCGATGGAATGTGTATATGGACCTGCAAGAACACACTAAGGAAGCACCCACTCCTCAGTCTCTCATCTATAGATAATACCTGGGGAACAGTTAAGGGCTTCCACAGAACATCGTGTTTTTCCTCATGTGGGCACACTTACAGCACTTCCAGAGACTGGTACCTAGCAGACAGGAGCACATTTTCTTGGAAATTCATTAGGAAAGTTCAATGTTCTAAGGGTTTGAAATTTAGTTCTTCCTAAAACCCAGTGCATTTGGTTTGCTATTATTTGTGTACAGACTGCTTATTTGATATATAGTATGTCACACCATAAATCCAGCCTATTTTCTTCCTCACATCTGAAAGAACACATGCACGCATGAATGCATGCACACACCCTTTGATATTTTTAATTGGTAGAAGATCAGGTAATGAACTTACTTTAATATCATTTTTAAAAAAATAGACCACCACCATTAACAACAAAGTACCAGAAAAGTAAACCCACCTTAAAAATACATAGATGGGATCCCAAATATTGTGTATTTCCCTGTGCTTTTGAACTACTCACATCACAGGAATGATCTCTTATTTTCATCCTTCCAGGTTGCATTCAAATGACACTTCCTTTAGAAGCCCCCCTTCACTTAATTCCAAATGGGTCCACGAGTCTAGTGAAAGAGGAGACAGCTAATGCATAAGTAAGAACAATACAGATCGCATTAAAGAATGAAGAAAATGAAGTGGCTCAAGGGAAAGAGAGTTAGAAAGTAGGGCAGAGTATGTGGTGGCTTTAGTTTGTGTGATCAAGAGAGTAGCTTCTCTAAGCAAGTGGCATTTGCTCTGAGACTGGATAGAAAGAAGGACCCAGACATGTCCAAATCTGGGAGAAAAGTGTTCCAGGAAACATAAGACCACAATGCAGAACCCACATTAGCATATTTGAGGGATGGTTAAACAATGTAGTGAGGTCAGAGGAGTAGTCAGAACCCACATCTTTTAGGGCCTTTTTAGTCCCAGGTAGCAATTTGGTTTTAATTCCAATATCGTTAAGAAGCATTGGAAGAGCATAAGGGAAAAAATGATATGCTTTGCTATCTCTGATTGCTGGTAGAGGAAGAACTGAACATAGGCAAATTATCAACAAGAAGACCAATTAAAAGAAATTAAAAGTTGTATCTATTTTATTTTTCTCAGTGGGCTTAGGAATTATTATTTGCATTTGTAATTTATTATAACTTTCCATGAATTAATGTGATGCTATTTCTTTTCTTTTCTTTTCTTTTGGTACTGGGGATTGAACTGATGCCATTTTATTTATAAGAATTTTACAGTGTGATGTTTTCCTATATTTTACTTCTGCATATATTGTAAAAATCACACTCTTACATAATTACTTTTCAGAAAATTCACATGTTTATACAATGCTCCTCAATCATTTGTATATGCAGTTTTATTTCAGCTCACAGGGCTTTCTTTAACATTTCTTGTACTGTAGGTCTGCTGGTGCTACATTATCTCAGCTCTTTAAAATGGTCTATATTTTACCTTTTTTGAAGTTTATTTTCTCTGGGCACAGAGTTCTCAATTGGCAAGTTTTTCTTTTCTTTTTTCCTTTCGGCATTCTAGTTATGGCTTTCCATTGTCTTCTAGTTTTCATTGTTTCCAATGAAAAATCATCTGTATTTTTAGTTTTGTTCCTCTAAATGTGTGCCTGTTTTAAAGATTTTTCTACTTACTTTTAGATTCCAAAAATCTGACTACAATGTGAGTAGGTGTGGTTTTTGTTTGCAGTTTTACTTCTTGAAGTTTGTTGAGTTTCTTAGATTTGTGGATTAATATTTTTCATCAGATGTTGAGAAATAATCATTAGGTCTTTAAATACTTTTTCTGACTCAGCTTCTCTTTTCCCTTTTTCTGGAACTTCAGTTAAACCTGTATTAGAACATTTTTCTTGTCCCTCACTTCTCTGAGATCTATCCATTGTTTCAATTCTTTGATCTCTTCTTCTGCAGTGTAAAATCTGATATTCACTCCATTCAGTACATTTTTAACTTTAGGCATAATAATTTTTACTTTTAGAATTTCCATTTGGTTCTTTGTTTCTGTTTCTGTACTGAGATTCCTCATCTGTTTACCTGTTATGTATAATTTTTTTTCTTGAAATTCTTAACATGTTTTAAAGTCCTTATAGATGAATCCTGATATCTTTGCTATTTCCAGGTTCTTTTAACTATTTTCTCCCTTGTTTAGGTCATATTTTTCTGTCTCTGCATAGTCAGTGATTTTTGTATTGTACATTAGAGAGTGTGGATTCTACATCATTGTAAGGCTATACTCATCTTGTTCTGAATAGTCCCCAGTTTTGTCCTGCAAGGAGATTAATTTACAAATGGCTTGATCCTTTTGAGGCTTGTTTTTATAAATTTTTAAATTTTGTTTTGGTCATTTTCTGTTTGCTTGTTTTGTGAGATAGGGTGTCCCTACATAGTCCAGACTGGCCTTGAATTTGTGATCCTCCTACCTCAGTCTCTTCATGTTGGGGTTACAGGTATGTGCCACCACTCCTGGCTTTGTTTTTAAAGTTTTTAAGGGTGGATTTTGTTCCCATTCTAAAGCTAGGTGTTACTTACGAACTCTGGCTCAATGCTTTTCATGTAAATATCATTGTGTACTTTTATAAGTTTATTTGTGTGTGGTGTGTGTGTGCAAGTATGTGTGTGAGAGAGTGAGAGAGGGGAGGAAGGAGAGGAATAGAGGCAGAGGGAGAGAAAAAATGAATGTGAGAAGGGGGAAAGGAGAGGTCAAGCAATATAAAAGGGAAGGTGCTCTGCAATGGTCAAAACCTTTATTTTTCCAAATACTATTCAACTTAAAAATAATTAAAAACTTTAAAAACTTAACTCTGGTAATATCAGCTAAAATTTTGGATGTTTATCATAAATAAGCCATATTCCAAGTGTCTCACTTTTTATTTTATTTTATTTTATTTTATGGTTCTGGAGATTGAACCCATGACCGTACACTCATGAACTGTACCACTGAGCTGCACCCCCAGTCCCAAGTTTATTTTATTTTCTGACTACTATTTTTTTCTCTGTTTTCTGTTTGTTTGCTTGTTGTCCCCTGGACCACTCCCATGTACCAAAATATAAAAAATACCATGGTAAGTTTTGGTGAACTATAAAAAACTTCATTGAGGTTTGGTGCTGGCAAGAGATGCTTGAAAATGGAAGATATAGATATTCTGTTGGCCCATAGATTTTTCACATTAGGCTCTTTTAGCATCTCCCATTTGGTTGACTTCAGTCATTGGTACTCTCTTTTGATGCACAAGTGACGTCTAAGTATGAGTAAAAGTTGATGAGTGACTCAGGATGATTTTCAAGGCCTGGTTTCTTAATCCGAACTTCTTAGCAAACCAGATGACAATTGGGATGATCCACATCTTTTTTTTGAGATGTAAGAAATTGTTGGAAAAAAATTACTTCCCCAAATATTTCACACCACAGACTTTTAAATTCATTCTATTTCTGCATTTGAGGTGACACTGGGAGGGTAGATAGGGGTGCAGACCAGACAGATGCACTGGCTTTCCATAAAATTTTCATTTCCACTTCTTTACCTAAAAGTTGAGATTTCCTTGGGACATGTTCATCCTGTGATCTATGAGATTTCGAGAAGGAAGGAGTTAGCAGACTGCAGGCTATTATCATGGCAAGATCATTTCTCTTTGACCAGTTAGTTGTTCCCTGAGTCATGAACTACTCAATTCAGTGGCTGTCCAACAAAACTGCCTTTGAAATTCAGAAGAGAAAGACTGCACGTGCCAAAACCAAGCCCCTGAGTCACCAAGCACACAGCAGGAAGACGGCAGTGAATAGAGACAGAAGTCGTGCCAGGACCCAGCCCTTGCAGCAAGTGTGGACTTCAAGTATGGGTTCTGCAGGAACCATCCCAGGTCATAAAATCTCAAGTCCTTGCAGACAGGAGGTGGCATTGTCAATTCCTTCCTCTGTCTGCAAGGTTCCTGATTAGTGAATCATCTTGCTAAGTATCTTTTTACATGGGTGGGACCGTGTACTTTGGCAATCATGTTTTATTTGTCATCTGTAAGGAAACTGTGTTAGACATTGCAATTTATGAAACAAAATAGGTGAGGTTTTTATTTGGAAACATAACCTCTTGTTTACTGAGAAGACCTGGGCCTAGAGAGCCCTATCTGGGCCCATTTTAGAACAAGAAAACTAAGTGCCTTTTTTTCTCTTGTCAACCACAGCTCCGCAATTATTATATATAATTGTTATTTTTCTTTTCTTTTTGGAAGGAGTCTTCTGCTGAAGAAAGAATCTAAAGAGATGCATAAGTCCCAGGGTACTTTCCTCTAAGACTAATAATACCAAGATAGACTTGACTTTATTTATTTATGTTCATTATTTTTTTCCACATGAAAATGTGTGTCTTCTTCAAAGATCCTGGGCTAGAATTTTTTATTTTCCTGATGGTGGTTGAAGAAGAATCTCAAACTCTGATGCTGGGGTTTTTTTTCTTTGTTTGTTTATTTCATGAAGAATTTCAGGTTGTGCTTGACAACTTATGCCTCCTATAAAACCAAGGAATATTCTTTTAATGCTGTATGTGTTAAAAATCTCTCCCGGCTGACATTGTACTAAAGAAATGGAGCCACCTTGCACTATACATTTTTGGTTAAATATTTGAAAACTATGATTTTAAGAGTCACCAACAGTAATAATAATTAACTAAAAATGTCCTGCTGAAGGGTCAGTTGAATACTGACTCTGTCTTCTTTTTACTTCTTTCAAAAATAAAGCAGTGCATCCCTCTCTTTAGCACACTGCTTGTAAAGTTCCATGTGACCAATGCTAAACTTGAAATTGTGAAGCATCACCATCAGTTTCTGAGGATTCTAGGACTAGAAGTCAACCAGAAGCCATGGATGAGGGCTCAAGAGCCTAGAAAACAACTTCTGAGCTGCAATGCTATTTGCTCCAAGGTTAAAAATAGAGGACCACAGTTTTATTGCCTTTGATTATGACATACTCCACATGAATGTCAGGAAGGCTCAAACGTGTGTTGAATATAGCCAAAGGGTAAATAAACTAAACTGAAGTGACTCAGAAGGCACATAGGGAGCAAAGGTGTGCAGAGGTAAAAAGGAATTTTGTTTCTGAGAACAACCCCACTGAGAACTCAAGGGATTTCTCATTAGAAAACTCAAAAAACCAGAGTCCCAAGATAAATTTAACTTAAAAACTTTATCAACAAATGGAAAAAAAAATACATACGGATGATGATTTGAGGGGACTGCTCTGGTATTTTGTAAGTTCTTGGGCACTGAGCATTCATTCAGGTAATGTGATTTATTTTCTTTGAAACCAACAAAATGTCTGGGTTATGTGGACTAAGAATGTCCATTTTAAAACTTAGGCTAATATATTGATGGAGAGACCATGAGACTTCTCCTCAGTCCTACCCAAATAATCCACTTCTCAGAAAACTTCCTGCTAGGATAGTGAGCTAGTACTGAAGCTCATCTTTGTTGAATGTTTTTGCTCAGCGATTTGCCTTTATTTGACTTCTTAACCTTTTTGCATTTTCCGAAGCAGGACATAGTCCTATTGTCCATTAACTTTCATGAAGGCATCTATGGAAAGTTTTGAAATCCACTAGTTAAAAGGGAAAAGTGCTTTTGTATTTGATCAGTATGAAGGTAGTTAGAAACAATGCTGAGTCACGTTACAAAGCAGCTGCATTGCAAACAGGATGAGAAAGGGCTGGCTTTGAAGTCAGCAAACCTGGGGGCTGGCCTTCATAGAGAAAAAGCCTGCCCATGTCTTTAAGTTTTATTTACCTTCTCTTTAAATATCAACATCTATTGAGCATTTATTATACTCAGGCTTTTATTCATTTAAACCTTACAACAATCCCATGGATTAAACATGATCATCCCTATTTTACAGATAAAGAAACTGAGGCCCAGAAAAGCTATGAAGCTTGCTCAAGGATACACAGTTAGAAAATTACAGATTCAAATTCTCATCAGTCCCACAAGGGAGTCTGAGCTCTTAGCTGAAATGTGTCTAATAATAGCACCATTGTTGACACTGCGAGGATCAAAAGACATAATCTTTATAAAAGCATCTAAGTCATATGTACATATAAAGTGTTATAATTATTAGAATGAGACCATTTAAGAAAAAGGAAAACAGAAAAAATTACATGTCATGATGATGGGAAAGTACATTTAAATGCTTGTAAACCAGAGGTAACTGCACCAACTTAGAATTTCCTGAATTCATTCACTTTCTTGACAGTGCTTGCCCCATCAAAATATTAAATATGTTATATTAACATATATAAGGCCAGATGAATGGGTCCACAGGTCCATATATTATCTCCAAGTCAAGATACATTTAAGTTAAATGTGAAAATATTCAAGCTTAAATATTTAAGTTCTGAAGATCTTTGTACAGAAGTTCAGTCCTAACAAACCAGGAACAAGAATGTAAGTAACCAATAATCCAGGTAGTATTATTTGTTTACTTGTAGCGCATAAGAGGATCAGGGTATATGACACTGAGACATATTGTTTTTTTTAAATTTCTGTCACTATAAAACATGCACAATAGCAAGTTATTTTTACTTCCAAATCAAAGCTTGAATAGATCCCGACAAACAGTAAATTTAGAAATAGTAATTAAATTGCTTTGTAGATTAGATAGTTAAAAACAACTCAGACAAAGAAAAAACACTAATAATTTTCGAAAGACTTATCTAAGTGTCATATACCTGTTCTCAGAATGTATAAAAACCCAAGTGTTTAAGAAATAAAGCTCAAATGTGCTTTTTCCTTGAATCCAGGAGTTTCTCATGCTAAGCCCACCCTCAGCAGTGGGCTTCTGCACCATGGAGTTGTCTTTTCTGGTCAGAATTCTTTCGACAGGTGGTGGATGAAGTACGAGAGAAGGGAGAGGTCCTTTCCTGCCTTCCTTCCATTGGCTGCACCAGGGCATCGGAAAGAACCCTGTAGCCATCTGCTGGAGGCCAGGGCTCATGCACCAACTGCATGGAGCATCTTGGGCAACTGCACCTCTTAACAGCATCAGACAACTGACTTGTCTCATTCTGGTTCCCATAGCACTAATGGACTTGATAAACTGATTGGTTATTTAGGTTGTATAAACAAATATGAATTATAAATAATAGCTATATCAATAGTAAAGGGACTGTGTTCACCCAGTATGTCTATGAAAATGTAAACCTGCACCCCAGTTTCTATATAGAGTCCCCTTTTGGGAGCCTAGAGACTGAAAACTTAAAATTCATGCTTACGTCCCTTATAAAGAAAATACTTTCCAAATCCTTGCATTTAATGACAAATAATTTCCTAACTAAAAGTGGAAATATTTCATCTGATTTTTTTTCTGAACTAAGAGTCTGTTAGTAGAAAAAAACCTTTCAGTTATAAATTTGTATCACATTTAGTGTATGTTTAATGATTTGCTTTTCTTGAAAAGAATGGTATCTTCTGAAATTGGGGCTACCCCAGAATGTCCACAGAATGGGCTCCATACTTGTAGTTTTCAGCTGATCTCTGTCTGCTGAGTTGCAGACTTCTCTCCTGAAAAACAAAGCTGTATCCTGCTAAATGTTTGGTTGAACTATAGGACCATTATGCAGCTGGTACTCCAGCCTTTCCTTGTTTGTCCAGAAGTTGGAAGGCATTCACCCTCTTAACATTTTCAAGTGGTTTTGTAAAGTTGTGAGGGTCCTGTGCTTAGAGAGGGCAGTGCAGAGCGAGATTACCCAGGGAGGGAGATGCCGATGAAAGAGCTGAAGGCACTGCCCATTTGGGGGACCGGGAGTTTCACTGTTTATGTCTGTATTGGTCCCTGGTTCTTTTTGTTTGTTTGTTTTTTGGGGGTACGGGGGATCGAACTCGGGACCTTTTGCTTGCGAGGCAGGAACAGTGCCACTGAGCTAAATCCCCAACCCCAGGTCCCAGTTGACTTTCTCTGTGGCCCGCAGCTGCTCAAGGATAGATTTTATAATGTCAAGTTAGATCTCACTTCCATTGCATCAAGGAAGACTATTAAGAATTACTTTTAGGGTAAAGAGAAGAAGTATAAATAGGAGAAGTGATAAACAACATGACCAGACTTTTATAAAGAAAAGAACTTCAACTAATTAAAAGAATTTGCAATGATTTGGAAAAGTGATACTGTTGATTTACTAGCCCCGCCTCCTTTTCCCTAGATTTCACTAGATTATAGAATTGGGGAAAAAAAGAAGCCAGGCATGGTGGTGCGTGCCTATAATCCCAGCACTCTGAAAGGCTGGTGCAGGAGAAGCACAAATTCAAGCCCAATTGGGCAACTCAGTAAGATTTTGTCTCAAAATTTAAAAAAAAATTTTTTTTCAAGGGTTGAGGAATTAGCTCAGAGTAAAGGTCCTGTGTTCAATCTTCAGTACTGCAAATAAAGAAATTTATTTTTAAAAATAAGAGCTGGGGATATAGTTCAGTGTGAAGGCTTTGGGTTCAATTCCAAATCCTGGAAGAAGAAGAAGAAGAAAAGTGCATGATTAAGGAATCATCACTTGGGGAATGAAAAAATTGATTCTCTTGGGAAAAAAATTTTTTTGCAGTGAATTATAAGAATATATCCAGGTAAGCTCTGATGGCTTAAGAAAAGGCCAGTTTCAAAAGGCACTCATGAAGTTTAACTTTGGGATAGAGTCTACAGTTCTACAAGGTTTATGACCAAAATCTTTTTTCTTTGATTTTTTTCCTTTGGATTAGCTTGACTTAGTTAATAGTTAGCATGGCCCATTTGTGATACCAAAAGGAATATTTTGCAGCATTTTGGGGGCCTCAATAATACCAGCAACAACAAAAAGGAAAAATAATATTGTTCGAGCAATGTTGTCAGTCCAATCAAATAATAAAATTCAAATGAATATATGTCTTTTAGATCATGTGGTTAAAGCTTTATTTTCTAGATTTTAATCTGGAGGAAGGAAAGTAATCTATTTTAAATGACTGAAAATGAAGGAGTCCATTCAAGTCTTTATCAGTGGTAGTAATAATAGCAGTTGAAAGAATAAGCTGACATTTTTAAAGTTTCTGACCTAATCATATTTTTAAATCTTTCTAGGTGGCCGTTAGCCATTTTGGGAAAATGACAAATAAAACTTTGGTTTTTTGATGGTTTTAGTTTAGGTTTGTTTTGTTTTACATATTTCTCATGGGACATGATTTTTTTAAAAGCAATCTACATTTTTTTGTCTTGTGAAATGACCATTAAATTCTTCAAGGGATTTCAGCAAACATAATTGAACAAATCTTGTGTTTAATAAATTAAATCATTTCTGCATCATTTTCTTTTCTTTTTAAATTACCTTTAAGTACTAATTCAGCAATGATGTTTTTCACAAAACACAGACTTTCTATTTTTTACATTTTTTTTTTTTGTATAATGAAAGTAAACCACTTTTATTTGTTCATGAAAACTGGGGGAGAGAAGAGAACAGTAATTGACATTTTCTTGCATATAAATTCATAATTTAGAAAAACTGTGATGGGCTTTTGAACGAGGGTAGGAAAGACCTGGTAAGTTTTAAAACATGTATACATATTTTTGAATCATAGCTGCTTAGAATGCCACAAGATTTCTGGAAAACGTCAGATACATCAGTGAGGTTACAAGTGGAAGATAATAAGAATTACAATTCAAAATACAATCTCAAAAAAATGCAGTTTCAAAAATCACAGTCCTTCCCAGCCTTGTTCAGTATAGTTACCTGTCTAGACATGCAAATTGAACTGAAGATTTGAAGCAATTATTCAGATAATTCAAAGAAAAAAGTCTCTTCCCTGAAAAAAAAAAAAGATTTGGGGAGTCCGAGCTGCATGGACTGTTTGTCTTCCCTGATCAATTCACTAGATAATTGCTTTTCACCCTGAGAGTTTGAAGAGGGTCACAGGATTTGAGTCATAGAGAAATTTCATGACCATTTATCCTCTTTTTTTTCTTTCTTTCTTTCTTTCTTTCTTTCTTTCTTTCTTTCTTTCTTTCTTTCAGCATTCAACCTCAATGAAATGTTTATAATTTAAAGGAAAAAAGTAAAAATCTCCGGGAAAAAAAAATCTTGGAAAATCCCTTTTCATGAAAATATAAAGTTCCTTTTTTTAAGGGATAGACAAATCTTCCATTAGTAATGACTCCTCTCTCCCCTCAACAACATTTTCAGAAAACTAACCTTCTAAGTACCTTTCTTTTTCAGATGAGATGACAAGGTTTAACAGAAGAGAAATAGACTCATTAAGCTAGCTGTAGACTGTGATGCCTTGTGATACAGATGATGTGGTATTTGTATATTCTTGCAAATTACACGATTTAAATAAGGAAATAGTGTTAGCTGTGTACCTTGAACATGCAAGGGTAGTTAGTGATAAATACTTGAATAAGAGTTAAGCTATGAAATTATAAAGGGTCAGAAATTCAATTCAGCCAGCTAAGATAAATGAAAATATTTTGAAAACACATTATGGATATATTTTTTAAACTTTAAAAAGTAAATACATAAATCTAAAGTGGGTTGCAAATTTTGAAGCAAAAATCAGACAAATAACCCATTATATGTATCAGATATTTTAATTAAAGTAAAATTTGAAGTGCATTCATGCCAGAATTAATACTGCCAAACCCTGCTGTATGTCATGTTAGAAAATTAGAAGCATAATATTTAAATCAGGAATAAATAAGTATAAGAAATAAGCCTAAGATTTACCTCATTTTTTCTTCAAATAAAAATTTGAGGAATAGCTCCACAGATTCATATTAACTTTTAGTACCACCTTAAAGAAAGGCTCAGGCACACTAAAAATTTAAAGGACAGTTCTCCAAAAAAAAACCTATCAAAACAATATTTCCAAGTATCAGACACGAAATGACCATTATCTGTTTACAAAACGTCTAAACATTATGAAATTAGACAGACAAAATAAAAAAAGAAAATAAATAAAACATCAACTTCTACAAATTTAGCTTTTCAGAACTTCTTTTATAATTCTGTAATATTTGAAAACTTTTTCAGAATGACATCTTTAAATATTTTAAGCCCTTAAGTGAAGACTTTTGTAAAGCCTGTGGCAACATACTAATTGCTGTCACTAAATGCTAAACTCATGATATTGTTAAAAATTATTTAACAATAAACACCTAAATGAATTACAGCAAAACTGGATAATTCTAGGATAACTAAACTTTGGAAATATAACTAAATTCTGAAAAACTAAAATTTAATTATTAACAAGTATAATTTGACTATTGTCTTATAGTTCAGAAAAAAACATTTATGTGTAAATGTTTTTAAAGAATCCTGTATATTACAAACATGCAAGAAATTTTATCACATGTTTACATGAACCTTTTTTATCTTTTATGACTGTTACATTTGTTCTTTTGCTGTTAATTTGGGACATCTGAACCAAAGAATTCACAATATTTGAAATACTTTGAAGAGAATCATATATTATAGTCCTAGATATAACCACAGAACAAGCAGAATAACTAAAACTAAAACTACATAAGGCCTTAAAAGATAGCTACAGTATTTATTGCTTAAATATTCATTTATAGAAACTTTTTTAAAAAGCAAATTATATAAAGATTATGCTATCCCTCTAAGTTATGTTGTTTAAGTTATTGCCAGCTAGAAATATTTTGTTGAGGGCAAATTGATCAATATAGAAATTCCTTGTAAATTCAGGCTTTTCTATCTATTTGGCCATCTGGGTCTCAAGTTCATAAAAATAATAAGAAAACCAAAGCAACAACAAATTTTGCTTAACATTTAACATATGATACTGTTGAAAAATAATGTGTTTACTTATTTTCTCTCACAAGGAATTATTGGGTAATTCTTAATTTTAAGATGAGGTATTTCTAATTGCCAAATATATTTAGTTAGGAATAAAATTATTATAAGAAGTTAAAACTCTATTGTATTTTTAAAAATAGCTTAAATCTTGATATTTGATTATATACTGCTATTTCATATATTAAAAGGATGAAGATGTTTCATTAGTTATTTTATTCCATGAAGTTTCATTTCCATGAAAAGCAAACTAAGAAGACAATGATTGCTTATTTTTTTTCTTTAATTTTTAATTTTTTTAATTGAATTTTTAAAATTCAGCATTTGTAAAAATTGAAAAGTATAGATTCTGCATAGAAATACTATCTTAAAACATTTGTTAAAAACTAAAGACAATCTTAACAAATAAAATTTTAGAAATTATTTTACTTAGGCCCTTTTTAGATTTATAAAGCAGTATAACAAAATTTTACTTTCAATTCCAACCATTTAAGTAATTTGGTATTTTATTGCTCAGATTTTGTACCTTCATATTTACTTCAATTTGCTTATAAATTCTAAACATAGAGTCCAAATTCTAGAATTTGACACATTTTCATTTGTTGGTTTTGAAAATTAAAAAAAAAAAGCATTTTTAGTTTTACATACAGAATTCTAGATTTAACACATACTCATCTGTTGGTTTTGAAAATTCATAAAAAATAAAGCATTTCTGTTTTACATTCATAAAAATAAATGAACTAGTGAAAACAGAAACTATATTGCACAGTAAATTTTTGCTGCATTTTATTTTTTTACAATTGCTGAATCAATAGTTTCATGTAAAAGAATATTTTTATTTCATCAAAAAAATCATAATATCTTAAGTATGTTTTGAAGGAAAACAATAATATTCTTTACAAACTTCATTTTGCTAATTCTTAGACTTAAATGAAGCAATTGCAGCCAGTTACAATTTTGATGCAAAATATAACTCCATGCATAGCTCGTAATATCTTAATAAAATAAATAGAAATAAATATATCTTATGAGGTTAAAAAAAGGAGAGATACTACACAGAAAATAAGAACTTTTATAGGAAGAATCAAAGCAAAGGAAATTTTAATACAGTTTTAGAACCCTCAAATCCTTCAAATCTAGCTAAATAGATGCATTTACTTTATTAATTGATTAATCTCAGTTTGTGAAAGTTAAGGAGGGACAGCTTTAGAATGTGCTAGTAGGTTGTCTGACTCAGCTCTGTCTGATGTTTATAAACGTCCAATTCTTAGGCATCACTCAGGCAGCATTTTAAAATCTTTATCCAGACATCTGGTATTATAAAGGCACAACAACTGATTGTACAGTGATAATATAGAGCTTTATCGACAGTGACAAAAATATTAGGGATAACTCTTACTCTCTCCTGAATTTGTTTTCTAAATATTAAAATGATTTGCCCTTAGATTAAAAAAAAAGATGAACTACATTTAGGAAAAAATATGTTTCTGAGTTAAAATAATAGTGACAAGATTTAACAAAAAAGTTTATAATGACACTTTATTAAAACTAAAATGACATTTTACTGTTTTATTACTGTTTACTATTATACATTACCAGATACATTAAAACATTTTTTAGGGCTGGGGATTTAGCTCAGTGGTTTTGCTACCTGCTGCACAAGCACAAGGACCCAAGTTTGATCCCCGGCACCAAAAAAAAAAAAAAATTTTTTTTTAAATAATGATTTGCTAACATAATTTTAAATTAATTTTTAAGTATTTCATAGTATTGAAGAAATCTATATTTTGGTCTCTTAAAATAGTTGCTAATATCAATGAAGATGTAACAATTAAATTGTATTTATTTTTAAAGTAAATTTTCAGATATTCCAAATGATACTGTTTGGATTTTGATTGAAGAATTCTGATATATACTAATCTTTAACATCTTGGTGATAAGTAAATCTTTAAAAAGTTTTGATTTTGTACAATGTTATAAAAAATTTTATCTGTGTTAAAATAATATTATTAGAAAAAATCTAAATACACTGACAAAATTTTCTCTTTGCTACTTTTAATATAAATAATAATATTTTAAAACTCTCAATACTGGTCCTTAAGTTTTTTACATTAAGACATCATTTTTAACCAAATGCCTATAAGAAGAAACACAAGATTATATCTTAAAATATTTTACAACGTGCCAAATAAAATAAATACTACAACATAATGATTTTTTAGATTACTAAAGAAATTGGGTCCTATCTCAATGAAGCTTTCTTCCTTCTAAAGAAAAATTTTTTTTTAATTTTTTTGTCAGCTTCCAGTGTCTTTTTGATAGTAATACCCCATTTTGCTGAAGAACTTTCTATTTGTAACCTACCCCAAATAAAAGATTTAATTTAAGCATTCTCAGTGATATTATTATTGGTACTTGCTTGTCAACTATGGACTATAACTCTCTTGCTGTCCAAATGTTACCCAAAAAACCCCAAAACACTAAACAGTCTGGTCTTGATTGCTTTCCTGTCATTACTGACTATAATTTTTAAAAGCATTTTTAATTCTCAAGATTTGTCAGGCATTCAGACAAGAATGTGCTCACAACTTACAGTCAAAAATAAATCAGCTACCCAAAAAGATAGTGAGCAAATATAAATGTTAAAAATAGACAAGAAGACCACTATACTCCCCACCAATTTTTTCAAGCTATTTAAAAACATTGTGTCCTAGCATAGATTTGGCCAAATAACAGCAAGTCTACCTAGCTGTGTTAACTTTCCAAACCTTTTTTCTAAAACCTGCATCATAGCCATGGCTAAAGAAGTGAGAAATGAATGAATACATGGAAACATAATCATATATACACTTGATTCGATATGTTTATTCTACTTGTGGATCTAATAAATGTTATGCCATGGGTAAAGCTATCCCAAACATCTCTTTTAAAAGCTCAGAAATATCAAAACATTCCATTGTATACCCTAAATATATAAAATTAACATTAACCTATTATACGTTAACTAAAAAAATTTTTTTAAAGGTCAGAGGTTCATCTAAGTAATTTTCAAACAGCCCTTGCTGCTTGCACCATCACTGGTGCTGAGTCAAAGATTGCTGACTAGATGATACAGGGATTTAAGAATATTCCTCATCCTCACTGATACTTCATATCAATCTTGTAGCTACATTTTACCCAGTTTCTGAGTCCATGTCTGTAATTGATATAAAGTAGTTATTTGGCCAAACATGATCCCACTCCTACCAGTTTTTTGGTCGTTTTGTGGTTTTTTTCCATGTTACTGGATTTGGAAGTTTACTTACCCGAAGTGGTTATATCTGAAATTACATCTCTTTCCTTTCTGTCTGCAGAGCATGGAAAGGACTAGTTAACTACCAATTCTGACAAAACCTATGTGCAGTAGCTAGGTCCCCTTTGCACTGAGCCAATTAGACAGACTTCTTGAAAAAAAAAAATAGAATACTTTTTATTATGTTACAATTTCCCAAATTATCAGGGTTGCTGAACCTAATGGGCTCCTGAAGATTTGGTATTCAAGTTGTTACTACTTGTGGTAGTCTTTTTTTTTTTTTTTTTTTTTGGTACCGGAGATCGAACTCGGGACCTTGCGCTTGCGAGGCAGGCGCTGGAACCACTGAGCTAAATCCCCGGCCCAACCTGTGGTATTCTTATTCATGACAGAAGTAACATGGATTTATTATCTCAGAATGTACTTTTGGAAAGCTACTGTTATATTTTTGTTTACCCTTCGTACTTGTTGAATTTTCTCTGTTCCTAAGCTTTAAATGTATTGAGTAACTCTAACCAACACAAATGCTAGTGATTGTAGTTAAAATCGGTCAGTGGTAGGTTGTTCAAATTTTTGTCGGTTCCCCTCATGGAGCTGATAGAGCCCCCTGATGAAGTCCTCGCCTCAGCCTGAGGACATAGTTCTTAGCCACAGGCTCAATGGGCTTTTGCACTAATTTCATTTGGTGAATCACTAGTTACTGCTACTTCTCTACTATATTGAATGATCATTATCAAATAGGGAAGTCCGTAGGACTGGACTCCCAGTCATAGCAAAAACTGATGCTAAATCCAGAAGGGCATTTATAAATCAGTGTTTGTTTTTCTCCCTTCTCGTTAACTGTCAAGTGGGAAGGATGCAGCAGTGGGATTATGTTTTTTCAAGGTTAACTGCTTATATTTAGTGTGATCTCCAAATAACGTGTATGTTTTTGTTTTATTTGTTTATTGGGACACTAAAGAAAAATCATGATATTTAATGTACACATGGAGACAATGAGTCCGTTCACAGAATTGACCGAGACTCTCTGGTGAGGCCCTGCTCAGGTACTGAGTGGCTGTTGTTTTCAGACACCAGATGGGTGAACATTGGATTCAATGTCTGGGCACCTGACTTTGATTCTGGTCTAGCAATGACTCTTGGTATAAACTTTTATATGAATTTCTTTGTCTGGGAAATGGAGCTAATGCTCTATCTGCTCCAGAGAATTTTGTTATGGCATAAAATGAGGTGACATTTGGGTAAACTTTTGGGGGAGGTGAAATTCCAGTTCATAGGATATCGAATTGGTGGGGTAGGCAAATGTCCTGGATCTTCAGCCTGTTGGTTGTATGATTTGGGGCAAATGACTTCCTTTCTCTGGATCTCAGTCTTCTTATCTACAAAATATGAGAATTGGACTAGATGATTTCTAAGTCCTCTTGTAACTTTAACAACCTGTGTTTTGGGATGATGAGTTTTAGGGCAGGTATCTGCCCCTGGGAAGACAGAGATATACCAAGCCACATTGGAAGTAGGAATTTGTAGGATGCCCTTTTATATTCTCTGTGCTCAGGTTAATGCCCTACATTTCTCTTTGCTATTTTGTTTTATTTTTATTTTTTGAGATAGGTTCTCACTATGGAGTCCAGGCTGGCCTGGAACCCACAGTGTAGCCTATACTGGCCTCAAATTTGTGGTGATCCTCCTGCTTCAGCCTCCTGAGTGCTAGGATTACAGGTGTACATCATCACATCTGGATTTGTTTGCTTCTTACGCCTCTGACTTTTTAGGGATATTGTCCTTGAAGGTACTGCAGAACATGACAAGCTCAGAACATGACAAGTGCCCCCAGGTATCTCTGAGAGCTACTTTAATCTAACAGCCAACACTGAAGTATCTTGCCATGGATTATACTGTGAGAGAAGGTTGGATATTTGGTTATTTCAACTGCTGTTTTTCTACAAAGCTCATCATCTTTGAAAAACTAAACTGAGCAGCAAATGGTTAAGAGGAGAGGCAAATTGCATGAAAGAATGAAAAGGATAAAGATTCAAGATGATTGAGTTTTTACTGCCTCAATTAATATGTAACCTTCATTGCAGCCTTGGCCTTAAAATGGAATCTTAATAATCTAATTGGATTTCTTTTCTTTTAAAAAATATAATTTCGGGGCCAGGGATTTAGCTCAGTGGTTTTGCCACCTGCTTTGCAAGTGCAAGGACCCGAGTTCAATCCCTGGTACAAAAAAAAAAAAAAAATATATATATATATATAAATATATATATATATATATATATATATATATAATTTCATCTTTCAAAAATTGGGGCTCTTGCTTTCTTGCGCACAGGACTCAGACCCACAAAAAAAAGCAATGGTGCATAGTTTGGCCAGGAAAAAATCTCTAAGATGCTTTGAATAATTGGGCATAAAGTAAGGGATCTCAGATTCTCTTTGTAAGTATTTAACAAGAGAGCTCAAAGTTGTTAGTCAAAGATCTTCCAGACATTTCTCCCCAAACTCCCTAAAGACATTTTTTAAGTTGTTCAGAGTATGATCCATTCAAATAGGTTCCTTTTGACCCATCAGTAAAAGGAGACTGTGAGAGCTAATGCTGAGAGACAGCAAGGACCCATATCTGGAGGCAGAATAACAGGGGAAAAGATGGTGGGCTTTGTATTCCTCACATTTACCCTCTTATTTTTCCCTTCATTTCTTTTATTGTAAGAATTATTCTCTATTAACTCCTTTGCTCCTCTGGCCTAAAGATTTTCTGCAGCTGTATGTTGCAGTGGGCTATGGATTCTCATAGAAAGTAACCACCCTATTGGTCTTACACTGAGACCTAACTCTGAGGAACTGGTCATTTTTTCTGAGCTGTGGTTTGGATTATGTCCTGGGTAGCCTGTTTCCCACTGCCTGTATTCTTCTCTTTTCCCTCTCATCTCTCTTCTTGGGACCACACTGAGTTGGAGAGGAGCGTGTGTGTGTGTGTGTGTGTGTGTGTGTGTGCGCGCGCGTAAGGGAGCAGGAAATGGTTAAGGGGAATGGGCAAATCACCTGAGTCATTTCCTTCTGAAAAGTTGTCAGAAAGCACAATTTGTCATCTTTCAGTTTTGATAGTTATTCTCTGTCATGACCCTGATTACTATTTAGTAGTTTCCTCTTTTCAGGTTTTTCTTTTCTATTTAAGAAGCTAAACACCTCAGTAATCCATGTGGCTTTGGAAAGTCAGTTTACCTTTTTTGTCTTTGTCCATAGAGTAAATGAATTGAGTCTGAGGTCTCTGAGGGTCCCTTCCAACTTTAAGATTAATATTTCTAGTGCCATGCATATAGAGGTAATCAATAAGTATTTATTAACTGAGTAAGTGATGCTCCTGATACTCTGTTTTATGAACAGTAGAATACCTGTAAAACTACATTTTAAAAGGCACTTTAAAAAATCCATTTCCTGTGAGGCACTTACAGTTTTCTATAGTGTGTGTGTATGGGGTTGGCTCAGGGGGTTGTTTCTTCCCATTGGGAGGGTGGTAGAAAGGTACTGGAAGGCGCACTGCAGTCTGTCTGTACATCTGCTCTTATGCTGGGTGGCTGTATAATGAATGTCATTGGTCAGGACTGGATTTCCTGGTTTTTATCTCTTCATAGATCCTTTATGACACTTATGGCTCTTCTTTATTCCTTGCTTATTTGCCATATTTCTGGGCTTAAAGGCTTTATTTGGAACAGTGGTAAGGAGAAATGGCCAACAACTAGCTTGTTTATTTATTGATTTCTCTGGAAAGTTCTTGGTGACTAAAGAATACTGAGGATTTTGGATTCTACTGTTCTTTGACTCCATTTGGGGGCTGTTCACTTTGAATTGACATATTATTTTTAGATAAATTATCATATGTAGAAATGTAAACATTTCTACACATTTCTGTGCATGCACATTTGAGTATGTTGGTAAGCCTTTCAGAACAAGGTTTGTAAGGAAGTTGCACATATATGTGAGAGTCCATGGACATTCTCACTTAATTCTGATATTATCAGCATAAATGTTCCCTACTTCATATTTTTATTTTAATTCCCTTGTTTAAAATGGAAAAGAAAACAGAAAAGCATAATATGATATTTTGGTTTTAATGAAAAGAACTATCTATCTTTCCCCAGACAGTTTTACTTCAGTGGAAAAAAAAATAAAATGTGTGTTTCCTGAACTAGTTCAGTCATATGTAAATCAATATAATTGCAATTTAAAACAACAACACACCACACATTTTTAACATGGGCTTGTGGATTCTGAGGTGAGGAGAACGACAGAAGGTAGAGGTTGAGAAAGAAAGTTGCTGAGCTGCCCCCAGTAGTATTCTCACTCTAAGTGGCTTGGGAAGGACAGCCCTTGACACAACTTCAAGGGGCAGAGATGGCAAAGCCTTAACTGACTTCCCCTGTCCACATCAGTTTTTGAGAGACTCATATATAGGAACCCTCAGGATTTTTTAAAAGGAAATGAGAGAGAGAGAGAGAGAGAGAGAGAGAGAGAGAGAGAGAGAGAGAGAGAGTCTGCAGATGGAACTGAAGAGAAAAGATAAACTTAAGTTATCTATTTTCTCCATTCTTCTAATTTTTTTCCTACAAAAGGACAAGAAATATTTTACTCTGGCCTCTGGCTGAGAATGGCTTAAAATTTGTGTCAAGTTACTCTCTAGTCCTCCCCTACCCTGAATCCCAACAATCCACTCATTTTACCCCCATGAGCTATTAAAATTCTACTTTTATTGAATTAACTATATAATTAAAATTAAAATGGATTTTCCCTCTGAGCCTCAGTGAATTTGACTTTGTAGAATATTACCACATTTACGTCGTCTATGGTTGGGTTACATGACCTGTATGGAACCATTAGGCAAAACAACCCCATTTTAAACCAAGTGACTACATTTAGGTTTTGTGGTCTCCTTTTCCTACTCTCTTTGCTTTCCACAGCACACTGATTATTGAAGGGAAATACCTATGTGAGATTCCATGCCATGTTTTATCCCATTCTCAGCAATATTTGGTTGAAAGTGGCATCTCCAACAGGCATAAGAGCAAGGTCGGATGGTGTATAGTGGTCTAGCAGAAAACTAGTTCAGAGCAGCTCTGCGAGAACACTGATTCCTCAACAGAATTGGCTGGAATTAGCCACTTTAAGGGTGACTTTGACTTAAAAACACACAGGTACTGCAACTGATGACAGAATAGAGACAGATATTATCAGGTAAATTAGATTCCAAGTGGAAAAATCAGAATAGGTCCTGGGTATTAGAGAATTATGTTTAATTTTGTAGTTATGATGATGCCATTGTGACTATGTAGGAAAATGTCCTTATTGTTTAGATTCATAGTTATAAAAACATGAAGTAGGCTGGGCTTATTTGATTTTAATCTTTTTTTGAAAATGTGTTTCTTTAAAACACTTCTTTTAGGGCTGGGGATTTACCTCAGTAGTTTCGCTGCCTGCTGTGCAAGTGCAAGGACCCGAGTTCGATCCCCGGTATCAAAAAAACAAAACAAAACACTTTTTTTTTTTGAATAGTTTTTATTGCAGAGCTATGTACAATGTAAGTAATGCTATAATTTATTTATTTATTTATTTATTTATTGGTATCAGGGATCGAACTTGGGTCCTTCCGCTTGGGAGGCAGGCGGCAATGCTATACTTTTTGACATGTAAATGTTGCATTTGTTTATTGCAAATTATATGCTTATTTACTGCCATGAATACACAGAAAGAAAACATACCTTCAATATTTAAAGTGTTATTTCTATGTAATATTCTGGGATGCAGAGCCCAGCTTCAATTGTGTTGATTTTAGGCCCTTTGTGTCCATGCTGTACACAGATGCCTGCCCCAACCTGCTATATTGGGGTGGGGTATAGCTCAGTGACACAATGTAAGCTACTCATCCAGAAAGCCCTGTTTCCATGCTTAATACCAAAAGAAAAAAAACAAAGTCTCTGTATAACTCTTGCAAGCCTACCTTTGTTTGGGAAGGAGTCATATCTTTCTGAACACCTATTTATGTTCTAGTTAAATATAAAATGGGCTTATTTCGAATTAGTAGGCCTCTGGTGAGAAACTGGTTTCACCAAGTCAAAATCACAATTGGAAAAGACTTTAAACCCATTCTGAACATGGAAATGATTTTAGTAGGTATGAGGCCTTTGTTAAGCTTGCTCTAACCAAACTGGTGATCTACTGGTAGCAAAGCTGGGATAAGTGTTAGGACAGAGAGAGCTAGCCAATCCAGAGTCCTTGTGTCCTTCAAATTTACCTTTTGGCAAGAGAAGGAGAATAGTTCAATAGATAAAGTCCTGGACTAGAAAATATAATACAGGGAGCCCAACATAGCTACTTGGGAGGCTGAGCCAGAAAGATGATAAGTTTGAGTCCAGCTTGGGCAACTTAGTGAGACCCTGTTTCAAAATAAAAAGGGCTGGGGCCGGGGATTTAGCTCAGCAGTTTTGCTGCCTGCTTTACAAGTGCAAGGTCCCGAGATGGATCCCAGTACCAAAACACAAAACAAACAAACTAAAAAGGGCTGGGCGGGGGATTTAGCTCAGTGGAGACATGCCTGACTCCTGACTCGAAAGCACAAGGTCCTCGGTTTGATCCCTGGTACTAAAAAATAAACAAATAAATAAATAGGGTTCAGGTTGTAGCTTAGTAATGGAGTACAAGCCCTGGATTCAATCACCAGTAGTGCAAAATAAAAGACATGGGATATTTTATAATCTTAAAATTTAATTGTGTCTCTAAAGTTACCACTACATTAATAAATGGTAATTTTTTAAAGAAAGGTACATTACTTCTAGTTCTCATTCCTAGTTTTTTTTTTTGCCATCTATCAACCTCAATTTTTTCATGTGCAAGTTGAGAGACGCAATACGTAATAATTGTTGACACTTCTTTTTAACTTTTTACTCTGTGCTTGGCACTGTCATGAATGACTTATAATACATTTATTTAATCTTCACGATAACTGTATGTATATTCTTATTATGGCTAATTCATCAGTTAGGAGACTAGATATTCTGAAGTAATCATGTGCTATATAATCAGGGAATTCTGGAGATGAGAATTGTGAGTCTCATTTAATCTGGGAGGCAGTGCATGTAGCGATTAATGATCCCAGCTCTGTCCTCAAAGTGTGTGGTGTTTCAGACTGGATCCTTTGGTCATGCGAACACACCTTGGGTAAATGGCTTACTTTCTGTTTACCTCAATCTCCTTGTCCGTCCAATAGAGATGATAACAGAATCTGCATTATAAGGTTGTTAGGCCCAATGTGCAGTGCTTAAACCTTGTCTGTCGGCTAGGACAATCTCAGTAAATGTGACAGTTAATAAGGAAATATGAGTGTGAGTAGTGACTAGATAAGCCATCATTATTGTTTTTCTTAGAAGAAGTTTTTTTACGGAAGAATTAAAAGATCCTCAGTTGGGTCTGAAAAAGGTGCTAGTGGTAGTGATGGTCTTCATGGAAAGAATGAAGTTAGCATCATCAGTGAAACCAGGTAATTGCTGGGAAAAAAGAAATGAATTAGATTGAAGAAATAGAGACAAGAGGGGACCCTTAGTCCAGAAAAATGGACGTTAAATTATTATTCAGGAAAATGTTCACAGGAATAGTATCCATGGACTACATAGGACCATGTACTTTTTAGGATGTCCTTTAAAGCTGTGAAATTTAAATAATGTGTAAGAGGAAAAGTGACATGTAAATACCATCATGGATGCAGTGGGCTTATAGTTAGATGCCTCACATTTCACAAGCCAATGAGGAATAATTCATAAAATGGACCCATAGCCTTCTCTGCACTTGAAGGCCCTCTGGTAAAGCTCCAGTAGATCTGGTTCTGTGGCATTAGTCAGAAGGCAGATTTTCAGTGAAGCCTCTGCTAAATCATCAGTGTTTGGGAGGGGGAAGGAAAACAGAGACAGCAGTAACACATATAGAAATGAGGTCCAAATGTGGGTGCTCACATGGAAATATTCCAGTTTCTGTGGATCATCATGGTCACATATAGAATGCTGGAGCTAAATGGGACCTTGGAGATTGTCAGGTGCAACCCCCTCATTTTACATTTTACATTTCTGTGAGGATAGAGCTCGGTGAAATTGGCCAGGATTGCAGTATGGTGAAATCATGGAAGCTCACGGGGTGTTTACAGAGGATGTTAAGTAAGGATGAGGGGAAAGCAGAGATTCCTTTGATTTTACAGTGATGCCCAGATGGGAAAAGTAGAGTAGGGAAGGTAGTGAAATTTCCCAAATTAATTTAAAAAGGGGTGGAAAGAAGGAGGGAGGAAGGGAAAAGAAAGAATCTAATTTTATGCTGCACAGTCTTAGATTGGATTTGTAGTTTATGTTTAAAAGTTGATGATAAGGAAAATTCTCATTATATCTAGGAACATGGTTTCTTGAAATGGAAAGAGTTGGGGGAGAATTTGGCAGCATTGATGGTTCCAGCAAATGAGGACTCCATTTGCAGCTGGTGTTAATCCAGGTAAGCAGTTTATGTTAACCTGTTACTGTTTAGGATGAATACATCTTGACTTTTTAAATAATCGATTATAACTAAGTTTATGCTTAGTACTTTCTTTTAAATAACGAGTGTCTCAATAGGAACTAATGAGTCAGATTAATTTGGCATGGAGTTTTGAATAGGGGCAAGGGGAGGAATCCTCTTTCAGAGCACTAAAAATGCTTTGCTGAGTTTCCTTTACAATCCCTCCTCCCTGGGTTGGGTTGCAAGAAGTCTTTCTAAAAGGTTTAAAGACTCCCCGCTGTGCTTGTTCCCCAGTCACAATGGCATTGGGTTCCTGAATGAGGACTAGTGTGGAAGTCTACATCCCTGGTGCGTCTGTTTCATGGAGAAAAAGAAGCCAAGAGCACAGAGGATGAGCAGCTATAAGATTTTTATGGCTCTGTACCCACTTGTGTATTGTTCGGTATAAAAGTATTCACTTACCATGTCTGTAAGGATTTTAGAAAGAGGCTTGTACTTTGTCATTTTAAATATAAAAACATTGCAGTTATTTCTTACCATATTATTGCATGGGCTATTGTAAGGTTTGGGCATATTGAAAGCTTTCCATATTGTACCCCTCAACCTTACCTAAGGACAGAGACCTCCTCCGTTGCTGGATAAAAGGTTTTGGGAAAGTGGGTAGACCTGAAAAATAAATGCCCATCTTCATTTAAGTCTTTCTCTTTTCTCTTTGGCTTTTGGTTCTACCTCCTTCCACTGCTCTTACTGCAGCCTCTGTTGTATTGGGTGATGGAATCGAATTAGAAGAAATTGAAGCACCATATGGTTGTGTGCTTATCTTCAGTCCCCCTCTCTCCCCAGCATGTGACAAAGCAATAACAGGGGCAGAACAAGCTTCTGGTGTGGAGAGAGACATAGTGGGTCATACTGCTTGTGCCCCCAGAATTGATTGAGTTTGTGAGGAACCAACTCTTCTACTTTTTAACAGAAACCTCTGGTTTGCACTTGCAAAATTATTTGTATCATAAAGGTCAAATCCTTTGGAAAAAATGGCTTAGATAATCAAAGCTCACCAAGAGTGACATAAAGGAATTTTTTTTCGTGTCTGTGCATATGAATTTTATAGAGTCTAAAGCATCAAGAATTGATGTTCTGAGCAAGAAATTGTCACTGACATGAGGGGTTGTATCTGTGATTCACATTCTTTCTTGTGGTTCTATTTGTCCATCCACATGAGAACTCCAAATGTGATGGTACCTGGTGAACAAGAAATTCCTAGGGTCTGGTGAATGAAAGTCCACAAATCATTTACTGCAGAGGGACTAGTGCTTAAGTTTGGAGGATGGACAGATAATCTTAGCCAAATCTTGATTATATATCAAAACACAGAAACAAAACCAGAAAACGGCCGTAAGTGTTGGGAAGAAGAATGTTAGGAAAATCTTGTTGGTCTGTTGGGGGGAAAAATAAGCGGGGTATGGTGAACTCACACAGAAGGAAGAATTAGAAAACAGGTGTACAAACAGGAACTTAGGGAGAAAAAAAAGCATAATACTCATTTTCCCCTTACAGGGTTTGATATAGTTAATCCTCACAGGAAACTGAGGGAACATGTAACATATCTACAAGTTTCCCAAACAGCTAATATTTCCTTGGAAGCAGGTGAGTTAATGAATGCAAACGTGCATTAAAATAGGGAGAAAATTATGGGCAGAGAGAGGAAGATGGAGAAGCAGAATAATTGTTTTTAAAAATTCAGCCTAAATCATATTTTGTCATGTTAGTGTTACCCTCTTATAGTATAATGTTTCTAATATCTCTTTTGGGAGAAATTGATTAGAAGCTAGACAGGTCTTTTGAAAGTTAGAAATTTTAGGATTGGATTTTTTATTTTACATGTTTGTTTGAAGTGCAAGACATAGAAAGTATATATTAAACATATATATGTAGTCTATGTATTAAACAAGCATTATTACCTAGTAGAAAACATCCTAAGATAAGAATAGTTGATGATTTCAATATAAAAATTTTAAAACTACTGAGTCATAAATAAGACCCCCAAAATATGTCAATGGTAGAATTAAATGCAAGACAACTAATAATTTAAGAAATTACTGCCTTGTGATAGTCCTGTGATAAAATTTAAAACATGATTTTTAAGTTGGCAGCATTAATTTAATTTAATTATATTGAAGCCTTGCTATCTAAAATTAAGACCCCAAAATTTGAATATTCATCATCCCATTATGATTTTTCATAGAATAGAAATTATCATAATCATTTACTTATGGTCTTTCTTTCTTTCTTTTTTATCCTATAGGAAAATGTTGTTTCATCTTCTGAAGAAACTTCAACATTCTTTTTTTCCCCCTTTGGAGATTTCTTAAAATTGAATTTTCTCCTTTAGGTAAAAAAATGTTTTCTATTATTTATCCATCAGTTCAAAAGAAAGTATTTCAGTTAGAGGAAAGAAATAACAAATGCTTAAACTTTGCTAATCTTAACTGATATAAAACTTTATGAAGATGAGAAAAACATGATTTTTAAGTTAAGTAAAACAAATTAGATAGCAATTTTTTAAAAGATCAATTTTTTGATAAAAAATGAGACAAATCTTTTTGCACTTCCTATAGACTAACATAATAGGATTTTCATGATCCATCCTTTTTGAGTATTTAAGTTATACACAATGAAAATGAAAGTTATGCTTCTGGTGCAAAGTTTTTTTAAAAAATACTTAGCAAATTCAGGGAAGAAAAGGGATTTTTTGACACTTAAGATATTCTAAAACGTAAATGTAAACCAATATGATAATAAAAATAGTCTATTTTGATAAATTTAAAAGACTGATCATTTAACAGCAGCCCAATGAATTAAAATTAATTAAGATTTGAGTGGTAACAGAGAAATTTAAACTATGGACTGTACTCTCATGGTGGGAAATTACTGTCTTATGGGGTTAGAATGTAAATAAAAACAATTTGTTTAATCAGTCAGAACTTGTACTTTGTGTATAACTTCTCAGTTTTTGTTAATTATGTTATACAAGTAACATAAGAAAAGACAGGCTAACTTTTTCAAGATAGCATAATATTAGCAACTCATTCTATTTTTGGCAATAATTCTTTTAGTGCAGTTTATTTGCATGAATAACATAAATTACATATATGAAAATCAGATGTTTTAAAGCAGATAAACTAAAAATGAAATTAAAATGTCTGGACAAACATTTTAAGATGCTTTGAAGTATTATATGAAATTAAAAGAATAAAAGAAGTAGTTAGAGAAATTATACATAGAATTTATTGTAAATGTAGAAATTTGGACATTCTAACACTGTCACCAGGATCACATTTGGAAAAGGACAGAGATTGCCATGTTTCTCTTCTATTGAGATGTATATATTTTCAAAATACACAAGATTTTTCCTAATTTTAAATATATTAATATAGTTACATATAGATATTTTAAAAATCTTAGTAAAGAGTTTAAGTTTTAAAAAAAAAACATATTAAAATTCATGTGGTAAAATAGAATCTAAAAGCTTTAGGAGAAAATACTAAAATTTTTTTCATATGAATTTAAAGAATTCATTTCTGGAATAAATTTGTTTTCTTCTTAAGAAAGCATTTATATTAAGTATATTAGTTAAAACTTACTTAAATTATTTATTTAGGGTATACCAAACTTCAAAGTTAGTATTCCTTCTTAGGAGTCTAAGAATTATGTTAATCTGAAAAAATTATAAAGCTATTTCAAACATAATTCTTATACTAAGTTCTTTAATATATTAATTTTAAACCTTTTATTTTGATGGTTAAAATACAAGAAGAAAATGACTGACTTCCTAATGGAAAATATATCCTGATAGCACTGAGAAGAGAATTGTAAGCATTAATAAATACAGTATATGAGATCAATTTCATTTCTGACTTGTTTTTATCCTTTCTTATAAATCATGTCTTTTAAACCAGGAGAATAATATATAAAGCATGCATACATTTCTATATTTTAACAGCTATTAAAAATAGAGAGAAAGAATGCAACTTTGCCTTGCTAGATACTAATTAAAGTGCAAAATGAAAATTAGAAAAATACAGCAGCTAAAATAGTATAATGAACTAAAATTCCATATTTGTATGTATATATAATTGTTATATCTTGGTATTAAGCATTTTTCTTAATTGTTTATGAAACTCCCCATGATAAATGAGAAAAAAATGATGGGGAATATTTTCTCACTGTAGTTTACAAAATAAAAAATTTAGCAATAAGCTGACTGTAATAGTAAAGGACACACTTAAAATAGAATTTTGTATAAATTTATTGAAAACATTATCTCCAATAATCCTTTGTGTTTTTGTGTTTATGTTGGATTTCTGAGTTTTGTGATTTGTAGTTCATGATATATTTTGATTGCCCTTTCAAATGGCAAAATATTTCTGTGGAAAAATCAGATATTGTGTACATTTTATTTTACATTTGGATGTGGTTAAAATAGCAGATACTTCGGGAGAATTTTAGTTGTTTTAGTGCTTGCATCAAATGCCAAACAATAGTTTTTTTCTGTCAGTTACATGTCTAGGCATGTTACAATTTGTGTATACATTTTGGACATTTAACTTTTATTGATGATACATGATCTCTAAAAATGTTTGTTGATCCTTAATGAAATTATGGGCAAAGTATTTAAAAGAAATATATTTTAAATCCCTTATTTTTAATTAAAATGAGAAAGACTTTGAAAGAGTTCATTCATGAATAAAATGTGTGTTTGTGCTGTTTCTTGAAAAAAATGAGCTCTCAATTTATTTTTCAAATGTTATTAAAATGTGTCTATACTTGTTGTTTGTTGAAATTTTAAAATCAGAAAGGAATAAAGCAGTAATACATGCTATTTTTTTATTATCTCTATCGAGAGGAAAGGGAAAGCAGTCTGTTATTGGCCAAACAGGGTTTTCTCCTAAAAAATTGAATTGGAAACTGAAAAGCTATATTGCCCATAATTGTTTTATTAGGACTTGTTTGGAGTTGCATGAAATTTTCGATTCAATATAGTTGAAAGAATTTGTCTTATGAAATGGAGAGATGTCAAGTATTGTTGCACAGTTGTAGTATAGTCTTTCTTGTTTATTCTCAGAATTTAGAAAACATTTTAAATTAGTGGTAAAATTTTAAATTAGTGAGTACAAGGCTATCTGGGCTATAATGATTCAGGAAAATGTGGAGAAATTTCAAAGGGGAAGATGAAATTGAACCTAAGGGTACCCCTTAAATTGTAAACATTTAATACTGTTAAGAGCTCTCCGGAGATTAACAAGTAGTATTCTGTCAGGGATAATTTTCTGGGCAACTGAGGTTATTTGTATGATAAGGCAAGGAGACAAGATAGCATAACTGTAACTGTTTGACAAAATGTCCTAAGTTTGTTTCGGTTAGTGCGGGTGAAAGTAAGTGCAACAGTTTGGCTTTAAGAGCAGGAAGGGTGCAGGGCTCGCCAGCCCGGTCGCCACGACAGGGTTAACTGGGGCGCCGCCCGATGCACGCTGGGAGTTGTAGGCCGCGGGAATTGTGGGAGTTGTCGTAAAAAGCCCGCTTTCTGGCTGTGATGGCTGCCGCGGAGGCATGAAGTTGTGGGTTTCAGCTTTTTGGGGGGTCTTGGGGGCTGTCTGTCGCGTCAGAAGGTCACCAAAGACCCCAGGCTGTCGAGGGCCTGTTAATTGTGTTCTGGGGAGATGGACGAACGGTTTGAGGGGTTAACGTTGAAACCGGCAGTCGTTCCATCGACAAGGGGGCCTGAGGCGGCTGTGGGCTCGGTGAGGGGGTCTTAGCGGGCTGGACCCTGGCCGTCTGGCTGGCCGCCTTTGAAATTTCGGGGTGCCCAGCACCTAGACGTTTTTCGGTGTGCTGTATGTTGCTGTGACTCTTGTCCTGCACTCTAGTCGTTGGTGCTCAGGACCCTATTTGGGGTTAAGTTGGGCTTTTTTTTCTTGGGTCTAGTGGGACTTAACGCAAGAGCTGGGATCCTAGAGGTGTACAGCCGTGTTCTGGGTGTTACCTGTGTGGCTTGGAGTGTATTGCCTGAGTTATGAGTGTGTCTGAAGGTGTGGTTGGCTTTGTCTTGCATGTGGTAAACTTTGCCCACGTTTGCTAATGCTAAGAGGCAGTGTCGGGCAGTTCCTGTTGATGAAATACTTTTCTGTTAATTTGAGTGTGTTCTTAAACTTGGGGGAGCTTCTGGAGGAGTGTTTGGCAGTCATTTGTAGAAAAATACGTGTGCAAAACTGTATGTTAAACATATGCCAGGATCATAGGTATTTTTAGTTTTAGGGAGCAAACCCCCTTTGGTTCCCTGATGCTGTAAAGCCGGTGTTTTTAATTTAATTTCATTTTTATGGAAATCACGTTTGCTGTTTAGCTTTGTTACCTTACTCTTGATTCACAAGGTTCCTCTGTGAGTCTGTGTGTTGGAACTCTGAGCTTTGGTGTTGGGTACCGTTTGAACACTTGAGGCAAAGTGGAGCACTGTGTTGACATGTAACTGCATGTATCAGAAATCTCAGGATAACAGCAGATTGCCAAGCACATCAGTACATGTCTTAACTGTTTTACTTGTTCATACACACTTGGTTTCACTGTTTCTGTGACTATGTACTGTTCCATGAATTCTGCTTTATTTTTATCGTCAAGATACTGTCTGTGCAATTTGAGGTATAACTGGTAATAAAAAACCATTTCTCAAATATTATTATTTAAAAGCTTTTTTTTCCTACAAGTAGAGCTGGTGTTAGAAAATTTTTACCCTCAAGTGTGATGAAATAGGGAATAGGAAATAAGGTCCAGTAGGGGCTTTGATACTGAGCCATCAGTTTTTAGTTTTAGGGGCAGCCACATGACAGAACGATTTATAGAAAAAGTGGGAAAATACTGCATTTTTGTTGGTATTTTAAGCATATATAACTGTTTCATTGTCATTCTGTTAGAACACTTTTATATATTATTAAAAAGCACTTTGATGTGTGTGACGAGTGAGGTTTTCATAGATCCTGTCTTTGGTTTGCTTAGTACTTGACCACTTGAGAATGTAATTGTGGTAGAGAAAGGAACAACGCTGCTAGATTTGCACATGTGATTCTGTTGAAAGTGATTTTGGCTTCAGGTTGATAGCCTGATATTGTTTGGCTTGCTAGTCAGCTCTCAGGGAGGTATTTTCTTCCCTCTGACCTACTTCACAATTTGAGGATAACAGCAGATGGCCAAGCAGATTAGTACCTGTCCTAGCCTGTCCATACAAACTTTGATTGCAGTTTTTTTGGCACTATGTACTGTTGCATCAATTCTGCCTTATTTTTGTGCTCTAGGTCTTATCTACATAACTTGACGGATAACTGTCACAAAAACCCTAGTGTGTTTTAGAATATTAACTCACTTGCCAGTTAAAAAGAGATTGCAGAGTTTATGAAATACACCATTCTGCCCATTTTTGTTATTGTTTGGTGGTGTGGTAAAATGCCATTCTGGTGAACTGTTTTTTGAAATTTTAATCTTAGGGCTGAATGTCTAGTTTGTAGAGTTGTAGAATCATTCAGAACCAACCACAGTGTTAATTTACTTGGAAAGAAGTTGCATACATCTTTCACTTCCAAGTCATTTCTTACTTGAGTTAAGTAAAACAAATGGCTCATTAAAAGGTCTTCTGAAGCTGCTTTGAGAATAGAAGGGTACCTCGATACGTTTAAAAATAAACATGTCTGCATTTGCACAGAGCCTATCTGGACATTTACGTAGGTAGACACATGTCTCTGCCACGTAGCGAGGCTTTGCACCCAAGAATTCTGGTATTTAATGCCGGAGACCTCTGTTTGGTACTGTGTTTTGCACTTTTATTGCTTCAATTCTGTTACTGGAGTGAAATTTTTTTTGTAATAAATGATGACAATAGGAGTTGTTTCAGAAAAGAAAATATGGTATCATCCATTTGTTTTCTGGAGAACATGATTCCTAAGGCTACATGTACATACTTGATAGATGTGCCAAAAGCTGTCCTTTTGAAACTTAGGTTTTGCATGGTTTCACTGAAACTCTTTTCAGTGAGACAGAACACCAAAGGATAATTTTCTTGACCAAGGTATAACAAACAGTTTGTTTTTTGGGGGGTTTTTTTTGTACCGGAGATCGAACTCGGGTCCTTGCTCTTGCCCAGCAGGCGGCGAAACCACTGAGCTAAATCCCTGGCCCATAAGCGTTTACAGTTTTTTTGTTTTGTTTTTTTTTGGTACGGGGGATCGAACTGGGGTCCTTGCGCTTGCGCAGCAGGCGACGAAACCACTGAGCTAAATCCCCAGCCCAGCAAACAGTTTTATGGTTCTAGTGTTCACAGAAAAAAAGAATTGCAAACTTCTTTAAAATAGGATTTGAAGATGCGAAAAAAAGTGTTTTCCTTTTAGACTGTAGCCAGAATACAGAGACACTAAGGAGGGATTTGAGTAGAAATACCTGTTTGGGGCCTTTACTCAGATCCTTTCTAATCTCTTTTTTTCTTGTAAATAGAAAGTAAACAGTTCTTTCTTGTAAACAGAGAGTAAACAGTTCTTTTTAGTGTATTTCTGTATCTGTGAGCATTTGTGAGTGGTAAAACCGTTGGTTAGCTTTCCTGTTGCTGATACAAAATACCTGATATGTACAATTTATTTGGGTGGTTTTTTTTTTGGTACCAGGGATCGAACTCGGGTCCTTGCACTTGCACAGCAGGCGGCAAAACCACTGAGCTAAATTCCCGGCCCCTGATACGTACAATTTAAAGGAGGATGGGTTCAGAATTTCAGAGGATTTGGTCTTTGGCTGGCTGGTTCCAAGGGATAAGCATCATGGCAGAGGGGCATGGTGGAGCAAAGCTACTTTGTTCATGGGGCCAGGAAGCAGAAGAAGGGAATAGCATTAGAGAGAAAGGAGGCAGGAACCAGATATCGACACCAAGGTCACGCCTCCGTGACCCAACCAAACACAACTAGAAGTGTGCTGTAATATTCTCCAGGTAGCTCCCAAGCCAGTCAAGTTGGCAGTTAAACTTAATGGTCATAACTGCATAAGAGGAAACCAGATCACCCATTTAGATTGTTTTTGTTTTTGTTTTGGAGACAGGTCTCACTAAGTAATTCAGGCTGGGCTTGAATTCACAGTTAGCCTCCTGCCTCATCCCAAGTGCTGGGATTACAGGTATGTGGCACCACAACCAGCCCCATTTAGAATTTTATCTTTATTTTTCACTTACATTACTTGAAGAAGAAGATTTGTTTATTGTAGTTTGTGTACTAATATGTAGTTTTCTTACATTTGATACTATACTACAATACTTTTTAAAAATGGAGTGTTATTTCTAGTCTACCTTCCCAAAGGATAATAAGGTTTTTAGGAGAGAGGGATAAGGTATTTTTAAAATTTCTATACCTTTCAGTGGTGGATTTTATTTCTTGATTCAATCTACATGGATTTCTAGGACAATATATTATCTCTGTTCTCCTTAGCCCTACTTCAAAACAGTTAACATTTTGTCCTCTACCTTCCTTATTTTTTGTTGTTGTTGTTATTCAACATTTTCCCTTAGTGTATCTGTGTGGTTCTAGAATTTAAATAACATTTTAATTTCTTTTAGAAAAAAATTCTCAAACATTGTTTCAGTTTTTGAAAATCATTTTCATTGAGCAAGTGACTTTTCCTTTTTAATTTTTTAAAATGTCGAAATAGGGTTTTAGTAAGTTGCCCTGGTTAGGCTCTTCAGATCCTCCTGCCTAAGCTCCTGGCATGCTGGAATTACAGGCATGGAATTATACCTCACTGCAAGTAGCTTTCTTAAATTTCACCGCAAACTGCCAGAATGTGGTCTAAAAAAATTTTCACAATGTCTGGCTGTAGTCTCCTTTTCTGTTATTGACAGTGTTTCATTAGTGAAGAAAGATACATGATTTTTCCATTTCAAAAGGAATCTGAGGGCCGGGGATTTAGCTCAGTGGTTCTGGCGCCTGCCATGCAAGTGCAAGGTTCCGAGTTCAATCCCTGGTGCCAAAAAAAATTTCAAAAGGAATCTGAAAAGCACTTCTTGCCTGACATACTTATGAAATACATTATGAAAATTTTATTATGATAATGTAAGAAGAAATCCTCAAATGCACATAGAAGCATTAGAGAAAACTGTATATGTTGACTAATGAAATTATTTGTAAGTCACTTGTATAGTTTTAAACATTTTTACTAAATCTATGTTTTTCGCCACGTATAGTGGCACATGCCTGTAATCCCAATACTTGGAAGGCTAAGGCTAGAGGAGCACAGTGAGTTTGAGGCCAGCCTGTGCTACATAGTGAGACCCTGTCTCAAAAATTTAAAAATAAAACACGAGTTTCTCAATTTGCTTTTTTGTTTTGCTTTTGGTAGAGGGAACCACATATTTTCAATGAAGTTGTATTAAAAGAGTGGCCAACTTAATCTTTCTGGTATTGATCAGGAGTATAAAGTATGTGCTGTTTGTGGGGGGAAAGAGTCCCCATTGCACTAATAGGTTAAGATGACGCTATTAATGGAGCTGGGAGTGTGGCTCAGGGATATAGTACTTGCCTAATATGTAGGAGGCTCTGTGTTCAATCCCCAGCACCACAGGATTATTTTCTGACAAAATTTGAATTTGTAACATAATGAGGTTAATTTAAAAATGTTTATGAAATGACTTATTCCTAGATAAGACTCTTACGTTTCATATTAATTTTTTGAGACACATAGATAGGGTTCTATACATTTCTCATCTTAAACATTTTAAAAAGGAAACTGTAGTAAATTAACATGAAACTGATTCCTATTATATTCTTCTACTTAAGAAGGAAGTATTCTAAAACTTAAAATTTGAAAAACATTATAAATGCAGATATGTAATATAGTTTTTATAAATCAGGAAAAGGTGGAAGGGCACTGTGAATGTTTTTACTATTTTCAAAAGTAAAAAAATTAAAATAAGGGCTGGGGATTTAGCTCAGTGGTTCCATTGCCTGCCTCACAAGCACAAGGACCTGAGTTCGGTCCCCGGTACCAAAAAAATAATAATAATAATTAAAATAACAATAAATAATGTATTTTCCAAAATGGTCACAACATTGTCCCCTAGCTCAGTATGCCTTTCTGCAATGTGACATTGTCACTCTGTCATCAAAAGATGAAGGCCTGCATTCCATCCACAGTACCAAAATACAGATGGATGGATGGATAGATGGATGGGTGTCTCTACTTATTTGAATCTGTTATGACAAAGGGAATGTGATGATATGTGTGACTGTTAACTGTGATATGTCATCTTGACTGCATTAAGAAATAGTGTGTCTGAGTGGATCACTGGAGGCATGACATTAGGTACTGTATATGGACCGTAACCTGTTCCTCTCTGGCACTGATCCTCTGCTGTGCTTTCCAACCACCAAGAAGTGAGATGCTTTCCTTTGCCAAGCCCCTCTACCATGATGTTCCTACCTTGGAGAAGGCTGACCATGGGCTGAATCCTCTGAAACCAAGAGCGGAATTAAACCTCTTCTTTAAGTTGTGGATATCAGAAATTGTGTCCCAGTAATGAAAATCTGACTCATACAATGTGCCAGTTTTAGGTCTTGCTCTTACCTAGGTTTTGCAACTTCTTTCTACCTCTTGAAAGATAATCACTATAAAAGAAATGCAGTTACTCTGAAATCACAATGTTGTAGGAACCCTGAAATCAGATGAAGAAGCTCCCGCAATAAGTGAGGCAAAGGAACACTAAGGAAGCAGATGCATAAGAAGTCATTTGAGAAATGGGTACTTCTGCCCCAGCTGCCTTAGTTGTTGCTGTGTAATTCAGATGAGCCACCCAGCAGAGCCCTTCTCAATATCTAGCCCATAAAATTACAAGCAAAATAAAATGCTTTTTAGAAGCTTCTAAGGTTTTGGGTGATTTGTTATATAAATAACTAGAACAAATACTGGGAGGAATGTTCATATTTTATAATAACAGTTTGGGAGAATATATTTGGATGTCTATGTCTAAATTTGACAAGTAACTAGCATTTACAATAGACAAAAAACTTGATCAAACACAGCACATGCCCACATCCACACACACTGTTTCAATAGAAAAGTTTGCCAAGGTGATGAGCAGTTTTTAGAAGAGTAAATCTTATGAGTTAACAACATAAAAAGACACGCTCAAACTCATTAATAATCAGAATTCAGATTAAAACAATAAGAAAACTTTTCACTCAGTACACTAACAAAAATTAGAGAGATGGATGATACCAAGGATTGGTGTTGAGGGAATAGAAACCTTTGTGCACCTCTGGTGGGAGTGTAAAGTGTTGGGACCTTTCTGGAGGACAATCTGGCATAATTTAGTTAAAAGGATATAGAAATTAAATTGTCCCTGGATATGTGACCTCAAAAAATCTTGTTTGTGGGCTGGGGATTTAGCTCAGTGGTTCTACCACCTGCCTCACAAGTGCAAGGTCATGAGTTCAATCCCTGGTACCGCCCCCCCCCCCAATAATCTTAAGTTTGTAAAGAAACACATATGAAAATATCACATTTTTGTTGGCAGAAGCTTAGGTTCAACCTAGTATCTATCACTGGAGAATTAGGTAAAATCTGGTGGGTGCACATTTAGAACCATGTATTGCATAGAAGCAAAGAACAACACAACACAAGAATTTAATAATTACAATGTTCATTACAAATAAATAGAACCTATAACTCAATACCATTTGTATCAATTTAAACATCTACACAAAAATGTTTTGCAAAAAAAAAAAAAATGATCCAGCAGATTCATTAAACGCCTTGGAATGGTTACAAGGGTCAATGGGAAGAGGAAAGAACAGGAGTGGAGAATTAGGTAAAAGAGCACGAGATGCCAGTGCTTATGAGTATGCTGTGAATCAAAGCATACTGTTGATCAAATTCTGTGTTCCCTCTCTCCAAGAAGATTATAGTTCTCAAGTAAAGTAAATTGGAAGAATAGAACTATTTTTTAAATCTGCTATAATAAAAAAAAATTTTTTTTTTTGGTACCAGGGATCGAACTCGGAACCTTGCGCTTGCACGGCAGGCGCCAGAACCACTGAGCTACATCCCCGGCCCAGGAAAAATATTTTAAGTGAGAGCATTACAAAAGTGTGGTCAAACAGGCAATCTCATTTTGTTGGATATGTACATTGGTATTACCTTTATAGACAGTATCAAATTCCATAAAAATGCACATGTCCTAGCAACAATTCTAAGTTGAAATTAAACCAAAACCATTTAAATAGCATCAGTAAATATGAAATACCAAGGATACATCTAAGAAGTTATGGGCAAGACCTGTACATTGAAACTATAAACCTGGTGAGAAAAGTTAATGCCCAAGCAATGAGTGATATACCATGCTGATGAATTGAAAAATTCAAATTATATAGACTCAGTGTGATCCAAATGAAAATATCAGGTGATTCTAAAATTTGTATGGAAATGCAAAGGCTCTCATGTACACAAGGAGAACAAAATTGGAGGCGTTAGACTACCCGGCTTTAAGACTTTAAAACAAGTAGTTAAGCCAAATGGCTCAGACCTGTAATCTCAGCATTCAGGAGGCTGAGGCAAAAGGAATGCCGTGAGTCTGAAGCTAGCCTGGGCTTCATAATGAGTTCAAGGCCAGCCTGAACTACCTGGTGCTACCCTGTCTTGAAGAAAAGCAAAAGAACCCCAAATCAGAAGTAGTCAAGACTGTGTGATTTTTACATAATGATAAATAATTAAAAGGGGCACAACAAAATATAGAGATGCATACATGTATCATCAAGGGATTTTCAGCAAAATATCAGGATAAGTCAGAAGAAAAAAACCTCAACAAGTGGTATAAGAACAATTGGATATCCATATGTAAAGATACTCTTTCCCTTGTGGCATACCATATGTAGTCAAAGATTAACTCCAAATGAGTCCTAAATCTAAACATAAGGGCTAAAACTGAAAACTAAAGCAAAAACTCCAAAATAAAATTAAAAATCTTGAAGAAAATCTTTCTACTCTTAGGTAATGCAAAGATTTCTTAGGTAAGATACAAGAAAGGAGCCATAAAAAAATAAATTGAACATGATTAAAAATTTCTAATCAAAATAGCACTATTGAGAAAATTAGAACTGGGGATGTAGCTCAGTGAGACAGTACTTGTCTTCCATGCCCAAGGCCCTGGCTTTGATTCCAAATCCAGAAAGAAAAAGAAAAGTAGAAGGCTAGGCACATGCTGGGAAAATAATAATTGCAGGATATCTGATGAATTTTCCTCCAGGAGAATTAAAGAACTTGTACAATTCAATGATTAAAAGAAATAAGTAAAAAACAATATTAAAAGAATGTACTAGCCAGGCATGGTGGCACATGCCTGTAATCCCAGCACTCAAGAGGCTGAGGTAGGAGCGTCACTGCGAGTTGGAGGCCAGCCTGGGGCTAAGCAGACCCTATCTCAACAACAAAAAAGACAAATGCTTTGTTAGATACATGGGCCAAAGATGGGCTCTTTCCTTGATAAGCCTCCAAATCTTTAGACCCTGTTCATGATTCAAACTGATACCTCATATACTAACTTATTTATAAGCACATGAAAAGATGCTTATTTTGTTTTTTTAACAATAAAATAATATTAGTTAAGTGCTAAATAATTAATACTAAAGCCAGATTAAGATACCAGTACCTATCAGATTTTTAAAAAATGACCATACCAAGTGGTGATGTAGATGTGGAACAACTGGAACAAAATGGTACAGTCACTTTGGAAAACAGTTTAGTTTCTCAAAGAATTAAGTACCTTATAACTTGTTATTCTGCTTCTCAGTGTTACTTACACCAGGGAAATGAAAACTGCTCTCCACACAGAGTTGTTCATGAATGTTCTTCTCTGTTTTATTTATAATAGTAAAAATCTGAAAAGAACCCAGATATTAACAGAAGAACCAATCAAAAATTACTCATCAGGGGCCGGGGATTTAGCTCAGTGGTTTCCCCACCTGCTGCGCAAGAGCAAGGACCCGAGTTTGATCCCTGGTACCAAAAAAAAAAAAAAAAAAAAATTACTCATCAACAAGGAACAGACTACTGACATACATGACCACTGATTAATCTCAAAGATATTGTGGTCAGTGAAAAGCCAGACACAACTACATGTTGTGTGGTTTCATTTATGTGAATTTCTAGAAAGGTGAAACTAGAATAACAGCAGAATTAAAGGTTATGATGGGTGGAGTTAGAGAGGGTGTTGAATTTAAAGAGGTATGAAGAAACTTGGAGATGAGTGAGGTGTTGAATATCTTGATTGTGACAACACAACTGCACACATTTATAAAAAGTCATTGAACAAAGATGGAAGTGTTAGCTCATACCTGTAATCCCAGGTAATTTGGAGGCTGAGGCAGGGAGATCACTTGAGCCCAGAGAATTTGAGATCAGCTTTGTCAACATAGTGAGATCCTGTCTCAAACACAAAATTATTGAATGCTACATTTAAAATTTGTGAATTATATGTAACTTGTCCTTCAATAAAATGGACTTTTAAAAAGTGCTCATGCCTTTTAACCCAGTAAGTGTACGTCTAAGAATTTAATATGGAAGAATTTAAAATATGTATAGTACTTGCATAAAACTGTTCACTTCAGCATTATTTGTAATAGCTAAATATCGAAATAACCATGAATAGAATATTGTTTAAATCTATGATATATTTGTGCATGAAACCTGCTAACACATTAACAATTATATAGGAATTATGGCTTGGAAGAGTGCTTTATATTTTAAGTAAAAAGGCAGATTAAAATGTACTACACACTAGTTTTTGTTTTTCTTCTTAAATTGGCTGTTAGACTGAAAATAAACAATAACTCATTATCTTGTTGAGAATAGATGTTAAGTGGGATTTTTGTGATAGTATGTTAATCTGAAAATCTAGTACCACCATTATACTTTCTTCACAGGAAAAATGGATGAAATTATGTGGCTCTGATGTGGCTTTTATGAGAAGCTGCAAACTGTTTTCCAAAGTGGCTGTATCATTTTCTTACCACTTGTCTAGAGTGCATGAGGACCTGGGTTCTATCCCAGCACCCACCCCCACACGCATATACACAGACCAAAGTGGGGTATTTTTTATTTTAATTTGAGGTGCTGGAAATCAACCCAGGGCCTTACATATAGACCAAAGTTTGTAGGTTTCCCCCACCCCCAGCAATGTAGGCCAAGTTCACCATATCCTTTTACTATGATAGAGATTTTACCCATCCTGAGGAATATAGACCAATATATACAAAAAGCCTAAGCTGATGGTGTTTTAACTTTGGCCTTAAAAAAACTTTCCAAATTAGATTGAGACATTTGTATTTCAATTCAGAAGTATTGAAATGAGATTTCAACAAGGGCAAAGTTGCAATTAAATTTAAACATGGAATCACACAGTATATTCCCTGGGGAACATAATGAAAAGGGTCAAGGGCCGGGGATTTAGCTCAGTGGTTCTGGCACCTGCCTTGCAAGCGCAAGGTCCGGAGTTTGATCCCGGTACCAAAAAAAAAGAAAAGGGTCAGAATATCTTATCCCATCTATGGTCTGTAAGTAAAATTTTCTATCTAATTGAACAGCCCCCAGCAGGAGTTAAGGACCATTAATACTATTGAATATTCTTAGCTTGAGCCATTGAAAGAAAAGAAGGTTGAATAGGGCTTGAAAATACTTTCAATAGAGAATAAAGGACCCATGAAATTCTTTGACTAGTCTCTAAGTGTCTGGGAATTTTCATCTCATAATTAATAGAAAGAGTGGCTTAAGCAAGGAAGTATCTAAACAGGAAAAAGAACTATTAAAATAACTATATATTTTTTGAGTGTGAGTTAATTTTTTGCCGTCCGGTAGAAAAAATTTGTTAGTGGTAGCCTTCACGTATTTTAACCCATGTTTTCTATATCCTTGGAGTCTTGTCCATAGCCCTTTGGGCTAGGGGAGTGGATTAGGTTTCCAAGAGACCAAATAAAATATCCACAGATAACAATGGCTTCTGTGAGACATAAGGTATATTAAAGCTCACCAAAGAGAAGGGTTAATTGCAACTTACTAGCAAGAAAGGGTCTATAAGAAGCATAGGTCTTGGCAGCACTGGGAAAAATCCCATGGGAAGTATATACAAGGTCCACAGCCCCATCCAGCCAATTGCATGAGAAAACATACCAGTCAACATCACCTGGCAGGTTTAGTCATTGTCAGTTGGATAAATTGTTCAGCAGCTGCAGGCAGGAGTGTTTATAGATCAAACTATGTGGCAGAGACATCACTGACTCTTTTGTTCCATTATATGACTAGCATTCCAAAGAACAACTGGCTTAGCATGCACATAGCAAGGCAGCTCCTACATTAGTTTGTCCAGTTCCCATCATTCTTCAGACAACATTTACCCACACATTCCAGTTCTTGTCTGCTTAGAATTCCCCCTTGACTTGGCAAAAGTCTTAGGAACAGAAAAGGGGTGTTTCAGGGACATGCTGTCAAATGTCCTAGTTTTTCTCAAGGACAATACATTTGGAAACTTGCAGTCAAAATTATGATATTGTTGACAAGTTGTTTTGTATAAGCTTGCAATGAATTGGATTTCTATAAATAGGGTCTTTTATATTAAGCCCAGTTTATTAAACATCTTTTATGAATAAGAAATATTCCTAGTTCAGAAAGCAAGTCTTTTAACAGTTCTCATTTAAGTGATTAAAATATTCATGGGGCTGAGGGAGTAGCTCAGTTGTAGAGCTCTTGCTTAGAGTGTGCAAGCCCTACAATGGATCCCTAGTACTGGGGGAAAGGATGGGTGTGGTGGCACACATCTCTGATCCCAGCATTCCGGGAGGCTGAGGCAGGAGGATATGGCAAGTTCAAGCCCAGCCTGGGTAACCTAGCAAGACCCTGTCTTGAAATACATTTTAGGCTGCATTTTTTTTTTTTTTTTTTTTGCACCTGGAATCAAACTTAGGACCAGCCAGGCACTGGCATCACTGAGCTACATCCCTGGCTTTAAAATAAATTTTTAAAAGGGCTGCAGATGTGGCTCAGTGCAAAGGTCCTGGGTTTGATCCCAGTACTGCACAAAAAATAACCCCACATAAACTCATTCATGAAATGATGGAGCAGCTTATTTATTAAAAAGGTTGTGGAAATATTACAACGGGAACTTTTGGTCTTCCTGAAAACCAGACCAATAAGAGATCTATGTTACATGTTCACTCATCTCATTAAACACACTTAATGTGCACATATAACAAAGTAAGTTTCAAATAAGGCAATTCTGAAGGAGAAATGTCGAAGAGACTGTATAGATTGGAAATAGAAAACAGAATCATAAATTACTCATGTCTTGATGACGTTTGTTTCTCCCTAACTACAACTTAATTTTAAAGTTTATTTCCAAATGACTGGTATCAAAGAGCTATATATATATATATTTGGTACCAGGGATCAAACTTGGGACCTTGTGTTTGTGAGGCAGGTGGCAGAACCACTGAGCTAAATCCCTGGCTCTCAAAGAGCTATTGAGATTGCACTCATGCTTTTTTTCCCTCTCCCTTGAATTTATCTAATACAAATATGGCTGTATTAGTCACTTTCCCATTGCTGGGACAAAATACACTATCGGATACCTGCAAATTGAAGAAGGGAGAGGTTTAAGCTCAGTTTCAGAGGGTTCAATGCATGGTTGGTTGGCTGCAAGGCACAAACATCATGCTGAAGGGGGATGGAAGAAAAAAAGTGAAAAAGTGTTCACCTTAAGGTGGCCAGAAGCAGAGAGAGAATGGAGGAACCAGGGAGAACACAACCTTCCAGGTCAAGCCCCCAGGCCCCACCTCCTAACCGCATGTTCAGCTATGAATTCCTCAGTGGACAAATCCATGGATGAATATAGCACCTCCATGATCTAATCACACTGAAAACATGAGAATTTGGTGAGACATTTTAGATCTAAACCACCAAAATGGCAGAGGCATGAACTGTTTTTCCATTCCATACAACTGCAAGTCAAGAACACTTGCTTTATGCTCCAAGAAGGAAGCTCTTTTATTGTTAGGATGGTCACATGTTCTTTTTCTTTTTCAGAAAGTGAAATATTTCCTAAATAGACTTCAGTTGTACAGGTTTCTGGTGATTTCTTTATGGTAAACCAGTTACTGATTTTATTTCTCTTTTTAGCAACTCACTTCCAGTAGTTCTTTGTTTCCCTAACTACCCATTTTTGTAGCTGATTTAATCAAAGTAAACATTTTGTGTGTGTACTTCCACGTTAATCCTACTTTCTTTTTTGCTTGCCCTGTTAGTCAAAATGTCCTCAACCTGGTGAATCTTCCATGTACGCATACTTGAAAATTTGAAAGAGAGAAAAGGTATGTATAATGCGTGATTTCCAGGGACTCTTGCTTTAGAAGCACTTCAAGCTAAACACATTAGTCATATTAACAATTGCAAACAGATGGTTTTTAAAAGGATATTAATAAAACAGTTAAAAATTGGGGAATATTTGATGGTCTAAGGGGAAAACTGCTCATTTTTTAGGCAGGATAGTGGTATTCTGGTTTTATTTTTTAAAAACACATAATTTTAGACATACATGCTGAAATATTTACAGATAAAATGATATATTTTGGGGGATTTCCTTCAAAATAATTCAGGAGAGGTGTGGTGGATTAACTAATGGTCAACTTGGACCGCCCAGCTGAGCTGGGTCAGTGTAGCTCTGGGCATGGAAGACCCACCTGAGAATTGTTGCCAGCAGCATAAAAGGAGAACTGGAGGGGAAGATGGTGTGCTGTTGATTTTCCTGGAAAAGCTTGCTGTGGTTGGTTTTCCTGATACAAACTCCACCATTCTGGTCAGAGAGCTCAGGTCCTTGCTGTCGCTGGGGATGGCTGTTGCTATTGTTAAGGGAGCTCTGGTCTTCGCCTTGAGTGTCACTTCTTGGCTCCAGTTCGGATCCCTCAGCCTGATGGCACAGATCCTTCACCCCACCAGCACAGACTTTCTGGCTTCCACCGCTGGCCTTTGGGCCTTCCCAGTGCAGACCCTCAATACAGATTCGCAGGAGACATTGCCATGGGCTCTAGGCCTCTGGCTGGACTTGTGGAGCACACTGCTTTGGGATCCAGGCCCTCGGCTGGATTCTTTGGGTCTTTAGTATGTGGAAGATCTCTTGCGCTACTCTGCATTTTGACTTTTTTGGTGAATACTATAAAATCCTATAAATTATGTGGCCCGTATTAAATCTATTCCCTTGCAAACTCTGACTATAACAAGAGGGAAAATGGATAGTGGTAGATGAAACAAGATTGGATGTGAGTTGATAATTATGGATGTTCTCATACATAGGAGTTCTTTATATTATTCGGTTTAACCTTTTAATAAGTTTGAAATTACCCATAATAAAAAGTTACAATTTTAAAGGGTTATTAATCTTACCCAAATATATTTTGAGATGAACTTTTATAAATCATTAGGAAAAAGAGAAAAATGCCAGTGAGCAAAAATATATGGAGCTGGGCTGGTAGGGCACACCTGTAGTCCCAGCTGCTCTGGAGGCTGAGACAGGAAGGTCACTTGAGCCCAGGGGTTTGAGGCCAGCTTGGACCACAAAGTGAAACATTGTCTTAAAAAACAAAAAGGAAGCCTGCCGCCCAAGCACAAGGACCCGAGTTAGATCCCTGGTAAAGGAAAAAAAAAAAAAAAAAGGATGCAATTAAGCATGGGAAGAAAACTTTAGTGACAAAGAAACATAAATTGAAGCAAAGAGAATTGTTTTAATTTGTAAAAATGACAAGATAACTTTAATGATAATGCCTATTATTGATGAGGATGATATCCATCACCTCATCCATTCACCACTGGTAGAAGTATAAATCTAGAAGATCTCACATCTCGGTTCTTGCTTTTCATCTTCCATTAGAACATTGTTTACATGCATATTTTACATGTAAGCTGACTAAATACTGGAATGTTGAAGTTCACATAACTGAGGGCTTGTCCTTTTTTTTTTTTTTTCTGGTATCAGGAATTGAACTTCGGACCTTGGGCTTGCCAGACAGGGGTGACACCTCTGAGCTAAATACCTGGCCCATTGCCCTTTTCTGTATAACTGAAAAGATTTTGTTGATGATATGCTTTACAGTAGATATGCATAATAATGAGTTGTCTAGAGTTATTTTCAGACCTGGGTGATCCCAGATGATTGAAATAGAGTAAACACAGATCCAGCCCACAGCTATACCAAAGCCCAGTTGATGCCAGCCTATGTCAACCAAACCCCACTCAACTCAAAAGTGTGAGAGTGGAAAACAAATGTGGTTTATTCTATGTGAAGGAGAGCTTTGGTTGTATGTAGCCACTAGTTGTCTGAAGCATCTGGGCAGCCTCACCTCCTATCATTCCCTTTTGTCTTAGTTACTTTATCATCACTGGGACACAATACCTGACTCCCACAACTTAGAGGAGGAAAGGTTTATTTTAGCTCACAGTTTGTAGAGATTTAAGTCCGTAATCAGCTGGCTGCAGGGCAGGGCAGCATGGCAGAGGGGCTGGCAGAAGAGAAACAGCTCATGGCATGACCGTGGGAAACAGAGATCAAGGGAGAAAGAAAGGAGATAAACCCACGGGCCACAGGCCCAGTGACCTAAACCTTCCCACCAGCTTCACTTCCCAACATCACACTTATCTACAAACTCATCAGTGAGCTAATCCACTGATGAGTATCATGCCCCCATGATCCAATCACCTCCAAAAGTCCCACCTATGATTGCATAAGGCTTTGGGGGACATCTAGATATAGACCATCACACCTTTCTTGACGTGACTTTCTTATATCCCAGTCAAAATCTTTACTCTTTCTAGTAGCTTCCTCTTTAGTTTTGGGGCCTTAGGCCTGCTAGTCTTTCGACAGCTGAGAACTAGCAAAAGGGAGAGATTTATGTTTCATGTCTACCTTGTTTAAAAAAAAAGATTTGAAAAGAATTCATACTGGGCAAAAACCCCACATGTATGAGCAATGTGGAAAAACATTCATTTGATCCTCTTAAAGATAGGAATTCACATGAATGAGATAGCTTCTGTATGTAAGCAATAAGGAAAATCCTTCAGATGTTCAGTTTCCTTTAAAACATGAATAAAGTTGGGTGAGAATACCTTAGGTACATAAAGAAAAGCCTTAACTCATTCTACTTCTCTTTGAATACATTCTACTTGGGCTCAATACATTAAAAACACTAAACATAGAATGACAAAGCTTTCATTATATCACCTATATAAAATGCCCGAGAATGCATTGTGAAGAGGATTGGAATCACTATAGGGTATGGGAAACTTACTCATCTAGGTTTTATTTACAGATTTAAATGCATAGAGTATGTAGAGGATTCCCTTAAATGTAATACTTGTTCAAAAGACTTCAGTTGGCCCTCATGGAAGAATTAACACTGGATAAAATCCTCTGTCAAAAATATAAATTGGCAGTTACAACAAAGACTTTAAAAGAGCAGTGAAAATTCATGATCCTGTGAAATCCTATGTATGTAAATAATAAGGTATGAAGAGACTGATGAAAAGTAATTTGGGTAAAGTGAATCAGAATATACCCCATCTGAAGGAAATGTAAAAGACATACATTGTCCTTGTCAGTGGTTTATTTTATTTCATTTGTTTTTGGTACTGGGGATCATACTTGGTGTGTATATATATATATATATATATATATATATATATATATTTTTTTTTTTTTTGTACCAGGGACCAAACTCGGTTCCTTGTGCTTGCGAGGAGGGCGGTGGAACCACTGAGCTAAATCCCCGGCCCTCAGTGGCTTATTGTTAAAGTTCTTCTCTGGATCATAGATATTTCACTCTTGAAAACAAACATTTTCCTGAGTATTGTTTAAGAAATAGTACATGAGGTGTGTGTGGATTCCCGCCCCCCCCCGCCTGCCCCGAAGATTGAACCAAAGGTGTTCTACTCAGCTACATGTGCAATCATAACATTCAATATATTTCTCTCATATATTGATCTATGTATTTGTGTATGATTGTATATGTGAATGTATATATACTTTTGACACAGGATGTAGCTAAGTTGACCAAGCAGGCCCAAAACTTTTTTTTGCTTTTTAAATTTATTTCTTTTATTTTAATGTAATACAAGCATATATTAATAAAGAAAATATAAAACCTGAAAAAAAAAAGATTTGAGGAGGCTTGTTAAAATTGTCATCACACCAAATGAAGAAAGGATCAGTGATGGAGTGTTTGCCTAGTGTATTAGTCAGCATTCTGTTGCTGGGACAAAATACCTGATAGCCAAAATTGAAACAAGGAGAGGTTTATTTTGGCTATGGTTTCAGGGGGTTCAGTCCATAGTTAGCTGGCTCCAAGACACAAACATCTTGGCAGGGGAACATGATACAGGAAAGCTATTCCCTTCCTGAGAGAGCAAGAGAGAGGCAGAGAGGAGATCTACCCTCCAGTGACCTACTTCCTTCAACCAGGATCTACGTCCTAACTGAACGTTCAGCTATAAACTCCACTGATTAATCCATTGATTAGGTTGGTCCATATGACTTAATCACCTTCCAAAAGCCCCACCACTGAATGCAGGGGCCTTTTGGGGGAAATTTTTTATTCAAATAATTACACTTAGCATGCTAAGGCCTTTGTTTTGATCACCAGCAGAGGAGGAAGAGGAGAAAGAAGGAGAGAGAAAGGGGAAGGATAGTGCAAGGGATCCAGACACAGGATACTATATTTAGATATCTTATGTAGATAATGTGAACCCAGTTCTTCAATTATACCTATTTCATAGTTTCATGTAAAATGGCCAATGTCCACTCAATTTTCCTAAGTTCTGGTTACTCAGGAGATGACAATAGAGTCAGTAGACCTGTGACATGAGCCCAAATGGCATGAGGAAGAGTAACCAACTCATTATGTTTTTATTTTTACTATTTTTAGTAGCTTGTTCTTTATCCCCTATAAATAGCAAAGTTATTTAGGGTAGATGAGGCAATAAACCTGCGGCTTCTTTCCATTGATACAGCATTACAATTCTTGTTTCCAGAAAAGAACAATTCATAAATTATAAATTAAGAGCAAAATAGAGCTAACAAATAAGTTAGTTTTAAAATTGTGGCTGAATTTGTTTTTCAACTCAAAGTTATTGCTCCTTGCAGCTAACTTGTTCCTTTTTCTTTCTACAATAATAATCCATTCATTTGTTTAAGGAATACTTATGGAATATTTACCAAGGCTACAATGTTGAATAAGACAAAGAAGCTTTTAGCCGGGCGTGATATCACATGCCTGTAATCACTTTCTATTATTGCTCTTAGAAATTAGCACAAATGAATGCTTAAAACTACATATACTTATTATCTTATAATCTTATAGTTTGCTATCTTATAGGTTAGAACTCCAACATGGGTCTCACTGGGCTACAATTGAGGAGTCAGACTTGCATTCCTAGGGGCAGAGTTCATTTCCCAAGGCAGCGTGCATCCTTAGGGCAGAGTCCATTTCCTTGACATTTCCCTGCCTATAGGATACCCACATTCCTTGGTTCGTGGGCCCCTTCCATTTTTTTCAAGCCAGTAATGTTATATCTCTGATCATTCTTCCGTCGCATCTTCTTTTCTGACTAAAACTGGGAAAGCCTCTCCAATTTAAGGGCCCATGTGATTAGTTTAGGCTCACCTGTCTAACATTCCCATCTCTTGATCCTGAATTGAATGCTGTCACGACAATCTGTTGCTTTATAAGGTAACATTCACAAATTCTAGAGGTTAGGACTTGGATATCTTTAGGGATCATTATTCTGCCTAACACCCAACATAGAAAGATTAATATATAACCAACTTTACATTTATATAGGCAAGTTTCTCAAGAATTTTGAAATAAAGGAACAATTACAGTATCCCACAAAAGAGCAATATTATTTTAGAAAGAATAAAGTTTTACATTTATATGTTGTTAATATATTTCTAATGAGATATGGACATTGACATTGAAAAAAATTTAGAACCACAGTTCTTAGTCCATTAATGTTGCTATCACAAAATACTTGAGAGTGCTTTACAAGGAGAAGATAATTATTTTAGTTCACCGTTCTGGAAGCTAGACCAGGTGACCACATCTGGTATCATGACATGGCAGATGCATCCCGATGGCAGGAGCAAGTGTGAAATCACATGGTGAGAGAGGAAACAGTAGAATAAGTCAGGAAACGTGAACGTGGTCTTTTAGGACTCACTGGCATGATAACCAATCCAGTCTCTTGAGACTTAACCCATTTCCTTGAGACAGGCATGAGTCCCTTCTGAGGGTGGCACCCTGATCACATCACACCAGGCCCTACCTCTTAAAGTTCCCACTGTTTCTCAATACCTTTCATTGCCTTGAGGACCAAGGCCTCTAGCATAGGAAACTTTGGGGGACGTGCCATATCCAAACCATAGCCAGCCATAGTCAGCACAATTAATTCTTAGGAACATCGTATTGAATTTAAAAAAACAAAACAAAACCTGGGCCAGAAGACTATCCAAGTATGTGCTTTAGGTCCACAGAGAAGTTTCCTAGGGATTCTATAGCAAATTGTTACACACTGGGTAGCTTTAATGAGTAGAAATGTACTGGCTCATAGTTCTGGAGGCTGGAAGTCCAAGTTGGCAGGGCCATACTCTCCCTGAAGCCTAGGGAAGAATCCTTGCTTGATTCTCCATAGCTTCTAGTGGATATCAGGAAACCTTAGCATTTCTGGGCTTGCAGCTGTATCAGTATAACTTCTGCTTGCACTGTCATATGACTTTCCCTCTCTATCTGTCCAGGTCTCAGCCACAGTGGCCTTGTAAAGACACAGTCACTGGATTTAAGACTCACGACCCTCATTCAGTGTGACCTATCTTAACTTGCTTATGTCTACAAGCACCCTATTTACAAATAAGGCCAATATTTCACATGCTGGAGGTTAGGTTTTCAACATATCTTTTTGGTGGGGACATAGCGCAACCCATAATAGTTTGATTTCCCAGGAAACATATTTAGATTGAGAATCGCTTCCTGTGGCTTTATTGTGGAGTACCCTAGGGAATAACACCTACAAGACAATGAGAGAAGCAGGATTATGCTGAACCAAATTGCATTTATAATGGAGGCCACAGGCAAGCTGGAAAGGCCTTTTGGAGATATCTATAACCGAAATGAGTGGTCTAGGATTTTCTTCTCCTGCATCAGCTACTCACTGGGTGCAGGTTACTCCCCCCCTCCCAGGTCGGGGGAGGAGCGTGCAAAGCATCCCCTCTTGATCAAAGTCAAGGGCCATAAAGGGACACAGCAGGCAGATTGTTGGCAAATGGGATAATGAATGTTTTGGTTCCAGGAGGGGGAGCTGGGTTGCATCCCCCAGCATCTACTACCGTATATGTTTTAAACATAGAACTTAGAAATAAGCAAAACTCAACAATATATTACTTGTATATTTTTGCATGTATGTTTGTGTAAAAGAATATATAGGGTAGGTTCATGAGTTGGGTGGCAAATGTACAGTTTTTCATTTCATGTGTATGTTTTTTTATAACTAACATGTATTTCATATAATCTGTTGTATGCATTAAGTGTATTCACAAAATAATAAAGAAAAGAAAGAACTAGGCCAAAGTTATAGAAACTAAAGTAGCTAGAATTTTTAGAAAAGAAATATGGGTAAAGATCAAATTCTAGACAGGTGTGGTGATGTACATCTGCAATCCAGCACTTTGGGAAGTTGAGTTAGGAGGATTGCAGGTTAGAGCCCAGCCTGGGCAATTAATGACTTATCAAGACCCCCGTCTTAAAATAAAAAATTTAAAAAGGGCTAAGAATTTGTAGTCCTGTGCAAAGACTGTGGGTTCGATCCTCAGTACTGGAAAAAAAAGAAAAAGAAAAAAAAAAGGATAGCAAATTCTGCCATTGCTAAAGTAAGCATTCAGGTGAAGAAAAACTCCTGAAATGCTCCTATATTATTTACTTTAAATTTGCTTACACAACTACCCTAAAGTTTTGGGTTTTGTTTATTTAGGTCTGGCAATTGATACATTATCATGGTTTCACTTCCCCTTTCACCTATTGTTAAACTGGTTTGTTTGCCATGGTGCAATTTGTGTGTGTTTTTTTTCTTAAAGTGAAAAGTGTCCTGGTTAAGACTGTTGGAATTGTTAGTTCTACTTTGTTTATTGTTAGATCTACTGATACAATAAAGAAAGGTAGTTAGTGTGTCAAGGGTGATACATCAGGGATTATATCAAGATGTATCAGTTGATATGTCAGGATTTCACCATAACATTTTTATTTATTTAAATACTTTATATGTGTGTGATACTGGGGATTGAACTCAAGGCCTCAATCACAATAGGCAAGCTCTCTACCACTGAGCTACATCCTTAGTCCTCATTATGTTTTCTTAATAGTATGTTATTGAGTGAAGAAAAAAGTTGTGGGTTATAAAATCTTTACTTTTAAAAAATATGTGGATGTATGTTGCATATATCACATAGTTGTATACCTACATAGAAGAAGAAATGGGAGAAAACAAATTGCTAGCTATAACTAGTGGGCATAAAAAATGAGGTGGCATACCTTTTCATTTTATAGACTTCTGTGAGCCCTTGAAACAAAAAATAAGGGTGATATTAAAAATATTTTTAATTGTTTCAAAATAACTGATTTTAGTTTTGTTTGAGAAATATGTTACAGAAGGCTCCATGAAATGTGAGCAAAAGTTTTGTTATTAAGTAGGTGGTAACATAGAAAGAGCCCTGTAGTTTTTAGTGCAAGAGAATTTGTTTCTAGAACTAGGGCCATTGCACTATAGAGATCCTAACCTCCCTCTCCCCCAAAATTCAACTTGAAGAGCTGGTTTCTTGTTTGAAAAATGGGATTGTTACTGTCATGTTTGAATGGGAATAATGTACAGGAAATCACTTTGAAAATTATAATGCAATACTGAATGATAAGAAATGCCAGAATTCTTTTCTTACGGTAACATTATGTTAAAGAAGCCAAATATTAACTTTTTGCAAACCTCCTAATTTCCACTGCTGAAGTTTCTGTTTCATTTAAATTGGTTTTCACTGTAGCTCTTGCTTTTTTTTAAACCTAGGATTGAATATCTGAATTTAAAGTCAAGTTAAAGCTCAATGTTTGGAACTGTGTTTAATTGAAGATGAGACAGAAGACATCAGAACTGTTTGAAATTTTCAAGTTTTACTATACAATAAAATGAAGGATTCAGCTCTTGTCTCAAAGGATTAACCAAGATGGTATTCTTAAAAATTCCTGGCTTCTATGAAATTCTCCAATTACAGAATTTTCTTTCATTACTCTTGAATTCATCATGAAAACCTGCTTTGAAACACAATTTGCTGAAATACTGAAAATGAATTTCAAATTAAATAGGAATAGTTGTATACTAATATGATGCAATGACATTTCACATTTTTCCATGTTAAAAACTGTTCTGAACTCTAAATCTTTTAAATAAATGATACTGAAATCCAAAGTGGTTGTGTCTCAGTATGTTATTTGTATAACTACTGCATATTTCTAGAGGCTCTTCTACTCTCCTTTAGCCTTTTTTTATGCTACCTTCTCTGAGCTAGCTCTGAAGACATGATTTCATAGCCATATTTTTTTAGTTCAAGTCCCCATCATGCATCTCAATCTCTTGTTTGTCCACAGGAAAATTACTTAAATATTTTAAGCCTCAGTTTGGTCATTTGTAAAATGGGACTACTTACCTCGTTGAATACCATATACAATGGCTGTCTGGAAATCACTGCTAAATGCTTAAATATTATTTTCCCATTTCACACATATAGATTTTGAATGTTCAGTAGTTAAGTCTACACAAGATCATACAACTAATAAGAGGTGAAATCAGGATCTGGTTCTAGATTACCTGACACCAAAGCTCACAGCTTGATAGTATTGCTTCCTCTCCGGAGAGCTGTAAATGATTCTACGTTTGTCTACCCCTTGTCTATATGTTAAATTTTAGTACAGAATACTGCTGAATAGGAGTGAGCCACTGTTACAGGATCTTGTATGCATTTAAATTTTCAGTGGTTCATAAAATTTATTCAGAGACAAAGGATTATTGTTTACTTCCAACCTGAACTCCGAAGGTTTTATGTAGCATATACTACTTAACTCCGTGGAAACCACTATTTTTTCTTTTAATAGATAAAACAATAACCTAAAAATATGAGGTGTTAAAAATAAATACGATTATTTTTTGTGGTTCTGGGGATTGTATCTAGGGCCTAGTGCATGCTCAGCACATGTTTTACCAATGAACTACATCCCCAGTCCCTAAATATGTACATGTTTAATAAAGATTGTTTTCTGAGACAGGGCCTCACTATGTAGCCCAGGCTGGCCTTGAGTTCATGGTAATCCTCTTGCCTCAGCTTCCCAAATGCTGGGATTATAGGCTAGAGCCACTACACCTGATTTAAAAAAGATTATTGGTTTTTTTTTTTTTTGGTACCAGGGATTGAGCTCAGGACCTTGTGCTTGCAAGGCAGGCAGCGGAACCACTGAGCTAAATCCCTGGCCCTCAAAAAAGATTATCCTTGTAAATTGTATGGGTGGTACCTGGATTTTGTAGAAAAAGACTGGAGACGGGCCGGGGATTTATCTCAGTGGCACTGTGCCTGCCTTCCAAGCGCAAGGTCCTGAGCTCGATCCCCAGTACCAAAAAAAAAAAAAAAAAAGACTGGAGACCAGAATGAGACACTTTCAGACTTCGATATTCCTTTTAGTTAATACATTTAAAATGAATTCTGACAGCAAGGGGCAGTTCATTTCCATGGCACATATCCTTAATTAATTAAAAGAAATTCCTGCATCAGCAATACCTGTCCGCCAGGGTAGCTTCAGAGAGACTCATTAGGTGGCCGATCCCATAGTCCAGGTAGAAATGTTTGTGATTTGGATTAGTTGGTAGTAGTAGAGATGAGGAGAGGTGATCAGTTGGGGTATATTTTGAAGGTGGACTGATCAGATTTGCTAAAGAATTGGATAAAGGGAATGGAATAGAAAAGAATCCACACTGACCTCCAGGTTTTGAGTCTTAGAAAGGGGGTAAATGGTGGGAAAGAAAAAAGGAAGAAGAAGCAGCGGGGGAGGGAGGGAAGGAGAAAGAGAGACAGTGACAGAGGTGGTGGTGGGGGGAATGGAACTCTATTTTTGAATATGCTAAGCTGAGATGCTTGAGATGGGTATTTTACATCTGAGTGGAGCTGTTGAGTAGGCACCTGGACTTCCCAGCAGAAGATGAGCCTGGATGAAGACATTTGGAAGACATCAGCTGCAAGCTAACAGCTGGTATTTAAAACTATGTAAGAGAACTGTAAAGAAGTAAAGAGAGCTGGGATCTGAGCCCACTGAGGGAAAAGCTGAGGGAAAGGAGTAGTGAGACTTTGGCTGAACTGGGAAGGCAGCCCCAGCCAGAAGTATCAAACTCAGTTAAAATATGGTGTCAGCTCTACTCATGGCTGAATTCTGCAAGACAATTGACAGTTTAGGAAGAATACTTCAAGCCTTATGGTTATATCACATTCATCTTGATAAGAGAGTGATACAGGAAATAATACCCTAGATAAAATATGAAATATTATATCTCCCAACCTGTTAGCTGTATGATATGCTAGGCTCTTTTTCTCTTAAAATCGAAGAATGAATTCTAGGAACAACAGAGTTTAAGAGTAGGAAGATATTTATTGATAGGAAAGCTCCTGAGGGGCAGGAGGAATCCTGAGTGGGTAGCCAGGAACACCATTCTATAGGGGAGTTTTTTTTTTTTTGGTACCAGGGATTGAACTCGGGACCTTGTGCTTGCAAGGCAGGCACTGGAACCACTGAGCTAAATCCCGGGCCCTGTAGGGGAATTTTATAGAGTGAAACCCACGTGGGTACAAGGTGGGCCACAGCCATGATCATCTAATCAAGTTACAAGTACAGTCACTTAGGTAATGGTGGTCCAATTGGGAAACAAGTCACGTAACAAGTGTGGATGGAAAGAATGAAGATTCTGCTAGGAAGTGGTGGGTCCAGAGGTCTCTGGTCACCCACTGGGGTGGCTGATGTCTATCTAGACTTCATTAGGCCCAGTGTTTGTTCTTTGAGGAAGTATGCAGGTCTAGTCATCTTGTCTTTATTTTGAGACCTGGTTTCCAACCTATATGTCTCCAGTCGCAGCTGTGGTGGTTTCACCTTTGTCCTGAGCCTCTTGAGGACCTAGCCCTATCTGACTGCCTATAATATTTCTACCTAATTCAGCTGTCTATAATAAGAGGAGAAAAAGTGGGGGAAATAGACAGCAGGGGATAAGGCTCAAAGTAAATATTATAAACTGTGAATTTAGCTTCAAGATAAGTTGAATTGTTTGACCCAGAAGCTCCTAAGTCTTCAATCAGAGTTCCTGAATAAATTTTAGGTCTCTTCTGTGAGTCCAAATCCATGCCAGAAAAGAGAACAGAAGCTTCTGGAGGAAGAGAAAATGTGTGTGAAGCACTTCCTTGCCTTGCACAGTATTTAAACTTACTTTGGAGTCTTTTTCTCTGGAACTTGCCTGAGGCATGGTCCATGCCTCTACTCCATATTTCTGTGTCTCCTTGAAACTCTACTCTCTTCCTCACAAAAACGGGGTGAGGGGCGGAGAAGCAAAAGAAAACTGTCCTAGTCCTTTAAGGCAACTCCCTTTCCATAACTAACTGTTCTACAAGCTGTGTTCCCCTAGTTTGTCATTCATCTGTCTTAATGCCACCCTGCATTAGTTACTTGACTCCCTCAAGCCTATTACTCCAAATCACTGGGAGGCACTTGTTATCATTTGCTCAAGGCAGGTGAGAAACCAAGTACTTAGCTCACTTTTTTCTTTTCTTTCTTCATTCAGAGTCAGGGCTAGAACCCACAACCTCACACGTGCTAGGCAAGCGCTCTGCCACTGAGCTACATCTCCAACCTAGGTCAGGTATTTAGAAGATCAAGGGCTGTAAGGCAAGCTTATGCGAGCGGTGGGGAAGGCATAGACACAAAGATCTGCGAGTGTTTGTCCAGGAAAGTTTATGGGAACGATGACAGCACACTAACACAGAAGTGAGAATAAACACATGGCTCCACTCTCATTACAAACGTCTCATTCATTGGAAGTTTCTCGGATTCCATTGCCTCTTTAAACCTGAGACAAACCAAAGTGGAGCTCACTGGCCAATCGGAGCGCAGCTTTCTACAGTCGCAAGAACAGTCGGAGCCAATGAGAGACCGGGGCGCTTTGGTGGGGGTGAAACCTGCTGCTGGGAGGTGGGGGGGAGAGGACAACGCGGTTGGGCGGGACTGAAGCTTGATTGGCAAGTGAGCGATCGCCCGCCTTAGAGCGGAAGCTCCATCTGGTGCGAGAGCACGGGAGGGGGAGTGGGCGGGGCGATGAAACTGGAGTTAGCCAATGGATGATGCAGCACGCTTAGACGGAAAGGAGAGTCACCATTGTCGGCCCGGATATGGCACCGTGGGCGGGGTTTAGGTGCAAAGTACTCCAGTCGCCGAGTTTGTGAGTGTAGTCCTCCCTGTCACGGTTCGGCTCCTCCTCCTAGCTTCATTCATTATTCCTTTTTTTTTTTTTTTTTTCCATTCACGGAGGTAGTGAGGCCTAGTCCGAAGCCATGGAGAGCGCGCTCCCAGCTGCCGGTTTCCTGTACTGGTTGGGCGCGGGCACCGTGGCTTACCTGGCCCTGCGCGTCTCGTGCTCGCTCTTCACGGCCTTCTGGCTCTGGGTTGTGGGTAACGAGGCGGGGGTCAGCCTGGAGCTCGGCGAATGGGCAGGTGAGTCGGACGCAGGGCCGGGCCAGGGGCCCCGGAGCGGTCCCGGGCCCAGCGCCAGGCGCCCCGTCCTCCCCCAGCGCCCTCTCCTTCCCGAGAAGCCCGCGTCCCGTGCGCCCGCCGGGCTCCCCGGCCACGCCAAGGCTGCTGAGACCTCGTGTGGAGTCTGGAGGTGCCCAGATGCCTCGCCGGCCGGACTCTGAGAGTCCCGCGTGCAGAGCGGCTTGGTGGACTCGGGAAGTGTGCCTGATCTCCCTGGGGCTGGTGTCGAAGCCATTCCGGGTTCACTTTACTGCCTTAGTCCACCCCTCCTGAGTGCTTTTAAAATAAAGTGAGGACGCCCCCTGTTAAGGAGGAAAAGCACTCTGTTGATTTGTTAGGGGTGAGGAGTGTAGGGACACAGTTTCAGCGATGCCGAATCATGGACTTTGCCTCTTCCAGTTACTTGGAGTCCGCCTATTTGGTATAATTTACAAAGTCACCTTAAAAGAAAATCCTTAGTAAACAATTCTGGAGTCCCAGTGAATAGCACTACTAGAAAGTGCTATTAGATAGAACTGCTGATTCCGCAAAATGATAACTTCATGATACAATCAGAAACGCTTTTTTGCAAAAGGACGTGTGTAGGGAAAAGTATCCCCACAAAGTGAGCTAAATACTCGGATCTTGTTCCATCCAGTCCGAGGGTTTTTAAAAGTGGAGGACAAAGGTCAGATAGGAAACGTTGGGAAAATTACTAGTTTGCTGTTGCTTTTTACCTCCCTTGCCTTTTAAAATCGATTTTCTTATTTTTCCTGCTTTGACTTTGAAAAAAAAAAAGTGACTGCTTATGGTATATTTGTGGCTCTATGATGTGACTATTCATTTTGATGTTTTATAATTGGTCAGCTCTCAAGCATTTTACTGAATTTTGGGGTCTTCATTGGTTGCTTGTAGACTAAGCTCAAGTAAGGTATCCGAATGTTACTCTGTTGTTTACTTTATTTAAAAGCATTTAAATAACTTAGTAGGAAAGGTGCAAACAAGTTAGCTTTTGGGGACAGCAACGTAAACAGGAGAGAATATTTCAAGTAGAAATGGGTATGTGAGATCTTGCATGATTTGAAGCAACTATTGGCATAATACTTTTCACAGTCACTTGTCATATTTTAACAGTCTGAAAGAAAGGTGCTCAGTTTGATTATAACCAAGATCATAGTGTAATTTCAGAAGTGACTCACCCAGGTTCCTTGTCAGATTGGAAAAAGTTGCTTCAGGAATTTGGCAACAGTTACACAAGACAGTAATGTCAGAGAATCAATGAACAAGATAAACATTAGTAATTTGCAAGCAAAGACTAATGTTAATAACTTTTTTTTTTGCTATTTAAATTGACCATAGGGCCCAATAATTCATCTCTATATGACTCCCTATTAAAAGTCAAGGGATGTGACACTCATTTCATAAGTAATTCTTGGATTTAGACGATTTAACCTCAGGGGAAGGATACTTGGTAACCTAGGGAAGGATTTCTATAGGATTTAGAAATGAAATTTGAACTAAAACATTAGTACAGCAGAGAGAGGATCATGGTGTCATTACTGAAGTGAAATATTGTCAAGTTCAATTTACCCTGGGTTATTGGAAAATCTTAAATTTTCAGTGCTTAAGCAGAAGAAGTAATCAAATTATGATTCATAGCATTGCTTACATATGGCCTGGATCTCAAAAGAAAGTGATTCCTTAGTTTTGCCAAATTTAGGGAATCTTTCAAAAACAAAGAAAATAAAGATTAGCACACTTTAGGCAGGTTTTTTTGTATTGGGAGAGTGAACTGAAATGATTTGAAAAACAAACTAGCAGAGGTGACAACTGAATAATTAGGATTAAATCGTGATAAAAATGTTATTTGTTCAACCAGATTTATGATTTCATAATTTTTATATGTAAGTAGTACTAATATAGGAATAATATCAGACTTCCAAATGATATAGGGGAAATATAACTCCCAACCTGCTAGATGTCAGATATGCCAAGTTTGTGTTCCCCAAAATTGAAGAATGAATTCTAAGTAACAATGGAGGTTAAGAGTAGGAAATATTTATTAAGAGATAATAGCACCTGAGAGGCAGGAGGGGTCCCGAATGGGTTGCTGAGGACTCTACTTCACAGAGGAAGTTTTATAAAGCACAACCACTTGGGTACGGAAAGCTATGATGAACCATAAAGGTTACAAGTATAGTTGCTTAGGTAATAGTGATCCAATGTGGAAGTAAGTCATATAGCAAGTGTACATGGAAAGAACACAGAACTTTTCAGGAAGGTGATGGGTCCAAGGGTCTTGTTCTCCTTCTGACGTTACTGATGTCTATCTAGACTTCATTAGACCAGATGTTACCATGTAGCTCGTCCCTTGGGGAAGTATGTAGGCCTGGTCATTTAGTCTTTATCTTTGAGGTCTGGTCTCCAACAGATGCCCCTCTAGCCACGGTTGTAATGTGTTTTCGTCTTTTGCACTGACTGTCTTGAGGGCCTAGCCCTGTCTGACTGCCTATAATATTTCTACCTAACTTAGCTGTCTGTAATATTACTCCCTCTGAAGAGGTGGGAAGGGCATTGCTGTGAGGAGGCAAGGACAATGACTGTTCTTGCTAGTTCAGGCTGAAGGGGGTCATAGTTGTGATCAACAGTCAGAGATACCCTCTGGAGTGTCTTTCTGAAGGCCCTCAATAAATGCTAGGCACTCTCATCTTGGGTAGGTGTGTAGCTTTAAGTCTAGAGGAGACAAGGCCAAACAAACAGTTAAGTATGCATGGGGCAAATACTAAGATCAATAAGACTATTATTAATATTATCAACAAATGTTTCCACTAGGAAGAGCCAGTAATAGTCTCCCAAAAGGGGATAAGGAGATGGTCCAGTGAATTTCAGAATCTGACAGGCCATTAACCTGTTGTTTAATATCTTGAACAGCCATTGAGATATTACAGAAGGATCAGGAATGTACACACAACATTCAGCTTTTATAGTGCACAAGTACCCCCCTTGTGCTGCTGTTAGAATGTCTAATGCCATCTGATTTTGGAGGACATCTTGCCTCATTAATTTTACTTCATTTAGGAAAGAGAGGCCAGTTGAGGTATCATTTAAGGCCCATTGAGTATAGTTAGCCAAGGCCTCAATGTGTTGCATGACATCCTCTGATCCTGGGGAAGGGACAAAGATAGAAGCCAAATGATCATACCAATGAAAGACACTTCTAGACCATCAGTATTGTAGACAAGGTAAGTTTGCAAGTTTGTTGATATTTTTGACACTCCTGCCTTATAACCATGCAAATCCCAATGTGCATCTCCCTATCTATCCAGGGGATAGGCAGGGCCACAAATTGGTTCCATATGATCAATGAGTGCCATTGGTGGCTTCCCATCTAATACCAGGGTGATTAAACCAGTCTGTTGCAAACCAGTCTTTGACCTGTAAAGTTAAGGTGTGTGTGTATACACTGTTCAGGGGATGTCCATCCCAAGTATTTAGTAGGGTTAGGCCAGTGAGAATACGAGTTATTTCTTTGTTAAAAGGGGACCTTTCTACTAACTTGTCCTGTAGTTGGAGTTAACCACATATAATCATCCCATATCTGGAAGTAGCCATCTTGCTATCTATGATTGTTAGTTCTCATGATAGGTCCTTTATTCTTAATAGGATTTTACTAATGCTTATAGAGAGGCTTCAGTGGCATTTTTAGAAAAAATTCGATTATGTGCAGAATCATTGAGGGTGGGGTTTATAGACCACTCAGTTACCTTGTAACAGTGGGCGAAGCTGAACCACTGAACTTTTTTGTGTCTCACCAGTGTAGTCTTGTAGCTTTTTCCAGTCATCTCCTTGGACTGGGGATACCCACCAAGGGAATCCTGATGTACTTGACAAGGGGAGCAGGCCACATATCCAATAAGATGTTTCTGGTAATGACTCTGCCTGTTACTGTGCCCATACTGGAAAGGAATTACACTCATCTTTTAAGTGGTAAAGTAACTAGTAAGGGCTAAGAGTAACATTTCAGATTTCTTATCTAAAGACTTTGTTTTCTTTTTGAACAAGAATTTTAAGTCTTCTGTGGGTTCACAGGAGTATTTGGATGGTTGCTCACACTCAGCGCTAGTCTCTGGTTCCCAGGGCTTGAGTTATCTAGGAGTCCAGTCCTGTTACCTTGACAGCGAAGTCTCTAGACACTTGAGTTATCTACAAAATCACCTAGGCAATCTTTCTTAGCAGCAAGACAAGCTAAGTTTTATTTAAAGTCTACTCTAAAATTTTTTATGTCTCTATCACAGGTTAAAACTTATACCCATCATACAGCAACCACAAATTACATGTTAGTAAAGCCAAATTACATGTTAGTAAAGTCCACTCTAAAATTTTTTGTCTATATTTGTAATACGCTCATGAAACTCACAGGTTTAAACTTACACCCATCTTCCAACAACCACAAATTACATGTTAATAAAGCTACATTTATCAGTTTTCTGCATGCGCATGAAGAGAAAGGCTGACTAAAATCTCTTTTTTCTACTCCTAGTTAGCACAAGTGCAAATTGCTCTTCTGATACCTGTTCTCCTTTGTTAAAGGGAAACTGTAGTTGCAAGTTGCCTTAGCCTGAGACCTCCTGTAGAGAGGTGTGGTTAGTGATAAGGTAGCCAAGGAGTTTTAAAGCTAACTCTCTGAGTTGGAATTAAAAAACAAACAAACAAACAACTTAGGGGAGATGTTTAACTTTGTCCAAGTAAAGATTTGTCAGAGTATCTAGCGAGTTATTATCTTACCTTACTAGCAGAGAGAAAAGTCTAAACTTGTAGCTCAGCTCCAAATGGAGGCCTAAGAGAGAGCTAGAACAGTGTCCTCTCTGGTCACTCTGGGACAGAGGATACCAGACGATCACTGAGAGAGTTGCCTCTCGCTTCACTGAGGAGTGCGGGTAGGGACGATACATAAGTGGAGATTTCTGCTGGTTACCTAGTCCGGCTGTCAGGACCCAGCTTCCACTGAGATACCTTTGTGTTTTTTGTTTTTGTTTTTGGTACTGGGGATCAAACTTGGGACCTTGCACTTTCGAGGCAGGCGGCGGAACCACTGAGCTAAATCCCCGGCCCTGAGCTACCTTTGGATATCCACCAGAAAGTTGCTCTGGCCATGACTCCTCAGTTGTCCTCTCAGCTTTCACTGGTTCCGTGCAACCAGAGATTTGTCTCCAGAAAGGAACCCAACTGCCTGTCTGGTCAACATGACCTTGGCTTCACTGGGAATTAATCAGAATGTACTTGGGAAACTTGTCCTCTGCTTTAAGAGTGGCAGCTGCTCTGAGACCGTTTAACTAGCTGGCAGAGTAACCACTTTTTGTTAGAGTTCTGTAAGGGACATCGAGGATGATGTCCTTGTCTTCAGCAAAGATTCTTAGTTGTTGGATAGGAGAGAAAAGTCGGGGCACTTTAGGGTTCCCGTCTTTCTAATCTTATGTGCCTTAAAAAAGGAAAGTACAGAGTGACGAGAAAAGATCAGAAATGAGATCAGAAAAAGGAAGTCTTCTCACGCTCACGGTGAGTTACTGAGACAACTTGCCCACGAGTTGTCACTCTCAGCCTGGAAAGGTAAAAATGGGGAATCTCAGCAGCTAAGACTGCCTCCTCCCTCACCAGCAGAAGATCAGACCAGGAAGGAAACTGAGGCAGAACAGGCTCAATATTCCCTCTAGAGTGTGAAGGCAGATTGGGGCCAGTCTGTTCCTGTAAAACCTGTTCCCCAAGTATTAAGAATGGCTGACAGGTCTGGGGATTTAGCTCAGTGGCACCGCACCTGCCTCGAAAGTGCAAGGTCATGTTTGATCACTGGTACAAAAAAAAAAGAAAGAAAGAAAAAATTAAAAGTGGCCGACAGCCCATTGCTTTTTCACTGGCAGTTAGAGCCTCATGTTCTGTTAACAGGCATGTGTATTTCTTAAATATTAGGAAAGCTTTGCTGCTTTCTTCTGATGTTCATTTAATATCTTCCTTTCCATAAGAAATATGTTAAAGTACACCATAGTAATGTAGGTTGAATTGATAATATAGTTTTGTTCTTTGTGTTTGGCAGTGCCGGGGAGAAAGCTCAGCGCCTTGTGCGTGCGCATTAGACAAGTGCTCTGCTGCTGAGCTACATGCCCACCCCTCTTCACTCTTAAATCTCATGCAAGTAGTTTAATTTGTCCTTAGATTTTAGTATCTGAGGGCCAGGGACTGTGCATCTTCATTTTTTACAGACTTTTCCCACAGTAAGTGACACATTGTTAAAATGTAAGCTCTTCTAAACCTAAAACACCAATGAAATTTGGTTAGGTATGCTTTGCAATCAATAAAAATATTCTAGGCTGCAGATTCCTTAGTCTAGTTAGGTTTTTAAAGCCATACACATTATTCATTTCCTAAATTATCTCCTGATGGAGAGCTCAGTCATCTCTTTTCTCTTGTTCTCATCAGTAACAGTCCCACTCCAGTGAATCACCCTGGTTCCACTGGGGCCCTGGCAGGTAGGTTTAGTTAGTTTAAAGAGTAAGACTTGCCTGTCATTGTCACAGGGCTACTGTGTATCCTAGAACAAAGATACCAGGCGAGCAAGGAGCTGCAGTTCTTTGAAGGTCTATGTAGCAAGTAAGCAGAAGATTGCTGATAAATGTGGTCAGTTTGTGGTATATAAGGGAAAGGACAGTCGTTACTGTAGAGAAATGAACAGTGTAGTCTGTGGAACTTGATTTGAGTACAGATAAATGTTGCACTTATTTGTGTCCTTTGCATCACTGGAGTTCCTCTAAAATGACTGCTATTGAAATAGAGATGATAGATACAAAGGCAAGGTACTCATACTTCCAAAATTAGGATATCTGTAACTTTAGTTTTAATTTAATTTAATTTTTTGAAACTGTCTCACTGTGTAGTTTGGGCTGGCCTTGACTTCACCAGGCTTTCCCCTGAACTTGTGGCAATCCTCCTGCCTCAGCTTCCGGAGTGCTGTAATTACTGGTATGTGCCACCATTCTTGGCTAGGATATTTGATAATTTTAAACACGAGATAGAACTTTGCACACCTACTTTTAGTTTTTAATTTTAGTATTTTTTAAGTTTTAGTGTTGCTCCAGGTAGCAGAGAATAAAGGATTCAGTAACCAATTAGTGAGTTAGATATTTTTAACAGCTTTATTGAGGTATATTTCACATATACTACTGTACAACCTACCCACTTAAAGTTCAGGTTTTTTAATTACAGTTCAGGGTTTTTATTGTTTGCAAGGTTGTGCAGACATCCTCAAATCTGATTTCAGAACATTTTCATCCTTCTTTAAAGAAATCTTATACCAGTCACCATCACTGCCTAATCTACTCACTGTAGCCCTGTTCAAGCATTGATTTACTTTTGGTATAGATTTACCCATTCTGCACATTTCGTGTGACTTGAATAATTTTAACATGCTTAGCATAATGTCTTCAAGGTGTGTCCATGTTGTATGTAGTGTAGAATCATTTTTATTGCTGAATAAATACCCTTCTGAGGAGTAAGGTTAGATTTCTTGAAGGGCTTTGCCCTCTACGCATCCACATTGGCAAACCCTTAAGATGTCACAGCTTAGGGTGCCGGTGGAACTCATCTGGCTCCCGTGTTTTTCCAAAAAGCAGGTGAAGGTGGGCAGAGAGACAAACTTAGTTGTGGAAATTCTTGACTACTTGTTCATTCTGGATTTCAGCATCAAAAAAGGGTCCATATGCCCAAATAGGTCAAGTTCTCCAGATTGGAGGTAGCAGGTCAGCCTTAAAATACTAATAATGCCAGAGGCTATGAAATGGAGCAACCAGCTGGAGAACCAGGCAGAAAAGCAAGCCTTGATCTTTGGACCGAAAGAGAGAGGTTTCTGGAATTTAGACTATACCCTGTACTCTTGTGAACTGGAATATCTTCTCCCCTCACCTACTCACAGCCCTGTTTGTCTTGACTATTTTTTTCTCTTCTTCCTTTGTGTACAACACTAACTCTGTTGGTTTAAACCTCATACTAAGAGATGCACTTCTTAGGCATCTTCTCTCAGACACCATTTCTCTGTGGTGGAAATCTTATCACTGTGGTACAGGAAGTTCTCTTACCAGGGACTGAGTGATAGGGTTGCTGAATGAACCTTGAAGCTGGGTTATTGCTCTCTCAAGGTAACTATGTAGTACCATAGTGTAATAGTTGAAAAGCCTGCCAGGAATCCATATCAGAAGGAACAGGAACGCTTGGTTTTATTTGTTGATTTTGGTCTAGCAAAACAAGACATTTGCCCTGTCTCTAACTGGCAATTCCAGGGAGACTGTCCACTTTTTAGAAGTTTACTTTATCATCAGTAAGTGACGTTATATCTATGTAAATAACCTAGTTAAGGGAGGAAGACTAGACAAGTAATGAATTTGAACAGTTAGTGTCTCAAGGGTATTACATAGGGCAGCGATGTAGCTGGCAGGTTGACTTTGGAGTCAGAGGGTACAGGCAAACTATCTGACCTTGGCAAAGATCAAACATCTGAGCTTAACTTCCACCAACTTTTAAATGGGGATGACCCTTTTCAGTGTTGTTATAACTATAAAATGAGATGTAAATGACATTCTGGTGTAGCCCTTTGTGTGTTTCTGTGGATACCAAGTAATATATATTTAAGAACTTTAATTTGTACAGAGTACTCTTATTTGATGAAAAGAGATTATTGAAACCAAGCAGTGATTATAATTCACTCAGCAGACTTCTGCTGAAAATCTGAAGTTATAAACAGATCAATTAGGAGATGATTAGTGCTACTGCAGAAGAATTCCTTGCTTGATGAAAACTTATTAAGCAGTTTCTTTATGTACGGCTCACCTTAGTAAATCTAAGATAGGATGGACTTAGAAAAATTTGGTTGTGCGCAGTTTTTTAATTACATTTGGAAAAAACCTTTGCGTAATCTTTGAATCCTCTTCTCCACATAGGAAATCCCCTTGAGTCTAACTTCAGAATACCCAGAATCCAGTCATTTCTAAGCCATCAAGAGCTCTTACTGTAGTAACAGCCTTCTGTCTATGTTTCTGTCTTGGCTCCCTATAATTGAATCTTCCACAGCAGCCAGAGTGATATTTGGAAAACTTGGGTGAGATATGCAATGCTCTGCCCAGATTTCTCTGGTAGCTTCTCATCCTGTTTGGATTAAACCCCACAATCCATCAGTCACATTAAACAAGGCTTTGAACCTCTTTCTCCCTTCTCCCTCTGGCCTCGCCTCCATGTCCTTTTCCTCTCACCACTCTTCTAGACACACTCACCTCTTTTCCTTGAAAAGCTTGACATTGCTACGTTGGGACCTTTGGTTTTCCCTCTTCAGAGAATGCCCTCCACCCAGACACTGTGTCCACGGCTAACTCCTCTTCCTTCATTTAGGTCTTTGCTCACATATGACCTTCCTAAATGGAACCTGCTCTCCCATTTCTTCTTCTTTTTTTTTTTTTTTGGTACTGGGGATCCAACTCGGGACCTTGTGCTTATGAGCCAGGCGCCAGAACCACTGAGCTAAATCCCTGGCCCTGCCACTTCTGAAGTGACAATTATTCCCTGCCACCCCGCTCCAATCCCTTTTGTGCTATACTTTTTTTTTTTTTTTTGGTACCAGGGATGGAACTTGGACCTTGTACTTGCAAGGCAGGTGGCAGAACCACTGAGCTAAATCCCCGGCCCTTTTGTCCTGTTCTGCTTTTCCTTCTTGTCAGCACCTGTCACTATCTACCATCTTGTCTACTTTGCTCATTTAGGATATACTTTGTCTGTCTACACAGGGTAGAATGTAAGCATCATGAAGGCGAGGATTATTGTCTTTTTGTTCACTTAGATATCTCATGTAACTAGATGGTGGCTCTATATAGTAAATTGAGATATATATAGATATATAGTATCTATGTGTATATGTCAAATGAGTACAAATATCTTAAATTATTCCAGTATTTCTGAGATTAAGGAATAACATATTTTTGTGGGCTGTCTTCTCTTTCTACATTCTTTTAAATTACTAAATAGTTGCAAATAGAAGGAATTTTGGTCTCCTGACCTTTAAAAACGAAATCATTTAGTCTGAAAACAAAATATAGGCTATAACTTCAGAAAGAATTTTTCCTAGTATCAGCTGTGGAACTAGACCTGGTGAATCTGAGTTCTGACAGTTACATGTTTTGTGTCTCAGTTTCCTCATCTGCAAAATTAATAGTTTTGAAGTGTTGATTGAATGAAATTAAGTGATTTAATGATTGTGAAATACTTGGAATACCTGACATAGTAAATGCTATAGAAATGCTAGCTGATCTTATGATTGTTAGTCTGCCATCACTCTTATCGATAGGGGTGATTCTTATATCTATATCCATCTCCTCATTTCCAGACTTTTTCTTGAGTTTCTGGTGACTTATGTTTCCCTTCTGGATGCTCAGCAAATACCGCAATCTTAGTGTGTTTAAAATTCATCTTTCCACTCTCTGTAACCTGCTCTGGATTTTCCTTTTTTTTTTTGCTAATTATTTATTTGCTAATTCCGATTTTTGCTATTCACCCAGGTAACGTCAGGGATGGCAAATTCAGGTGCCTCAGGCAGGCAAAGAAAACGAGAGATGAGAGACGTGAGTGAGGTATAAATGCCAGTCAGGACCATGTGCAGCTGATTAGTTGTGGCCAGCTCAGTGTGCCCCCTTCAGTGGTGCTGGCACAGGCCTCAGGTTTTTCACAAGAAGCCAAAACCTAGATTCCCATGTGGAAAGTATATTAATTTTTTAAGGTTTATGCACATTGCTCAAGTTTATTCTATGGGCCAAATAAATTATGTCAGTGAGCCAAATTCAGCAAGTGGCCAGTTTTCTTCTTTGTATTTAATTCTTAGAATCATGCTTACCTTTCCCCGTTTGGACAGGCAATTGCCATATCGGTTCAATCTACTATCACAGTCTCTCTTGCATATGTGTTACCCTAGTGTATCACCCCCTAACTAAATCTTAAGCTCATGGTAAAAGCGTCATCTTGTGAAAAATCTCCAGTAGATTACCTCTGAAACTTTGCACAGAAACTGGGAGTTTCATGATATTTATGCAAACATCAAGGTCCTTGGTGCATTTTGAACTTGCTCTTGTTTTTCTGGTGCCATCTCCGTGTGAGCCTTTTCCATGGATGACTTCCTGTGGCCTACCCCTGCCTATGCTTTCTTGCTTCTTCCTGCTTCCGTGGTCTTGCATGTGCGAGACCCTTAGTAGGGTTCAGCAGTTGTTGAATGTTGATTTCACGCCTTGTGGTGCCCTTTCTCCTGTTCCTAACTCTGTTTGTGAAATTCTACCCATTTTTCAGAGTTCAGATTAAGAATTTATTTCTTTGAGGACTGCCCAGATGGAAGTCATACACTTGTAGAGCTCTTGTAGTGCTTTTTAATTTTATTTTTTTGTGGTTTTGTTCACATATTCCCATGGTGGTGGTGGTGGTGGTGGGGTGTGTGTGTGTGTGTGTGTGTGTGTGTGTGTGTGAGATGAATGTGTGCATTACCTCATTTGTTCTAAACCATAAGCCTTTCAACAAGTCCACTATAATATTGTATCTGTCAGTGCTTACTAGAGAAACAAATTTAATGCAAGATATACAAATATATAAGAATTTACTCAATTGGCTTACAATGGCCACCTACAGAGTCAGATGTGGAAGAATGCAAAATGGCCATCTGCGCACGGGAGAGCTGAAGGATCCAGTCGAAGGCCTGGAGCTCCGTTAGTATCCTGTGTGAGTCTGTATCAGGAGATTGAAGGATCTGTACCGGAAGCTGACGAGTCTTCACTGGGAGGCTGAAGGGTCTGTGCTGGAAGTCAGGAGACAACATCTAAGGTGAAGGTGAAGACTGGAGCTCCTCTGAAGAAAAAAGCGAGCCTTCCTTCTTCGTTTCCCTTTGATACCAGTCTGGTGACACCCAGAACTGTTGCAGAACCAATTTAGTGGGGTGTTTCTTAAGCTGACACAATCAATTAACTATCACAAGTATTATCTTGTGACTCGTGTGTTTCACTTGGAAGTGGGGTATGTTTTTTATTTTGCAAAATAATCCGCACACCTGTTTTCCCCCTTTAAACCTCAGATGCCATGTAGCTGCAAAGCTAGACTGGAATTAAACCAAGGCTTTCTAGACAGAGACTGGTTGCAGAGCTGTGATGGCAGGAATAGGATAACAGTGCAGTAAGATGAAAATATGTTCTTAAGTGGTATTGGTAACAAGTTAACCTTCATTTGTGGTTTTAGAAAACTTACAGAGAACTGAACACTCAGCCATTAAATATTTAATAAATATTTAAATAGAAATAGAATGTTGGCAGTATATTTATTATTAATCCCCACATCTTTCTGAAATTGTGAATAGATTTTGTTTTAGTAAGAAAGATTTTCCCAACTTAAGTTTCAGTAAAGCCTTGCTAATTGGGAAGGCTGAGATAAATTGGTGAAAGATTAAATTCTAGAATATATTGGCCCCAAAAAAGTTTTTTAAAAAATCCCCTACTGGGGATTAAACCCAGGGCCTTCATACTGAGCTACATCCCCAGCCCTTTAAAAAATTTTTAAAAAATTTTGTGACAAGGAGCCCTTTCTATTATTTATTTTGAGACAAGGTCTTACTAAATTACTGAGTTGCTCAGGCTAGGCTTGAACTTGCAATCTTCCTGCCTTAGCCTTTCAGGGTGCTGGGATTGACAGTTGTGTGCCATCTTGTCCAGGTAGACTTTTAAGTTATTGGAGACATGGGACCAGATTCCCTGGAAAATCTCTTGTGGTAAAGATGTAGATTGGTAGGGATATAGAGTCGTAACTGCAAGAAAGTTAATTTGTTTTATGGAAAGAAACAAATCCAGCAATTGGTTAAACTGTACAAAAGTTCAGTTGGCCATTTCGTGAAAAACCTGAGAAAATGCAAAAATCATCAGGAGGCAAGAGAGAATACAAACAGAATACCAGAACCGGAAGGGATGTTAGCAACCTCTGCATTCGCATCATTAGAAGACATGCTGGAAGAGGTAGTGCCTGGCTCACGGTTGTGCATCTAGTTAGGGAATGGCCAGGCAGGATGGCGGAGGGCAGATGATGATGACCACATGTGTGGTAGATTGATTAAAAGCAGTGGTAGGAGTGAAACACGGCAGGCTCTGCAGCAGAGAGTTGCCAGGGACGAGTTAGAGGCAAAGTAGAGCTCACTGGTGGCCCCTGCTGAACATCCCCAACCCTAATGCTCCAAAATCCAAAACCCTTTTGAATGTACAGAGTATGGAACATTTCGGAGTTCATATTTGTGGTTTAGGGTTACTCAGCCGGTAAAGTCTGTAAACGTTTGAAAATCTGAATAACTCCAGGATCTGAAACATTTCTGGTCCTAAGCATTTCAGATACTCAGCCTGTAACAATGTGAATGCTGGCAGGACTGGACTTCCTCACATGTCTGCAACTAGCAGGAGGAAAAGCAGCCCTCTCTGTAAAAGGCCCTGGGTTTGTGAAGAAATGACATGTTTCCGCCTGCCTCGCAAGCCCGAGTTCAATTCCCGGTACCAAAAAAAAAAAAAAAAAAAAAAGAAATGACATGTTTCTCTGTGGCCCTCAGGGTCACCATTATGCCATACTGGCGACATTAAGAATGAGGGTTTTGTTCATTGTATGTCTGTCGTAGGACAAGCTGAGTTTTGTTTTTTCTATTCAGTGTCTCTTCCTTATAGCCTCAGTCCAAACTACTGATTATATTGATGACACTGAATTGCCAGAGGAATATTGTAGTATTGTTTTACTGTATAGTCCTCAAGGTGGCCAGCAAAGGGTATACAGTACTATCTTCTTGAAATTTAAATAGTTTAAAAATTCCTTTAACATTTCTAGTATGTAGAAAACTCATTCTCCAGATTGTTTTTTCTCTAATGAGTGGCATTAACTGCTCACAACCAGAAGAAATGATGCCAAGATTGCTTTAAAGAAAGCTGAAACTCCAGTCCTATCGTGTAAACAGTGCTGCTGCAGTAAGCAAGCTCCTCTAATCTTGTGCTTTCTGTCTTACATTTTTGTTGTGCAGCATGGTTCTGCTGCTTATCTGTGTATTCCAGTACCTGTCCTTACCTGTCATGTGAAAGGAGTGACAGTGGCTCTATGGATAATGGAAAGAGGAAAGAAAAAGGGAAAATCAGGGGGTGGTGGGGCACACCTGTAATCCCAGCACTTGGAGGCTGAGGCAGGAGGATCACTGCAAATTGGAGGCCAGACTGGGCTACTTAGTGAGTTCAAGGACAGCCTGAACTACATAGCGAGACCCTGTCTCAAAAAACCAAAACAAAACAGCTCCCTAGGAAACATCTGGCTGGACGACAACATTGACACATTCTGAATCAGAGGAGGCTGAATTGATGAAATGTTATTGTAGTGATGAATCTGAATTTACAAAGCCCTTTTCAGGTATTCTCGAATGACTTCCACCGCAGTCCCATGAGGCAGGTTAGGATTGGTTTTGTTACTCTGTGGAATATACCAGGACTGGTGGGAGACAGTGAGTGACAAGTGTAAGGCTTACACTGCTGTAATGGCAGAAGAAATTGAATCTTGGATTTCTGGCTCCAGGCTCCATGTTCTTTTCAACTTACTGCCCAAATTCCTGAGAAAGGGAGGTTTTTAAGTCAATTTGGAATTACCTGCACAATAGCTCACATTCTGGAGTGTTCCTCCAATGTTGCTTGGGTGGGAAAGGTCTATTTATGTCATGGCAGGGTCCAAATTCATGTGGATCATAAGCAGCCTGGTGTGCTTGTTAAAAATTGATTCTAGGGTCTCAGTACAGGTCTTCTGAATCAAAATCTCCAAGAAAACAATTCAGGGACATTATTTTTAAGAAATAATATTTGTTAAGATGTCTTGTAGTTCAGGAAACGCTGGCCTGTGGTCAAGCTAGAAGGCAGTAGATTCTCCATGCAGACTTCTTAGCCACAGATGTATTCTTTATACCAGGGCTTCGTTTATAATAGTGTCAGAACTTTCCAGTGATCTTTGAATCTAGTATTTGTTCATAATTTTGACAGCTAAATAGGGATTCTGTTATAGGCTAATTCTGTGTTTGTGTTCTTGAAATAGATTTAAAACAAAGCAGAACCCTTGGAGCTTCAGAGTGTTGTTATGCATGGGGAGCCTCAAGCAGAACATCAGGTGTTTCCCAGTTAGAGGTTGAAGGTGAGGGTAGGTAAGGGAAGTCAAGACTGTTTTGGGACATTCAGAAAAATAGAAGTTTGAATTTGTTTTGAGTTTAAGTAAATCCCCAGGGGATAACCGAAGGCTTTGGGAACAATCCTAAAGAACTGAGAGAATACTATTTGTTCTTTGTACTGTATGTGATTTTTTTGTGTGTGTGGCTCCATATCTTAATTTTTGAATTACATTTACAGAAAATGAAGTTTTAAGTCTATTCTTTCTGTGTAGGTGGGCTTTAAAAGTTCTCTTTATTGTGAAATTAATATGATACCTTTTGATGATGGCTTTTGAAGAATCAATGGACTGAAGAGGATAGTTCATTTTCTTTTAAAGTGTTCTGAATGGTGAAGAAGAAGGAAACTGGCGTGAGATTCATCCAGAAGAAATTTAGATTTCAGTTGGCCATCTGGATAATCTTTGTAGTGACCGAAGAGTAGAAGTGGGTGATTTACTCAGCACATAGGTGTCCTTGTGGACTGCTCATGTGCCAGACCTAGTGAAGGCCTGGGAACATAGTGTGAGCGGGAAACCCATGAACTCTACCCTCAAGAACACAGACATTGCATAAACAGCTATAAAAAGTGTAACAGGAGCCAGCAAAAACTTAGTTCAGGAATTTAGGTTTTTTGTTTTTTTTTTTAGAAAGAAGTAACATTTAATCCAAGGTGTGGAAGAAAAGTAGTAGAAAGAAGGTGATTATGTTCATCATGGTAGTAAGACAGTGTTTATTAAAAATCTTAACACAGGTGTTTTTCGAAATATCTGTATTTACTCATTTAATCTGCACATAATCCATTAAAGTCAGTCCTATCACTGTCTCCATTTGACTGAAAGAAAGCTAAAATATACACAGGTCAAGAAATCTGCCCCAAATCATATAAACTGTAAGCAGAGGAGCATCTGAAATTTGCAGAAGTTTGTGTCCTGAACATACTCCCTTAGACAATATGCTAAACTGCATTGGTAACTTAGAGATGGACAGGTGAGGTGATTTGGGGACAGGAGAGTATTTCAAAAGCAAAAGGAACACCTTAGGTGAAGACATCGAGGTGAGAGAGGACTTGCTAAGAATATTTTTCTAAAAGAAAGTCAGGACAGCTGGATCTGATATTCCGGGAAGAGAGAGGTCAGAGATAAGACTAGAGAAATGTAGTCAGGAGGCCAGAAGCTAAAGGCCATGAAGGCCATGGAAGGAGTTTGTTTATCCTAAGGACAGTGGAGTCATTGACAAATTTTAGGCAGCAGAATATTATGATCATATTTATATTTTGGGGAATAGCTGTGGAGGGAGCAAACCAGGAGGTGGGACGACCTGGTGGTGGTATACCAGGCACTGAGGGGATGGCTTGGAGGAAGGCAGTGGCGGCAGGGCCTGAAAAAGGGAGTCAAGTCAAGAATGACAGAAGGTGGAAGTCATGGACTAAGAAGGACTGTGGGGTGTTGGGGCCCTGGGCACTGACGAGATTCAAAGAGAAGAAGCAGGCTGTGATGGGTTCTCTGTGGATGGTGTGCAGTCTTTCTATAGATGAGCACCAAAGTGAGAAAAATGTTTTAAGTTCCTTGCTTAAATCGTCTGGTTCAACCATCATTTGTAATTTACAATTACACACTATAGCTAGAAAAGTTTGGAGCTTCAACATGTAATATTTTAGGGAAGGGGAAACATTTTTAAACAGTTTGAAAGTTATCTCATGTAGTACTGTATGCTGTACTTCTGTAAGTGAACTTTATTGTTTTCTTTCTGAACAGAAAGTAAAGTGGAAAGTATACTGGATTTTTGCAAATCTAGTGAGTTCATATGTTATTAGTTAGCCATGAAATCTGTGATCAGCCATTGTTTTTTTCATCTATTCACATCTATTCACATCCTCTTCAGAGATGTCTAAGAGCCTCTGGAAGCACTGTAGAAAGTATGCAGCATTATGCACATACAGAATTTTGGGCCTTTTCCCCCCACTTCTGTTTTCAGTTAGAAACCTAGAAATAGAATTGTCCCAAGATTTGATCAAATTGTGTGAGATTCAGATTGCTTCAAGATTTATTTTGGGATCTGTGGCAACTTTGTTGTGATCAACACCTGATTCTCTTTTTGATGTAGTTATCTAATGGGTGTCACTTTTAGAATACAACTAAAAGAGGTTTTTTTCTTACAGCTTTGTCAATGTAGGCTGTGTTCCTGAATTAAAAGTTGAACTAGTTTAACCACTGTGTTAAAGAAGTACCTTAAGTGTCAACTTTATTTTTAACATATGTAAAAGATAGGGTAGTGGGTTAAGGATATAGTTAAATTATTGCTAGTGCAGTGCCATTTTAACCATGCTATGAAGATTTCCATAGCTTAACACAGCTGTCCCATTATTATAAGCTTCATAATAAGAGATGATTACAAGTTCTCATCATTCTTACTCAAATACCCTACAGTTCCTATCTCAGGCTGAAAGATATTTAGTTCTTCTTCTTTAGCTAAAAATTTTTTCTTGTTATCTTTATTTATGCTAGATTCCTATGAATTATTAGATTGATGGCATAAGAGTATGTTTTAGGAATCTGTAGCAAAATATCAGTTTTTAAATGAGATTTTTTTTTAATGTAGCAAAGATTAGGGACCTAGCTAGCTAGCTAGCTAGCTCCAGTCTCCTACTAATATTGACATGAAAATATATTCTTTGAGCTGGACATGGTGGTGCATGCCTGTAATCCCAGCATTCAGAAGATAAGGAGGATTGTTGAGTTCAGGACAGCCTGGGGTTCATAGTAAGAAAAAAATATTCCCTGAAAAGTATGAGTTTAAAAAATATTTGTTAATATAACTTCATATAGAATCATTTACCTTTCTCTCTTTTTTAGTACCTTAGTTTGGGTTCTAGAAGCAGATGTTGAGATGAAGATTCAGGCGCAAGCAATTGATTTGGAAGATGATCCCAAGAAACCAGTAGAGAGTGACACGGAAAAATTTGGTCATTAAAGAGGACATTGCCAAGCACTGTGGTCACCAGGGGCTTAATCTCATTGCAGCGCTCTGGAGGTAGTGTAGAAGCCGAGTTTCAGAGTTATCTTGCCCAAGAGGCCTGGAAGCTCGGGCATTAGTCCACCATTGGTTGAGGGCTATAGGTGGGGAAGAGCGTTCATTGGCACTAAGGTCTACTGTGCATTTGGGTGTTGCTAGCTTTAGCCAACAGAGAAAGTACTTGGTCAGAGATCCATTTGGAATGTGTTCCCCAGTGGTATGGTCAATAGGGATTTGGGCAGGACACAATCAGCTTGGGTATAATCCCATCATAATATTTACATTTCATTTCCTTTTCTTTAAAGCAACAAAATAGGCCTGAAGAAAGGGTTGAGGAGTTAATCCCTAGAGCCAATAAAAGAAATACAGTCCTTCTGAGGCATTTGTTGATTGTTGTGGGTAGAGGTTTTGCCACCTTTCAGAATGGATGATGGATTGGCCTCTTTTAAGTATTTTAACATTTTTTATAAATGCAGATGGCCCCTACCTAAATACTGAGCAGACCTCATAGATTTGTGTCTCTGTTAAAGTACGAATAAATTTCTTTTTCGTAATTTAATTCTGATCTCCTGAATGGGAGATGATTTGCACTTGGTCAGAATGAGGTGAGTATTGCACTCGGGGGGGTTTTGGCAAATACATTTGGTTGCTTGTTGACTTGTACAGGTCCAGGATAACAGCATACTTCCTCACCCCTGGTGGCCACATCTGGCTCAGTTCGAACTTATCTTAGATCAGTTTAAAGATGGGAATATCATGGCTCTGGCCAGTGAGATGCTGGGGGATAGTTTCTGAGAAGCTTTCCTTGGTCTAAAGGAGAGGGAGCAGGACGGGTCCTGTTATGTGAGGATGTGATGCCAGCACACAGCCTTGGCAAGACTTTGGCATGACATAAATGTAAGTCTCCTTAAAAAATAAAATCTAGCCGGGGATTTGGCTCAGTGCCTTCACTGCCTGCTGAGCAAGCTCAAGGACCTGAGTTCAATCCCAGGTACCAAAAAAAAAAAATCTAATTAAAAATAAAATCTGATGGTGCTGATCATCGAGTTCTCGGCCATACTGGACTCTTATTTTAGTGCTCAGGTCTACAGTTTGTAAAGCCAAAGAGTACAGGTATGTGGGAATTGCTCATTGGTATTGTTCTTTGAGAACTATTACCAAATGATTCAAGAGTTTTTGGTTTTTCAGTGAATTCAGAGTTTCACAGAATCATCTGCTTCACTTTTAAGTTGTTTTAGTAAGTACTCGATAAATGGGAGAGAATGGTCCAAGAAAACTCAACTGAATTAGAAAAGGGGATACATGGGCGTAACTATCCTTAGTGCATATTTTACGAATTACATTCCAAAGCCAAGGTGAAGTTAATAATGTTCATTTCCTTGGGGGTATAGTCTTACTCCTGCTGATTTCTCCTATTCATGTAGTAAATAACAGTTATGGAACCTCTTTCAGATATCCATTAGTATTTAAATTCTTTTATTTTAAAAATTGAAGTGGTAGGGCCGGGGATTTAGCTCAGTGGTTTCGCCGCCTGCTGCACAAACGCAAGGACCTGAGTTCAATCCCCGGTACCAAAAAAAACAAAAACAAATTGAAGTGATGAGGGAGTGTGCCAACTGGGTCACTGAAAAGCTGGAGCAAAGATGCACGGAGCTCAGGGACATGGACTGTACTTCGTGTTCCTTCCTAGTGGTGATACGGCCTTGCCGAGGCCAAGGACATTTTAGGAGCCAGGAAAGACTGATGCGTGTGTATGAATATTGCTAGAAAAAGAAGATACATGTTACCTGGAGTGACAATGGTACAAGGCTTCTGGGTAAGAGGACTGGAACCTTCTCTTCTATGTGTGGGAGACCCCTTCTGATAACAGGGATTCAGTAACTTAGATGAACTTTCCCCAGTGAATGATGAGGGGTGTGTGTATGTGTGTGTGGGGGTATTCTTTTCTTTTGCTCTGAACTACATATGCAGCCCTTTTCTTATTTTGTGACAGGGTCTCACTAAGTTGCCCAGGTTGGGCTTGCTCCTGCCTCAGCCTCCCAGAATGCTGAGAATAACAGACATGTGCTACCACATCTGGCTTAAGGTGACATTTGAAGTGAGACTAAAGGAAATTATTTTACTCCTCCAACCATACTAGCCTCCCTGATGTTTGTATATCTGTAACACAAACTTTATACTAACTTGTCTCTTTTCCTGGAATACTGTTTTTATGAACCATGATTTAAATAAATGGGGAAGGGCGGGGGATTTAGCTCAGTGGTTCTGGCACCTGCCTTGCAAATGCAAGGTCTGAAGTTCAATCCCCGTTACCAAATAAATAAATAAAAATAAAGGGGGAAAAGGATTAACAGCAGTCAATTGTATTACTGGGCAAATGGAACTGAGAGGAAGGGGTCTGGCTTCCATTGAATTATATGAAAAGCCCTAGCTGGGAATTTTAGGGTTTTTTTGATGAATCACTTTTAAAATAATATGAATAATTTGTGTTGCCTTAGCATGTATGAGGCCCTGAGTTCAATCCCCACAACTTTAAACATGCACGCAGACCACACACACACACACACACACACACACACACACACACACGCACACACACACAATGTTTAGGTGATCTTTTTGAAGACTTAGTTCCACTCAAGTTATTTTGCCCCACTTGATACTTTACAAAAATTAGTTTGAACTATGTATAACAAAAAAAAACTAAGTTAGCTTGGGTTATTATAACAGAATACTTGGACTGGGTGGCTGAGCCAATAGAAATGTATTTCTCACAGTCCTGCAGGCTGTGTAGTCCGGTGAGGGCTGCTTCCTGTTGTACAGTGGCCATCTTCCCATGTCTTCACGTGTTTGGTCTCTTCTTCTACGGGCACTACTTCATTCACAAGGGCTCCTACCCAGTTACTTTCCAAAAACCCTACCCCAAATATTGGGAATTTAGATTTCAACATTCAGTCCATTGCATAAGTTACTATACTTTGTCACTTGACCTACTGGGTAATGCTCAGGGAGGGCTGTCCTATCCCATTACGTTTAACAAATGAAAGCTTACCAGTAAGTTGAAGCCTGACTGTTTTATTCCAAAGCAATTTTTAGAATAACAATGCTATTGTTTATAACAATACAGGTCTTTGAAAAGTGTATATTTATTGACTTTATCCAGAAGAACAGTACTTATGTGTCTCTTTATTACTCTTTTTCCTAAGCATATTGAAAATATTTTACACTACATTCTTAGGTTTATAGAGAAAAGGAATCTCTAGATAAATTGCTAAATAGTGTCCTCTATTGACATAACTCTCAAATGATTATTCAAAAAAGTAAAAATAGCCTCATTTTTGCTGAGCATGTGATTTATGTCATTGCAAAAGAACGGAGTGGCTCAATATTGCGTTCTTGTAGAGATGTCTCATTGGGTAGCCAAACCTGGTAGACTTGAAAAGAATTTCTATTTGCATGTGCTCTTGTAGGTTACTCTAAAGTGGGTCATTTCCACCATTGTATTTCATCTTTCTCTGCTTTCTACTTCATCTTTTGTTTATATTTTATAGATAGTGGTATTGGAGCATAATTGTCTTAGCCAATAAATGATTGTCTTTTATAATGGTTTTCAAGGGGAACCAGAGATATATTAACTTCTTAAATATTACCAAAACATCTTTCCCCATAGCAGCTTTAACCTTCTTTTTCACCCATACTTTTTCAGGAAATATAGAACAGAACAAATTAGATTTCACCACATTTTCTTTTTAGCTAACTGTGCCCTCCAGTGGAGAAAACACAGGACAGTGAAATAGCTCAGGGATAAGCAGCAGCAAGGAGAGGATGTCTGTCACTCAGCCAGGTAAGATGCAAGTTGCCACATAGCTGTTGCAAGTTGTTGCATAACGGTAGCTTTTACCCCTCATAAACAAGAGTATTATGCATAAATCTCCTGTGAGTTTGTCAACAATTCAAAGAGAGATCTCTTAGCAGTGATTTGACTTAGTGCCTTTGATGCAATACTTTGCAGCCATTATGACATAGTCATGAAACATTAGGCCAATCTAATAGGAATTGGGAGTAAGGAGAGATTATAATTTCCCCATGGAGTGAACTCATATCACTTTATAATTTTTTTTTTTTTTTTTTTTGGTACCAGAGGTCAAACTCTGGTCCTTGCGCTTTCGAGGCAGGCAGCGGAACCACTGAGCTAAATCCCTGGCTCTAACTTTATAATTTTAAAATCTTTTTTAAGGAGACCAAATAAAACCCCAAATGAAGTAGATGCAAACAGCAAATATTTTGGTGCTACTCCCATGTATTTTTAAAGCACTTAGAATGTTGGGGACTACCACTCCACACTTGTTTGAACAGGAAGGGCTGCTGTCTTGTGCTGTGACCGGCTGCACATGATCTCTTGGTGAACAGTGGGTTTCTTCTGTATGAATGGGCCCCTGACAGACAGGGCTGCTACAGGGCACCTGTGGGCTGGGAATGGGTCAGGGCAGGCTGCATTCTGCCGGGTGGTGATGCAGAGTATTGTGCCTTCAGGCACGGCCTCTGTCCCTAACCATCTAGGGAGGGAGAACTAACTGGATTACTCAGTAGAGGCTGCAACATTAAAGGAGCCCTGATAATTATGATACCATTGTGACTTCAGTTACAGGAAAATCCTTTGCCTGTATTTTTATTTTAAATAATACATTTCTGTTTTAAGATCATTTCATTCTGAACTATAACTCTAGAGGGTGCTGATGAGCACCAGTGACTTTCAGATTTTATACTGAAGTTGATTTTTTTTAAATGAATTTTTCTTTGGGTGTTATCTAGTATTTGGGGGATAAAAACATTTTTTTCCTCATAAGAGGCCCCAGAGCAAAAATACCTTGTTTTTAAAATTGGTTAGTAGTTTACCACTATATTTTGAAATTCTGTAAAACTCCTTTGGATTTGTAGTAGTTCTATAAACTACTTTTGAATTCTGAGTTTGAAAGCTTATTTAATATTTCAAAAGCAAAGAACCTACTTCATATAAAATACAAATCTCAGTACTAGATTAGTTTGTCATGTTTTAAACTTGGTTTGCAGAGATATTTAATCTTCAGAGTCTATTCAGTAAGTTTACTCTGAGGTTAGATTTTATAGAATTAACATTTAACTATTAAGAGTCCCAAGTATTGTTTCTTCATATATTTTATTAGGTAGAATACTTTAAAACTATAGTGTGATGTATTAATTTGAAAAAAAATATCCAGACTTTAAAAGCAGGAAGGCTTTTGGAAAATTGCCCCTTTAACTCCAGCTCCAAAGGTGATGATGTTGTAGATGTCCTTGAGGAGAAATGTCCATAGAGCTGGGGAGTAGTTTGGTGCTAGAGCATTGCCTACCATGCTCCAGGCCATGGGTTCAATCCTGGTGTTGTCTGTGCTACAGTGAGAAAAGTTTGCTAAATGAATTGTCCTTAATTGGGATATTTGTCATTTCAAAGACTGAATTTTAATGAAAACTTTTACATTCTGTGTAAGTGTATGGAAAAATGATATTTTCCCAGAGACTATGACTTGACTCTGACTATGATATTTTTTGAATATCACAGTTTTCATTACTGTAGGCAGAGAGCCATTTCAGAAGAATTCACCCAGTAACTTAATATGAAAATAGTTTTATTAATTTAAGGCAGTGTTGTCCAGTAGAATTTGTGATAGTGGAAATATTTTGTATCTGTGCTTTATAGTTTCATAGTCATCAGTGACTGGGGATTTGAAATGTGGCTGGTGTGACTGAGAAAGTGAATTTTTAGTTTTATTTAATTTGAATTTAAAATTAAACTAATAACCACATGTGTCTGGTGGCTACCCTGTTGGACAGTACAGATTTAAAATCCCCCTGCTAAAAAAAATTAAACTCCCTCTGCTAGGTGATAGGTACATCAGGGATTGAATGAAGACTCGGAAGGTACATATGCTTGTCCCTTCTGTCCTTTGCACTTTTATAATCTTGCCTGTGGTACTATAACATGTAAACACTTTGATTTCAAAGAACCACATATATGTGGAAAATAGAGGAATCATGTCCTAGAAACTCGCTCTGTTTAGGTCTAGAATTCTGAGACTTTTAGGAAACCCACAAATAATTATATTTACCCTTTGGATGTGAAGGTTTACTTTTGTGTTTTTTGAGTTAAAATATAGACAGGATATGATAAGTGACCGCAAAATGAAGTGACTAATGAAAACAAAACAAAAGCAACAATAAGCCAGAACTTACATGGACCTCCATGGGACCTTCATGTGAAAGTTGCTATGTTATTCTGAATGTCCTTAAATGTAGCAAGTAAGTCTTCATACTTCTGACAGTAAAGTAGGCTATTGAAAGGAGATGCTTTGTGCTCATGCTTGATAAATAATGATACCATTATTTGAATAACGCTTTGAATTATGTTTGAATTATTCATAATGATTTAAATAATGCTTTGTATTTTCCCAGAAAGTTGCAATTGTATCTTCTCCTGGGATTATCAGCCCCATTTTACTGATGAAGGAAACATGATTTAATCAAGGGTTTAAGATTCTTTTATTCAACAAACACTGTTGATTCTTAAAATCATTGTTTAGGTTTCTGTGAGGAGGGAAGAACAGTCCTTTCTCTATTGGAACTAACAATCTAGTGGAGACCATTAAGCAAGGAAGCAAGAAATGTGTAATATGTATAATATTTTTATATACATTAAATTATACGCACACATGCTCCATAATGTGCTGTGTGCGTGCATAAGACGCATTGAGAGAGCAAAGGGAAATGCTTGGCGTGGCGGTGAGGCCTGAGCAAGTGAGGAGTCCCCCGGTGAAGAAAGCAAGGGGAGGCAACTCCAGAAGAGAGGCCATGAACAAAGCTGGGAACGCACTGATGAATGTTCTGGCTCAGAGAATAAATTTAGTACACAGAACATACCAGAAAGTTCAGGTGCATCAGTTTTACTAGTGGTCTTCTATCATCTTGACCTTGTTTTTCTTGTAGCTCAGTCTGAAGAAAGGGTGTGCTAAAAATAGCTCCTGGCACAGTAATAAAGCATCCAAGTAAAAATTTCAAGGAGAAAGTAAAAACTAGATAGAGTTATTCGGTAGGAACTTAATTAGAGAGGTCCTCCTTTCATTTGTTTCTCTCTTCCTCCTACTTTAGTATATACAATTATAAGAAGCCATTTGGCACTTTTAATATTCTATCTAAAAATATCTTTAGCTAATTCCACAAGTTAGTTAGACAAATATTCTCTTACCTAATTATTAAGTTAGGTAAATATCAGGTTAGTATTATTGCAGGCAATAATCTTGCCAAACAGTCCACCCCTATGTAACATGAGTTGCTCTTTCTCTTGTCTCCAGTAGCAATTTTTTTTTTTTTTGGTACCGGGAATCGAACTTGGGCCCTTGTGCTTGGGAGGCAGATGGCGGAACCACTGAGCTAAATCCCTGGCCCCCTAGTAGCAATTTTTAATGGTTTGGGCCTTTGCTAATAACCTGCTTGGCACTTTCCCAGCCTCCGCTGGACATCAGGTTCCAGAATCCAATGCTGCATGTTTTAGGTGGATGATTTTGACACCTTACTGTTAGGTGTCAGTTTCTGTCTCAGTCATCTTGCTGAGGAACAAACCACTCCAAAATATAACTTTAAAATAACAATCATTTCATTACAATTCTGTGGGTCAAGAATTTGGGCAGAGTTCACAAGGATGTCTCAACTCTCTACCATACCGGGTCAGATAAGGTGGGTTTGTTGGAGCAGGAGGACTCAAGATAGTACCATATATGTCTGGGGCCTATCACTGCTTTCCAAAGGGTTGTGGGGACCACAGGATCTAAGAAGGCCTCACTCATGTTGGAGGATCCCAACTCTCCATATGGCCTTGCTTTCCATAGTTTTGATTGAAATTCCTTACGTGACCACAAGATCTCTTAAGGCCTGGATCAGAAGACATAAAGCAAGTTGGTCCAAACACTTATCTAAGGGAAGGAAAATAAATTTTATCTTTTGATGGGAGGAATGGCAAATTCACATTGCAAGAAGGCATGGGGAATTGTTATGTCATTTTTAGAATCATCTGTTATACCAAATACTTAGAAATTTGAGAGATTTACTGTAGATTAGAAGTTAATAAATGATAGCTCTTGTATGTACCTGGCTCACAGATGTGGTTCATTTGGCTTTTCCAAGTTTCAGTTTATAAAACCACATCAGTTTTTCAGCATCAAACAATTGACGATTTCATCAAAAAGGCTGTGTCCTCTGGATGAAAATAGTAAGTTGCTGTGGTATTGGGCCTGCATTACCGTATTAGTTAGAAATTGCCTGCTTTATTTACTTTCATTATCCATCTGGTTCCTGTAAGTATTTTAGTTTGCACTTTTTGTTGCTGTAGTGATTAGTTTATACATTAGCTTTTTCAGGGGCTACAATGATGCGTAAGACAGAAGAGTTTCCATTCAAACAGGCGAAGATGTACTGTAATCAACTGGACGAGTCAATAGTGTAATTATAGATGGAGATGCATTAAAGCAAGAACCTGGGATAGAAAGTTGCTAATATGTGAGTCGTGGGATGGGGATGTTTTAGATAGGGCAGGCAGGGAGGTCACTGAAGACAGGACATTGAGTGGAGACCTTAGTGTTGAGAAGCAGCCAACCATGTGTAGCTCTGGATAAAAGCATTCCAGGCAGAGGGAGGGCAAGTAAAGAGGCCCACAGGTAGGCCTGCACTTGTGTTTGGAGGAACACAAGGCCTTTGGCAGTGGATGTAACTAGGTAGAAAACATTAAGGGGGGAAAATGGTAGTAGAAGATAGAAGAGTGGGCCTAGCTGAGGTTGTAAAAGATCTCATAAGACATGGAAAGTACTTTTGGATTTTATTCTGAGTAAAGGAGTTCATTGATGGTGTGATGTCATTACTTTTTACAAAGTGACTGGCTGCTGTGCAGTGGATTCACTGCAGTGGCCAAGCATGGAAGAAGGATGGACAACAAGGGGCCTTGCAGTCTCCTGGGGGAGACAGGAATGATGGGGCCTTGAACTATAGGGTGAGAAGCGGTGGTGTATGGTGTGTACTTGAGAGAAAGAGTAGACACTCTTTTTGGATTGAAGTAGGATGCGGGAAAGAAAGGAACCAAAGCCAGCTTCCAGGTTTGGGGCTTGAGCAGTTGAGTACATGGGTGGTCTCATAGGGAGTTTTGACAGAGCAGCAAGCTTGCAGGGGGAATCAAGAGCTTTATCTTAACCATTGTTACATTGGTGGTGCCTGCTACAAAAATAAGCTTGATGATCATAATGTGCTTCTTCCTTCCCTTAGAAAATTTTGCCATTATTTAGACTGAGATACCAGCAGCAATGGGAAAACTATGTGGCTATATATTGAAAGATACAGTTGTATTTTAATGTGTAGCTGTCTAGTCAGGAATTAGGAAGTGTTTGTGAGGATTAGGAAGAACTGTGAGAACTTGACGGGGCCCTGAAATGTTGATTTGTTTTCTTTTTTTCTATTCACTTGAGTGTGGTCATAAGGGATCCAATGTAATTCATTATTTATATTTTATTGCTCTGGAGAGTTAATTCATTTTTACTGTTAAAATGGTGGCATGTGGGTGTGGTGGTATGTACCTGTAGTCTCAGCTACTTGAGAGACTGAGGCAGGAGGGTTGCTTATGCCCAGGGATTTGAGACAAGCTGGGGTACCATACCTATACCTCGTCTGCGAGACAGAGAGAGATAGACAGACAGACAGGAAATGGTGGCATGAATAGCAACCAAAATATTCTAGGAGAGCTTTCCAGAGGCTTGTAACTCTTAGAGATAAAATCATTTATCTAAGATCAGAATTGTAACTAAATAAGGCAAGATTGAGTCAAGTGAATATATTAAAGTGCTGTTTGTGAAGGATAGTAAATTTACTTTTACATTTTAGCTAACAGCTTTTTATTGTTAGCCTTGGATGCAAAATGAGATGAGATAATAGGTTTTTTGCCCCATCTCCAGAGTCACTTGGAGATAGCATTTTGACTAGATCTGCCATTCAGCTCAGCATGGCTTAGGAATAACTTATAATTTTATTTTTAAATTCCTATTTTAGAATATTATCACAAGATGGTGATAATACCACTATATTTTATTATAATGGGGTTGGGAAGAAATAATACTTTTATAAAAGGTGAGTAAATGGTTTATCGCTATCACCATTTTAGAAGATGAAAATCATTTAAACTTAAAATTCAATATATATTATTATAGAGAACATAACTGATTTAAAACCATGTAAAATATCTTCTCTCACTAATAAAATGTTCAGTTTTTCCTTCTTTGTGAAACCTTGAGTCAGAATGTACTGGTGAGTGAGGGAGTTTGTATTCCAGTGGTGTAGCTGAACCAGACAGGTCTGCAGCACAGTGGTTTATTTTTAGACCTGGGTTGCCATTTTTATCCTGCAAAAATATTCATCAGTATCTTGCTGACAAGCCATCAATTTTATAAATGTGTCACCGACCAGATTTTGTTCTTTGTCTCATATTCCCTCCAACTCTTCTTTTCCCTTTGATTTGTTTAAACAACTGTTTGGAGGAGGAGAATGTTTTTTTAAAAAATTTTGATTCATGTATTAGATAATTCAGTTCACAGATTTTCAGCATCCCACGGTTCATTCATCTATTTGCAGCTGCTTACACATCTCTGCTTATTGTCTAATAGGAAAACTGTTGAAAATCACTGAGCTGAAGGCAGGGAAAACAGAAATGTGTACATGGGAGGCTCTCTTCATGGGTCCATTCCATTTTTGGCTGCCTTCTCCAAATATATTGGGATGTGGTGGTGGTGATTGTGTGTGTGTGTGTGTGTGTGTGTGTGTGTGTGTGTGTGTTCATTTACTTATACAACAAGGGACTGGTGTTATTTTGTATGGAATAGCTCCCGAAGAGTTAAGGGTTACCATATGGCAGAAAGCCTACTGGCTTGGGTTGAAAATAAATCCATCATTTATCTTTAAATACATAGAACACAGAGTACCAGTCATTAACATGTTAGGAGACGCTCTTATCCCATTTGGCTGCTGTAACAGTATTATAAACTGAGTGGCTTATAAACAACAAATTTATTTCTCATAGTTCTGAAGGCTGTGAAGTCCAAGATGAAGCACTGGTGAATTCGGAGTCTGGTGAGGGTCAGCTTCTTGGTTAATGGATGGCGCTTTCTTCTTGTCTCCACGAAGAGGCAGATGAGCTTTCTCTGGCCTCGGAATGCCCTGTCCTCATGCCGAGCCACTTCCAAAGACCCCCACTTCCTAATACCATCACTTGGGGGTGACGATTTTAACATGTAAGTTTTGGGAGGACAAAAACCTTTGGACCATAGCAGAGATTTTTTAAAAAATTAATTTTAGATGCTCGAGTGACAAATACAACAGAAGGAAAATCCCTGCAATCAAGAGAAACCAAGGGGCTTTTACTCTTAAATATAGTACATTAATTTTTTTTATCAGTGTACATTCGTGTCTCATTTTTATGAAAGCTCAGATTTCCAAAGTAGGTTTGGTATTCACTTGTGTCTTTCTGTGGCAGTATTTACTGAGTAGGTAGAGAAGGGCCTAGTATCATATATTAGTTGCTGTAGTGGATGTTACAGTTTAGAAAACAGAATTCCTAACTTCTAGAGCTTATAGTTATTTTTAGAATAAAAGATTTCCATGTGAATACTTGACAGACATGGAGGTATAGCATTTTAGGTCAGATTTTAGGCATCGGGGCCAGAAATTTGGGTTTACAAATTATGCAAATCATTTCCTAGCTATGTTACCTTGGGTAGATTGCTTCACTTTTCTGAGCCCTAGCTGCTTCATCTATAAAATTGGTATGTACCTCAGAAGTTATTGTAAAGTTTTAAAAAAGATGATGCTTACTTAACAGTGTGCTAAAAATACCAGGTATCACTGCCTAAAACATAATAAGCCATCCTAAGTGCTGGTTAATTCATAATAACAATAATAATAATGACAGGGATGATAACAAATACTGTATTATGTGAGTATTCTGTAGTGCTTTAACACCCAGGAATGTTTTCAGCAGTAAGTAATGAATACTTGATTATGGTGGCTATCTCTGGTGAATAGATAATGATTTATTTATCAGACAAAGAAGTCTGGGGTAGGCTGGGTTGAATATTGATTATTTAATAGTTCTTATTGATAATCTGTGTGCCAAGTACTATTTTAGGAACATGAATCTGTCCGTTAATACAATTATGGCTATCCTCATGCAACTTACATTCTAATCAGGGACAGAAGAAAAAAATCCCACAACATAAAAGTTTTAGTCATTGCATGCAGAAATGCCCATTTTCAGTTACTCCATTAGGGAAAACTGGAGTTTTTTTACATGGAAACTCCATGAGAGGAAGCCCCAACAGGGAAATAGATGTAAGAAAGAATGGAGCTACCATCTCAAAATGGACTTTGGTGAGGGTGCTATGTTGTCAAGTGGTCAGGAGCAGTGAATGTAGGATTTCTGTAAGTTTTCTAAATTTAAATATTTTTCATGTTATTTTCACTTTGCATAACAATTAGCAATTAGATACTTAATAGTGATAATGCTACTATAGACTGTTTATATATCAAATGTTCCCAACACATAAAATAGTGATGTTAGTAAAACGTGGTAGCTGACACATAGGCTGACGATGTGCCCGAAACTACTCAAAGGATTTAATATTCATATCCTAGTCTCTAAGTCAAGTACTGCTACTGTTCCCATTTTCCAGGCGAGCGAATTTGGAAGCTGAGTGACTCGGAGGGGACAGTGAGGACAGAGGCAGCTGGAGAGACAGCATCTCATTGGATGATCCAGGAATAAGAGTAATGCTAATGAAGTGTACTAGGTCAATTCCCAAAAGCCCGAGCAGAGGAAGGAAGGGGACTTTGAAGGCGTGCTTCAGGTCTGAGATGACTCCTGCAGACACAGTGACTCCTGTTTACCGCAACGAGGACTTTGACCATTAGATGTGATTTGGCCCAGCGCTGTCATATTTTAGGGGCGGTGTTCCTGATGCTGAGGGTCAAGCACATACCTACTCTGCAGGCACCATTAGAATCCTTTGCCAGTGCAGTGTCCTTGTGTTTTTTACCTGGTATCTCATGAAAGAGGAATTCCTAGTTTTAACACTGGCCTTCAAATAGACTGAATTCCCAAGAGGTAGCACATTTAGGTAAACCTGGATAGCTCTCACAGAACAAATGTTATGACACGTCCTGTCTACTAAAATTTCAGTCTGAATTCTTGTACGGATTCTGTCCCAAATTAGAAACTGCCAGTCTGTCAGAATACAGGTGCAGTCCACTCTTAAAACTTGGTGGAAGGAAATAAAAATCCATAAAAATAGATAACGTGTGGGAGGGGAATATTTGCATTCCAAAGATTCTTAAGGTTTCCATTAAGTTAATTGGGGAGGCTTGCTTTGCATATGAATTCAAAGAACAGATTTTATGTATATAGTATATAAACGTGAGACCACGGTTATTACATAAAGAGTAAATTATTTAAATATGCTTTATATTAAGGACTAGTCACCATACAATGTCATGCTCATTCTGAGGAAGGGGACATTTGTGTAGTCAGATTTCTTATGACGAAAGGACAACCTGTTGTTGACTGAGAGTCCTGCTGAAGCTGAGTGTGGCCCTGTTGATCTTGTTAGACTGAGTGGCCTTTGTCAAAAGGAATAAATAGATTCTATCAGACAACATTCAACGTAAAACATTATGGTAATCCTTGTTATTTTTAGTTAGGAAATATATTCTATATAGTATCAGCTAACTCATTGAAAGTGGCTCTGTTCCATTTCAATAAAATCTAGAGTTTGGAAGGCTCCAGAAAAGACCTAGTATAGAAAATTCCCCTAGAGGGAATTTTGCTTGAACTTTGAATCCATTGGAATCTTTAGCATACTGGAGAAATAACTTGTGAATGTAAGGAATTTTGTTGATAACCATTGCTTTCATGAAACATACCATTATCTTTTAAAGCTGAGTTTTACAGCTCTGTTTCTCTAAGTACTTGGTATTATGGTAAAGCCCTAAAAACACCACAATAATTCACCCTCTCTCCAGCTTTGTATCCATTTTGATCTACGATCAGTCCCTTTTCCATACTCTTTACCCAGTATACCTCTTGTCTCACTGAGTTGAGAGAGAGGCAGTCTGTGACAGTAAATGTACACTGGGCCCCCCTTTATCTCTCAGCCCCTTTCTCTCCAGAAGTGGAAGAGGAGGTTTGGTTCTCTTTTTATTTGTTTCATTTCTAGAAAGCTAGAGTTTCAGCGGTTTTCTGTTCTAGGCTTTTAACTGTGAATCGAATTGAACAGACATCGATGTGGAAGTAACCACCCAGGAATTCTCAGGGTTTAACTAGCTTCACACTTGCAGAGTATAATTTTAAAATTTAAATTTAAAATTTAAAAGCATTACACAAGAAATACATTTGTTTATTATAGAAAAATTAGAAAACACATCTAAGTAAAAAGAAAATAAAAACTATTTCTATTATACATAGAGGTAACTACCACCAAGTTTTGGTTTATGTATGGTCTTTTAGGTTCTTTAGATTTTTTTCAACACATGCACACATACCCACACACACATACACGTATACACACACATGTGAATATTTTTTTAAGACCCCAAATGACCAGTAGTTATTCCTACTACTGCCTTTGAGAATTGGCTTTTTTATGAGCCAGATTATTGGTCCGCTTCTTTTGGATAATCATTAGGTAATAGTTATTAGAAATTCCAAGGGTCCTCAAGAGAAATAAACGTTGGTAAAACAAAAATAGTCAATTTTCCTCCACACAATGTTGCTCCAATTTGTTTTTACTTGGCAATCTATCATAGATAGCTTTCACTGCCAGTAGCTATCCTCTGAAGCCATGATTCTTGGTGGCTATCTTTTGTTCCATTTTATTGATATGCTGTGCTGTATAGTATACATATGCCATATGTATCATTGATACGGATATTCTATAGATTGGTAAACATGTGCCAAAGTATATACTATATGTGCTATATATATGTACTCATATATACTCATACATATTTTCTATAATTATGTATTATAATTTAGTGGTCCCTTATTGTTGGATAGATTCAGTTTTGCTATTGTAAGCAATGTTGCTGTACACCAGCATCTTTAAAGGCCATGTTCATTCTGAATAATGAAAATGGAAAGGCAATAAACTATTAAGTTAGTAAGGGCCAGTGGATGGCATAGAAAAGCATGACATTTAAAGAATTGTTTCAGGTGCCCTTGTATCTTCAGGATCAATGACCAAATAAGAAAAACAGGGACAACTGAACATTAATTGAAATCTAATACTGAATTTATAAGTTCAGCAGTGTCTAACCCTGTGAGGAATTGAAGTTGTTTTCAAAACGCTAAGTAGCAGATTGTTTTAATTTCCAACATACCTGCAAGGTAGGTGAGTAGGTCAGTAACCAACGTAACTGTCACTTCAGGCCTCAGAGAACTTGTTCTCTCTCTCAGAGCTCTAGTCCAGATATTGAAACTTTACTAAATAATTTACTTTTGAAACTTGCACTAGAGACCAGTATGTTTCTACAGTGCCTTTGTAGAATAAAAAGAGATGTAAGTTGGGGGCAGGGATTTGGCTCAGTAGTTTTGCCACCTGCTGCGCAAGCAGAAGGATCTGAGTTCGATCCCTGGCACCAAAAAAAAAAAAAAAAAAAGAGATGTAAGTAAAGTGTTGTCATCGAAGAGGACCCAACATTGTTTATTTACTTATTTATTTATGCAGTGCTGAGGATGGAACCCATGGCATTGTGCATGTTAGGCAAGCTCTTCACCACTGAGCTATACCCCCAGCCCAAGATTACATTTTAGATCAACATTTTGGGAGAGGTAGCTTCTTGAATTGAGGAAAGTTGACTTCCTTTGATTCCATTTTTATTCCAGACAGAGATAGTTGCTACCAGTGCTTCCATACAGAGCTACCTGCTACCCACCCACTGCATCTGGGAAGGGTAGCTTACCCATGAAGTTGGACAAGACAGACTTCAGATGACAAGGAGAAAATTATTTCACTGGTCGTTAGCACTTTCACCAAAGTTTCACAGGAGAAATAGAGGTTATAGAAATGAGGTTTCTGTTTTTCCTGTTAACATCTATAGGAGAAAAGTTGAAAATAAAAGAATTTTTTTATTAAATTCCTAGTGTTCTGACTTGAATTTTGAAGGTGAGATAGCTATTGGCTTATTATTTTCAATCATCGCTCTGACCTGACCTGCACTGTTTGTAGAACTTGTGGATGTATGGTTTTAAAAAAAATCTGTTATGTTTTTATTTTAGAAATTAAAGGTGAGTGAGAAGCCATTATTGCGACTTATAGTCATTACAACCAGGGAATCATAGGAGCTTTCTTGGCTGTTCATTAGTCGGAGGCCCAGAGTGCTAATTACTGGTCTAGATTCATTTAGTGAGCAGAACTGGGACTAGGAACATGGGTTTCCTGCTGGTCAAGCCTCTACTATTTTCTGTAGAAAATAATCTCTGTAACTGAGCGAAGGGTGTTGGATTATATTAAGCTCCTTTAGAAAGATTTGGTTAGAAACAAACTTCCTTGAGTGCTCACTCTGAAACGTGATAGTTGTTAGGTTGCTTAGCATAATTGTATCCGCAGTCTTGGTTTTCCTCAAAAGTGGAAAGAGGATCCAGCCAGATGTTCTATAACACAAAGGGATTGTGTTGAGTACTCATGGTTTTGGCTTCTCAGGGATGAGATAAAAAAATTACGTGAAAACAGATGAACATTCTCCTTTCCTTCCCCAAGTCTGTTGTTGGTATTACTATGAATTATTTCAAGGTGGAGATGCATAGTAGATTGTTTACCAGGCTATCTTTTTGGGACTGCTGTTTTGACATTCTTGACCAGGTCTGAGGCTTGACAAGTAGATTGATTTGATTTCCCCTAGGTGTAAGGTTCATTCCTGGGAGTATGGGAGGCCTCTTTGGACATAACATTAAAATACATGCCTTTAGGGAAGTGGTTAATGCTTACAGAAAAAGTGATTATTTATTAGATGACTGGTTCAAAATAGAGCTAGTATGTTTAATCATGAGATATGTCAAAAGCTGATATTTCTTGTTTTGTGCTATAGACTTCAAATTTGGACTTGTTGAAGTAACTTTAAGCCTGTAGCCATTTACTGAATGTAAATATCCTTCATAGGAAGAGAGAGAATATTGTGGTTTATGTTAAGCATTAAATAATTGCACAGACTGAACAGTTGCCATTTAAATGTTAACTATACCATGTTAAGAAAATTTTAAAAGGATTATATAACTCATCAGAGATAGGATCTCAAAACTATTCCATCAATTTGCTCTTTTCCTTGGTGTATTTCATGGTCTAATTAATTGTTAGTATTAAGAACCAGATGAAAAGTCAGGGAACTTTGATTCTATTTGTTTGCTTCTAGATATTTTGAACTTGTGCACATTATTTAGCCTTTCTTAACAGGAAGATTAGCCAGGGCTTTGATATCCTAGAAAGCAAATAGCTAGCCACATTGAACAATTGTTGTCTGTAAATCCTAGAAGGTCATGTGATAGGATGGAGAATACAGAAATCGTATTTCCATGTGAGGGGTAACTTGGGAACAATATGGAGCTGATTCCCTGGCGTATTCTGTTTGGGGAAACACCTGATGGACTGGCTTGGGTAGAGTTAAAAGGTTGGTTAAGGAATAGTGAAAAATAAGGTTGGATTGAGTGTTATCGATTAATGAGGAAGAGATCCTTGAGAGTATTTGTGTACGCACAATACTTTATTCCCAAATGTGATGGTTATGGATAGTTCTGAGTTTAGAAGGCAGTATTTTATTGTGTAGTAGATTTCATGTTCTGGTGATTAGATTTAGGATGATTGAGTATTGGCAAGTCATTTAACCTCTCTGAGATTGTTTCTTCATCTGTAAAATTAGATAGCATAAGAAGGTCTTATTTATAACCCTCAGAGGGTTGTCTAGGCAGCTACTGGTGGTCCCTCATATAGTATTGAGACTTAAAAAGGTAGAGCCTATAAAGTATCTGCTGTTGTGTTTGGCATATGTGAGGTACTCAGTAAATTTAAATACATGCAAAAGGGCTCTTCCACCCATAGGAGTAATCCAAACTTGGGTTCCACTGTATGGAGTAGTGTAAATTGAATGATATGTTGATGTTTGCCTTCAAATTTATTTATTTATTTATTTATTGGTACCAGGGATCGAACTAGGGACCTTGTGCTTTGGCAGGCAGGCGGCAGAACCACTGAGCTAAATCTCCGGCCCCTTTTTGCCTTCAAATCTAAAGGATGACACAGCAAGAGATATAGCAATTTCCTTTCCTGATCTGGCCCTTGGTAAAAAGCTAATCTTTATAACTTATAAAAATGGATTTTAGGGCCAGGGATTTAGCTCAGTGGTTTCACCACCTGCTGCGCAAGCGCAAGGACCCGAGTTCGATGCCCCGTACCAAAAAATAAAAAGGTTTTAAAAAAAATTGTGGTCAAATTCTGGTCACATGAAATTAACCATTAAACATTTTCAGGTGCACAGTTTAGTGGGATTTAGTACATTATCAGTGTTGTACAACCGTCACCTCTGTTTAGGTCTGAAACATTTTCATCACCCCAAAAGAAAACACCATATGTATTAAGGCAATTACTCCACATCCTTTGCCCCTGGCCACCACTAATCTGCCTTCTTTCCTTATGAATTTACCTATTCTAGATGTTAAGTGACCTTTTGTGCCTGGCTTCTTTTACTTAGCATGATGTTCATATATAAAGTTCATCCACATTGTACCAGTATTGGTACACCATTGTGTACCAGTATTTCATTCTTTTTTATGATCAAATAATACTCCATTATATGGATATACCGCATTTTGTTTATCTCTTCATCGTTGATGGATATTTGAGTTGTTTCTACCTTCTGGCTATTGCCAGTAGTGTTGCTACAAACATTTATGTATAAGTTTAAGTATGCCATCTTCACCAGCACTTTGTTATTTTCCATTTTTGAAAATTATGGACAACCTAGTTTGTCATTGTGCTCTTGATTTACATTTCTCTAATGATTTTGGTCTTGTTTTTTCATGCACTTGTTGACCAATTGCACGTCTTCTTTGGACAAATGCCTATTCAAGTCTTTTGCCCATTTTCCAATTGGATTGTCTTTTTGTTGTTGAATTGTAGGAATTCTTTATAAATTTTGGATTCTGGACTTTTATTAGATATGATTTGCAAATATTTTTCCCATTCTGTGGGTTGTCTTTTCACTTCCTTGGTAACAGTCCTTTGATGTACAAGAAAGTTTTACTTTAGATACAATCCGTGTAAAAGGACTGAGACAGTGGAGATTAACTAGCCTCTGCTAAGTGACAGGGGATTTGAACTTGGACTTGAACCTCACTGGTCTGTGTTAGTAACACATGTTGTTAACCATTTTTCATAGTGAATTTATACTAAAAATACAGGAAGAGCCTAAACCTTTTCAGAATGGGGTCTCAGTGGCCCTGTGACTCAGAAGTGGTAACTCTTGTTGCCATTCAGAATTCCTACTCAGGAGACCCTTCAACTTTACCCTCACAATATGAGTATTTCCAAGAAAGCTACAAAGCAGTTTTTAGTCTACTTAATCATGCTGAAGCATGAGGATTGATAGCCTTTTAATTCTCCTACAAGGGTTTGCATATTTAAAAAGGATGTGGCATTAACTAAAATGGATCATTATTTGGAAAGGTCTTCCGTTAACCAAGTAAAGTGAAAAAGTCCGGCAGCAGGTATTTTTGGGTAATAGGGCCACCAGAAGGAACCACAGGCCCTGGCCTGGAAGTGGACTCAGGGGTTGATTCACTGCCTTGAGCAGATTCTGCTTTTCACAGCTTCTTGCTCTCGTCTGAACCCATAGATGCTTTCAGTGTGTGTTTGTTTGGGTTGGTTTGTGTTGTTTTTAAGTGGCAAGCTGTAAGTACAGTTTCTGGTTGGATCAGGAGAAGGTAGTGTGGAGGGTGAGGGTAGAAGAGGGTGCTTAGGGGAACCTGAAAGGACTGAATGGCAAGAAGGGGACTCTGTTGGGCAGGACTTTGGTAAACTGGACATTTTCTTTCTGTAGTCACCTATGGCACTTGCAGAAAGATCTGTACATCCCCAAGCCAGGAGGGTGTGGGAAATGCCCACATGTTTGCGTGAACTTACATTTTCTGTCAAATTATTTTGTATTGAAATATGAGTAGGAGAATAAGTTAGAGTTGCCTTTTCTTATTTTGCATCGCTTCACTGTTTCTCTTTAATAAAAATGTGGGAAGTTGCTGCTGTTGCCTTCTCTTCTTCGTTCTTTGTTAAATATGAGCTGGCATGTGTTAGACTGTGTTAGCATTTGCTCTCAGGGACTTTGGTGGTTTCTAAATTCAGCACAGCTAAGCTTGTAGACTGTTTGCTTGAATCAATTGAGACTGCTATTTTTAGCAACAAAAGGGAATTGAAATAGCAATTTTCTTTCCATGTAATGGATCCCCAAGAGGAATACTGATGCAAGCTTTCTGTCATTTTTCTATTTCTTCCCCTTTCCCCCAAGCACTCAGAGGAAAGGCAGGTGTCATGGTTTGCAGCAGTATTAATCTTTAATCAATAGAGTGTTTTCTGCATTCAGGTGTTCAGGGAGGAAAAAGGAGTCAGAAAAGGAAACTGCTTGAAATAACTATGCTCTTATGCATGGGTTCTGCAGTCAGAATTGGGTGGGTAGTGGCAGGGAATAGACAGAGGAGCTAAAAATAGTGTGTTTGCTTCCAGTGTTCCTCTAGTCTATTTTTGATGTTTGATTTTGATAAGGTTGATTGGCTTCTTAAAATAGCTGTTCCTGGCAAGTTGAGGACAAAGAGTAGAATATTTTTACCCTACACAAACTAAAGTGTTTTTGTTGACTGTATAAAATCTGGAAGTGGAGCCCTGGTCAGTTGCCAGTATTTTACATAATCTGTAACAAGCTAGACACTCCTGGATGCCAAGTTGGGATATTCCTTATAGTTGTCACTTTCCCTCTTCTCAAAGCCTTGCAAATTTGGGTTCTGGTGTTATATTTATCTGTGAAGACATAAGCCTTTTTAAAAAAATCTCCTTTTCCCTTCTCCCTTCTTTCCTTTGCTACCTCAATTCTACCTGTGGCCATCATATGACTTCCCCAGCTCTCAGAGTCACGGGTGATAGCCTTTGCTCTTTTCTGCGTACTACTGAAAGCTACCTTAACTTACCCACTTCCTCCATAGCAGAATGCGATCTGAGGACCCCCAGTATCAATTGAAGAAGCAAATCTTAGTGACCCAAAAATAGTGAACTGTCACTGCTTGGGTAATTTAGCTTCCTTTACTAAACCATGGTACTTAATTGCTTAATCCTGTTCTGGACTATTGCACTTCATACCACCCTAGCACATTATGAGCAAAGTGGTTCTCTCCAGCATTGAAAATCAACTCATTTCCAGGATATCTACAGAATCCTTTGAAAGTATCTTTCTACAGGTTCATCATAAATAAGTTAAACTTCTCTCACATTTTTGAAAATCTCATTTTAGATAATTGATTCTGGGTTGATGTCAAGAGGGGCTGAAGAATATATGGGGTTGTGCATATATATATATATATATATATATATATATATATGTCCATCTATATATATATGTGTGTCCATATAGATATAAGGATTGGATAAAGCAATGAGTAGCATTGTAAGAGGCAAGTTTTCCATTTATGATCTTTCATTCAGCAAAATCTCATTAATCATCTGCTTTTTGCTAGGCACTGTCCTAGCAGTCAGACTGTGGTTGCCAGACCTGCCTCCGTGGAAACCTGTGTGATGGTTTTGTGTTTTTTTGGTACCAGAGATTGGACTCGGGTCCTTGGGCTTGCGAGGCAGGCGGTGCAACCACTGAGCTAAATCCCTGGCCAAATAGAATTTCTACTTTTAGTTTTTTGTTGTTACTTTTTTTTTTTTTTTTTTTTTTTTTGGTGCCAGAGATCAAACTCAGGTCCTTGTGCTTGCGAGGCGGGCAGCACAACCACTGAGCTAAATCCCCAGCCCTGGAAACCTGTGTGATGAATGCCATGAAGGGAAGTATAGAGTCCGGATGAGTAGAGAGATATGAGGTCCCTAGTTAGTCTAGCAGTAAAAGAAGGGATAATGGGAGAGATGTTCAAGGGAAGACCTCAAGAATATAAGGAAACACTAGTAGGAGCTTGTCTCTATTTGTGCTGCTCTAACAAAATACTGTAGATTGGGTCATTTATAAGGACATTTATAAATTTATAAAGACATTTATCTTCAGTGCTGGATACTGGCGAGTCCAGATCAAGGTGCCAGTAGATTCTCTTGAGTGCCCTGCTTCCAAGATGGCGATTTGTTGCTGTATCCCTGGAAATCAGTGTCCTCACGTGGCAGAAGACAGAAGGTCAGGAAGGCTGCACAAATGCTGCATGCAGTGTGAAGCTTGTCCTTAAGGGTCTTAATTCCACGCACAAGGGAGGAGTTTTTATGACCTAAATACTTCTTAAAGGCCTTACCTTTTGTGTGTGTGCATGTATGTTACTGGGGATTGAACCAAGGGCTTTCACACTGAGCTACATCCTCAGCCCTTTTTTTTGGGATGGATTCTTGCTAAATTGCCCAGGCTGGACTGGATTTTGGGTTCTTCCTGCCTCTCTCAGCTTCGCGGGGTGCTGGGATTACAGGTATGCACCACCATGCCCAGCTCTGGGCCTACTTTTTATTATCATGTTGGTCATTGAGTTTCAGCACCCAAATTATGGAAAGGAGAAATTCAAACTGTAGAAGGATGTATACTGGGGGTAAAAGGAACATTTGTGAAGAGAGTGTGTTACCTGGAGGAGCAGGAATCATTTAAGTGTGACTGAGGCAGAAGGTGGTGGGAGGTACGGTCACTTCATAGAAGACCTGGTGCAGAGTAAGGGTGCTGGGAAGCTACTGCAAGTTTTAGGCAGGGAGATGATGTTCAGAGTTGCACTTTGCAGTGCTCACTTTGGCTATAGTGTGCAGAATGCATTGGAGAGGAGTAAGGATGGTATCGGGCAAGTGGATTAGAAGGCTTTTGCACTAGTTCTTCTGGGAGATGAATGATGGGAGCTTCAGGTGGTGGCAGTGGGAGGAAGAATGGATTGGTGTTTCAGGTTTTCTGTAACTAGCAATAGGGAAACATTGTCACTCCTTGGAGAGGAATGAGATCGACTGTGCAGGATGAATTGAATGAGAAGGGACTGAAAGGTTCGTTGCACAGGTCACATTGTGTGTAGGGGTGATAGCTTGGATTGGGGTGGTAGTTGTGAGAATTAACTGGATAATACTGTATCAATGATGTACCTTGAGCAAATATTCTTATAATGATGTAAATAGTATTTTGTTTTCATAATTTACTGATGTTTTACTCTTGCTTTTATGAGCAATAGATGTTTATTTTTCACTCACTTTATGGACTAGAGCTTTTGTATATGTTTGATTCTCTGTGATAATGAGTAAAGAGAAGGAAATGATTGGTTTAAAAGTGGCGTGGTAATTCAGTGGTGTCACCAGGGACCTTGATCCCTCTGAGGCTTCTACCCTTATGGGTGCTTCATGGTTCAAGAGACTGCTGGGTCTACAACTGTCACTTCAGAATTGGCCAGAGGAAGGGCAAGAAAGGGGCCTGTCTCTGCAGTCAGCTGCCTTTACAAAGCAATCTTTTTAAAGCCCTTCACAACACTGCTTGCATTTTTTTCCCAGAATTTATTCAGATAGCCACACCTAGCTGCTTTGGAAGTTGGAAAATAGAGATTCCCAGAAATAAAGATTCCAGAACACAATATGCTGAGCTGAAAACTATTTCCTTTTGCAAAGAAGGAAGGAAAGGGAGGTTATTAAGGAAGGCAACTAGGCTCTGACAGACACGTGCATTTGACCCACAAAGTGTGGGTGCTGAGGGTAGTTTTTGTACTTTGTATCTCCTCGTTAGTGTGGCTGTGAATTCTTAGTTTTTTCATTTAAAGAAATCACAAAAACCACATAGTACTTCTAATATGGATGACTTGGAAGATAGTCATTGTTTGATTTTATTGAAAGTTGGTCTGTCAGGGTAGGAAAGCTTAGATCACTGTATACCAAGAGGTGATCTTAGTTACTACATTGATGAATCTTTTAAAATCTATCTATTGGCTGGGGATTTAGCTTGGTGGTCCCGGCGCCTGCCTCGCAAGCGCAAGGTCCCAAGTTCAATCCCCGGTACCAAAAAAAATCTTTCTCTATCTATCTATCTATCTGTCTATCTATAACTGAAGTTTAACAGATGACTTGGTTATGTTGGTACGTTATTGCAAATACATTACCTACCATGGATCTTGAATCTTTCTCTCTCTCTATATATTTTTATACTATTTCTTTTACTTGAAACTGATGGTATTTTACAGGAATCAAATAAATAGTAATCAGCTGTCAAGTTTTCTGTTATATTTGAGAAAGAATGATCTGTTTTAAGCAAGTATTGAGTGACCTTTAGAAACACTGATTTTGGGGAAGTTAGGGTAGACCAGGAGTTTGCTGGCTCAGTTTACACCATTGTTCCATGCATAATAGGAAAGGACTTCTTTTGAAAGGCAATGCATATACATGGTTAAAAAATGCAAATGGTAAAAAGAATAAAATAATCTCTTTTCTTTCTCTAATCTTCTAGAAGCAACCACCAACACACTTGATTTAAGGTGGGTATGCTTTGGTTAGCTTCCTAAACTTGATGAAGTGTTGACTCCCCAGAGAATGTCATCTTCATAGGCAGAATCACACTATTATTTTGTAAAAATAAAAAATTGTTGAACTTGATTGAAAGATTTTCTATACTATAATAGCTACTATCTCCACCACTATTGATGGAAGATAATGTAGCTTTAAGGCAAAGCATATGTCTTTAAAAGTAAAGGCAAGACAATCCTTATTTTCCTGCTTCACCCCCCATCTTAAATAAATTTTATTTTTTCCACATTCATAGAGTAAAATATTTTCTTTTTATAACTGGCTAAAGTTGACTTGGTTTTGTTGGTACGTTATTGTAAATAATGGGGAAATGATTCTTGTTCCTTGATGCTCAGCCATTGTAGTGCTACTTGTACTGTTACCAATTTTTTTTTTAAATACCCCAACTGGTTCCCTTTGGAATTATGGAAACAATAACAAGCCCAAGTGCTGATTGAGAGTAAAGGAGACTTTTATTCTTGTCCAAGAGTAGGAGAAGTGGGAAATAAACTTGCAAATCACCAACCCATTGGAATCTGGAACATTATAGATATATAGCTAAAGAAATGAAGGGCAAAGATAGACTAATAGAGGGAAAGAATATTAATTTGGGGGGATGGGCAGAGATTTTCTGGAATTTGGGAATCTACTCTTCTCACTGCTTTTATAATTCTTTCCTGTCATTGTCATGGAAGTCGTCAACTGTCATGACAGTGGGAAATGTGTCAGTTAGTATGCAGGGGGGATTTATGGAAGGTCTGGAGGCTACTTTGACAGCCATCTTAGATCCAGGTGGTGGTCGGCCTGACTGAAAAGAGTCTCTAGGCTCCACTCCTGTTCTCACAGAGAGACAAGGTTAGGCCAAGAAGAAACTAGTCAGATCATGCAGACACTACTGTAGAGGTAGGGAGGAAAAACTGTGGGTTTCCCATTTTATTTTTTAATTCTTTGTTCCCATAAATAATTTTTGTACTTCTCTGTTTTCTCAGAAAAAAACCTTACTTATCACACAATATTTAACTTTTATGTAACTGTGCAGCATTAGATTTGGTTGTGAGATGTTAGAAAATTGGAAAAGTGATATTTTTTATCTAAAAAAATCACAAGGTAAATGTTAAATATCTGTATACTTCAGTCATTGTTTCTGCCAAATATTATAAATCCCAATTATTTGTCTTTCTTTTTTTGGTACCAGGGATTGAACTCAGGACCTTGCACTTGCGAGGCAGGCAGCAGCATCACTGAGCTAAATCCCCTGCCCTTAAATCCCAATTATGAAATGAGTGATTTATAGAAATAAAATGCTCGAAGTGGATCTTATATGTCACCACATTCTCCATAGTCATGCATGTAATAGTTTTGAGAGACAGAAAGAGCGCGCGCGCGCGCCAGAGAGAGAGAGAGAGAGAGGTTTGTAGTGAGTGCTGAGGATCATGCCCAGGGGCTCTTACATGCTGGGCGGTGGCTCTGCCACTAAGCTACACTTATGAAAGCCAAATCTCTGCGAAGTCTGTCCAGTACCTCATTCTCAACAAAAGTTAGTCTACTTTAGTATAATATGTTTAAGAGGACCCTTAGTGTTTTCAGTTTTAAAATGACCAAGTAATAATGCTTTTGGCCTTTGATCTCTTGCATTTCCTCTCTAAAAATTTGAAGAATGGGAAAAGGAAAGCTCCATCTGGATGACACTAGGAAACATCTGTCATCCATCACCTGCAGTCATGACAAATGAAGGTAAAGGAGTGGTAACCAGCTTCACAGAGCAGTTGCCTGTGTGCTCATAGAGGGGACACGCACCTTTGTCCTTTGGACCTCAGTATAGCACAGGCATTGGACATGTCAGGTGTGGGGCTGGGCATGAGCCAGATGTGCTGGAGGCTCAGAGAAGTTGGGTGGAAGAGGGGAAAGATCAGAGGTTGAGGAAAAGTTTAATCAATTCAATAGCTGCCTGTCCTGAGCACCCTTAAAATAGAATAAAGGACGTGAACAGATTAGGTGGCAGATACTGTCTTTTGAATACATGGTTTATTCACACATCAATCCCCACAATAGACCCCTTACTCTGTAAGGTACACACAAGCAATTAGAAGGTCCTGATCCTGGTCACTCATATGAATATGAGACCAAATCGAGTCCAACTCATTGAACAGAAGTTCAGGTCCAATTCAAGGCAGGGTGGGAGAGTATATCGCTCTCCAGTGGAGTGGCTGCAGAGTCTTTCCCTTGCTAGTGTACACAGCCTGTGAGCAAAACTTAGCCATGCCTTGGAGACAGTTGCATCTGATTAACAGCTCTTCCATTCTTCCTTATATGTGGTTTTTGTGGTAATCTCCACTTGTCTTACCTGTTGCTCCAGCTATAGTAGTCAGGCCATCTGTTCCTGGGTGTAACCAGTCAGCTTCTTTGGGTGCTGCTTTCTTAGAGTTCTTGAAAACTGCCCACCTCAGCTGCCAGTACACTGTGAAGTCATTGCATACTTGACACAACCAATGCCATGTTCCTTACACTGTTCACCTGCTCAGTGGTCAGAAGACTGGACATAGTGAACGCTTTTAAGAGTCCCAGAGAAAAGACAGATAATGAGTTTTGTGGATTCTCCAGTTTGTCTCTTGACTGTCCTTAGTGAAGTCCACAGTCTAATCACCTCATCTGTGCACTCCTTAGCAACATTTTAATTCCTCTGAGACAAGTCAGGCCCAACAATCAAGAAGGAACTTAGAGGAAGCAGAATGTAAGGAGAAGAAATATAAATATGTAAACAAATTGTAATTACTAACCTCCTCCGGTAAGAGAAGATAATGGATCTGTAATAACAGCATAGTAAGAGAGAAAACAACCAGAATAGAGACGAGTTCTTCAAGATTGAAAATTGACAACCCAAATTTTAAAAATCAATAGAAGAACTTCAAAGATTAAGTTGAAAAGATTTACAGCAAAGTAGAACAACAAAAAAAAATTAAGATTAATAGAGAAAATGTTAAGTCCAAATTCTGATTAATAGCATCTATAAAGAGGGAAGATATTATCAAAGAATTAACATAGAAACTTCCTAGAATTGGAGGTCATGAATTTTACAGCCCATTAATGCCTGGTACCCACTGGTAGAAAAACACCTACTCTGAGGTGTATTACCATGACAGTCTTAGAGTAAGTAATAACCCTAAAATCCCAGTGATGACAAAGAGGTTCCTTACAAATGGTCTGAAATAAAAACAGTGAAGCACTTTAAATAATGTCCATGCTAGAAGATGATGGGGAATACTCTAAAATGTTTTGTTACAAATGAATTCTATACCCAGTTATACTATAATGTGTGAGGGATGAATATAGATTTAAAAATAGATATGCAGAATACATGATGACTAAATACAGTATGATGATCCTGGGTGGACTCCTAGAACAGAAGCAAGACATTCGGTAATGACCAAGGAAATCTGAATAAGATATGGGCTTTAGTTAGTTGCTTCAATATTGGTTCATGAATTGTGACAAATGTACCAGAGTTATGTCAGATGTCAGGAATAGGAGAAATTGCACTTGGAGTGCAAATAATATTGTACTGTCTTCACTTTTTGTTTTTTGGTAAGTCTAAAGGTATTGTAAAGGTTAGAATCTTATTTTAAAAATTGTTTACAAAAATGTGTCTCCATACATTTCATGGGTATAGGCAGATGTGTTCCACCGTACTGAGGAAACAGAACAAGATCTACAAATAAATGGCTTCACCATAGAGAGGCCGAGAGGATTCTAAGATGATGTTCCAGGGGGTTGGGAGAATGGCCATTCCAGGTGGGAGCAGGAGAAAAGCTGGGGGTCCCTGAGAAGAAGGGACTCTAGGAAAAGGAATGGGTTGATTGTGTGGAAACTGTACTGAGGTTGATAGAGTATGGGGGAATATTCAAAAAGAAAACTGCAAATGGAAGAGCAAAGCATTTTGTGTCCAGGAGAGATATAAAGTTGACTGGAAATGAAACACAATTATAGTCTACCATTTGGCTCAGTAGTGAATCATACATTTATTTGGCCACAATAATTGCATAACAGAATTTGAGTAGATCTTGTGTCTGGATCCTGAGAGGGAGAGTAAACCCTTGGAATTTCCTGAATGATAGGAGTGTCTTTAGTAAGGGCTCTGGTAGTCTGCTGATGAAATGACTCATAGTGGAAAAAGATGGGGAATGGTCATGCCAGAAAGATGTGGGATTAGAGGTTGAGGCTTTGCTATTAACCTCCCCTCCCAGCACCTGGGCAGGGGAAAAAGGCTAGAGATTGTGTTCTTTCCTGTGATCCATGATTTATTCAGTCCAGCTTTTGTAATGAAACCTGATTACAGCTCTGGAGTCAGGCTGGGTGGAGTTTCCTGGTCAGTGAAGACAGCCATGTACCGGGAAGGTGATGTGCCTGTCCTGGTTCCATGCCCTGAGGAGAAGGCATGGAAGCTTTGATCTTATCCTATGTGTCTTTTCTTTTGGTTGGTCTTGATTTGCATTCTCTAGAATAAAACTAACCGAAGTTATCCTGAGTTCTGTGAATTGCTGTAGCGAATTATCAAGCCTAGGGGGATTGTATGAAAACCCTCAAACTTGGAGCCAGTAGGTCAGAAGTGTAGGTAGCCCGGGGACCTCTGAACTAGGCATCTGATGTGAGGGCAGTCTGGTTAGAGACCATTCTGGTGACTGGTAACTCTATACTGTCTTGATGGTTAATGTCAGAATTGATGTACACTATTCAGCTATGAAAACACAGTTGACAGAATGTTGTGATACAACTTCATTGGAAGGATGGGGAACAAGAAAGGAGTAGAAATTCTCATCAAGTGTGAGCCAATAAGTAAGGCACAGCTCATCAATCAGGAGGTAACAGTGTAAATGTAAGATTCAGAACATAATAGATATAAGCAGAAGAAAAGACAAAAATAATTGCTTCTGGAGATGGACTGTGAGGGCATAGAAAGCTGTTGTAAAACAGTGCTGTTGTTTAGTTTAAACCTTTTCCAACTCCGTTATTTTTCTAGCTATGCATGTATTACTTTCATACATATACATATATATATATATATATATATATATAACATTGATTTTTAAAAGAAGAAACTTGATTGTAGGTTTGCAGTAGTTCATTCAGGAAAAAATTTGGACACTTGGATGTGTGCAGATAGGGTATACTGGCAATGTTCTTGGGGCAGTACTTGTAAGGAAGTGAAGGAAACAGCTGAGCAGAGGGAGAAGTGAAACCGTGCAGTGGGTGTGGCAGTGGTCATAGCTGATGCCATTGGAAGCTTTGAACCTGGGATGGCCCTTCAGAAATGCCCAAGTGAGGCTAGGGAGCCCACCCCAGGTCCCTGAGTGTAGGCCGGTCATTAGATATGTGCTCCCAAGGGTGGTAAAGCAGCTCCTTGTGGCTGAGGGCAGTTATGAAAGATACTCAGTCATGAGGTGAGCAAGGAGCACTCTTGGCAAGAGAGGACCGAGCACTTCGGTGCTACAAGGGAGGATCTGGCTGGTTGTGTCAGGTTTCCATTACTGTAACAACCCAAGATAATAACTTTATAAGGAGGAAAGTTAATTTTGCCTCATGGTTTTGGAGGTTCCACTCCATGTTTGGGTAGATTCATTGCTTCTAGGCTTCTGGTGGGAGGGCAGCACATCATGGAGGGGCACCTGGCATAGCCAACCTGCTCATATCATGCTCAGATATGAGGAAGAGGGAGTGGCTGGTGTCCTACCACTGTATCCCCTGCAGGGCCACACCCCCAGTGACCAAAAGACCTCCCGCTAGACCCACCTCCCAATTATGCCAAGCTTGAGACTAAGCCCTTAACACGCAGGCCCTTGGAGGGCATACCAGATCCAAACGGTAGCACCAGTGCACTAATACTGCCCACTACTAATTCTAAAAAACTGGAGAATCCAGAAAAGGAAGACTTTATATCCATTAGGCAAATTTTAGGTCCTCTAGTCCTGGCAGATTCAGGGCTGTCAAGGACTGGTTTTAGTTTTAAAGTATGCTATGCCATCTTAGGTCAGCCTGGGATTGACGGTTTTATAAACAGAAAAACACATAGCAGAATTTCTGTATTCTTTTAAAATTATTCCAGCCAGAAATCATAGATGCAGAATATTGAATGACTGTACTATAGTTTAATTCTTGAGCATATTCTTGTTAAGGGATTTTAAGCCCCTAAAGTGAGAAATGTAATAATATTGCCATCAGTTCATTGCTGTAAATATATTTGTGGTTTGCTCCAATTGTAGGCTTGGACAGAATAATCTGGTTACATGAGACTTTGTAAATAGATGGGTGAGTGGCTGAGAGGTGTTTAACACAGGACAGTATAAGATACTCTACTTAGAAAGTAAAGACCTTTGGGAAGCCAGGTTCTCAGGAAAGTAGTCTTAAATCTTGTGTGTTTTTGCAGTTTAAAAGACTAAACTAACTGCTGAGTGTCATGCATTCAGCAGATGTCCACTGAGCACTGCCTTGTGCACATCACCTAGCAAGGAGCCTAGCATCTGATGGAAGAGTAAAGCCATGTAGATGTAAGGAAATACAATTCAAGATGGAGAGGTAATGTGCCATAAGCCATAAGGCTGTGTAAAGTGCTTGTGGGAGATTAGAGAAGAGAGAGGTCACTTTTGCTTGGAGTGATCTGGAACAGAGCAGGTGGTAGAGCTTGAACAAGGCTTTGGAAGTCTAAGGACAGGAGTTAGGTTGTGCGATCTTGGAGAAAACAGAAAAGTTTATTGAGAGAATGCAAAGGAGAAAATTGAAAACTATGTTTTTCTTTCACTTCTGAAGCATTAGTAAGTCAGTAAGAGGGCACAGGATAAAATTTGGATCCCTGCACCTCCAGAAACACTCCAGAAACATAGTGTTCCAGGCGATGAAACATTATAGAAAAGGGACTATTGCCTCGATCATGAGGGTGGAGGAGTCTTCATATGATGCTAACTTTTATATAGCTGGGTTCTACAAAAGATGTTTAAATCTTTAATGATGTTTCTTACGTGCACAACTTCAATGACAAAAACACATAGGTTACTTTTGGAAAATGCTAGGGAACTGTTTTTTGTTTTTTAACTGATAAAGGTAAAAAACCTCAAATCTTTATTTTGTAATCCTGTACAAACTATATATCTTGGTGACCAATTAATAAGAATGAATTCTCTTTGGAAACATTCCAGCTAGTAGATAAAGATGAATGATTGAATTCCAGTTCGAATTCCTAGTGAATAACGGATCTCAATAGTAATCATGAATGGCTGCTAATATAACAAAGGCAAAGATAAGTAGCCCTCGTGTCAATATGCAGTATCACTTACCCAAAAAATCAAACCTGAAATTAAGTATCAATACTTAATTACTTGATGACAGAGGAATATGTTGTATTTTATCAGCAGAATGCAGTCAGCAAAAAGCCAGCACAAAACTATGACCCAGTATGTTCAACAAATAAATTGAGTGAGAAAGGGAGGGAGGGAAGGGAAGGGGAAAAGAGAAACAGAGGAAGAAGAGAGGAGGAGAATAAGGGGAGGGTTAGATAGAACTTACAGATTTCATGATTCAGTAGACATGTTAATTCCCTTGAAATAGGGAATTTATTGACTCCTGATAGAAATAAATTATTAAAAGTTCTTTGAAACATTTGGGGAAATTTATACTGATTAGATATTGATTACTATTTATAATCTTAGAAATATGTATGATATATATATGGCATTATATTTATTTTTGATAGCAAATGCATACTGAACTATTTATAGATGAAGTGATATGATGTTTGAGATTCAAAATAATCTGAGGTGGGAGGAAGCAGGCGGGGTATAGATGAAGCAAGATTAATCTCAAGTTGATCTTTGATGAAGCTGAACCATGGGTACATGGGGGTTTGTTCCCTGGATATTTTTGACTTTCCCTCCCTCCCAGACTCCCTTCCTGGCATCTTTCTATATAGTCCTCCAGGCTGGCCTTGAACTTGCCATCCCCCTGCCTCAGCCTCCCTGGTGTTAGTGTAACAGGTGTGCATCACCACACCTGGCTTCGACTTTAATTCTAAATAGGACTTTTAAATTCTGGACCGATGATGGCTGAGCTGGGACATGATGAAAGTCTGTGAGATACTGAAAGCTGTGGCTAGGAAGAATAGGGATGTGTTTGGCATATTTCTGAATAAATTAGGGGCCAGTGCAATTTGAAAGAATTGGTTTTAGGACAAATACAAGAAATCATACAGGTTACACTGTAACTTGTTTTCCATAATCTATAAATGAGAAAAGTTTGGGGCATCCCTAGTCTTGTGAAGCAGGCATCTGTGCTCTGAACTTCTAACACAATTGACTCCAGTATTCCAGGTAAGATGGAATACTGCTACCATGGTACCTGACCCATGATAATTTCTAAATGTTTCTGCTACATGAAGTGTTTGAGGTTATAAGAAATATGCTTTCCCATAGAAAAACTAAATCATGTTCAGTTTTTTTACAACTCTTAATTTTATAATATTAGTTTACTAAGATGTAATATATATACTGTGTGTTTTTAAGTATACAATAAATTTACACACACAGAGGTACCTGCACACACAGAGGTAAACATAGAAGATAAATAATATTTTTGTACCCCTGAAGTTTCCCTTGTACCCCTTCTTTGTCATCTACCTCCACCCCAGAGAAGACCAATCTGACTTCTCTCACCATAAATAGGTTCACCCTTTCTTGAACTTCATAAATGAAATTGTTATACAATTTTGTGTCACACTTTTTCACTCAGCATGGTGTCTCAGATTCATTCATGCTTTGTACATACCAGTAGTTCTTTTCTTGTTGCTGCTAAGTATTCATTGTGTGACTCTTCTCAGTTTCCTTACTCATTCTCCTGTAATTAATATTTAGACATGTTTACTGACTATGCATAAGTAGAGCTCCAATGAACATTCTTTTGGTGGCCACTGTTCATTTCTGTCTCTTCAGAATAGCTGGGTCTTAGGGTAAGTGTATCTTTAGTTCTGGACATATTGTCAAATAGTTTTCCCAAAATAATTGTATTGATTTACAGTACCACCAAGAGTGTATGAGAGCTCCAGTTGCTTTTCGTCCTTGATATTGCAGCCTTTTTAATGTTAGCTGTTGCGATGGGTTTTCAGTCCTACATGTGAACAACTGGCATTGCCTTTTTATGTATTTTTTGGTGCCAAAGGTAGAACCCAGGCCTCTTGTGTGTTAAGCATATATGCTACCACTGAGTTGCACCCAAGCTCCGGGTATTGCTCTTTTACATTCAAGTACAGTATTATTAAAGTTCTTTTATTTAATTGGTGGATTTTAACTATGAGCAATTCCTTGTTGTAGTTTCTAAACTAAACTATTACTATTTTTCCTTTTTTAGTTGTCACAGGTAGTACTGATGGAATTGGAAAATCATACGCAGAAGAGGTAGGTGATTTTTAAAGATCTTTCTTTTTGTTATACTTTAAAAAATGGAATAATCTCTTATAGTAGTTTTGATTTTTGAAGTTAAAATCAGAAATATAATATTGCATAGTACAGTGATTTTTAAAAAATTTCTATCTTGTGAGAAATACCAAGTTTGTGTACGTGACCAAGAAATTTTAAAGCAAATGTCTGGAAAATAAGTATGAAGCTTTCTATGCTGGTTAGTTGAAATTGTGAGAAATTTAGTGTAACTTGGGGCCAGGAATTTAGCTCATTGGCACTGTGCCTGCCTTGCAAGCGCAAGGTCCTGAGTTCAATCCCCAGTACCACAAAAAAAAAAAAAAAAATTTTAGTATAACTTTGTTTTACATCATTTAATTGTGGACAGTCTTCAGTTTTTAAAAATCCAAAAGATAGAAAGTGTTATAGGCAGTCCCATATCCAGAGTAGTTCATAGCATTTTTACAATGACTGAGGTTAACAGAAAGGTGTTTGGAGACTGAGGCAAAGGATTGAAGTCCTCTGAACTTCAGTTAAAGGCTAAGAAAGTCTGATAGTTTGAAGACCATTGTACAGAGCAGGAACCCTGGCAGTACTCTCTGGGTTCGTTTCCGTGCTGTCTGTCTCTGCAGAGGTGTTACCCCGTTTTCATGAATATTCTGGCAGCTGCATTGAATTTCTCATTTGTTGTGTACTTATCAAAGGTGTTTTTTTCTTTCAATCAGCTTTTTTGTGTTTTCACCTTTTTATTGTGAAGAACTTCAAAACTGCAGGAAAGTTGTAAGAAGAATACAATGGACACCAAACACCCTTCACCTGGATTTACCCACTAACGTCTTATCACTTTTAAGTTATTTTATTGCTATTATTATTATTGTTTTTGTTATTTGGCTGGATCATTTGTAAATTAGTTAGACATCATGATAATTTGCCCCTTAGTATTTCAGGGTGCATCTTCTAAGATCTAAAACATTCACCTTCATAAGTGCTCACATAAAAAGTTTCACTTGGCGTGGTGCTAAGATATAACCTACATCCCACAGGCAAGTTTTCCAGTTACCGCCTTCATAGCTCTTTTTCTTGGTTCCAAGATCCACTTAAAGACTGTGCATTGTGTTGCTATTATATCTCCTAGTCTTCATTAATCTTGAAGGATTCCATACCAGTTTTTTTTTTTCTTTTGTAACAATCACATTTGACAAACCCTAGCTGATTGTTTTATATACAGATTTAAATTTGATGGTTTCCTCATGATTAGTTTCAGGATAAATATTTTTTTTAGCAAGAATGCTATGCAAGTGATATGTATCCTTCTGAGTTAATTTTATCAGGAGGTACACAAAGTCCATTTGTTCCATTATTGATTATGTTAAGGTAAACAATTCATTAAGATGCTGTGTACTGTAATTCTCCATTATAAAGGTAATTAATAAAAAATATGTGGGATGGTGCTTTGAGACTATACATATCCTATTTCCCAGGAATCTTCTGTCTATTTCTTTTTAAGATCCCTTGACAATTTTTTGTCTAGTTATTACCACAGTTGTTTAAAATGGTGATTTTTCTAGATATCTCCTACATTCATTAGGTTGTGTTTTTCTGTTAGGGTATTTCCTTATTCTTTCTAGCCTGTTAAATTTTTTTTAACTATCAATATGGGGTAATGGATTCTTCAGTGGTTTTATAGCAGATTAATTTAGCCAATTACCAGCCTTTGTTATTTTTATTAAAAATTTTCTCCCATAGCTTCATTTGCAGTACTTCTCATTACTTAATAAGAACTGACTTTAGGATTTAGGATTGGAATATTAGTTTAGTAAATCACTTATGGTTTGCGGCACCAAATTTATTGCTCATGTATAAATTGTCTGAAACAGTTGGCTAAGTTTTGTGCAAATGTTTCTCTAGTCCTGGATTTGTATATCTCTGGGGTAGCAGTACATTCCTGTAAAGTTTTTCATTCTGTACAACACTTACACATCATTGAGTGGAGGCACAGATGGTGGTTCTTAGGGAATTTTTCTATTCATTTAGACAGTTCACCATCTTAGTTTGCCTTGGTTGTCCATAAAGTATAATGCCCAAATAAAACCTTAAAAATAGATTGTATTTTGAGGAATTGATGACATTTTAACTGCTTTTCTTGCCAATCCTCTGATCTTTGTTTTATGTATCCAGTCTACATCAAAAACTTTTTTTGAAGCTAGGTTTTAAAATTGCAGAAGTAGTAGACATTTAATAAAATTTAAAACCCTAACAATATACACAGATCCAAAATGAAAAGTAAAAGTCACCCTCCTTCTAAATCCCTTGGAGATTTAAGTTGTTGATTTAGAGAGATAATCCTTTGGGGAATTCTTTCTGTCAGGTATTTCATTTGGATTGCCTGCTCATGACACTTGGGTTTTTATTTGTATTTGAAATATCATCTGGTCAGGTTTTCTTAAAATGAGGATATATCTAATTTATGTGTTAAAACAAAATGCACAAGTGTGACTCAGGTCTCTTATTCTTTCAGTTGGCAAAGCGTGGGATGAAGGTTGTTCTGGTCAGCAGATCACAGGATAAACTGAATCAGGTCTCCAGTGAGATAAGTAAGTTCTCACCTCAAACACCCATGATTACAAAAGGAATGTATCTAATCTGAGTTCAATGTTTTCAAACAGATAGCATTTAGAAAACTTTTTTATACTGTTAATGGCATGTTTTAAAGATGGACCATCTTTTAAATAATTTTATTAATCTTTCAAAATAATTTTCAAAAATTATTTTGGTTCTATTATAATTTTCTTAAAATGCCTCTTACTGATTCAATTAGTCCTCTGTTAGGAGTTGAATTGTCTTTACTTCATCATGTTGTACTGAAGTGTCTGCTCCCTTTTCTGTTGCTTCATTTCAAATTTCTTTAATACTTTTTAATCTTTTGCTTTCAGTGTTTTCTAAATGTACTAAAACATGTAGGATTGAGAAAAGATTTTTTCAAAAAGGTAGCAGGTACACATGCAATAAGGAAACTCTTACAATTTGTTCTTGGCTGTGCTTGAGACCTGAATTATAATACAGCAGATACTCTGTTAATGGATGTGTACTTAAGCAGATGACTCGATCAGTGCTGTTCACTGACTGGTGTCTCCAGTGTGCTGACTGTGGGTCCCCAGCTTCCGGACAGGATGCTCCTGTACTCCTACTTATACACGTTGTTTCCTTATTAAGAGTCAATGTGTTTGTTCTGAAACTTATGCTGAATACATTTGTTATTGCATATTCCGTAAATGATGAAAAATTAGTACGAAAAGGGGATTTATTTCTGTTAAACATATGTTGAATGCTATCAGACAAACAAAGTACAAGAAAAGTGATTTCTTTCAGAAGTTCACTGTCAAATTAGGGGGGACCAAAACAAATGTAAAATATTGGAAAGCTGATAAAGAGTTAAGAAATGGGCTTTCAGATTGTTTTGTAAGTATTGAGGTTTTTGCTACACTTTAAAAGAACTGAAACTGCATTCATAAATGGTACATGGGTTTAGTACATGCAAGAAAGACTATGAAGTTCCAGTCTGCAGATCCAGCAAGGTCTTGGCTCTGCTCAGAGGTTGGTGAATGAATTGTATTTACATATGGTTTAAATTAAAATAAAGTGATTGCAATGTGATTTTATCTCTACGATTCCTTGCTTTGACTTCTCTGAGAACCCCACACATTGTCCTGATTCTTTGAGATGAGAGAGGGTTTCTTCTGTATTTCATTGACGTTTTCACTTATCACTAACATATATGTAGTACTTTGTTATCCATTCATTCCTTCACATGTATCATTTCCTTTGGTCTGTCTAGCATCCTTTTGAGGGATGTATTTTTGTTATTATTTCTGTCCAGACCTCAGCTGGTCCTAGTGGACAGATTACACGTAGGTGGGCTTCAACTTTAGTGTGTATGTGCTGGAGGTTGGACAATGGGCCTCCTACATGCCAAGAACGTGTTCTACCCTTGTGCTACATTCTCCTACCTCGCAAAGCAGATTTTTATTGGAGATTCCCAACATTAAGTATGTAAAAATTTTTTTCAAAAAATATTTGAAACCTTAAGAGTACAGATCTTTACAAAACTGAACATATGGTATGTAGGTAGTCAATAGATCTTTTGACATTTAAGAATTTTAACACTCAAGATTTAGCTCTGTAAATGCAACCCTGAAGGTCCAAGGCATACAGTATTTTCCAATTTGATGAGGTGTGAATTTGAATTAAGTAATGACACTAATGAGGTAGTTACTGAGATAGGTGAACTTAATATACTGCTTGGATCTTAGTACTGTTTTGTCTTTGGCTATTTGTAGCTATGTATATAACTCTTAAAGTGATAGAAATGTGTTTATGAGAAATTAGAGACATTTATAGCTAAATGGATGCACATTGAGGTGATACTCTTAAGTGAAATAAATAGGACACACGTGTAAATACTGAATAGTTTCTCTAGTGTGAGAAACTGAAAGTGTAAATAAGGACTAAAAGGTATAATAGATAATGTGAAATAGGAAGAAAAGGGGCAGAGGGGAAAGGGAAGTGGGAGGGCTGGGGAAAGGAAAGAAGGGAATGGAATTAATATGAGAAAATGAAAAAATGGAAACAAAGTCTTCATAAATAGGGAGGGATGGAGGGGTTGAAGGGAGGGCAGGGGAAGGGGGAAAAATAAGAACCAAGAGAGATTATGTAAAGGTGCAAATTTCCAATGATGAATGTCGTTATATTGTATACCTAAAATGTACCAATAAAATAAAATTTAAAGAAAAGAAATGTGTTTATGTGCTCTCTCTCTCTCTCTCTCTGTCTGTCTTTTGCTGAGGATTGAATCCAGATCCTTCACACTGAGCTACATCCCAGCTCTTTTTATTTCTTATTTTGTGACAAGGTCCTGTTAAGTTGCTAAGTTGCCCAGGCTGGCCTCAAACTTGTGTTCCTTCTGCCTCCGCCTTCCAGAGTGCTGGGATTATAGGTGTGTACCACCGTGCCTGGCTAGCAATTTGCAGTTAATGAAAGCAACTGCTAGTTGCTAGAAGTAAAAGAAATGCTAGCAGAAAATGAAAACTTTGGATTAAATGAAATGTTGAATTTTGAACTGCTATGATATTAATGAACCCACCATCTATGTGATGTAAGGAAAGTTACCTTGTGACACTCTCAGCAAGTGTTCCAACTTGTACCCACTTTGCTCAATGAGTCAGAAGATATACTTTAATGATATTTGAGAATTTTGGTTAACCTGTGATATGAGGTGACTGTAAGGTCAGACCGAGGCATGATTGAGACCACCGAGGAGGCAGAGTCTAAGCAACATGTGATGAGTTTATTGCCATCTGGGTGCAGATGGGCCGAGGGCGAGAAGGCCATTGGCACTGGGGGGAGGGTGCCCATGGTTAATATAGGGCAGTTTAGGTAGGGGAGGAGGGCACTGCTAAAGAAGGTGGGAAATTTTAGAGTCGCGTGGGTGGTGAACCTGGAGCTGGCTGATAAACAGGGTGGTGATGAGAGCAGCAGAGCGGCTGCTGGCTTCTTGTTATCTCTGTGCTCCTGTGGATGCGGGTAGTGGGTCTGCTTGGGAGGGGGTTCGACTTGGGGGACCTGTCAGTGACATGTGACTGTTGGCCGAAATGTGCTCCTGGAGAAAGACGAGAACCTGTTCAGACATTTCATGGAGGAACAGATGGTGAAGACACTGAACTGACCTTTACTAAAAAGAATTTTTTTTCCTATGTTGGGAATTCTAAAAAAACCTTTTTCTGGGCATAATATAAATGTAATAGGAAAGGTGGTAGAAACAGACCGTATCATCAGCTGAAGAAATACACAGTAGACTTATAAGTTAAAACAGGTTTTTAACTGAGATGTAAATAATCTCTTGAGGAGGATAATTTTTTACGAATATATCTACTCCAGGAGACCGGAGGGACCAAGATTTAATGTTGACAAACACAGACTAACTCTGCATTTCTTTGGTTATGCCGGTAACACATCTTTATTGAATGTGTGCATACCAGGCACTATGCTAGGCAGTTGAGATGCAGTGAAGAACAAGTTGGATTCCATCCTTGTTCTAGTGAAGACAATAGAAACAAATGGGTCAAAAATGAAAACCAAACCAAAACTAAAAAGACACCAAAGAGATAGAGAGGAAGGGAGGGAGAGAAAGAGACATAAAAAGAATTAAGATGTGTTATGTACATGTACCAACTCTCTGTGATGAATATAACCATTATGTACTGCAAATGTGTGTAAAAATACACAAATTTTTATAAGAACAAAGTAATTCTAGTCTGTACTAAGTGCCACACACACACACACACACAACATGAAATGTGAAAGAAACAGTAAGAGATTCTTATTTTGTGGCAGCATGGTAAATTTTGGGGCTGCAGGGAGACACAAGGGCCAGAATAATGACTGGTTGACCTGTGATGGAGCCCCCTCCGGTAATGACAGTGGAGCCGAAGGGAGTACCCTCTAGGCCCTCTTGGTGAGGTAACAGTGGGGAAATGGTATACGTGTAGGTTATACATGGTAGATCCACTCCAGCATTCCGCGTTCCTTAAGACTTTGGATCCCTGCCTCTATCTTCTGTGAGAGAAGTTATGGTCTCCCAGTCTCGGTAAATGTAGGTTCATATGGAGCCTAAGTTTCAGTCAGCCAGCCAGTTTAACTACTGGAGCCCCTTCCAGCTATATGACCTAGCCATTAAATCTGAATTCTCTGGTAAATGAATCATGTTCAAAAATTTGGCCTATTCTGGTATTGTACTCTGTTGGCTTAATACTCACAGAATCTATTTTCACACATATTTCTCTCTACCAATACAGAGTAACAAGTTTTGCAATTTTTGTGAGTGTAAGTGATTAGTTTATGGATCAGACCCAGAAAATGCTGTGATCCAGCCTCAGTGGGTGGCAGTAAAAGATGAATGAGCTGGAACTTGAGGAGAAGAGGGATTATCTTGCAAGAAAGCCACCCCTCCTGTTACGGTGATGTGATGGCAGGGTCTTCAGATAGGGAAGACTAATCTCCTTGGAGTCCCATGGAGCAGGCCATTTGTATTTGCACTGTCAAGGGAGGCTCAGCTCGCTTGGGGTTTAGGATTGGGGCTCCCTAGATATCCCCATTCCAAGTCTCAAGGTCTCATGGGTTCCCATTCAGTAGTTTAATTTTGCAACTGGCACATTTACATCTGTTGTTAGCAGGATGGGTTCTGTGACTATAAGACAGAAAAGTTTTTAGGACTCTAGGTGTTCTCTGGTTCTCTCCTGGTACATGTGAGTTGAAGTGTATTGATCTGACCTTACAGTTCTTTGTAAAGATACCTGTCACCACTGGAATTAAGACAAACTGAAAGTCATCACACATATAATAAACTTGTTATCATTGCCAGCCAGGATTATTTATATATTAAGCATTTTTGCCAATTTTGATTTGTGGAAAAAAAACAACCTAGGTGATTTTTGAAAGCTGGACTGACTTCACAGTAAACCACAACACAAAAACTAGTTTACAAAACAACCTATTGGCTCACAGAAGGTAGAGGTGGTGATATTTGCAATTTGTGTTATTATGTGGCAGTCAGTAATTCTGATTGGATGCACATTGATCATCTTTGATTAAAAACAAACCATGGTGTTTCTTTTTTTATAATTTATCCTAAGGTATAAAGCTTTAGGATGGCATGTAAATCCATGGCTTAATCTCTTGAAACACAAGCTTTAAAAAATGTAAATCTTGCTTGGCTGTAGTCAACAGAAGAACAGGGTAAGGGTGAAAAGTATCCATTTCACTTTTTAGTTTGCCTCTTCTGGTTTTGGCTATAGCCTTATAACTGGAGGTGTCTTCTTTCTCTGTGATATCAAATTTGTCAGTGTTCCTTCTGAGCCTTCCACAGAGTGACATTTTGCACTGCCTATAAGATAGACTGAGAGCCACAGAGCAGGTACAGGGTAGTTTTCTGGGAGGTCTTTGAAGCAGTTTCTGCACATGGGCACACAATCCTTTTTCCTTACTAGTAGGCCTGTTGTGTCTAATTAAATGAGTTTTGCATTAAATGAAACAATTCTGGCACGGACATGGTGACAAATTTGTTTTATCTAATTATTTCCTGGTAAGGAGAAAGATGGATTCTTGTTGAGCCAATGCAAGTAATTACACTGCCATGTAAAATTAAAAAACTCAGTAAAGACACGTTGTGTAGTATTTGGTCATCGTTCTGATTAGTTTTGCAGACAAGGCCAATCAATATGTGTGATATTTTCTACATGATTAGCATCTTTAAGTTTATCGAATGATTTACTAATTTATGTTCCTGTTACTGTTGCTGTATAACAAACCACCCCAAACTTACTAAGCCAAAGCGGCAACCAGATTCTCACAAGGTTTGCCAGTTAGGGATTTTGCCGGTTAGAGACTTGGGTGGATAATCCGTTGATTCCTCATGAGGTCACTCAGTAATATTCTTCTGTCGATGGTCCAGCATGGAAGATCCAAGAAGGCTTCTCGCATGGGTCTGGCGCCCTGGTAGAGGGTGGCTGGAAGGTTAGACTTAGCTGGGACTCCTGGCTAGAGTGCTCCGATAGCCTCTCCAGCACGGCCATCTGTATAATTGGGTTTCTTATGTGGTAACTGTTTTCCCCCAGAGTGAATGTTTGTGGAGAACCAGGCAGACGCTGATGTCTTGTTAGGAGCTCATCGCAGAATTCATGCAGTGTTACTGTACTCTACTTCCTCCCTCCCCTCCCTTCTCCTTGCCTCCCCTTTCCTCCCCTCTCCTCCTTCTCTTCTTTTTTTTTTCAGTGCCCAGGTCAGACCCAGGGCCTCACCCTTACTAGACAAGCGCCTTCCACTGAGCTAAGCCCCCAGCGCTTAGATTCTACTGCTTGATGAGGTCATGCCATGGTAACTCTGGCAAAGAACAGAATGGGAGATATTGTTGCAAAGTAAAATCTTCATTTGGAAAATATGACCTGCCAAAGTTTATAAGGTGTGTTAAAGTTTCTCAGAGAAAACTTTTGCTGAATTACGAGGGATCAGTAGGGACAAACTTAACAAAAAATAGTGTTCAGTTTGCCCAAGTATAACCAGCCACAGTGAGGGTCAGTAAAAAAATTAAGAAAGAAAAAATATCTTTTCAGAAGAAGTATTAAATATCCCTGGTCAGTTCCATTCAGTCTTACATATTTAATTATTGTTCCATTGGTCAGCAGCTTGTTATTACAAAGTTTGAGAATATGGAGTCCTATAAATACTGACTCAAGTTTTCTGGTACCATATGATAGTTGTTCTTGGTAGTTGTGTTGGGTTACCCTGGGAAGGAAACCTGCCCCATAAGGTGATTCTCTGTGGCATTAATAGTGGTCAGCCTTTACGGGGGCCGTTCTTTTGCTGTATCTTCTGAGTACTTGGTTCTCTGACCTCTAACTTAACGCCCAGGAACTTTAGGTCCTTGAAGGAAAAGTAGGAACCGCCTGTGAAAAAACTGATGGTTAATTTATCATGGTAATTAGCGGTGTGAGATTGGAATCCCCTATTGGGATATTATTTAGAACTAATTAATATGATTTAGTTAATGATTATCCTGAGGCCATGAACCTGATTATGGACACTAAATGCATTGAAAAGTCTCCAGGGACTTCCCTAAGTGTATTATAAAATCATCACCATTTAAAGAGAGTATTTTATACTTAAGACATAATCTTAGCAGCATTTTGTGCAGTTTTTGTGTCAGTCTTAGCACAAGATCATGAATATGTTTCTGTTCATCCTGAGAATTATTCAGGGGTTGAATCCTATTTATTAGTTACACTTTGCCGATACATAATTGACCAGGATGTTGAACTTTTGTTGATCGGATAGCTCCTCCATATTGGGGGCTTGATAAACAGCACAGCTCCTATAAGAAAGTGGAGCTAATTAAGGTATGGAGACTGCATTGCATTTCTAGTTATCCCTTATGTCCTCCTTACTCTATTGTACTACCTGTTGGTTACCTGGGAGGCACTAAAGATTGTTTGTAAAGTCTATCTTAACATATTATTCTTAATTTGAGGCCCAGATGTGTGAAGACAGAATCATAAAATGGTGCCAGGAAACTAGTAATTTTACCAAAATATATGTTTAAGTCATAGGTGCACAATACAAGAGATGATTACAGTCTTGGTTTAGAGAGTGACAGTAGTTAAGATAAAACATAACTGCAAGAAACAATAATTAGAAAATCTAACTTTTTCAGAAATGAGAAACTTTTGTTAAAAATATCATTCAGTAGCATGACAAAAGTTAGCATGAAAACCTAAAAGCTCCTAAGTGAGAATTCTAAGAGGATCAGGAGCCTTTGCTAACAGGGCTGGGTACTGAAGGAGCAGAATATTACTCAGTTTTTTTCCTCAACAACTGGTTCCAGACTATTTAATTCATAAGCTTTCTATGTTCATTTCAATGTATTTCACATACCCCACTTACATATAAATTTAGATGACAAGTTACTAATTTAGTTTAAGATACATACTTTTATTTTCTGTTACTCATAACACACAGGCCATACCGAGTGTGCCACCCTAACTGGACTTTTCTTTATGAGTCTTAATCTTTAGAAATTGTCCAGGTGACCAAGATTCCTCATTATTTAACTCTCTGTGTCATGTGTTTAATATCTTAAGGTCAGTTAAGAATCACAGAAGTTATATTTAGATTGACCCTGGAGCTCAACAGAATCACTGTTGATACCAAGTTTGTCAAAGAGATGACTTTAGAAGTTCTCCACCGAGGGTGGGGAGAGTTGTTCAGTTCAAATGATTTGTGGGCCATCTGAAGTTCCAAAGAGTCAAGCCTTTGATAAAGACATCGGTTTTCATCACGTTAATTTATGAAAGCAATGGTAATGTACCTAACAATGAAGCCCATGTAGAAAGTTTAAAATTTCCAAGAATGAGATGTTATACTGCCCTTGTATTTCATACTGTAGTAAGATCAGAGGGAAGACATACAGCTGTTTTTAAAATTAAAGTTATTGAACCAGTTCTAATTTGGCCAAGGATTTACATTAATTGGGAGAGTTATGCGAAGCTTGGATTCTTTATATAGTTCTGCATTTATTTATCAGTGATTAAAATTGTCTTAAAAGTTTGTATTAGTGCATTTAAAAATGACTGTTAGTTGCTAGCCAGATGTCTGAATTTTCTTAAGCTCACTTCTTGAGCTGGCTATTTCTATAAGGAATGGGTTTTCTGAAGTTGCCAACACATTTAAAATGTCACTGTTACTGATAATTCTTGAGTTTTCTCCTTTAGATTTAAGTAAGTACTTACCAGTCTCCCTAAGCTGTTCAGAATAGTCACTTTTTTTTAATTTAAAAGGGAGAGTTGACAGTATTGTTCAAATCTATGTTCTTGTTGATTTTCCATCTCCTTTTTCTATCATTTATTATTATAAGAGGGGAGTTGAAATCTCCAACTATAATTTGTGTATTTGTTTCTCTGTGATGAGGTGCATTAATATTTAGAGGCATGTCCTCTTGACTTCTTTGTCATATGAAATGCTGTCTTTATTTTTTGCTTTAAAATCTTTGTCTGAAATTTACTTTGCTTGGCTTTCTTTTGATTAGTGTTAGCATGGTATATCTATTTTCTATCTTTCCACTTTTAATCTGCATGTGTGTTTCATTTTAAATGGGTTTCTCGTAGATAGCATAGAGCTGGTTGTGCTCTTTAAAATTTAATTTGATGGTTTTTACCCTATAATTGGTGTTCTCAGACAAGTTATAATCAGTGTCATCATTTATAGGATTGGGCTAAAATTACCAATTTGCTCTTTATTTTCTATTCATTCATCTCATTTGTTTTTTGTTCCCTTTCAGTTTTTCTTACCTTTTAGATTAATTATATGTTTTTTATAATTCCATTTTATTTCATCCCTTGATTTATTGGCTATACATTCTTTAAATCTTTTATATGCACACACACATTACCATTTCTTATGCTTTTCATTGCTTTGTGTAGATTATTGCAATCAAGAATCATTCCTCCCATTTCTGTAATACTTTTTGTGTTCTGCAAAAGCTTTTATTTGATTGATTGATTGCTTGATTGATTATACTAGGGATTGAACCTAAAGCTTTTACACTGAGACAATGCTTTGCTAAATTGGCTAGGTTGGGGAATCCTCCTGCCTCAGCCTTCCAGAGTGTTGGGATTACTGATGTGTATCATCACACCCAGCAAAACTTTTTTTTGGAAATCTTTATTTTGTAACAAATTCTAGGTTGAGCCAAGGCAAGAGGAATGTGAATTCAGCCTGGCAACACAGCAATACCCTGTCTTAAAGAAAATAATAATAAAATAAAATTCTAGATTGATAGGTTTTGGTTTTTGTTTTCTAGGAGTTTGCTACACTGCCTCTGGCTTGCTCTTTTTTGGTTTTGTTTTGACTAAAAATATGCTGTTCTTTTCAACATCTTAGAAGGTGCAGGTTTTTCTCTCTCCACTGATTACTTTTAAGATTTTTCTTTTTGTCAATGGTTTTAAATTAAAAAAAAATTTGTACTTCCTTCTTCCCTCCCTCCCTCCTTCCTTTCTTCCTTCTTTCTTTCTTTCCTTCCAATTTATTTATCTAGAGATTGAACCCAAGCAAAGCTGAGCTACATCCCCAGCCTTTTTAAAACTGTAAGACAGGCTCTCACTAAGTTATCCAGGCTGGCACTGTATTCCCAGTCTTCCTGCCTCAGCCTTGTAGTAGCTGGGATTACATTCATGTGCCACCATGCCAGGTAACTTTCATAAACATATATGCTGTACATGGAATGACTGTTTTGATGTTTTTAATACTGCATGTATTAATTCCTCAAGTCAGGGGCACTGCTGAGCTCCACCAGTTCCTCTGCTTTTCCTTACTGCCTAGAAAATCCCCCCAAGCTGTCAACTGGAGCAGACATAGTCACCCCGTTTGTTTCCCTGCTCTGAGGATCACTTCCTGCATTGTCTGATGTCCAGTGCATGAAAACCATTTTTTCATATGTTTCATCTAACTTTTTAGTTTGAGGCCTTTTTAGTTTGAGGCCAGAGAGTAAATCTGGTGCCTGTTATGCTTCATCATGGCAGGAGAGGAGGCTGGTGCATCCTCTTCTCTTCCCTTTTTAACCATCATAGATTTCCTGGTAAATATAATTTTTACCTTTGCACATGGCTGTACATGTTTGGTATATGTCCATTTCTAAAGACAGCAAAGGACCCAATCTTTTTGCATTTGTTTGCACCAGGCCTGGCATGGGTTAGAGGACCACGGCACTTAGCAAGTATTGTGCTATTAACTGCAGAGCTATTGTGGTATTTCATTGTAGTCATAAGCTTGCACAGAAAGATACTTTTGATATTTAGCTTATGTTCTAATTCTGGCACACATGTTCTAATTTTCTAAGCTAATGTGGGACCCTCTTGTAAAGCTATCCAACTAAATAATTTCACCAAATGTAGCTTATTTCAGCTTCATTACTGTTTGTTACCAGTCGTTTACTCGGACAGAGAACAACATCTGTCATACGGGTGGATATTTTGTTAGAAATGTGCATACCTACCAATTAGCTGGCCCAGCCAAATTAGCATGTGTAGGTCTGCATCTCCAATTAAGGCAGCTGCTCGAATGTAGCTGTTCTACAGCTGGCAGTAGGCACGTGGGAGCGTGCTGCACCATGGCCAGACGCTGGCTGTACCTCTTAATTAAAATATTTGCCTATGTTGGTATGGTTTAGTTAAAACAGTTAGTGGTCTTTCCAATTGGATTATTGACAGCTCAGTACCTTTTGTGTTGTTTTTGTTTTTTTAAAAAAACAAAAAACAAAGTTTTTTTGGTTGGGCTACATAGGATGAAGTTGTTGTAAGTACCATTTAAGTAGATGATGGTATTTCTCCTCCCACTTTGAAATTGTTGATTGTTGTTCTAAGTGGATAATTGTGATGTGGGATACAGTCTTCAGCTATAAAAGAATTTGTAGAAAGGCATATTCTGTGAAATGTTTCTAAAAGTCAGTAGTTTTGTGTGGAGATTGCTTTCATTTTTCATCATAGAGGGAAAGTACTTTGACTTTGAGACTTCTATTGAGAAGCATCCCTTTAACTTGATTTTCCATCAAATGAAGCTATAAATGTTCTCCTCAATTATCAATTGTTTTGGTAATCTCATTTATATTACTTTTTAAATGTAGTTCTTTGTTACATACTAATCTTAAAATAACTACAAATTTTTCATTTAAATGACCTAGTGCTTTATCAAATATTAGAATCAAAGAGAAGATAAATCTGTTCAGAGCATGAGGAATTTTCACAAATTCTAAATTATTTAATCCTTTGCTATGTAAGAAAACAAAAGAATTAATATTTAATGGTATCAGGCCACTAATAGAAAAGATTGATCTGGGTTTCTATTTAATGCTGTGGAAATGTACAAATTCTAAGAAGGAATTACTTTAGTGCCTGATAAAAATATTAAAACACAAATGTAAATATATTCTCTTTTGTGGTACACTTAATTATATGTAGGCATGTGTAATTTGGAAAGCATACTCCGTACCTGATTGTAAAAGTCGCTTCTGGCTAGAAACTATTGATGTTTTATTTATATATACATATATATATATGCAAACTAAGTCTGAGAGACCAAGTCCGACTTTTTCAGTGGCAAAAGTAGACAGAGTTCAGATCTTCAGCTTCTTGCTTTCCTGATTACTTTGTACTGTTAAATATTCTTACAATATTGTAGCTGGATGACTGAATGTTGATCTTTGGAAGATGTAGCTCCGAAATTTACTATGCAAATAATATCGAAAAAATAAAAAACAAAAGTAAATTTTGCAGCACAACTGTGTTTTAATGCAGTTGCTTATTATAGTTATTATCATTGAATCATCTAAAAGATATATGAACACTCTGGTTAAGGTTGATTGTTTGTTCCCTTTTGCCTGTAACATAGCCATACTCTTAAGGAAAGCTTTGAATTAGTAAAACTAGTAACTAAATAAAACAAATCTATTAATAGAAACGAACCAAGGTTTGGTTAAAAAGTCTTACAGTAGTGTTTGAGGTAATTCTGAAGAAGTAATGAAATGAGTGTCCATGGGTGATCTTTGGATAATTATGAGGACAGCGAGTCCTGGCCAGTTTATTTCAGGTCACCTATTAGACAGTGATGCCGAACTCCTATTGCAGGCTGACTAACAGGAGGGCTGGTTTTCTCTCCACTCTTAGGTGATGTTTCTTGTAATAGTTTCAAGTATTCACTCCATCTTCAGTTACCTTTGTGGTATTAATCTAGAATCCTAAGCCCCCTTGAGGGTACACCCTGTTATTTTCCAATCTTGAATCATTTAAAATCACTAACCATTTCTATCTAGAAAGCTTTTACTTACCCTTCATGTGCCATTTAGTAGTGTTTGTATGTTTGGATATTGGACCAGCAATGTAGGGGCCACCTCATCGGTGTCCCCCAGCTTCCCTGGTCCTTCAGTGTTGACCACTTTGATCAGTTTTATATACTACAGTCTCCCCTTATCTGGGGTAGGGGTTAATAGTCCAAGACCTCCTATAGATGCTGAAATATAACACTGAATCCTCAAAGTACTCTGTTTTTCCCTATGTGCCTTGCAAAATCGCCACATGGCATCGCAGTTAGTCTGTCCTTCCATGCCTTATGCCCTGGTCTCTGCATTTTGACTCCAATGCTTCGGAGCCATTATTAAGTGAAAAGGGGTTACTTGAATACCAAGTGCTACCCTACCATGCAGTGCAGTTGATCCAATAAACAGAACTAAATGACCAACAGGCAGGTAGCATAGACAATGTTGGACAAAAGGGATGAGTCCCATCCAAGGCAGGACAGAACCACACAGCGTGAGAGTTCATCAGACTACTCAGAACTGTGTGCAGTTTAATACTTACAAATTGTTTACTTCTGGGCATTTCCATTTAATATTTTCAGACCACAGTTACCTGAAAAAAATGAAACTAAGGATAAGCAGGAGACTTCTGTATTGAGTTTTGCATGTTTTTGATAAAAGGGCCCATTGCAGTGAAATTCTAAAGCTGCCAGTATAGAGAGCTCCCCACAGCTGTTCTGCCAGGCCCTCTGCTTCATTTACACACAGCCTGTTTTGCCTTACGTATGTCTCCATGTGCCTCACCTTTCATCCTCGGAGAAAGACACGTCTGCTTCTCTAAAAGCCATGCTTATGCTGGTATCTTTATCTGAACCTCTACCCTAGTCTTTTCCCTGGTTCCTGTTTCAAAAGCAGGACATCCTACTTCATCATAAATCTCAATTTACATTTTGCTTTTGAAAATGCAGAGCATCTGTTATTCCTGGGCCCAGCATGCCTGCAGGCTGCCAGTCAGCTGGAACACACTAAGTGGCCTGCGTCCTGTCACCCTTGCCACAGTCCCCCCACCCCCCACCCCAGCGCAGGCCGGTGCTCCTTTACTACCACTCACTTAGGTCACAGAGTTTGTAACCTGTATTGTCTTTTTGGTGTTGCATATAGAGAAGAATTTGACTTTGTTTGCAAGGCACTGTAGAGCATATGCAGTGTTATAGCAAAGTGCGACAGCTCAGCGATACAGCCAAGTGTTACAGCCAAGTGTATGGCTCTCCGAAGGTCTCTGGAGGCGAAGGAGTCAAGCAGCACTCAGGGAGATGGAGGGAACCTTTATTACACCAGCAGGCTCAGAGGAGTTCGTACTCTGAAATCTGAGTCTGGAGCAGAAATGGAAACAACCTTATATAGAGATCTGTGAGGTAGGGGGTGGGCCCACCTATGGGCAAGCATGCTCGTTGAGACCGATGGGCGGAATTAACAGAAAATTCTTAAAACCTTAGGTAGAAACTGTGCAGCATAAATAGTTACATGGCTTGAACAGAACATTTGATGGCAAGAACATGGAGGGGGATCTGTTCATTATTTCCTTATCAGCAAGACCTGTTGTCTATTTTATCTCTTTGATTTACCTTATTTTCAGTGAACATATTTCTTCTAGTAGAGTATTTTTTTAATTCTATAGATATTCTCCATTACTTTTGCTTTTCCCTCATAACGCACCCATGCCTCTAAATGTTAACACTGGGAACAACCTAACTGGGCCCAGTGGCACACACCTGTGATCCAGCTACTTGGGAGGCTGAGACAGGAGGATCGCTAGTTTGAGCCCAGCCTGAGCTACATAGTGAGACACTGTCTCAAAATACAAATAAAAGTAAAAACAATACAAACTTAGAACATAAAGAAACTACAGAAATAAACGTGTAGGCTGATGAGTCATCACAGAGTGAGAAAACCATCACACTCTAGTCCAAGTACTCCTTTCCTCCCGAGAGGTAACCACCTTAATTTCTCATACTATTTCAGTTTGACTTTTTGGAGCTTTTTTTTTTTTTTGGTACCGGGACTCAAAGTCGGGATCAAACTCGTGTCCTTGCACTTGTGCAGCAGGCGGCGAAACCACTGAGCTAAATCCCCGGCCCTTTTGAGCTTTTTATAATTTCATGATACTGTGTGTTCTCTTTTGAGTTTTTGGTGTCTTCGACTTGAGTTTTGTCTGTGACATTCATCTGTATTTTTACAGCTTACTGTATAGTTCATTTATTTTATTCATGTTATGAATATGCCATGTTTTAATTATTCCCTTGCTGATGTTTGAGTGGCTTCCATTTTGGGACTGTTATGAATATTAATGTTAGGAATAGTGCTGGGCGTGGTGGTGCACGCCTGTAGTCCCAGCACTTGGCTGAGGCAGAGGATCCTGTGAGTTTGAGGCCAATCTGGGCTACATAGTGAGCTCAAGACCAGCTTGAACTACATAGCAAGACCTGTCCCAAAATATAAAAAAAATAATAATAATCTTGTACATATTTCTTGGAACATGTATAGGTTCATTTCTTTTGGATGTAGACCTAGGAGTAGGCTTACACTCTTGAAACATGTGGACTGTCTCTTTCTTACGCTTAAGACATTGCCTTTGCATTCAGGTTCTTTGGTAAGGATGTATCAAATATAGTGCTTAAGGTCAGCTGCAAATACAGTAACAGACTTGAATTAGCACTTAGTCCTTAATTCTTTCTGTGCACTGCCACCTTAAAAACCAGGCAAAACAAAACCAAGAACATCTCATGAGACTGCATATTTATTTTCATATCTTTACTTTGGGTACTTTTTGTGAGTTTTAAACCTGACTGCATATATATTTCAAAAGCTAAACATTTCATCTTTTTACTTAACTGCTTTTTAAATTTTTCATCCCATAAAGTGTTTGTAAGTTGATTCACCTGGAAGTTTCCCTTCATTTGGCATAGTCCCAAGAGGTGAGTCATTAATAGCAAGGAAATTTAAAATACATTTTAAAGATTACATTAGCAATGATAGAAACAAAATAAATTACACTGAAAATTACTGTACTGGTTGGAAACTAAGCCATTTTAAGATCTTCTTTCTCCCCACCCCTATTTTCTGTTAAAAGTTCATTCTTGAAAATGTCATAGAACAGATGTGTGTTCATATAAGTTGGCAAGCACTATCTTAAACAAATCATGAATTAAAATAGTTTTGTTATTTTTTGGCATTGCCTTCTTCCTGTCACCCATTCACATCCAGTGCTAAAATGTTGCTAATTGAATTTTCTCTTGGCAAAATTACAAGATGATTTCTGCTAAAAGGGCTTAATATTCCTTAAAACATCATCTTACATAGCAGCATTGCCTCTGAGACTTGTATTCTTTGCAGCTGCTTATGGTGGATGAAGAAAATTAAGTACTACTACACAGAATATTAGGAATATTAATACATTTTAAGAGCAAGTAAAATGTCCATTGCTAGCTTGTGATCCTGTTTGAATAGAGAATAAGCCTATGGGTGTGATTACTTTTTCCTGAGAGGAAAAGAGCATCATGGGAATGTAGCTGTCCCTAATCTATTTGTGAAAGAGGTTTTCTTTTAAAGGTTCTTATAGATGATTTGGGGGGAAAAGAAGTTTTCATGCTATTTTGAAGATATCCAGAAATTTCTTAAATAATATTTTATTGGAAGATTTTGTTTTAGTAGGTTTAAAGACATATTTCATAGTCTGTTTTTATTTTATTTTGTTTCATAGTCTGTTTTTAAAATAGACTTCATGTTTTAGAGCAGGTTGAGTTCAACAACACTGAACAGAAGGTACAGAGAGTTCCCATACACCTGCTGCTCCCACATGTGCACAGCCGCTCTGACTGGCTGAGGCCAGCACCAGAGCAGTGCCTGTGTATAATCCAGGAGCCTGTATTGCTGTCCTCCTCTCCCCCAGAGCCATAGCGCCATGTAAGGTTACCTTACATTGGTCTTTCTTGCTCTGTCATTGGGTGCTTCTGTTGGATGATTTTGCTGTGGAGAACATTGTTGAGACAATTGGTGAGTACTGAACAGGCTTTGAGGATTAGAAGATTGTCATGCCTCAAGTTATTTTTTTTTTAAATTTTGATGGTTATTTAGCAGACTCTCTTCATAGTGAATACATACTAAAGCAGCAACCTTATAGTCTCAGAACCCCTGAATATTAACTCTTAAAAATTATTGAGAACTCAAAAAAGCTTTTGTTTATAGATACAGCCGATGTGTATTGTCATGTAAATTCAAACTGAGAAATTTTAAAAATAATTATTTAAAAACTAATAAACTTATTTCATGTTAACAGAATACATTTTTTTAGGGAAAATAACTTTTGAAACAATTTATTGAGAACAATGGCATTGTTATACATTTTTGCAGGTCTTTTTAATATTTATGCAAGTCTCTAATAAAAGATTTGCATTTGTTATTTTGGTTAAATTATAAGAAAATCTGGCTTTACATCGATACATAGTTGAAAAAGAGAAAAGTATTTCAATAGCTTCTTCAGATAATTGAGGATACTCTTGATACATAAAACTATAATTGGAGGTTTCTTAAAGGTTAGGTGCAGTGTCGAATCTGAACTCATGTCAATGAATTTTTCACACTTAGTTACATTAAAATTCATTCATCTACCTCACACTTTGAATAGGTCTTTTATCCATCATGATTCTATAACATTATGCATTGGAAAATATTGGTTCCTGGGTTTCATAGATTTTCCAAATGTTGATACATTCCAGAACAATCACAGCTGTTAATATCGTGCTCAGTCTCATCAGAAAAGTCTTTTCTTTCAAATTTATGATAGATACAAGTTTTCCAGAACTTGCATTTTTGTTTAAAACTCAAATTTTATCATGGACAGCAAGTACTGTTGCTTATCTTGAAGTGACAGGCTCCATGCATTCATTTTTGAGACTATGATTGCAAAATCTGAATAATCATAGTTTTTCTCACAGTTCTTTTTTTCACAGTTTAATTTTTATTAGAAATGTTTGCAGTATATAATAATTACGTTTGTTGTGGGGAGTTGGCACATGTACATAATACATCTTTGTTCTTTTTGTGTCCCCTTCCCCCCCTCCTCCCTCCTTGTTCTTTCAATTAAAACGGTGTTGCATTAAAAAAAAAAAAGAGGGGCTAATTCAACTCAGTTGCCCAAATGTGTTCTCATGGGTAGAGATTTAATAACATTAATGATTATTACTAATTCATCAGGGGGTATTCTTAAATGGAACTGCCCTTTTTTCTTTTTTCCTACAAAGGAAAATGTGAAGAATACACTGACTCCCAATACACTTAGGTGCCACTGCTTTGATTCTTGTGAAGGTTCTAGCAGTTTTAGCCACCATGGTTTTTGTCACACAATAAGGAGGACAATGAATTGCCCTGGTGTTTTTGACTCTCAGTGATCATGGACCACATTTTTAGGACTATGACCTTGAAGTAATTTGGGGTGTTGGATACTGTGTCAACAGTTTAATCTGAAGTGATTTGGTGGATGGAGGGTTACTTATACAGTATTTACAACAGTCTGAAATTATTTGAAAATTTTTTAGAATCTATAAATGATGGCCTGTCAAACACTGGAAACAGACAGTTATGAAGATAATAACTTGCCAGTTTCAGCAGTAAGTCTTGTGCAGAGATCCTGGCATGTAGTTGATGCCAAGTCATTGGCTGCTCCAATACTTATTTACCCCTATTTTGTTGGTAGAATATTAACTGTAGCCCTGCACGTTTTCCATAGTACTTCTGTATTCTTAGGGGCATCTTTAGATCAAGGTGACTTATGTCAAGTTCTTAGTATTTGTTCTAAGAATATTGAAGCATGAGACCTTGTCAACCAGCCTTGCATTTGTTTGCTGCAGTATGTGAAATCTATACTCTTGGTAACTTAAATGAAGAGAGATATTTCCTGTGTTGAACAGAAAGGCAGTTCTAATCGTGGCAAAAAAAAAAAAAGTTAATTGGAATAAAGTAAATATTCATTTCGGTAGCTGTTACTTTAAATTTTATGAGTTTTTTCAAAGATTTTTTTTTAAAACAGGGCAAGAAAAGAAACACAACTGTTAAGCATCTTTTTTCTAACTACCAAAATGAGACTGGGGTGTAGCTCAGTGATAGAGCACTTGTGTAGTGTGTGAGGCCCTGGGTTTGTCTGCAAGACCTTGGGTTCAGTCCCCAGCACCACAAAAACAAAACAGAGCCAACCAACCAAACAAACAAAAGAAACATCAGAATAAAAAGAACAAATAAAAACCAAAGTGACAGACCCAGATTTTGAAAAGAAAACTTTTCCCCCATAGTAAGATTTTACCAAACCAGAATGAACACTTGTACAAAGTGCCTGGTTAAAATTGAAAGAGTTAACTTTAAAAAAAATTAGCTCAATCAGCCTTTTTAGAAGAATGATAACATGATACTGACTTCTAATTTTAGCTATCTTTATCCTTGAAAGATGAAAGGAGGAATATTACAGTGGGCTACAAACATACATCTTCCACCTTCTAACTTGATCTTTAGTTCACAGTTATTTGTGTGGAAAATCGGTCATCTCAGGCCTAAATCTTGTTGTTAGTCGCTTCATTTTTCAAGCTAAGAAAGAGAAAAAAATCAGGTGCTTCAAGAAAAGTACCGTGAAAAAACTCTAAAAAAATAACAAACATTTTATCATATGATTAAAACATACTGAAACATAATCACAGGAGTATTGTTTAACATGCAAAACCAGGAAGACTGTTTTAGCTCTAAGATATGATAATATATTATCCAGATTTCTAAAGCAAATCGATACAACCATTGTGTCCGTTCTCTCTCCCTAAAGCTTTGTATCTAATTCATAAAATCCTGCAGACCCCCAACTCTGAAGTCTTTCCCAGACTGCCTGCCTCTCTCTTTCCACTGCTGTCTGTCCTTCCGGTCCCTCTCTCTCATGGGACTAATAAGCAGCTGCTTTGTCCTTTCCCTGCCACCTGTTGTTTTTTATAACAGACTGTGAGTCCTCTACTCAGTCACATCATTTCTTTCCTTTAAAACAAATGTGTTCTTGTCACTTTCCAGCCTCTGATATGTAATTACAACACACAAAATGAATGTAATCTTTTGTCAGGGCCACCTTCTAGGTGTGTGACCTGTGCATTTGTACAGGGCCCCACACTTAGAAGAACCCAGCGTTGGCTGTCACTGTCTTGCAATTAATGCCTAATCACTTTCAAACAAGGAGACCCACAATTTTATTTTGCACTGTCTTGTGCGAATGAGGTAGCCAGTCCTGCTTGTTATCTTGGCAGATTCACCCTCTACCAGCTTACTTCTACAACGCTTTTTCTTTCCACTTATCCCTGTGTACCACGCGTGCCATCCACAGGGATTCTTATAACATGCTGTTCCTTTTCTCTCATTTCTGCTTTGCCTGTTTCTCTGCATGACTGATTCCTGCTTTTCCACAAAAACTCCATGCAAACATTACATCCTACTTAAAATCCCACCCTGCAAGGGTGAATTGCTTTCTCTTTGATGCTTTGCTCATATTTATTAGAGCAGGAGTTGGGTTTGCATATATTTCTTTCACCAAAATATGACCAATTTGAAGGTATTAGTTATTGTCCTCAGGGTGTAGCCTGACATATGGGTACTGCTCAGTGTGTATTTCTCGACTTTATTCAATCAAACATTTATTGAGCTTCTATAATGTGTCAGGTATTGTTAGGCTCTGTGTATATAGTGAGGAAGTAGGCAAAACAACAAAACAAGACAAAAAACAGGGATGTTGACCCTGCCTTTATAGAACGTATGGTTCAGGGAGGGAGGTGCATTAACGGGCTGCAGTGCTTTCCTCCTAAATACATAGCTAAGCACATGCTAAAGTTTTCAGGTCATAGTTTAGGATGGATAATTCTCTCTCCTTGACTAGGGGTCATGGTATAATATTACGAGCTCTGAAATACAAAAAAATCTTGCCTGTGGCAGATTTCCTATGTCATTTCCTGACATTAAAGAGAAGGATGGATGTCAGCAGGGTCCTGGGCTTCTACCCTCACATCTGAGACGTCATTCATTGTGGGAAGCGACACAGCTTATAACCATTAAGAAAAATTGCCAATTATACTGACATGCCATCAGGTTTAAGACATCTGGTTTCAAAGATAAAAAGTGACTAAAAATGTACATGTTGGAATTTAGTGATTCAAAAGTTAATCACAAGCAAAGTGAGTCAAAGAAATACTTGGACACTAAAGGCAAGGCTAAAAATAGTTTATCATGACACTAATTTCATGGATGATATGGTAATAAATCATTTTTAAAGTTCAGTTGGATATTCATGATCAGCTTGAAGAAAATACGCAACTGATATAAAGAGGTAAGAGTTAACATGATAGGGCTGGGGATTTAGCTCAGTGGTTCTGCTTAAGGACCTGGGTTCGATCCCTGGTACCACAGAAAAAAAACCAAAATGAAATCTAGATGGGCTGGGGATTTAATGCAGTGGTTCCGTCACATACCTCGAAAGCTCAAGGACCCGAGTTCGATCCTCCGTACCAAAAAAAAAAAGAACATGATAGATAATACTTAGGTAATAGCCTAGTAGCTTGTGTATCAAGGAAAAACACCTACATGTCAAGCAGCTGTCTTTGTAGAAAATTAGTTTAAGACTTGACAGTTCCTTAGAATACGTTTTGACATGTTGTCACATGTAAGGCTGATAGGAAGCATTGGGGTTTACAGGCTAGGAGGTGGAATTCTGGAAAGCCTAGAAGGTGTGAGTAGGGGCTTCTGCCAGCAGACCCTGGCTTCTCAGGTCCACGGTTCCCACCACATCCCATTGCTTCCCAGTAAACTGCTCTCATGTTGGTAACAACATCATCTTGGGATCTGCAGTGTAGTGATGTTAGGGTTTTCTTTTCCCTTCTCTCTTCCCTGTCTTCTGTTCTCCCTTCCCTCCCTCCTTCCCTCTTTTCCTCTTCCCTCCTTCATCTTTTAAGCACAGCCTATCTGAAAATTTCTTCCCAAGTGGCTTACCCAAGTGTCCACAATTCCTGAACCAAGTGTAGAACTCAGAGCTCTCAAAAGGATGGAACCTAGTCGAGTCCTGTGAATAGAACATATTCTCATGGTGGAAGGAGGTTTTTTTTTAAAATTTAGTTTAAGTGGTTGTTCTAGTTAAGAGACTGTGATGAATAAAATAGAACAACCTTGGCTTAAAATACAGAAATACTTGGTTTGGGATGGAGTCTTGATGAGCTATGATTAATTTTTTTGTTTGACTGAAAATGGGTCTTCTCTTCATGTGAGATTAAAATTATGATTATTTTTTCAAGGGCAATGTAAAAAAATGAACAGTTGTTTGTGTATCGTCTCTCATAATTATAATTAAATGAGCCTTTGAAAATGGAGTCAGATGGGGCTGGGGATTTAGCTCAGTGGTTTGGGCACCTGCCTTGCAAGCGCAAGGTCCTGAGTTCGATCCCCGGTACCAAAAAAAATTATAAAAAAAAAAATGGAGTCAGAGCAGTTATTCCCTTGTAGCGCACAAGGACTGTTCCTCCAGAGCTACACAAAGAAAGCATTCTGTGTGAGATGTCTCACGCCATGGGCAGGGGTGGGAGGAAATGATAAGGCCCGACTCAGAGGGGCCGGGCAAAGAGGAAGACAGCAGAAGGAGGGAAGTGGGGAGAATTTGGTTCAAGGAACTTTTTTATTCTTTGTTTTCTATTCTTGTCTTTTTTTTTTTTGAGACACAGCCTCACTGTGTAACTCAGGCTGGCCTCGAACTTATGGTGATCCTCCTGCCTCAGCCTCCCAAGTGCTGGGATTCTAAGTGTCTGCTGCCACACTGAGCTTGTTTTTAAAATTAGAGAGTAAATACACATCAGACTTCTTTTACATCTCAAAGTAATATAAAAATGATTTTATATGAAAATGGAAAAAAAATTTAAAACGTATAAAATATGTTTAGTTATAATCTGAACTTAATGAATTCAGATTTAAGGAGCTAAAACAGGTGAGCTCTGACAGTCGTGCTATATATTGACTATGCTATAGTCCCCAAGAGCCTGTCCCTTTCCCTTGCCATCCTTTGCAAGACTGGGGGTAGGGAGAGTGGCCCACGACTGAAATAGCATCAGCCTTCACTCGTGTGCTGCTGAGGCCGACTTCCGCAGTGCTCCATTCAGCCTGGATGGTTGCTCAGATTTCTTATAACTCAAAAATGTTGGAATGAGAGTGATAAATGAAAGAGTTGAGTTGTTTCTCAATGTATCATGCTTCTAAATACCTAAATTACACTGTGTTACTATGTTTTATATGGGCATTTCTCACCAGTACGTAGTATTTTTTTTTAATTGAGAAAATGATTTCAGTAAGTTAACCTTTGTTGGCCTCATTGTATTTATTTATTCAACATACACTTAGCAGTGAGACCTCTGCTTCCTGTCAGACATTGTGCTGATGCTGGAAGTACAGTGACAGAATGGTTGCTGTTTGTTAGGAAATAGAGACTCTTTGCTTAATGCATGTGAGAAATGCCTGATAGAGTTGTATAAAATGTCTCCAGGAATATCCCTGAGAGAGAAGGTAGCTTTTCCTTAGAGGAAATGAGAGTCATTAAAAATATGTTCACACAGGGCCGGGGATGTAGCTCAGTGGTGCCGCCACCTGCCTTGCAAGTGCAAGGTCCTGAGTATGATCCCCGGTACACACAAAAAACAAAACGTCCACACAAGCAGTGGTAAAACTTGAATCTTGACTTGAATCTTAGAGTATGTTTATTATATGGAAAAATAGGGCAAAGAGTAAAGGTAACAGGAATTTTATAATGGGTGGAACTGGAAGCTTAGTGCAGAAAGCAGCAGAATATAGACAAAGGCTCAGTGCATTCTTTATGGTTTTTATTGATAGAAAAGTTATAAGTAATACAAAAATCATGTAGTTTAGATTTCTTCTCTATCATTCTCACACTTAATATCCCCACCCTCTTAGGGGAGAAATTTGAAGAAAATCTTCGCAAAATCTAAAAAATTATTCATAGAAAAAGACTTCAATTTTAAAGGAGCTGCCAATTTATTGAACAAAATGAAAATGACGGTCACACCACAAGGTAAATGTAAGGGTTCCGTAAATATGTTTATGAAGTTTCTTGGCTTAAACCTAAATGTGTGTTAGTTTTAATTATTGAGAGGTGTTTCAACAGCATCTTGACACTCTTTCTGGGTGCAGTTCCCCTTTTTGTGTCAATTCCACACTGTGAAGTCATCGAGGATACTCTGAGTTCAAGACAACTGTGTGACTTAGAAGTAGAGCACCCATCCTTTGGGTGATAGGGTAGCTTGAGGCCAGTGAAAATATTCACTGTTGGACAGCTTTATAGTTATAAATAATATTTGCTTTCTCTTTTTCACAATCGCAGATATTTTGCTGCAGAACAGTAGATATACTGTAAAATGCAAGTGGATAGTATCAGCTCAGCTATTTCTTTCTTTTTTTTTTGCCAATAAAGAGACCTGTTTATTACTGATAACACTTCATTTGACTAAAACCACAAGAAATCCACACACAAATACATAAAGTGCAAATTGTCACAGGCAGTAGTAGTTTATAATTCACCCTGGTATTTTTGTAGGGAAAAAAATGGATGTTAACAAAAATTGTTAAAATGGGGGTACAATTTTGAACTATTGCTGCACACTTAGAAAAAATAATTCATTCTTAATTGTATATATTTGATATGTCATATCTAATGATGTATACTCAAAGTTTACTTTAGCCTATAACAGAAAGGCCTCGCTATATACAGAAGCAGACTTTTGCTTTTTAATATAAAGTAAGACACATGATGAATCAAGCTCAGCTATTTCTTAACTCCATTCTCTACTTAAGCCAGAGCTGATTTTCTGCCTCCATTCCTAGCAAATTGGGCACCTTGAGCAGCTCATACCAGTCATTACAAACTTTTAACTTGTTGGTTTTTGGTCTTAGCCACCAGGACCTAAAGACCTTCTCAGAATTATTTCATTCTGGAATGGAAAAAAAGAAAGGGGAGGGCATGGCTATATTTGGCTATGACTGTAAGCAGGATGCCGTCCCCTCCAATTTCGGATACCACGTAGTTTGTCAGTGGGCAGCATCAGCAACACTATTGACTGTCTTTGCACAGTGATGGGTAGTATTCTAACAGTGGAATTCTTTGATTCCTTTATTTAAAAATTTACAACTAAAAGCTTTTACTGTGAGGCAGCTATTTGAACAAATGGAGAGCCGACATGGTCATTCTTCATAAATTTAATTGAAATGCTTAATGTAAACCCAGTAAAAACTGGGACTAAACAGGTGAGGACAAGCAGTAAATTTTTGAAAAAGATCAGTTAAGGAGACTTAGACTACTGGAAACATTAAAAGCTATCTAAAAACATAAATAATTAAAACTAGGTCACTACAAAAGAACAGAAAAATAGAGAATAAACAGACTCTGATTCTGGAATCAGAACTTGCAAAGTACAAGCTGTGCAGTGGCATTATACACCCATTGCAGTCAGTCACTGGACATGGGCCACATGGGAAGGAAGTGGTCTTCCACGAGGCAAAGAGGCTGACACCTGAAGCTGACCACCAGTGATCCTCCCAGAGTTGGGGCACAAAGCATTTCCTTGTCAGGGAAGTTGAGTGGCTCACCATTGCAACCTCTAAATTCTGTTGTTTGTGTATTTTTATCCTCCATACCTGAAGGTGTCATTTATATCTTATCACAGCTCTGCTCTGGAAGAAGACTGAGTCTGTGTCATTCCCTTGTTCCTTTGCTGTGGGGCCAGAATGGGAGTGCCCAGGAGCCACACCAAAGTCTTTGGTGATGTCCTTGTTCCTCCCCAGCAGTGGGCTGTCGCTGCGTGGTGTAGACTGATGGTCTTATATGAAACCTTGGAATGGGGAACTAGTGAGCTGCCATTGGTAGCTACTATACACCATCTGTGTTGGTAACTATTTCTGTTCCCAGGGCCTAATATACTCTTGTGCTGATGCTTAGGGTTAGGAAATTTTGTCCATTTAGTCGGCCTGGTCTGTTAGCAAGGTCAGATGCAGAGTGATAGGCTACAGGAAGGGGAAGATTCCTCACCTACAATGACTTCCCAGTTCCTAATGTAGCCAGTCACTTCCCACATCAGCCTCTGAGAACACCCATCCTGATTCTCATCTGATAGCCGGGGCCCCATTCTGTTCTTCAATAGATGCTGCAGCTTTTGCTTCACATAACTTGGTGGTGAGTGTGGGGATCCCATGGACTCATGGGATCCTCAGGGACTATCCATGGATGGGCCTGGTCAAAAGCATGTTTTACCATGATCCTCAGAGAGGAAATGTGAGGGGAATTTTTCTGGATTCTTCTGAGGTGTTCCTCAGACTGTGAAAGGGACATATCACAGAGATAGCCAGTTTCTATCTCTGAACATTGTTGTCAGCTTGTGGTACTTGGAACGGACATGGCCCTCTTGAAACCAGGAGGGAACGCAACCTAAGAGAATGAGAACGGGTGGAAAATAATCCTGCATTACTTGTGTCATTGTTCAGTAACTGTACAGAACAGAGCAAGGCCCCTCTCTTCGCACAGTTTAATTCGAGTGGAGCGGATAGACTAAGAGCACTCAAACTGTGTGAGAAGGTAGTTAAGTGGAATGGAATAACATGAAGCAGGGCAGGGGATGGGTACCAGCCCAAAGCTGGGTCCTCTGTACAAAGGCAAAGTTGGCCCCGTAACAAGTTTGCCTTTCATCCCATGTGTCATAATGGCCTAGCACAGGCCATTAAACTGAGAAATGACAAGAACACACTTGTGTTTCAGGAAAGAAATGATGTGGCAGAGTGGGAGGGGTGGTGGCATTGTTTTAAAGAGTGGTCAACCAAGGCTCCTCTGAGAAGGTAACATTTGTGCAAGGACCCACCTGTGACAAGGGATGCAGAAGAGCATTCCGGCCAGAGGACGCAGTGGACGCCAACTCCCTGTGTGCCTTTGGAGCACATTTAAAAAACTTCGAGGTGCTGCAGTGGCTACCGGAACTGGGGAGCAAGGGATGAGAGTTGCTGGAAATGAGTTTGGAAAAGTATTCAGCTATTACCAAAGACTTCTGGCTCTTCATCTGAGCGAGACCGAAACCTTTGGAGGTGTGTGAGGAGAGGAGGAAAATGATCTGAACTAGGTTTATAAAAAAAAAAAAAAGAAGAGGCCCCCAGCAGAGGCACTGAAGAAAAATTAAGAGAAAAAAAGAAAAAGCGGTGTTAACTGGACTAGAAGATGATTCTGGGTAATCAAGGTATAAGTTCACAGAATTTTAATATCTTGAAAAACTTGCACCAGAAGCCATTTTGCATATTCTGATGTAAATACAAAGAAAGCTTCTATGGAGGTTCATTTTTAAACATTCTTTTGAAAAATGTCATTGGATTGTTTTTAGTAGCAAAGCTACACAAAACTGTACAATAATGTACTAATGTTATGTACATTCATTCAGTCCCATGAGGTATAACAGAGTGGTAGGATTCAGGGGTTGTGAGATGGTAAGATTTTCCTAAATGTTAGTACCTAGTGCCAGTGTAGAAAAAAAAAATACTTTGCTTTTCAAAATAAATAGCTAAGTTTGTCTTCTTTTGTTCTTGAATAAGGTTTTACATAAAATAAAAGAGATCTTTCAGCCTTTTGATTTTGGGCTCTTTTCTCCCGTGTGAATGTGAGGTGGTATTGAAGTCAGTGTTTTTTACTTGCCGGTGTAAATTCTGTGAGCCATTTATAGTAAGATAAGTTGGACCAGCTGTTGTGAAATGACAACTCTGTCCGACGATCCATTACACAAGCATACATATGCCTCATCTATGTCGTGACAGTAAGCATACCTTTAGCACCAACTAAGGATTTTCTTGGCCAGTTATTCTGTCCAGTTGCATAGATTTCTACCTAGGGTCAAACTGAGAACCCAATCTGTCATGAACCGGCTCTTTACTTTTAAACGTAAATCCTTTCAGATCAAGAATGGATACTTCCTCTGAGGATTAATCCTGCGAACTCAGTGATGAGCTGACGTTGACTTCGACTGCAGATTTATTTTTAGAAGCAGGATTTTAAAATTAATTCTTTCGACTTCTCAGCAAGTTCTAAAGAATAGCGTACTTAGCCTACCGCATTTCTCTAAGGGAAGTCCGGCGGGATGGCTGAGGAGGAGCGCTGATAGAGCGCCTTCTGGTGCCAGTAGGGGCCCCGTGAGCCCCGCCTCCTGTTGAGAGGTCGTGTGCGGAGGCTCAGAGAGGACTTGTGACTTGCTCTGTTATTTTGCAAATAAATGTGAAAACGAGATTGTCACCCATTCCTGGGTGACCTCAGAGTTCATGCCAGCTCTCTAAAGGGGCTGACTCATGAGGGCAGAGGTAAATATTCTGTGTTAGCTCAGACGAGCTCTTTCTCCAGGGCCTCTGAATTTCTGAAGCTGTTGCTTCCATCAGCTCTGTTTAACAGCCCTATGCAGAGAGCTCGCTGAGGTCCTTCTTGAGTCGCTTTATAGATTTATTACTGTGCGTTTTGTGTGGATTTTTAAATGTAGTGACAATGAACTATTAACCAAGCTCCAAAATTACAGTAAAATCACAGTCATTTCTTTCTGTCTTAATAATATTGATGGACTTATTTTACTGTCATACTTTTTAAGAAACTTTACATAAAGACTTCTTCCTGAAGTTATGAAGCATCAATGTGCAATTAAAAGCTCAAAGCCAGTGATGCTTGAGGAGTATATAACATCATGATATGAATCATGCTTTTATTCCTGAGGGTCTGAAAAGCAGTTATCATTATTGATTCATAAAGGGAAAACTGATTAAGGAACATTCAGCCATCCCGTGACAACACTGGAATTTTTAATTGCTGAACTCTTGTGTCGACTGTGTAGTATCTCTTAGATGGTCTCATGATTGCCTAAAATTATTCTGGTGTAAATGTCATACCAAATTGGGAGAAAATAAAAGAGGGTTTGAAAGGATAATGTTATCAAATGCTTTAAAACTAATTGCCGTGTGTTAATTTTTTCTACTTTATCCCCCCCCACCAGGAGAACAATTCAAAGTGGAGACAAGGACCATTGCTGTTGACTTTTCATCAGAAGATATTTATGATAAAATTAAAACAGGCCTGGCAGGTCTTGAAATCGGTGTTTTAGGTTTGTATTTTTGTCACATTTATAGATTCTTGCATTTATTACTTGACTTTTACTATGTCTTTATTTTCTCTTTGGATAGATATTAGGTACTCAGTGAATAAAATAACCAGTGAGAAGAAAATTGTCCTCCTAATCCAATTGATCATTCAATGATATTAGTCTATATGTGTTTGAATCTTTGTGTTAAGTATATATTAACTACTATTTACAGTTTTGGTTATTTTCCCCACCTGCTTTATTTCCATTCTCATGCTTCCTGTGTATATTCAGATACAGTTGTAATAATCCTTTAAGATAGTTGATATCAAGCCACATAGTTAAAAATTGAAGGTCAAGAAAAGCATTCTCAGCCTTTTGTTTATTATTGTCTCCCTGGAAAAGCTTTTTGGACATTTTTTTCCTCCCAGTCTCACCTCCGCCATGAAAATTTTAATATCACAGATGCACTGTATATCTGTGCTTTGTACAAAAAGAGTAAGATTGTCCCCTCCACACTAAAGTTTGGTCCCTCTGAAGAGGTGTACCTCAGCTGAAGGTGCATGGTTTCAACATGGGTGACTTGGTTAGTCACGTGAAGATTGAGTGGCATGTGTAGGGGTCAGTGTTCTATTTGTTTTTTCTAAGTCTTCTATCCTGCTTTGTTACGCCACATTAGCAAAAACAAGATAATGAGAGACACTGAACTTTGTTGTGGAAAAGATTCACCAGAAAACCCTAAAAGGAAAAATGGCCTTTGATAAATTTCTCACAATTCTTTGAGAGTCATTTCGCGAAACAGGGCATCTAGTCCAGAAAAGCCACTTCGGCACTGAATCCTTTTGTCCTGTTTCCTGGAATGGTGGGAACCTGGTAATTGCCCTTGTTTTGTTTAGTGGGCTGTAAAAGGAAGATAGACGAAGAAAAAAAAATTTTGTTTCCTAACATTTCTTTAGTCATAGAGGCTCAACCTCCCTTTTTCATCCTATAAAAATGGTTTTTTATACATGTACCAACGTTCCACAAGGAATGTAAACATTATATACTACACACATACTAATAAACTAAAATAAAAATTTTTTAATGCAAAAAATGTTTTTTATATAATTTCTAGATAAGACAATTGTATATTTTAAAAAATCAGTTACATATTGTAGGTCGAAATAGGGCTCTTGGCCATGCAGTTCACCCTGGCTTTGACATGCTGTCCTTTGACACACTCTCTGATCCCTATCACCCATTTCCATACCCCCTGGAACTGCTCCCCCACTTACAGGACAAGCAGTAAGTAAATGACAGATGAAAACATGGATCAAGTTTTTGCCTTTTGTCTCCACGTTCTTCTCTAAGTACATATATTGCCAGAAGTCTTCCACAAGTTCCTCTTCCTTGGTGTAGATCTGGAATACATTAAGTAAGTAGTCTAATATCTGTAGAAATCTTGGCTGTTTTTAAACTTCCAAAATAGCAGCTGTACCTTACTAGTTAGTATAAGTGCTGCCGTGCTTTATTTCAACCCTGTTTCAAACTAGTGATGGACTAGGGCATTGATGGTGAACCTCTTAAGAGCCTTCAGAGATAGAAACAGCCCGCTGTGGCACACGTGCCATAGGTTCGCCACCAGTGGACTGGGAATGAAGGCTGGCATAGATATGAAGGTGGCTTGAGGCTCCCTAATGAAAGGCAACTGAGAGAGGGGGTCATTATTTGCCTTAAACTTGTGTTGTTGGAGAATGACTTACTTTTAGAAGTACATTTCTTCATATTTGTTTTTAGCTCCATATAAGTTTTAGCTGCGGGGGATGGTAAAACTATAGATACTCTGAGATTATGGCATTGAAGACAAAAAAATGTTGGGGTTCTTCTAGGATGTCCAAGTGGGTTGTTGATGGGTGGATATACAGGCATAGGCTTCAGTAGAGCTTTGGCCTGGAGATAGAGTGGGGAGATTGGTCTCCTAAGAGTAGAAATTTCAGTGGAGCAGCAAGAATGGAGAGCATCCACGGAGAACACATAGACTGTGAAGAGAAAAGTGAAGGCAGAGCTTTCTTGAGCTCATCAAAGGCTGTCTGGAAGAGACAGCACAAGGGAGGAATGACTCCTTGTCTGAGTTCAGCACTGTTCAGTAGATCTCTAACACGGGCCACATAAATAATTTGAACTTTTCTAGTAGCCACATTTTTAGAAAGATAAAAAGAAACAGATGAAGTTAATTTTAATAATGTATTTTATTCAAGCCTGCTATATCCAGAACATCATTTCAGCGTTTCAATATAAAATTATTGAACTGTCTTGCCTTCTTTTTTACATAGTAAGTCTTCCAACTCTGCTGCGTATCTTACTCAGTGGCGTATCTTACTGCATATCTTACTCAGTATCTTACTGCGTATCTTACTCTCAGCCCCACGTATGAAGTGCCGGGTAGGTACATGGGGCTTGTGCTGCTCCTCTGGACATCTCCACTCCGCTGTCGGCCAGCTCTCATCTTCAGTTTGTGTGAGAGAGCCATAAATACAATTTCTAGATGTTTCCTATACTTTAAAGCAGCGATTCCCGACCAAAGTGCATTTTGGCAATGTTTGGTGACATCGCTTATTGTCACTACTTGACCAGGGCAGGGTGGAGGGCTTTCATAGCCCCCAGTGGGTAAAGGCTAAGGATGATGGGAACATCCTCCGGTGCTCACAGGACAGCCCTAAAATACCGTAGTGCTGCAGTGGAGAAACCCTGCCTTACAGTTCCTGCCATTAGACAGTTCTCACTGAGTACTTAGTGAAACATGCACAATTTTTGATTTGATTTCTAGTTGGTCATGGTTGGTTACAAATCAATAATAAAAATAATTTTAGCTAATGCTTATGTAGTCCTTGAAAGTATAGTGGCATTTTCACATACATTGCCTCATTAGGTGGGATCTACATTTAGTTTTCCTTGTGAGCGGTATTTTATGTTATTACTAGGTCATATTTCAACTTTAATCTTCTAGTTTCTTTAGTTTGGGTGTAGCTCTCTAGAACTTTCGAGGAGAGGCTGATGTACAGGGTTTCTTTCTCTGATTACCTGAGTTTCTAGCCCCTTCACTTTCTTTCCTTGCTCCTTCGTTCCCATTCAGATTCTACATCCTCCCTGCCTTTGTCTGCTCAACCCCAAATCATCTCATTTAATTGCCTCCTTACTGTCTTAATAGAACCTCACCTTTATAGATATACTATGTGTAGCTTGTTTTTGACCTAGCAATCCATATTAAGTCATAGAAAGAAATTATTTTCTGCTGAATTTTAAACTAGTGATGATAAAAAGAAAAATAAATTAACAAAAGGTACTCAATTTGTTTGAATAATGTTAAGCATCAAACTGTATTCATCGCTTAATAAAGAAAATTAGTATTTTCAAAATTACAAAGGAAAATGCTAAAGCCCTTTGTCATGAAAGAAACATTGTTTTCAATGAGATAATTGGAAAGAAAACAGCCACGAATGATGTGAATTTATACTGAAAGGTCACCATGACTTGATGAGACTATAAATGCTGAAGGTTGAGGAGTTGGATTCTTAATTCTATTGTGTAATAAAAAGTAAACACCTGCTGTCTTCTTTCAGGCAAATGCCAAAAAATACAGATTTCAGCAAGCTCATAAAACTTCAACTATTTAGAGAAAATGACATCCTTACTTCTTTGAATAGGCAAACAATTGGTTAACACAGTATGATTGCCGTAATGCTTGCTTGGCCTTCGGGAGAGACTTTCATCTGTGTTCCAAATTGCTTCGGAGGACTTTGCACAATATGTCACCGGGAGGTGTGTTTTACCAAGGCCAAAGGAGTGGCCTTGGATCTGAAATACGCCTCAGACATGCTTCTTTCAGACTTCACTCCTGTGACTTTTCACCTTTATAAAAGTGAGATTCTTCATTCTGGAAGAAGGAAAAATATGGTGCCTTAATTTGTGATCCCCTTGTAAAAAAATCAACCACACCTCTATTGGAGTTGTTAATGGATCCTAGACGAGAAGTCTCCCAAGCAATATGCTTTCAAGATCCCTTTCACCCAGTGTTATCGTTGTATCCCTGTAGAATCGAGAGAGTCCATTGGTAATGGATGGCCTGTGTCGTCATCCTGGCTTATTGTATTCAGGGTTGTTTGTCATCCATTTAACATTTTTGGTCTTACCAGTACACACTGCCCATGATTTTAAGAGGCCTCACAGTAATAAAAATAATATGTATAGACAGTAATGCTGAAACAGACTTTATTGCTCTCTTTTCTTCCTATGACCTTTTAAGTGGATACTTGTTCCACTAATATACTTGGTGAGTTATTTTAGAATTATTTATTGTTCTTCCCTTTACCTCAGCAGAACGCAAACTCTTTGTCATCCTGCCCATGCAACCAATGTCCTCACTAAACCTTATGGATTTTGGGAAACATTTGTATTCCTTTGTCGCCTCTAAAGCCTGTGTTTCCTAGAATGTTCTGGGATAGAGAATAATCAAATACAAATACTACATATATTAACCTAAAGATTGAGCAGAGATACCCATCAGAGTTCAGATCAGTTAATCCTGTCTCTGTGTACACTGAAGATTTTCAACTTTCTTTTAAAGAGATCCAAAAGTAAAGATAAACTTTACTAGTACATTCTTTTAAAACCAGGCTGATTCTTTATCGTAGTGTGTATTTTGGAAGACATTACAAATGAAGATACTTTCTAGAAGATACTTAAAATTCTCTTTATGTGACAAATGTATCAATTTATTTCCATGTTAAATATACAAATCTTAAGAGATTAATATGTATAATTTTTTCACATCTTTCTTCCTTTTCTCTCGCTTTTCTTCTTCCTCTTTTATTTTCTTTTTCCCTACCACAGTGAACATGTACTAAAAAATGACATTTTTGATCTGACTCTTATGCCCCATGTTTGATTCAGAGCTGTAAATGCTTCTGAATTTATGAATTTCTTAAAGGAAAAAAATCAATTGAGCTCTTTATTTCAAGCACGTTGGAAAGGGTTTTGCAACATGACTTGAGAGTACATTGAAGTAAGTCAGCATGTATTTGACAAAGAAGATATTTGAAGTTTTGAAATTTATTGTACAGTGCATGGTCTTTTTTTTCCACCTTCAAAGTTCAGTTTACAGGAAAATCCTAAAATCATGTGGCCATCATAACATCTAATAAATCTGTTTTAGCACCAGCATTATTCATACAGGGGTTAAAGTATTGCTGAAGGTCTTATGTTTTGTTTGTTTTATAGTTCATTAAAGCGGTTTCTTTAGCCAATTTCCATTTACTATGTGAACAGAAACACTGCTAAAACTTGGAGCCCTAAAACACAGGGTGGTTTATTCATTTTTCTGTAGTAAAATTCAATTTTTTTACGAATTCTATTTCTAAAGAAATATAGTCAACATAAATTTGCAACAATTTTAAAACTCTAATTTTTAGGTGACTCAGAGAAAGTGAATATGCCTCTGAATAGTTCTTTGATGCCATCATCAAAAGTCTACATACAAATGCCCTGAAGTCAAAACTCCTGCCTTTGCTTTTCCAGACAGCCTACTGTGTTTTCCCAAAAATAAGACCTAACCAGAAAATAATCAGCCTTGAAAACTAGAGATCAAAAATGGCAGCCACCATCAGCCTAACCTTGCCTTACCTGGCTTACAGAGTAGCAGGGAATACTGAGGTATAGTCATCTGCATCACACTGACCATCACCATGGTAAAAACCAGCTGGGGCTTATTTTCCAGTTAGGTCTTCTTTCCCAGGAAAGACCATATTACCATTGGGTGGTGCTACAGGATCAACTATATCCTAAGTTCCCTATTTAGAGGAAAAGTCATTGGTTAATGTAAATAAAACATACAAACTTACTGGGTTTTATATACAATTTGATAACATTCTTTTTTTTTTCCATTAAGTTTATTGGTACATTTTAGGTATAAAATACAGTTACATTCATCACAGGGATTTTGTACCTTTACATGATGTATCTTGGTTCTTATTTTTTCCCCTTCCCCTGCCTTCCCTTCACCCCCTCCACCCTTCCCTATTTGCAAAGACTTTGTTTGCATTTTTTTCCTTTTCTCCTATTTTTTCTTTTCTCTTCTTTCCTTTCCCCTACCCCTCCCACTTCCCCTACTCCTTTAGACCTTTTCTTCCTATTACACAGCATCGATTATACATTGTTTTAATTAACAATATCAAAATTTAGAGGACATTACCACAGATTTTATAGAATTTAAAAGGATATAGAAAGCATATTACAAGCGTCTTTTTTGAAATAAATTTGACACCTTCTAAGAAGTACCTTGGAAGACAAATTAATGAAACTTGACTCTGGAGGAAATATAAAATTTGAATAGCACCTATAAAAGAAAGTATATTCCTAGCTTGAAAACCTAACTATATGACAACAACAGGCTCATATATATTTTAACTGATGAATTATATCAAACATTTAAAGCAGAAAAAAGGAGGAACACTTCTCCCCTCATTTTAGGAACTCAACATTGTGCTAAAACTAAAACTGGATAAAGATAATAGAAGAAAAAATTATGAACATAGATAAAAATTTGTTTAACAAAACAAACTATTAGAAATCAGATCTGGCAGTAGGTAGAAAGTGGTTTTATTATAGAGATGACAGTGTTGGTTCAGCATTGGAAGATCCACCCCCAAAAGTCATCATTTTTAACAGGAAAGGAAAAAGCCACATGATCCTGTCATTCGTTGCAAAAAAAGTACTGGACTAAATTCTACAGCTGTTCATGGTAAAAGCTATCAGGAGACTAGAAGTAGAACAGAACCTTCTCAACGGATAAGTCATGTACTCCATACTTCCAGCAAAAAACGCCTTATATGAATGGAGAAGATACAATGCTTTCTCTCTAAGGTGGGGAACAAGGGCAGATATGCCTACTCTTCATCTATCCTTTAAATGTAGGCCCAAACCAAAATAGTCTGGCAATAAAAAGAAACAATTAGCATAGGACTGGCAAGGTAGAAGTAAAATCTTTATATGTAGATGAAATGATCATGTACAGAGAAAATACTAAGAAATCTGTAGGAGCCCCTAGAACTTGTATCTGAATTTAGCAGGATTAGAAAACACAAGGTATATATAAAAATTCAGGTGTATGTATACTTGCTATAAATGAAGAATTGGATATTGAAATTTAAAAGTTATGTAGGAGTACAAAGGACCTAGAAAAGTAAAACAAAAAAATACAGCATTGGAAGACATTTATTACCTAATTTTAAGACTTCCTCTAAAGCTACAGTAATCAAGGCAGTGTTAGTGTAAGGAAAGACATATAGATCATTGGAATAAAATAGAGAATCTAGAAATAGAACCACACTATATGGTCCACTGAGTTTTGAAAGATTATTTAACATTAACATTTTATAGAACATAAACTCAAGAGCAGATGAAAAGATAGTATTTTCAGCAAATGGTACTAGAACACCTGTTATCTGTATATAAAAAATTAACCTCAACCCTTTATTTCCATACATAAAAATAACTTGAAAAGATCTGTGAACCTAAATATGAAAGACTAAATCTATAAAACTTTAAGAAGAAATTATAAGGGAAAAATGTTCATGAATTTAGGGTAGGCAAGAATTTCCTAGTATACAAAAGACATGATGTATAGAAGAAAATAATTGATAAATGAGATTCCATTAAAATTTAGAACTTTAAATGGCATTGTTAAGAAAATGAAAAGTAGTTCTTAAACAGACCATATTTATAATACATACAACCTATGACCAGAATATATAAAGAAGACTTACAGCTCATTAATAGACAACGAAATTAAAAAGTAGACATAAGAAGATGATAAATAGCCAGTACAGCTCAAGGAAAGGTGTGCAACCCTAGAATCAGAAAAATACTAATCAGTACAATAACAAGATCATATTATACACTTATTAGGGAGATGAAGTTAAAAGTTTTAAAAGAACAAATGTCAGCCTAGGTGTGAACCAGTTAGAATTTTCTAATACTGCTAATGTGAATGTAAAATGATAAAGCCATTTTTTTGGAGAACAGTATAGAAATTTCTTGTATTACTGTTAAGAACCAACAGTTCTGTTCTTAAGTTTTTACTTAAGAGGGATGAAAACACATGTTCACAATAGATTTGTACATACAAGTTGACTATCCCTTATCTGAAATTCTTTGGACCAGAAGTGTTTCAGATTTTGGTTTGAAATCCACTTGACCTGCAAAGAGGATAGCTACTCCTTTTTTGGGGGTTCCTGTCACATGGAGTATTGTTTTCCATCTTTTAACTTTCAGTCTATGAGTTTCCTTTTGAATTGAGTGTGTTTCTTGTATGCAGCATATTGTTGGATCTTGCTTCTTGACCCATTCTGCCAGTCTGTTTCTTTTGATTGGTGAATTGAGACCATTAACATTGATGGTTATAACTGATATGTTTTGACTTATCATTGTCATGACTTTTTCTTTTTGTTGGATTCTCCCACTTTGTGTTTAATTTCTTGTCCTGCCCAACGGATTCATTCTGCTAGGCTTCCTGGGGTTGTGATCTTTGTTGTCTTTTTCTAGGATATTGTCTAAAATCTTTTTGAGTGCTAGTTTGGTATTCATGAAGTTCCTAAGGTGCTCTTTGTCATGAAAGTATCTTATTTCTCCATCAATTTTGAAAGATAGTTTTGCAGGGTATATCAATCTGGGTTGGAGGCTGTTTTCGTTTAGGGCTTGAAATACATCACTCCAAGCTCTTCTTGCCTTGAGGATTTGTGTTGAGAAGTCTGCTACGATTCTGATGGGCTTTCCTTTGTATGTTATTTGTTTCTTTTCTCTAACTGCTTGTAGAATTTTGTTTCTGGAATCTTAACAATTATATGCCTATGTGTAGATTTTTTTTTTGATCAAGGCTAGTTTGAGTCCTATTTGCCTCACTTATGTGTATGTCAAGTTCTTTTCCCCTGCTTGGGAAGTTTTCTGCCATCACTTCTGTGAACAGTTTTTTTATGTCATCTGCACTCCCTCCTGTTTCTTCATTGACTCTGATCAGTCTTATGTTATTCTTCTTTGCATCATCTAGCAGCTGCTGGATTCGATTTCTCATGTTCCCTTACAATTTTAAAGCAATTTTTCTTTTCCTGGTCACTAATTGCAATCTTATCTTCTATATCTGAAATTCTGTCCTCACATTGGCTCATTCTGCTGTGTAAGCTTTCAATAGAGCTTTTTATCTCTTGGAAATCTGTTTGTATCTGTTTTATGGATTCCATTTGTTTTCTGTGTTGGGATTCTATCATGTTCCTCAGTTCCTCTATTTTTTTATGTGTGTCCTCTCTAGATTTATTAGTCATGTCTTGCACTATGAGCACAATCTCTGCTGTTATTTGAGAAATTATTTCTGATTTTATTTTTTCTAGATCCTGTTTTGGTGCCAGTTCAGGAAATCCAGATGATTGAATATCAGAGTGTTCCATCTCGTTTCCCTTTGGGGTTGCTTTAGGTGATCTGGAAGTCTGTTTTTGAGACTTGTTTATGTGTCTTCTCATTTTGAGAGGGGTGGGGGGTGGGTGTTGCTGGCAGCCATGCGGCGCACCTCCTCTGCACTGAGGGGCATGGTACGGTGGCCAGGAAGCCTCCTCCTGGGTGCTGGGAGCAGTTCACCTCCTTACACATTCTTATATACTGGTTTCAGTTTCTCACAATAATTTTTTTTTTTTTTTTTTTTTTTTGGTACTGGGGATCGAACTTGGGACCTTGCTCTTGCGAGGCAGGCGCTGGAACCACTGAGCTAAATCCCCGGCCCCTTCACAATAATTTTTGAAATCCACATATGTCCCATAGGTTTGAATGAAAGCCATGAACAAAAATTACTTTTCTTTAAAATTTAGTGCTGACCATTAAAAACGATCATGTTTACTATGGTGCAAAAGTTAAAATGAGTATCACTAAAAATGCCTTCTCTTTATGTGCTGCTGTATGAACTACACCAAGAGTGTGTCTTGACATTCTAAGGTGTGTGATGGGTCTAGGCGAAATTATTCATAGAAGAAATAAAACTTTGTGGAAAAAAACTGATTTTATAGACCTGGAGAGTCTGTACTATCCCTCAGAATTAATGTTTACCATTTTCCTAATACTTAAGAGGCAGTCATATAATCTTTTGTGCATATTCCTAAAGAAATTATTTCTAGTTTTAATAAGAACATGACTGTATAAGAGTTTGTATATACTTGTCATTATGCAGTATTTATTTAAAAGTCAATTTTAAAAAAGTTTTCATATGTCTACATGTGACTTGTGGTTTGGTCATGTTTTAAATAGCCTTAAGAGTGACCCTGGCTGCCCTGCCCTGCACAGTTTACAGCACTTTAAATAAAACATTTTATTTACCAAAAAAAAAAAAAAAAATCCAAAAGTACAGTTAGCTACTTGGAAAGGATTAGTTAGCTTCCACATGGCAAACTCCTGAGTAATTGGGCTGGGATCCAGAGAGGGCTTCCTTGTAACTCAGAGCCCAAAGGATCAAAGAAAGAGGAACAGATGTAGGCTTAGGAGAAGGGGCCAAGGGGCAGCAGAAGTGTGCTGAGGAAAATTGTCTAGGTTGCTTGGAAGGAAAGGAAACTAGCTCAGTAGGTAAGTGTCCAGCTTTCTGTCAGGTGATGAAGGAAGTTAGCAGTGGAAGAGTCTAGTTGAAGCTATAGGTTATCTTATTCCTGTTCTCAGGAATTTTACCTTAGCAATTGGTTTTAAATTGTTTTCTTTTGAAATACAAATACCCCTGAAAATGCCAGTGGCATTTACGGTTTCATCCTATTAAGGTTATTCAGTTTATTGCTTGTCTACTTCTTACTGCGTCAGTTTCCCTGAGGAAATGGTTATGTTAGTGAAGACATGGAAAAGTCAATTTGAAATGGAGAAGCTTAGACTTAAAGAGGAAACTGGAGTGGTAGATTGGTGACCAGCGGGAGTACTGAGGTGGCAGAAGAGCAGAAGAGCAAAATAAAGTTAGTTGAGAGGGCACCAAAGAAATTTCATATACTTGAAAATGCTCTTCTCCCTTTTCCTCCCCTGAAGCCCAGGTGTAAATGGTTCAGGGTCCAGAAAGAGCCGAGACTTATTACATTATATCATAGGAAAGGACTGGAGGAACATGATAGGATGGTAGTTTGAGAAGGAGGTGCAGTTTCTCTGTCAATGCCAGGATATGATTTCTGTGCCTTTGAAGGGTTAAGGATACTTCTAAAACTTCCCTTTTATAATATTGCAGTCACACTCTCTTACTAACCACCCAGATGCCACAAGTTCCAAAGCAGGGTTTCCAGCAAGACTCTCCTCACTTCCAATGCCAATTGCAAGTTTAGGATACCCTAGGCCATACACTTTTGACCAGTTGGCTACAAATTTCTGGATTCCCATGACAAACTCAGCTTTAGCAATTCAGCTAGAGCCATTCATAGAACTCAGGAGAGTGCTGTGCTCATTGCTTTATTGTGAAGGATGCAAACCAGGCTTGGCCAAATAAAGAGACACACAGGGCACAGGGTCCTAAACACTGGGGTTCTTCTGTGCCCTCTTCCTGTAGGGTCAGGACACCCCTCTGGCACATCAGTGTGTTCACCAAGCAGGAAACTTCATCGGGCTTCAATGTCCAGATTTTTTATTGAGGTTTCATTATGTAGGCATGATTGATCAAATTGTTGTCCATGTGACTGAACTCAATCCCTAGTCCTCTTCCCCTATCTGAAGGTTAAGCTGGCTGAAAGCCCCAACCCTCTATAAACATAGTTGGTGTTTTTTGGTCACCAGTCTCCATCTTCAGTTATCTTGTTAGCATAAACTCAAATATGATCCAAGAGTCCACCATTAATAACATAGACACTGCTGCCAGGTAAATCCAAGGTTTTCAAAATACATCTCTTTAACAAAAACCAGACAAATGAGTATACAGCACCTTTCCTATTTTCAGAAATTATTCTTGGGGTACAGTGTGATATTTCAATATATAATAATTAGATTAGGGTAATTGGTATATCCATCACCTCTGTTTCATTGTGTCAGGAACATTGAAAATCCTCTAGTAGTATTTTGAAATACAAATAACTGTTGTCAACCATGGTTACCCCATTGTGCTTGAGAACACTAGAACTTCTTCCTATCCCACTTCTGCCTGTTAATCATCTTCTCTCCATCACTCCTTCTACCTACCTCTCCTACCCTTTGGTAACAACTGTTCTACTTTACTGTTTGTTAATTGATTCATTTAATCAACCATATACAAATTCATTAAACAAGTAAAATTCTAAAACTATTGCAATGAGTGAAACAGACATTGTTTCTGCTTTTATGGAAGATAGCCATTGAACAAGTAGTTGGGAATGTGTTGTGTGCAGTGAGAGAGAATGTCAGAAAGATAAGGCTATCCCCGATGGTCTCCCCGAGAAAGTAGTGTGCATGTTGAAATCTAAAGGCTAGCGAACACTGGGAGAGGAGATGTGGGAAGGGATCCTGGGTAGGAGAAACAACATGCAAACCCCCCAGAAGAGGAAGCATATGCTTGGCATGTTTGAAGGACTGACGGGAGATAAACCTGGAGCAAGAGTTTCAGCAGGCACAGAAACAAGAGTCTGAAGATGAAGCAGAGCCAGATCTGAAAGTGGTAGAAAACTAGGTTAATACATTTGGACTTGTTCAAGGAAAACTTCAGTCAAACTAAATTTGATGGAGTTTGTTTGCATACAGGCTGCCTTCACCACAAAAGGAAGTTGAGAGGATTCTGCTCTGCTGTGTGGGTGGGTAGCATTTATGGACAGAAAACGGAAGTGAGGTGCCAGCGGCTCGAGTGCTTACTGCTCCGTGTTCGCCTTGTTTGACATGGTCTGATCCATAGGCAGCTGTGATTGAGGCTCAGCTGTTGTGACTGGCTGAGACTCACCTGTTGGTTATAAAACTGTAGTCTTTATAAGCTGAGTTGCCATTGGTTATGCAGAGACTCAAAGTATGGTAACATCCTCGTTCTAAATTTATTATTATTTATTTATTTATTTTGGTACCGGGGATTGAACTCAGGTCCTTGCACTTGCACAGTAGGCGGCGGAACCACTAAGCTAAATCCCTGGCCCCTCGTTCTAAACTTAGTTAAACAGACTTTGTTGGAAGTACAATGGGAAGCCACTGTAGAATTTTAAGCATGAGTTGATAACATTAGAATTTTAGAGATCCTTCTGACAGCCAGGCAGAGGAAGGGTGATCAGTAAGGGTGTTTCAGCCTAAAGAAGATGGTTTATATTAGGATAGTGGCAGTGAAATGGAAAGAAGTGATTGACTGAGAGAGATGTTTAGGAAACATAAACGGGACCAATTTCTGATGAGGGTCATTGACCCTCACCAGATTTTGGGTACAGAATAACAATCATAATTTTGTTTAAAATCACTGTTGTTAGCATTCATTGATTACCTTCAATAAACCAGGCACCAGCTATTCAAATTTTATATTTCCTCCAGAGTTAGTTTCATTCATTTGTCTTCCAAGGTACTTCTTAGAAGTTGTCAAATTTATTTCAAAAAAGGTTTTTGTAATATGCTTTCTATATCCTTTTCAATTCTGTAAAATCTGTGGTAATGTCTCCTAGACCTTGATATTGTAATTTTAAAAAATGTATAACTGATATTGTGTAACAGGAAGAAAAGGTCTAAAAGAGCAGGGGAATTGGGAGGGGTAGGGGAAGGGAAAAAAGGGAAAGGAAAAATTATGAGTAAAAAAAAATGGAAACAAGGTCTTTATAAATAGGGAGGGGTGGAAGGCGTGAAGGGAGGGCAAGGGAAGGGGAAACAAATAAGAACCAAGATACTCATGTAAAGGTACAAGATCCCAATGATGAATGTAACTATTTTATACCGAAAATGTACCAATAAATTTAATGGGGAAAAAAATAAAATAAACCAGGCACCATGCTAATGAATCTCATTTAATCTTCAGCAACACTATGAGGTAGATACTAGTATTTCTATGCCCATTTTACAAATAAGAAACATACTTAGAAGTTAATTTCATTGTCCAGAATTAGACAGCTAGTAATTAGCAATTTCCAGGTTCTGACTTAAACTGGATGGAATTTTATTTCTCTAAAATAGAAATCTGTGGACCCACAGCAAATTCTGTACAGCAAAATGGTGCTTTTACTTTGGGTCATGATAATCTTGAGAAGGTATGAGAAACCCAAAAGGAAATTTAGGTAGATTTCTGGGTACGAATTTCTTCACATGCTAGAAGGGAGCCTTCTTTGTATTGAGTGAAGCTGGGTATAGCCAATTATGGTAAGCAGAATAGATAGGTGGATTTGCACACACACACACACACACACACACACACACACTGATCAAGCACATTATCCGACTAAATATAGTGACTTGTAGTTCCATTAGATGTATTGACTGAGATTGGATTTCTAAAGTGAGCATTAAGACTTTTAGAATTTAAATTTATTTCCTTTTCCTCAAAAACCACTAATGGCATTAATTAAAGCAGAACCTTTAACTTAAAACTGGGTAATTACCTCTGTGATTTCAGAAATGTAAATAGAACTATAAGTCACGAAATTGATAAATGTTCCTCCCAATAGCTAACATTTAACTACCAACCTTGTGTCATTCTTCTTTCCTCATTCCCTCTTCCAATTTTATCTATGGCAGATCTTCTCTAATTCTGTAATGAAGATCACATAGCAATTTAAATTTAAACAGTGAAAGGGAAATGTTCTGTCGTGTTGCTTCTGGCTCAATCTTAATTTTTCAATTTCTGATTAAAGACACTGCAAATTTAAAGCCTGTAAACTCTCTTTTATTTGGAAATTGCTACTCACAAGTGTATGAAAACTGTAAAGTTTGCAAAATGTTTTACATGGTGTTCCAAATATCATCTGTCAGTGTATGAACATGTGCTAGCTACAGCAATATGTTAAAGAAGGCAAAGTAGGGATTTCTTTGCATCACCCCTCACCATCTATAAACTGTAAGACTAGATCTATGTGAATGCAGTAAAGAGGCTGGAGGAGGAATTGGAATAAATTTAATCAGCACAAACAGCTATTCTGGTTAACTGCTGCCCAGAGCTGTCTTCAAGAAGGATCTGTCTACTTGGATGCTGATCATGTATAACCAAAGCAGAACGCTTTGTCTCAAGCACAAAGTAGGAACTCAATAAATTCTTGTTGAATAAATGATCACATAATGATAACTATTCATCCTCCATGAGTTATGTATTAATATGTTCCAGAAATTTTCAAAGACTTTATGCATATTATCTCATAATCACATTTAAGAATCAACTTTAAAAAATCAACTTAAAGTATTATCCCTATTTCATATAGAAGAACAATAAGGAAACTGATGCTCACTTGCCTCTTATCAGGAGCTGGGACTGAACCCTGGGTCTGTTGGACTTCGAGATTTATGGCCTTTTACATCCCCACCCCGCTCCATGCTGGGAATCAAACCTAGGGCCTCACACATGGTAGGCAAGCGCTGCTCTACCAGTGAGCTACATCCCTAGTCCCTTTTATGAAGATTTAAGCTCAAAAAAATGAGACAGAAGTGACTCCCCTTTGGTATATTCACTATTATTGAGGCTTGCATTTTAAAAGTTCAGTTTATTTCAAAATACAATGAAGTGACAGCACTTTTGAAGCAGTTTTTATTAATGACCTCTCAGTGCTGGAACTGGATTAGTGTATGTAACTACAAATATAACCAAAATGTAAACTTCCCATTTTCTGCTTCGATTTTATAAGGAAATAGAAGAGAGTATTTTGCATTATTTGATTTGAATTTGGAAGCTCAACCATTAGACAAAGTATTTTTAAACCACATTAATTTCTTATGTTTCCAATTAACCTAAAGGAAAAGAAGCCTATTGGCTGTGGTCTGTGTGGGGTTACTCATAGAAGTAGATTATTTCCTAGTAACTTATTGTTGTTTGCTCCTCCCTCACGCCTAACCCAGATGCCAAACTCATAATGACAACATCACATCTCAGTGGCAGCTTGGTGTGATAAAGGATTCTAGGTCTAGTGAGCTCAGCAGCAAGTGAATTTAGGAGCAGAAAACTCTTGCAACTGTTCTTTTCTTCAAAGTACAAGGTACGGGAATGATTGTTTAGAAGTGGTACGATACAATTTAGAATCTTTATACAACATGTAGAATTACTCTGGAGTTTCCTGACGTTCTGAGGGGGGCTGCGCAGGGTGGTTAAGCACAGCTCTTACCAGATCTCCCTGGAGGATCCACTCCACCAGGATCCATTTAGGGAATCGCTCCTCTGCCTGCCCTTGGCTTCTCTTTCCACTTCTCTTGAACTGGTTCTTGGCCTATCTTCACTTTTCTTCCCTATCTGCCGCCTCTCTCTTTTGGGGCTCTTCCTAGTCATAGAGCACTCAAGTGAGAAACTCCTTTGTTTTCTGAAAGACATGATGCATCAGACAAGCAAAAGGGTTTTTCAGGTCAGTGAAAAAAATTAAACCTACCTCTGGCGTCTCCCTTGAAGAACTGAAGAAAATTCACTAATTCTATAACTTGTAATGCTAATTTAACATGCTACCCATTTAGAAGGGATTTTCAACTTTCCAAATAATGTCAAAACAACTTGCAAAGTTGCTTGGTTTTTTGAGTTCTTTAAAGAATCTCGTAATATATAGAGATGGCATTGCCTGCACCCATTCTTGATGAAATTACATTATAATGGGAATATTTCCATCTTTCACTCCTACCCAAAGCCTGTTTTCTTCTTTCGCTATTGCCTGAAAGCTTTGACTGCTGTTTGGTTATTGCTGCCACCTAATGTCTCAAAATGCAATTGCAACGAGTTTGCCTTTTCCAAGATTCCCACTATTCTGCTCTTTCTGGAAATAACTATTGAGTACGTAGGGAAGTTCAAACTTTTCCTCTGAAGCCTTGATGTTTGATTCTGCTAAAATAAGCTGACAATAACAGATAACAGGAAAAAAGGCGTACAAATTTCTTATCATGTACATCTGCACAGGAGCCACCCAAAATATGAAGTTTAAAGAGCCAGATGGTTGAAGCTTTATAGGGAAGGGAGAAAGGGGACACAGGCAGTTCCGAGGGTAGAGAAATATTTTTAGGGAAAATGAAAAGGCTCGGAGAACAATCGGTGGGCTGGCACAGTTTCTCTGGGTTCTAGGTGTGATGTTTGATTTTCAGTCTCTTCTGTGATCAGTTTAATCCTCCTTGGTTAAATGAAATTTCATGAAGGCAATTGGGTTCCTCTTCGGTGGATCCAGTCTTTAGCAGATAAGAGAACTCCATAGAAAACCCTCACCCAGTGTCTGCTGACCCCTGTATGCCTTTAATTTAAAAGAGCATACATACCAAGGCACCACATTTTGGGGCATTATTTCCTGAGCGCCAACAGGATCAACTTTTGTCTCTTTGTACTCTGTAAGTACTAGCACTCTGAAGTAATTGTTTATTGTGAAAAGATGACGAGTAGCAGACATTGTGCAAGGTAACTGCGACTAATAAAGCACGAAAGATGGGGTTTAGGAATCTTGATATTAATATAAGATAAATGGTTACTGTGACCACCCCGGAATGTATTTCCCCTAATAAAATTGGATTTGATGCTCTTAACAGTCTGTTCTAGCTTGAACTTTTTTTTTAATTGTGTATAGTTATGTTAATAAAAGTATGATCTTTCTACATGATACTATTTACTTTTTAGGGTGAACATGTTTTCTTATAGACCTGTATTAAATATTCCCATTTTCACTGTTGGAATAGATAGCTTGATCACTTTCCCATGCTCATTTAGCAGAGACAGACCTGGGGACTGTCCATTGTTATTGTGGTCTTAACCAGAGCAGTACTTCCCTGCTTACTGGGTTATTCCTGGGCTTCCTTAGCCCAGTGTTTTATTTGTAGTACATATTAAGGTTCCTAGATTTAAAATCAAAACAGCCACCCAGTTTGGATTTTAAAAGACTTGTATAATTTTATTGTTTAATTTCCATCAGCATTTTGAAATGCAGCATTAATACTTCCATGCGTTAGAAAGAAATTGAAGGATAAAATGTTTTTCACATATGGGAGAGTGAAGGGAGATAGAATTCACTGCACACGATGAAATTTGTCTTAAATCGTGAAGAATGTTAGAACTTGACAAAACCTTTCCTCAGAAATTACTATCCTACACTGACTTTGTAAAGAATTATTATTTTATGTATGACATTTTACTAGATACCTTGGCTTCTCTCAAACATACCTTAAATGAATTACTCATCCTTTATAATTTCATACTGGTTTAAGCAAAGCCAAGTGAATATAAAGACTTAGCTTCAACTAGTATGAGTTTAATTTGTTAACAGATGTTTTAGAGAATTTATTCCTGGGACCCATGGTGGAAGGAGAGCCTAGTGAAGAAAATAAAAATTAATTTGGACCTTCTGTTGTTATGTTTAAATGCTATTCCTATTTGGATGGCCATGAACCCTAATTAAGTATAGTTTGCTCTGCTGTTATCCTTTGCTTACATGTTTCCAGACAGTTTTCAGTAGTTGTGTTCAAACCATGCTGACTGAATTTTGCGAGTAAACTCTGGAAACTCGCTGCCTCAAGGGACTGACTTAGCTAAATATAGAACTTCACCAAGTTCCTTTGAACTATAAATTTTGTTAGTCTGTTGAAAAAGTTATTATTGCTACTATCAGGTTTATCTGACATAATTCTTATAAGCTTTAGCAGACTGATTATAATTTTATTATCTTTTGCAATTGAAACCTTTCTTCTCTAATACTTCAGTATTATTAAATGTTGGTATCAGATTTTTGTTTGTTATCTAATTATGACTGATAATTTCTTCCGAATTGAATCCTGGGTAAAGGAATATGATGGCTTTAATGTAGTGGTTAAGAGCCAGACCTCTGAAGTCAAATTTCCTGGTTTGAGTTCTGGCTATTTACTGTATGATCCTGGGAAAGTTATTTAACTCCTGTAAACTTCATTTTTGATGCCCACAAAGGAGATAATAAAAGAAACTCTAATATGATTGTTGTGACGATTCAATGTAGATAGGTAGATGGATAATCCATTAATGATATAGTTAATACACATTCAGAGATACTAAATTCCTTTTTGATTCCAGTAAATGTTCATATCCGTAGTTCACATCAGCCCCAACTTTAGGTTTGGTGACTGGGAAGTGGAGATACAAGGGGAAAAAACCAGCACATGACCTCAGCCTTCCAAGGAGGGCTGAGCAGCAGCTTCATTCAGTCTGACTTGCTCTCTTGGCTGCCACAAAGCAGCTTTCTCTCCTGTCCCAGAGGAAGTCAGACTTTCCAGGAGTAGCTTCCCATAGCCTCTGCACTTCGTTAGAAAGAATTGATTCTTTCGGCTGAGCACCTTTACCTTTTTACTGGGTTGTAAATGCCATGAGGTCAGAAATCATCTTTTCCTTTCTGCTTTTTTCTAGTTCCTAGCATATGTCTTGCCCAAAACTATACGGCAAATATTTGTTGAATGACTAATAGCCCTCGTCTTAGAGATGAACAAACTGAGACAAGTGTCATATATGACTTAGCCCAGGTTACACTTCTGAAGTACTTACAGCTAGAACTTGAGTTTCCAGTTTCCTGCACTCTAGTTCTCTCTGCTTTGTCTACTACACTGTGAAAATTTAAGTTGCAGAGGAGACTTTCACAATATCTACAAGTAACTGCATTACAGAGGGAAAATAGGTATGGAAAGCGGGAGGTGAATAGAAGTCCTTTTGACAGAGTGGGATGCTAAGTGTAGACAGAGTGCTTGCTTCAGCAGCACATATACTAAGTGTAGACAGAAAGGCTTAATGAAGGAAGAGACATTTGACTGGATTTTAAGGACGGACAGATTTGAGGTAGAAAAGTTTAGGAAAGGTCACTCCAGACATGAACTGTATTTTATCTAATTATATGTATCACTTTTGGCTTGATAGTTTTAATCACATTATTTCAAGGAGTCTTTAAAATATCTAATGGTCTTATCTTATTTCAGTGAACAACGTGGGAATGTCCTATGAATATCCCGAATACTTTTTGGAAATTCCTGATTTGGACAATGTGAGTTTTTCTTTGTCTCAGAAATCTTATGGCAACAAAATAAAACTGTGTTCAAGTATTTGTGAGATAATTTGATGTAATGATTCAGACTGAACACCAGAGCCCAGCTACCTGAGGCTCACTCCCTGGTTCTTCTGTTTATCGAGTTAGTCTTTGGGTAAAGCTAACCATGCTTAGTCTCTGTCTCCTCGCCCATAAATTAGGCAACTTCATAGGAATGCTAAAAGCATTGAATGAGAAAATATTTATAACATACACAGTGTCAGGATCCATAATAGCTCTCATTTTATTTTTTATTATATAAAACAGTTCTATTTTATTAGAATTTTAAACCAATTTAAAAATCATAAATATATTAGGATGGTTGATTTAGATGAACCAGTTCTACCAAAATGAAAGCCACATCTTTGATACATCTATAATCCTTTAATGAAAACTAGGAAAGCACATCCTTGAGAGACTATGTAAGTTTTTAAAAACTATTGAAAATTTTAGATCCAATTATTTCTACTTTCCATATTAGCAGAAGGGAAATTGCAAAGTGTTCTATTTATTTTAGATGTGTCTTTTCATTTCCAAATTTTATTTGCACATTTACCTTGGATTTTGCATATTAGCATGAATTGCTGCTTGTGTCAGAAAAATACTATAATAACGAAAGTAAAATAAAATCTGCTTCTTCTCCCCAACCCCATTTGTTTTTCAAGGTCTCTGTAATATCAAGTGAAACTTCCAGTGCATCACCAGATTACCTAAGCATATATCAAATATGATTATTTCTATTGATAAATCTATATCAAATTATCATTTTTTGCAGGTCATCAAGAAACTGATAAATATTAATATTCTTTCTGTTTGTAAGGTAAGCAGCTTCATTATAAAGATGTCATCCTCTTTTTGGTTCTTTCTATTTAAGAATACAGTACTGATTCATTCACTTCAGTCAGCTCTTATTTAGAGTAAGCATATATTCCAGAGGAAAGTGGTCTATTAAGTCTTCAGAAGAAGAAAGAACTCACCACCCAGTAGGTATATTATTTTGCTAACAACCTAACAGTTACTAAGTGTCTTCAACATGTAAACACTGTGGTAGGTACTGGCACTACAAAAAATAACATAGGCCAAAGATTTGTTTTATATACTTGCTATTCACCACTGATAAATTGTTTTTATCTTCTCTCCCTTGTGACCCACTTAAATGATAAATGTTATGGTATAGTTTTGTATGGGGAATATGGGGCTATAAAGGTATGAGAGTGATTTTTATTAGCCACATATAATAACCAGCCTCGTAGCTAAGCATGTGTTATACCCATGTCACAACAAAAAAGCCTGGTTAATAGCTACCAGGAACAGCTAATGCTATTAAAAAATGAGCACCTTAGCACCTTTCCCCCTTATTTTTAATAGTAACTACATAAAAGTATATCAGACCAATGAAAAATACTGCCCAAAGCAAAATTCCCATGACCAGTGTCAGATACATGAGTTCATGAACTGAGGTACCACTGTACTTTAAATTTGAGTGCTCTTATGGAAAACTAAATATAGTTTCAATAACATGTATAGATATAATATTCAATACAACTATTCAAATTTACCAGATAAGTATAAATAAGAATTATTGGGCTGGGGATTTAGCTCAGTGGTTCCGCCACCTGCCTCACAAGCGCAAGGTCCTGAGTTTGATCCCTGGTACCAAAAAAAAGAAAAAGAATTATTAATTTTTACTTTATAGAATAGTTTCAGTGTTTCTCCCTACTGTGAATGTTTAAAGAATAGTTTTCCTTGTGTCTTTGTGTCTTGAGAGAAACTATAATCCTTACATGGTTGAGTCAAAGAACCCAGTGATCTTACACTTTTCCCAGCTTCAATGTATGGTTCTACCTCTCACTGTGTAACACGTGTGTTGTTTGGAAGTGTTAATTCAGTTTTAAAAAGACAAAGCATTTTGTAGCTTGGTGCTTAAAGGTACTTCAAATGAAATATTTAAAATGACAAATGATTAGTTCATCCCACTGTGTCTTTTCATTTCTTGTTATTAACCAAGGTGCTCCTCCTCCTCCTCCTCTTCCTCTTCCTCTTCCTCTTCCTCCTCCTCCTCCTCCTCCTCCTCCTCCTCCTCTTGTCTGTCTTTCTGTCTGTCTCTCTCTCTTTCTCTGTCTCTTTCTCTCTCTCTGTGTCTCTGTCTCATAAGATTCAGTTTAGGTAAGATAAATGAGTAACAGGTGGGGCTATGAGTAGATTTGGAGCAGTGAACCTACGTGCACAGAATTGTGCATTTCAGACATGATTAATATGAACATATCTGTGCAGTTTTAAAAGCATTTTCCGTAGCTGATTTAGATTATGTAACCATTCTTTAATCATCCGTGTGAGGTTTCAAAATAATTAAATAACTGCCATTTGGTTGTTATATTGTACCTTGGGCAAATTACTTAACCTCTGTGCTTCAATTTTTCGGCTGTAAATTGAGAATGATAATTCTCTTCACCTCACAGAATTATTGTGAAAATTAAACAAGGAAATATGTATAAACCTCTTAGAACGAAGACCAGATCATAGTAAGAACTCTGAAAGTATTACTGTTTATGTTAAACTCTGAACTGGTAATGACTTTTGTAAATATTGGTGTTTTTTTTGAAAGCAAAGTTTTTTGATCAAAATTAATCACACCTAGTCTATAATTTCTACATTTTGTGGGTTTTCTTTTTGAAATGACTGATGTGTACTGTTTTTTTTTATCTATCTTTTCTGTACATTTGGCCAAGTGTTTGAAAGTAATGAGTGTTAAAACAGTATACATGTGTTTCATGATATATTGTGCTGAGTTAATGAGAAAATATGTTCAGGTATTTAAATTTTATTTCATAGACTTGTTAAGAGCTGCAGATTTGTCTTCTGGTAGTTTTAACTAGATCCACTAACATTCTAACCTGCTTGTCTGTCCTTAGCTGTTTGCATGGTCTTATAGCATAAAACTCCGCTTCTTCTGTCTCCCAGATTAGACATTTTTGCCTGGTACTCTTCAGAATACTGATGAGGAAAGGAGGGTCCTTCCTGCCCAGAGTCTGGGAGAACTAGGCAGCTAGGTTCTGCAGTCACAGCCTGTGTCCTTCACAGGGCTTCTCAGCAGAGATCAGCATGTGGGGCAGTGAGGCCCTCCCATCCTTGGGTAAAGACCAAACAGTGCAGTGGGACATTGTGACTAAAGCAGCACCATAAAAATGATGATGAGATAAGAAAGAGCCCATTCCTGATACCTTGTTACACTGCTAAATGTGTCTCCCCACTGCATCCTTCCTCTTCCCTCTTCCCTTTTCACATTGTCACAGTCACTTGTTCACACTTGAAATGAGTTAGCAGAGACAAATGGTAATTTCTTAAACACTCGGGAGCTAAGTTGATGGGAAGCAACACCAGTAGATGGAGTGGATATCTGCTTAAGATTTTTGTATGTAAGTTTTTATTTCCAAACCAACTCCTATTTAAAAAGCACCAGGGGTACCGGGGATTTAGCTCAGTGGTTCTGCTGCCTGCCTCAAAAGCGCAAGCTCCCAAGTTCAATCCCTGGTACCAAAAAAGAAAAAAAAAAAGAAAAAGCACCAGGAGAGTTTACTATTTAAAATCAAATGATCATTCTTATTAAATGATCAATCTTATTAAATTAAATGATCCTTCTTACCTTTAGTATGAATCTGAGTTTTCCTATACCTTTGTGATACGTACTTTTAAAGGAAAAACAATTCAAGACTGTTGGTTCATGGAATTAATACCATCTGGAGGACAGCCAGTGTGGACTGTGGGTAAGATCAGTGTAGGATCACTTCTGTGGACGAGGCACAGTTGATTACAATAACTGTTCACATCTGGAACGGTGACTGGGAACAGTGAGGGTGAGTGATGAACGGTGGCGAGCCAGAAGCCAGGAAAACAGAGTTAGGCCAGGATATGCAGGAACTGGAGTGTTGTGCTCAATAGCACAAGGAGCCACAGGGAGCCGTAAAGCAGAGGGAAGTTGCCCTCTGATGTAGAGTGAGCTCTTGTGGCAGAGTGAATGGCAACACACATCTATTCTGAGAACAAAGACATTCACCTTGTTGAAGTTTTCTGTGTGATAGTCTAGGTTAATGCTCTCTCAGAATACCATGGTTTGCCCTGTAGCATATCATGATGAATTGCGCTTGTTTAGGTGACTGTGTTGTGTCCCTACAGTAAGAGCCACACTTTCAGTAGCAATGGGTGTTCAGGGTAATTTAAAAGAAGTAAAAATGGGCCCGGCTATAGAATCTTAGCAGTATCATGGTGGCTGAACATCAGGGGAACTAGGGCCTAGGTGTCATAGCCCAAAACCACACTGAATTTACCCCAGAAGCTCATAAGCCTCTTCTCACCATTAAGGTTGGCCCAAGTTTTGTCTGCTCAGCAGACCACAGGGGGCAGGTGACTGGCTGATGAGTGTACCAAGAGAACCCAGCAAATCATCTTGCCCTGTGACTTGGGGCTCGTGCCTCTCATTGGAGGTGTTTTCAGGCTAGGGCCCTAGCATCTTGTTGCACAGCCTGTGCTACCCTGTGAGCACCGAATGAACAGGCTCTACATTCCTGCACCTCTGCCTGCCCCTGTCCTATGTTGAATAGGTCAGATGATTATAAAAACCATGCAAGTTCCACATTCCAATAGAAGAGTGATAAAAGTAGATTATCCTCAGATCAGAGGAATTGCAGGTTATCACTAAAGTGATGGTGATGTGGTCCAGGAAAGTATTGGGGAAGAGATATTAACCAGAATAATTTTGCCTCTAGAGCCCCAATGTCCAATTGTAAACAGCTCTCCCCGGCCACTTAGCTCTGATTGTTTCACTTTTTAATATTCCCCAATAATTTGTGTTTATTCCTTCCTCCCCTCTCAGTGGCTTACCTAACTGGCCTTTCCCTTCACCAGAGATGCTTAGAAGCCTCATTGCCTGCTTTTCCACTTCTGCTTTTAGATCCTTTAGGGATAAATTTAGTCTTGTTCTTGTTCCCTGCAAGCAATTATGTAGTGTAGAAATTCTGTATAGGTAACCAATATGGCAGGTAGACCGGTCTCAAACTGGAAGAGAAGTCCTACCACGTACATCTTTCCTCTTACAATTTCAGGTGCTCTGTGACTGAAATCTAAGGTAAATCTTATTTCTCATCAAGAACAATGACTTTCACTCTAGAGGGGTTTAGAGACAATTAAACCTCATGATATGGAACAACACTCTTCTAAAATAGTTCCAGTTTTTTGCCTAGAGGGATTTCCATCCCAGAAGATTGAGAGTTTGCTAATGAAGTTGTTGAACTGCTGTTGATTAGTTAGGAAAATCATGAAAAATGGGTGACGTACCACAGCTCTCAAGCAGGCAAATATAGATCTAATTTCAAACATTGTACAATGAGTCCCATATCAATTCAACATCAAAACACATCTTGTTTGTACTATTTCTGATTTGTGGTCATTTGTTTTATTTGGGGTTGCCTTTCTTCCTTCTCTAGGCTATACTGTTCTTTGATTCCTTTAACCCACCAGTGGTGAGAAGACCATTTCTTCTCATGATCCTTAACCCTGAAGTGGACACTGGGCTTGGTCAATAATGTGGAGTCTAGGGAGTGACCCTTCCTGCAGCTGAACCCCGTAGGGAATTCCAGGCTACCATTCTGATATGCAGAAGAGCGTTCCAACCTTCTTTATTACCTTTCTTAGCGCAGAGAAAGAAATGGTAGGACTGTGACCTAACAAAATTTATGAACAACCTCTACTTACAGTGAAATACCATTGAATTTTGTTATTTGCTTTATTGAGGAATAGAGAAGAGGAATCTCAAGCAAAAGATAATTCTTTAGTTCTTCCTTTATCAGATATTCAACCAAAGTGCAGACTTGAAATCATGTCTCATTAGGACTGGAGGTGGAGGTGGGCGGGGAGCCCTTCTGACCCCTCCAAACCAGATTAGCTCTTGGGTCTCATGGTTCCGTTACACACCATGTTTTCCCTTCATTCAACATTTCATTTTTAGAGTAGAGCCTCTACAGATCATAAGCACGATAGGGTTGATACCACGGACTGTTTGTTCCTTGCCATATAGATATTTTTTAGATAAGTACATGAATTTTAAAACTAAAAAATCTCCAGTGATAGAGCACTTGCCTGGTATGCATGAGGCCCTGGGTTCATTTCCTGGTACAGAAAATAAAAAAAGTTAACTTTAAAACTGAAAATTCTAGGTCTAGTTCTTTGGGCATAGGATCACACTGATTGTATTTGGTCCTAGAAGGTTGAACTTGAATCAAATTGTTATTTCTATTGAAGTAAATTTTGAGAATTTCCTAACCGTTGTACCTGCCAGAGTAGAAGGGACAGAAGGTCAGTTCCCTTTTTAATTCTAGGTGAGAGATAATAAACCAATGATCTTTGGGCTGGTTATGGCCTATCCATGTTTTGGTTGGCTCTGCTTTCAGAATTAGAAAATTTCATACCCAGATTTCTAGCTTCTCTTGGTAAAAATCTGAAAATCAGATAACAGACCTCAATTGCTATGTTTCCACAAGGGACTAGACCGACAAGTTAGGCAGCCCTCTCCAAGTCACTTCTGTCCCCACCCGTCCCCGCTGTGTCACTTACCTTGCTCATCTGCATTACCATCCTGGCCTTGCTAGGTGTTTGAGGTGGCGTTTCTCTGTTCCAGGTGACTCTAAGTGTTCATTCTACTCAAACTAAATGACAGATTAATGCAGTGAGGGATTAGAATAGCTTTGTCTAATCAATCCCTTCTGCCTTAGTCTATTTGAGCTGCTGTAACAAAAAGTACCTTAGATGAGGTAGCTTATAAAGAACTGAAATTTACTTCTTAGCGTTCTATCAAGATCAGGATGCCGGCAGATTCACTGCTGAGGGCCCTGCTCCCCATAGATGGTGCCTTCTCGCTGTGTCTTCACACAGTGTGAAGGGAAAACAAGCACCATCCAGTTTCTTCCATAACAGCGCTAATCCCGGTCATGAGAATAGAGCCCTCGTGTTATAATCATCTCCCAGGGTTCCTGCATCTTAATACCACCACACTGGGGATTAGGTTTTCACGTGCAAATTCTAGGGGATCACAAACATTCAGACCATCTTTCGTTCTTATGATTCTCTGAAATCAAAGTGCTCAGAGTATGAGGCCCTTTGCATGCTTTGACAAACTCATTTTTTCTTTTGTACCACTGTATATTCATTGTATGTCACTTACCCAGAGGGGCCTAATACTACTCCCTGTGCATGGAGAAGATGATTGTTAGATAAATGGGCAGGTGACCGAAAAACACAGAAGCATTTTTCTTTCTACATATACCTGTATTCTCCTCTGGTGTATGACAGGACCAGTAGGGGGAGCCCTGTATTAATTTGGAACGCCTTGAAAATGGTCTTTGTTCAGCAGTCTAATTGTATTTAATTTGGGGATTTTGCTAAGAATGCATCCCAGCACCCTGCTCCAAGAATTTCAGTTAATGACATTTGGAAACTAAGAAATTCTAAGAAGAATATGAACCTCACTACTGATTCCCATCTTTGTAGATGAAGATATTCCAAGTTAATATCTAGAATCTTTCAATCCATTCTGAAATCAGCTATCATTATGCTCCTAACATTTTTCAAATCATTGAGAACATTTAGCCCTCAGGGTCTCATAGAAATGGGCTGCTTCAGGCATAACTACAAAAGGCTGGGTTTATCAAACTGCAGGACAACCACTCTTTCCATAGTTTTCTTTAGAAAATGAAGTCGTTGTAGATTGATCCTGAGGTTCTTTCTAGCTCGTAGGGAATCTAATTTAAAGGAGTGATGTCTTGGATTTGGGCAAAATGTAAAAACCTCTTTGAGAATTTTAGGGATTATTTTGTCTTCCCAAAATCTTTCACTTTTGACAAGTCAGCTGACTTTGGAAAAATTTAAGTAGTAAAAGCACTTAATATATTCTAGTATGCTAATCTTGGTAAAACAGTATATAATGGCATGTACATTCTTTAAATTTGTGTTTAGAGTTTATAAATTAATGGTTTTAGATTCATCATTGCTAATTGGCATGCAGCCTTCTGTTCTAGAAAGTTCTTTTCTTTTATTAAATTATTTTAATGTGGATCAAACTAGAATTCTTTACAAAACCAAAATCTCTTTTTTAATAGCATGGAGTAGAATTTCAGGTTAAGGAATATGAGGCTGGGAAAAATGACAAAGAGAACTCTTCGACAAAGACTTAAGCATTAATAGAAAAGAAAATCACATAATACTTGGAGATCTCCAAGCACTCTGAAAACTTTATCTAATTAAGCTTTCTACCCCCTGTCTGGTAAATATTCTGTTAGCCATACAGGTGAGATTCTAAGAATTTCTAATTAAGTTATGTTCTTGGTAGCACAGTGCTCAAATTATACAGTTTGCCAGAGGAAAGGTGTGCTGTGTCATTCCAGCATGACTTCCAGTGGAGTTAGCATCTAATTTCTACAAACAGGCATTGTGTGACATTGTTGTTACTTTATGTAATTCTTTTTTCACAATTATACTATGATTTTTCGAAATTATTGTTAATTATTTCCATTGAAAACTTGTTTAAGGTATTTGCATCCAAGAAATTGTTTCCTTCTAAATTGTGTGGGTTCTCTTTTCAGTTGCTTGAATTCAGCTCCTATTTGATCTAAACAGGTTTCTCCGGGGGTAGAGGCAAGGCAGAGGTGGACAGAGCGGCTATTTGTGTTGTCTTGATTTTGTGCACCAATAGCCTGGATCTTGGGGCTGTGGCTGGATGCTAGGGGAAGCTGTGAGACTTTATTCCCTCTCACATATAATGGTGGTGCAGGTGACAATATTTGTTTTTGTACTTTACTAAAATGATGTGAATTCTAACGTAATCTTTTCATTCAAGCCTTTGGTTGTCTTGAGCATTATTTGATAATATTTTCCTCATACTATTCCCCCCCAAAAAGGCCAAATGTGTCAGAGGTTACAAAATACAAAAGTAATTTGTATTGTATCTACTTTCATAATTAGAGTGGAAAAAAATCTAGATTGGCTACTTGGTATTTAAGTTTCTTCTACAAACTATTATTATTGCAACAGAAGTAAAAGAAAAATTTTTGTTAATATTAAAGTTTTTTGTTTTCTGTTGTTTTAGAAATAAGACTGTGGAGAGTTTTCTAATTATAAAAGCAATGCAAGATTGTTGCCAAAAATATAAGATGCGTGAACACTAAGGAGAAAATAAATCCTGTATAATCTCAACCACAGATGGTTTACATTTTAATATAACATTTTCAAGGATTTTCTAGGCCAGCCAGTGCATTTTAAAATTATATATCTCAACTAAATGGCTCAATAATACTGATTTTGATTTTATTTATTTTCTAGCCAGAATAAACACAGCTGTACTAGAAAATACCAGTAAATATTTTACTCTTGAAATTGAAAGTGTGGTTTAAGTTTGTATATTCGTGTACTTTAAGGCCAGCTTGCATGTAGAGAGGTGTAATGTCTAAGTGTGATATAGTAGGTGTAGATTTGTCCCTCTTTAGATTTTAGGCATCCCTATCTTTTTTTTGTGGTGAAAATCAATGAAACTATCATTAATAAAAGCATGTAAGTTGGAAACACTTGTTTTTTTCTACGCAGATTTGAAGCTCTCATTGTAGAAGTACTATTGCAACAACTTTTATCTACCTTAGAAAAAACTGAATTAAAGTTGCTTGTTGTACTTAGAAATCTCAATATGGGAAAAAGTGTATGGAAGTCAGTTTACTACTACTTGTCTGATATTCTTAACCACTGAACTTACAAGTCATGGTAACCTTATTTGAGAAATATGTTAAGAACCAAAAATTTCCCAGTATAGCAATTATCACCTGCAGATGGCCAAAATTAGCATATTGGAATTAACTCCAGAAACGGCTTGTGAGCTGTGAAATGGAGTTCAGATAGATAGTGAGACTTCACAGAAATGCTTGGTGTATTGGTATAAATAGATATCAAGATACCATTCCATGCATACAAAGTAAAATGAAACTACTAACAGCTTAGTTGAAATATCCTATGTAAAACCTGATGTTAAAGAGACTTTAATTTAATGTAACATAGTGAAGTCTTTCTACTTGTGTGTTGAATATTAAGAATGATTTGTATACACATACCCAAACAAGAAGGCTTGAAATTGAATTATGACTTACAACCTGATTAGAAGGAAAGATAATTTCAATGGAGATGAAAGCATTAATCAGTGTTATAAAAGTGTGCAGGTTTCAAGTTGACTTTTCCAGGGCTTTTCAGAATCACTATTATTTGCCAGATTTTAAAAAGATGTTCCATTTTATGGCAAGGAGAAAGAATTTAGAGTCAGACTTTAAAGGGGGACACTTATGATCTGGAGGGAGGAATTTAACTTTCTTGTGTCTTTGTTGATGCACCTTTTGGTCACTCGAGCATGCAACAGAAATTCCTGGCTCTCAAATAGCCACGCATCACAAGAACTGCTGCTTCTCCCATGTTATTAAAATGTACTGAGTTTTAATTCACATGTATTAAGTACATATTTTCATCATGCCAATAAATACAAGGCCATTTGGAAAACATTTAATGTTTAGCATGCTATTGATGTATAATTTTGTAAATATGATTATATCTTGTGGGGTTTCATTTTCTTTCTGATCATTTTCTGGATAATTTTTACAATTCAGAAGTGATATTTAATATATGGCATGATGTAGAAAAATTAGCTCCTGTCCACGCATTCCTGTTTCGCCAGTATTGCAACTAGAAGTTATATTCTGTCAGACCATTTTTAAGTGTATAAATTTATGTGTTGGGAAAAACTGAATTGAACTTTAAAATTCTGTATGATCACTTACTAGTACCGGTATGATACTAGATCCTGGGTCGGCATAGAGGAATCTATCCACAGATCTTGTGGAATTTCCTGGCAGAGCTCCAGGGTGTCTGTGGCCTACAAATCTCATTCTTTCTCCCTCTCTTCTCTTCTTGCATAGGAGGGCTAAATAGGTACTAGCTCTTAGCCACTTTACAGTTAACCAGTCTCATTTCCTTAATACATGTACACACACACACACACGCGCACACACACACACACACGCACACACCTGGGTAAGGGCATTTTTATTACCAGTCTTCTTCCTCATTCCATTTCTGTGATCACAGGGCATTGGGAAACTGAATAATAGCTTTTTACAAAATGTGTGGGGACCCCTTTCTGATACATTAGCCAAGTATTATGGTCCCCTGATAAAATGTGCTAAATGAAAACACTTTTTGGGCCAGGGTTTTAGCTCAGTGGTTTCGCCACCTGCTGCGCAAGCACAAGGACCCGAGTTCAATCCCCGGTACCAAAAAACTTTTTGTATACTCTTAAGGATGTATAAATCTATTCCTTATAATAAAATATTCCACCATTGTTAATATCCCTGATGTGCATCTGTCTCACTAGTATGGAACACTGTCTGTGATATTTTATGCAAATGCACTTTTCATGACATATATAACAGGATGCACATACTGTTTTACCTCTATATGTCTATTCATTCATCCAACAAATACTATTTTAAATGTATTAATCCTATACCATGCATTATATATATTTTTAAAATACATTTTATCCCTATGTACAGAAGCTTTGTTTCCATTTTTTTCCTTCTATTTTCACTTTTTTTCTTGTCCCTCCCTTCCTTTCTCCCTCCCTCCTCCCTGTTCCCTTCCCATTTGAACACTTTCTTCCCATTTCCCAATATCTATTATACATTTCAGTCCTTATTTCCACTTTCAGTTTCTCACACCAGAGAAACAATGCGGCGTTTAAACACGCATGTCCGATTTATTTCACTGAAGAGTATGGTCTCAAGGTGCATCCATTTAGCTAGAAATGTCTGAAGCTCGTCCTTCTTTATGGAAGAGTAGTACTCCATTGTACATTATATATTTTTATGACTGCCTTTTACATTCTCTTCCTCCTGGACCTCCTCTTCTAGAAAACTGCTGTTTCTTTTTTTTAGAATTTAACCAAAGCATAATCTGAAGCTCTACCTGATTCTCACACAGAACTAGTCCTTCTACTAAGCGTCAGGGTCCTCTGTCCCCCACAGCAGTGCCCTGAAATGATTTCTTTACATGTCTGTTCTCCCACTGGACACTGAGCTCCCATGTCCATCGTGGTGCTGGCAGAGCACGGCCTCAGTGGGGCACAAGTAAAGCTCTTTACTACAGGATGCCGCACTGTGCTCTCTTGATATGCACAGGGCATTTTAAGTACTCTTTTATTGCCTGGGCTTGATAAAATATAGCAAATGTATTCTGTGGTTTTGCTTTTTAAAATTCTTATTCATATGACTATTGACAAATCTTTAAAGCTTTATTGAGGGATAATTTACATGCCATAAAATCATCTGTCTAAATCGCTCAATTCAGTGACTTTTAGTAAAGCTTACAGTGTTGCACAGTTGTCATTGCAATCTAATTTTAGAACAAGTCCCCTACCCTAAGAAGATCCCAATGAAGATATTTTTTTTTAAATTGGTAGAAATTTCTGTGCAGTGAGTCAACTGGATGACCTCAAAATGTGTCATTGTTTGGGGTCTAATCTGTTTGGGGCACACTATGCTTACAGGCAAGACCAGGCGCCTAGTGGTGCTGCATCCTAAAAAGACAGTAAGGGTCACGAGTCCCCCTTCAGGGGCCTCTCTGTGATATACTCTCTGCTAGGCCCATTATGTATATATGAAGAGTGACCTAAAAATGACAGTGAATGTTTAAATGTACAAGACCATAGATCCTCCTCAGAATCCTCCCTGTCACTTTGAACACACCACGTTATTCTTGCCACTTTCTGAAGTGGTTCTGGAAGCCCTTGTTTGTGTCTTCAGTTGTACTGTCCTGGCTGCCTCAATGTCCTAATTCCAAATGTTAAGCTTTCATGGTCATTTGACCCCAGGGAAAAGCCAGATGTCACATGGTGCCAGGTCTGCTGAATAAGGTGATCAGGACACACTGCAGTGTTTTAGAGTCTGATTTCCCATCGGATGGTGCTCCGCAGCAGCGTTCACCATGCTTTTGATCACAACTCATGAAGACATGAACTATCTCAGAAAGTGGCAAGAAGAATGAGATAAGTGAGTTTGATGTGAGGGGCAGTGTACGGAAGGAGATTAATGGCAGTGTGCCTTTTACTGTAAGAAATTTTTAAAATTTAAATATTCATATATTTTGATCACCCTGTGTATCACGTCATTTGAGATTAGAGGATAATAACACACAATGCGCTTGCCTTTTTCATTTAATATGTCAGGACTTCACAGAAGAGAAGAAAGTAGCTCGAGGTACCCCAGCTGCATACCTTGCTTGCCTTAAACATCCAGTGGTTATGCATCAAGCCATTGCCGCGTGCCTCTATGAAAAGACGAATCTCAGGAAATGTATGAACAAATTTGAAAAGCTGATACTTAATCTGAGGAGAGAGAAGGTGGCTGAATTGAAAAGATAACACTCTGAAGTCAACCTTTTCTCTGACTTGGTTGCGTAAAGTTTGGCTTGAAGCTCAGTGCCACATTCTGAATTGGGTCACACAAATCCAGGAGTGTGTTTGAAAAGCTGTGCAAAAGGAGCGGGGCCCTGAAGCCTGAGGGAGGTGGCAGTCAATCCCGTGAGGGGATCGTAGGGCAGGTTCTGGTCCTCGAGGCCTGAAGGGAAAGGTGAGGGGATCTGCAGGAGGGCGAGGATAAGAGCTCTAGACACCCCTTGCAGTATGGAGGGCGACCTCATTTAGGTCAACAAAATCAACCTAGGTTTTGTCAGAATGTCTTGTGTGGCGCCATCGAATCGTGAGTGGATTTTATGGTGACTGCTGTGATACCTCCCTCAGCCATGACACTCTGTGAGAAAGACACACTGCAATAGTGGGAAACACACAGAATGTGAAGGGCTGCTATCAGAAATGAATGGAAGACCAGCTCAGAGCCTGACAGACACAAGGGCTACATTTCAACAAGGAAAGATACTTCCTGGAATGAGGCCACCCATCGGAGGCCACATGGGTGATGCCTGGGCCTGCAGTAATGAGACCTCTCGCTCGTCCCATGATGGTTCCTGCTCACCCAGGAATGACTCAACCAAAGACCGAGGGGCAGCCTCTTGAGACCAGTTTTATATTTGTTCCACTTCTCCAGGAGGTCGTGGTGCTGTGACTCTGGGTGATTTCTATCGGCATAACAAGGAAGACTTGCTCCCCTTCCTATCAAAGAGACAATAGTTTTGACAGGGAGAAGTGGGGCCCCCCAAAGAAGTGCAGAAAGTGCAGTTTTCATTTGCATTGTGAAACGTGAAAATAAAATTGTTAGCTTTTTTAGTTAAAAAATACACTGAAACATTAAGGCCTGCTGCTTTGGGCACGGCTTATTTGGTCTTAAAATGTTAACGTGGGTTGACACAAATGGACAGTGGTATTAGTTAGAATATTGGTTTAGGGGCTGGGGGTGTAGCTCAGCAGTCAAGTGCTTGTCAACTGTGCACAAGGCCTTGGGTTGAATCCCAGCACTGGGAGGGAAATACTGGTTTAGTTCCTGTACCAGATACAGTAGTGGCTTAAACAAAACAGAAGTCCATCTTTTTCTCGGGTGATCAGGGTTCTGCAGAGTAGCTCCGCAGCATTACGGATCCTCCTTTCTTTACCTCTCATTGCTTCACCATTGTTAGCACATGACTTTCGCCTTCCTGTGAATAGGGTAGATCTAGCTCCTTCCACCACAGCCACATTCCAGCCACCAGAAAGAGGAAACGGCACAGGTGGGTTCCCACACATCCCTCATCTTTAAGGGCATGACCAATAATTTGAGATAGGGTCTCGCTAAGTCCCTAGTTGCCCATAGGCCAAGCTCAGAGTACCTGTGATCCTCCTGCCTCAGCCTCCCAGAGTGCTGAGATTATAGGCATGTGGCTGTTTTTTATGTCTTATTAGATAGAACATGATCACAGGCCACATACAGCTACAAGAGAAGTCATAAGAGAGGTGGCTTGGGATGGGGCCACTGAGAGTAGGAAAGAGATTAAATATCTGAAGCTTCAGCTGCAGTGTAGTGAAGAAAGAATGAATATTGGAGGACAGCTGGCACTTCTGCCCCACCATTCTGCAAAGATGAGTTTAACATGAAAAAGATGGACTTGTATGTAAGGAGGAAGACGATATGGGAAGCCTTAGGCCAGACTTGCACTTAAGCCCTCTCCGTTTGCATCTGGGCCAGATTTGACCAAATCCATATACCTTTGTTGAAATGAATCTCCCATGGTTGGAAGGCACACACTTTTGCTTTGAAGTTGGCAATGTATCAGTTCATTTATTGTGACACAGTGTCAGCTTGAACTCATGTTTTCCCAGAAAAATACATGTGACAGCTCCGGCATTGACATGTGCATTGAGCATCCATATAGCAGTTTACCTGGGTAAAGACTGGATTGGCATTTTCTTTCTTCAGAATATTTCTAGGGAAAAAATTCCCTTCTCATCAGAGTACTGATATGTGACATTGTTCTGGCATGCACTCAAACTTTATTATTACAAAATGGCATTTGTGTCTTAGGGAGCTAATGTAATCTAGGTGTCAGGAATTCGTGTTCCAACTTCAGTACTCAACAACAATGTCACCTTGACCAAGCTACTGAACTTTGTTACTTTTCTTGTCTAATAATGTCTCTAAAGACAGTTGAGAAGTAGCCTCCCTCAGTAGTGTATGTATTTGGCCAATAATGATGGAGTCCTTAAAAAATGCACTTGTCATCATTTGATTGTTGGTTATTGGAGAACCACAGATAGTCTGAACTTTAAGGGTGAGTTTTACTCATAATTGCCTAGATCAACAAAAGAAATGAATGTGAAAGATAGCTTTACTTTTTTTTTTTTGCTCAGAAAGGATTATTTAAGTTCTTGAGATTAGAAAGCTTAAGTAATCTTGGTAGGCAGGCTATTTCTTGTAATAACATATGTCCTTTTCTGAGAATGCATTTTGGGAGACATCAATTGCACCACCAGTCTTTTATTATTTGAAGATCTCTACCAGTGTTACATGTTAGGCAAGACTAATTGTAGCCAAGTTCACGGAAAGTTGCCAGTGTTATCTCCAGTAATTTCATCTGGTTTCTTTTTATGCACTCCTGACACAGCCAAATTATAGACCATATAAAATAAACTGCTGTCTGTAGGAGTGGTGAGTAGTTTAGTGATTCCCTTCTCTTGTGTGTGGGTGGGTTTCCTTCACTCGGTTGCCTTTCCCCTGCCATCATCAATGTTTTGTTTTCTCTTGCAGATGACACAATTGGTGCTGCCTGGCATGGTAGAAAGGTGAGTCACGAGCTCACACACACACACACACACACACACACACTGTGGATGCAGAGCTCATTATTATTTATAGGGAGAACACTCTCTTTGAAAATTTCATTAAAATGACTAATGAAGCTAACCTCCATGTCTTAGTGCCGGGCGAATCACACGGTGGAGCATGAGTCACGGTGGAGGAGGCCTTTTCCACTTGACTCTCTCTTTCCCTCTTTAGGGTTGTGGGGGTTCCTGCGGATCAGGATTTAAAAGCCAGCCTGAGTCATCATCACTAACTCAATTGCCTGCTATTCTGAGGGGGCAGCCAGAGTTCCTGGGATATTCCCAGGAATGCCTTCTTAAAGCTGTATCCTCTCAGAGCCTTTATCAGTGGAGTTTTGTGAGGCACCGGCCTCTGCTTTTTCAGTTTTTACTGGGAGAAAGGCTGTGAGAGGAACGTAGGCATGTTAGGAAGTGATCTTATGATGTCAGATCCACCTTTGGAGGAAAAGGCAGTACCTCCTGGCCCCATCTGTGTTGTGGCTTGGGTTGGGTACTACCAAGATGTACTGGAGGTCTTCTTTTTCTTGAGAAATGTGTGGTAGGGTTCTTACATTTGAAATAATGTGCAGTGTAAAATTGGAAGTAAGCTTTGTTCCTTCCTTGGAAAAACCTGAATGATGGGTAAGCCTTCAAAGAAAACCTGTTGAAAGAGCAGGGCTTGCATCTTGAGCCAACTTGATCACTTGCTGAATTTAGGGCTTCATAGTCATTCTTCCTGTGCAAAATAGCCTGGAGTTTGGAAGAGACCCAAAGGAATCACAGCTTTGCAAATGGAAGACCTGAGACCCTGCTTCTGCTAAGAGACCTTGGTGACCAGCTCCAGGCAGATATTTGAGTACTTTCATGTGCCAGGTGTTGTATCCACAACTTAATCTTTGTAGATGAAGAGACTGAGGTTAAGGATCCATTTGTTGCGCATCTACAGAGACTGATCACAAAACTGTTTCTTAGCACAGTTCTTTGTAATTCCGTTTTATCTGTACCGTAAAATTTCCCTTTAAAATCTTCAAGCTGCTCATTGTTGGTTGACATTGGAAATGAGGTCCTGATGGTCAGATATGGAAATGGCTGTGGCCAAACCAGCTGAGAACACTAGAACAAGAGCAGAGTTAGAGACAGAAGAGAACCTAGGAAGAATGAAACTTGGCCCGTCATCTTACTCCAAGTTTTGACATCTGCAAGTGACATACTCATGAGGATAGTAAGGCCATCCACGAAAAAAGAAAACTTGAGCTGGGCCGTGTGGCTCAGTGCTAGAGCACTTGCATGCATAAGGCCCTGGATTTGACGGGGAGGGAAACCCAAATATTTATAAACCACAGAGGTACTCTAACAGAAATTCTTAAGTGTGTTGGTGAAAACCATAAAAAAAAAAAAAGATATGGTTGCAGAATCATTTTGCAGAGTATAAAGTATTGGATTCAAAGAGCTGTAGAAATCTAGTGCTCTAGGTTACTGGAAAACATTCCCCTCATTTGACAGGTGACAAAATTGAAGTCCAAAGAGATGGAGTGCTACATTAAGTCAGTTAACAGTACAAATGTAAAGAGTAGGAACTTCACTGCTGTCTCTACAGACCTGCCAGCCACAGTCACAGTAAGAGCATCCATTAAAAGCAGTGCAGAAAATTCATTTAATGGGCCTTTATTGAGTACTGTTTATTTTGGAGTATTCAGAAGGTGAGTTGGATCCTTGTCTTTGAGAGATCAAGTTGATTTTTGACCTAAGTCGAGAAGTGACCTGGGGGAAACCATCAGAGGCTGTGGGCTGAAACTGACCTCAGGGAAGTGATTGTTGCACATTCCAAGGACTGGCGAAAATGTACATGGATTTTATGAATCAGTCCTTTTGGTTAGGAGAAGAACATTTATGTTGACTTGAATTTAAGGAGTTGCTAGGTGCAGTGGTCAGCATAGGCTAACTGCAGTCACAGATTACCCCACATCTCAATAAGTTAACATGGTCAAGTTTACTTTTCCATCGCATCTCTACCTTGTCATTCAGGAAACTGAGGCTCCTTCCACCTAGGGCTTCATTATTTTTGGAGGTCTTGGAGTTGTTCACAGCATCCAGCTAGGAAATGAGGGAAGAGTGAATGGGAATGATTTCAGGGAGGTTTCATGGATCAGCCCCAGAAGTGGTGGACGTCACTTGTGCTACTATCCCATTGTCTGGAACGCAGTCTGCCACAAGCTACAGCAAACTGCAAGGGAGACCAGAAATGTTAGTGATGCTCAGGAGGAAAGAAAAACTCCCAAGCGAACAGATCATCTGAAAGCAGTCTCAGTTACACGTTATAAGTGGTTTCATGACAGGGCACTCTTTATACCACCCCAAAATGGCCCATTTCTGCTGTTGATTTTCATAGGATTGATGTCTCTACTGAGTAACAGCAGTGTGCTTTAGAAAGATCCTTTGTTACTTACGTTTTTGTTTTTTTTCCTTTCACTGATTCTACCTCTGATGTATGAGATTTTCCAAAGCCTCTAGAACTATAGCCTAGGGCCAACTGACTATCGCTAAACAAGTATCTGTAATCAAACTAAGTATTATTATCATAGAAGTAGAAAGAGCATAATTACATTATAGAGGAAACTTGCCCTTTCTACTTCCCTGGAATTATAAACATTGTGTACAGCTGGAGCCAGGAGGTGGTTGCTATAACAACCATGGAAAAGCTAAAAATAGCCTCTTTCATATTGTATTGCTTAAGGTGGAATTATGACATGTTGTGGTGTTTTAGGGCAGGTAATTCTCTTTCATGTGCTAAATGTTTGCAAACTTTCTTCAACAAAGCCATATTTGTATAATGTAAGTATTTGGATTGCTGCCTCTTAATTATGTACCTGACCCCTGTGTTCCAGGATTCTTTTCTGACATAGAATTCTGTGTTGATATGTTTCTTTGTCTTTGTGAGTCTATTGGAGAACTTTCTACACCAATTTCAGTATTGTGTTTATGCTTAAAATATATAAAGTGGCCCTGCAAGATCATGCTTACGTCTTCTTGGATGTGAAGAATTGAGATGAAGACTTGTGCACATTGGCCCCTCTCTTCCATCACATTCTGTACGTAGCTGTCCACACTGACTGACCTTGTGGTGCCAGCTCTCTGTAGCTGCATTTGCACCTCCCCGCCTCTCCTCACCTGCATTGTGGGGCAGCACTGAGGTTTCTCGAGGAAGGCAGAAATCGGTGACTTATTTCAAAGGAGACCTGTCCCTTCCTCTGTGACACAGTATTTTTATAGAGGAGGACAAGGATCCTGCAATAGTCTGTTAGAACGGTGGGGCTTTTGTAGAACAAAGGCTTGGCAATTTTGTTTTTAACCAGGTAACAAAGAGTCACATCTGAATTGCACAGGTCTGAGGGAATTCTCTCACAGCGCATAGCTATAGGAAACTATAAATGCAAGGTACTGAATTTTATAGTTTGGGTAAGTGTAATGTTTGGCTTGTGGGAGGTCTAATAATGGAAGAGAATATATTTATATGAAAAGGTGCTTCCTTATCCGCAGTTGTTTTCTGCTTTATTTTTGCAGCATTTTAGTTCTAATAGATCCTAAAGTAATTTGTACAGACACCATTATGTGACTGCTAGCAAGTAAGCAGTGTGATAAATTAAGAAGGTTGCATCACAGAAAATATTTCTTGACTTGTTTATTTAGATGTTTGTCATAACAAACCAGGAAGTATGCTGAAGTGTGAGCAACATGAATCTTCATTATAGAACTTGTATAAAAATTCTTAATGTACCTTCAAATCTTAAAATTGTTTCCCAGTCCCCAGAAAGTAAGAGATTAATCTGGGTGGTTTGGTTTTGTGTTTGTTTCTGTGTGCAATTAAGCGTAGCCCATTTTGCCCTTCTGCTTGATATAACAGAGTTGTCACGAGTCTGGCTGTGCCATGGAAACCGGTTTGACGTCACTAATTCCGCTTAGATGGAGGATTAGAGCCAGACAAAGTAGTTGATCTACAGACGAGTCCTTTGTGCCTCACAGTCCCAAATGTTCCCTCCTATTTTGACATAAAGAACAGATACTGTATATAGCAGAGGACTGAGGCAGGCTGCACCAGTCATTGGTGATTCAGACAGAACTAAGTGGAGTATTATATTGGGGAATGGAGAAGGGGAAGGAGAAGGAGAGGGAGGGACGGTGGGGAGAGAGAAAGAGAAAGAAAGAGAATGAATTGTGTGCTGTTGGGTGTGTGAGCGTGTGTGGGAAGGTTTTTGCCAGACAAATGTGTGTGCCTGATGGTAGGACAGAGACTTGTAGATGGGTTGCTTTCTCTACTGTCGTGTTTTAAATGCTGTCCTTTTATTTACTTCGGTCTAATGCATTGTCTCTTTATATAGCATTTAGATGGTCTTAAATTTGTTTTAATGTATTTTACAATGCAAATACTATGTTTTGGATAAGGTACTCTTAAAATTCTGACTTTCTACTCACCTAGAATAGCTCTATCTCCTAGAAATTATAAATTAGAGTGGAATATGTGAGTAACAAAGATCTTCACTGCCTCAAGGAATAAATAAGTGAAGGAGCATGACCACATAATTGTGACATACTGGATTATTGATGCTATTTTTTTAGTGGGAAAGAAGCTTTTATTATCTTTTATGACTTTTCCTCTGTTGAAATCATGGATTTGGTGAATGAAGTTTTAAGAGTCAGTTTGATGAGTTCAAGATTTAATTTTTAAAAAGTATTTGATAAGGTGAAACTTTAACCTTTAAGGACTTTTAAATTGCATTTCATTTGTGAGAGATGAAATAAAACATGTAGAGTCTTTGTTCAGGGGCACACACAACCACCCCAGCTAGTTTGAGTATAATGGAGCATAGAACCCAGCTGCTAAAACTGGCACTAATAGGCTGTTGCCTCAGTGAAAAACATCATCTTCATCTACTTCACCTGGCTTTCTCTTTGCTTGCTCTGTATGAGTGAGGATATTGCAATTCCTAGTTATATGAGAACAGGTTAAAATCAAAACCCACACCTGCAAGGCACCTTGGTGTGTGGGAGGGGTATTGTCAGGATTTGTGGTCACTTTGCAAACCATATTGTGTTGCATGAGCTCTTTAGCTTCCACTTGATTGAAATCTGACCCAACGAAAAGGTGATGTTTTCTAGTATGTTGCAAATAGGTGTTTGTCTCTTTTTACACCATTAGTGAGATATATTTTACATATTGTAAAATGTCTACTTAAAGTACACAGTTCAGTGGCCTTTAGAGTATGCACAGAGCTGTGCAACTATCACAATTTCATTGTAGAACATTTTCAGCGTCCTAAAAAGATGAAGATAATTTAAACATCATAAATTAATACTATATTAAAAGTCTCCTGTAATAAAAGTGGTTTTTATTCCATTTCTATCGAAGGAATTTCTCATACATAGTTAAAATAAAATGACTAGATATTAATTGCTAATTAATTCACCAAGTTTTACCTTAGAGGGTTGGGTTCTACCTTCTGATACAAACTTAACTTAAAAGAAAGAAAGAAAAGGCCTGTCTGTTTCAGAGACAGAAAAGCAAAAACTACAAGAATGATGTAATTGACCATTATTTTCAATTTTTTAAAAAAACAACATTTTTAAATTTGAAGTTTTATTTCTCTCATCAAAGTGTTAATGGATTTCTCTGCTTAGAACAGTATATTTTACCAACAAGGACTTCCTTTTTTTAAAAAAACAAAACAGTAAAAACTTGTTTCCGGTGACACACATTAAGCTGAAGACTCGGGCTTCCCTTTGATGGTTGGAGTGGCATCTTGCCTAGAGGCTGGCAGATGGAGTGGGTGACCTTTGGGGATTATTTCCCTTCAGAGTTATATCTAAAATAACTTAGATGCCATTTAATCATGTTTCTTCTGTTTTACATATAAACGGTCTGGTAGTCCCTTTAATATTAAAAAAAACCAAACAACAGCAGGCTTTGGGAAATAAATTCAGACATAAAAGAGAATATTGGGTGGAGGAAAGGAACCCAGTATGTATGATGGGGAAGTGGATTTCTGGGGTGTAGCTCAGTGGTGGAGTCCTTGCCTAGCAAGTCTGGTCCCTAGCACTTTAGGGTGGGAGGAAGGAGAAAGAGGAGGCCCTCTCTGAGAGAAACGGATTTAAGCGGGAAAGTTGGAGGTCAGATCTGGTATTTCCCAAAACCTAGCTCCACATGTTAACTAACTTATACATAGTTGTAAATAACATATATTTACAGCATTGCTTTTCTCCAACTGTTTTTCATTTATTAGTAGAATTAGAAATTCCTGGTAACTCTCTGACTTTTAACATTAATACTCTACAAGTTACAGAAAAAACCAAGCTTTGGCTTTTGCCTTTTGAATAAGGTTTAATGAATTATAGAGTCATAATTTTAGAGTCTGCTTGGGTACCCAAATATCTACGACCCAGGGCAAGTGTGAGGACAGGGCATAGTCATTCATTCATTGCTGGGAGGTTTTGTGAAGCACCTGTTTGTTACAAGTGTTTGAGGAAAAGCAGGCTCTAATGTTTGGGACCTTACGATTTTGTTGGGGGGGAAATGTCTATACACATAGAATGATTAAATATTACAGCAAGGTAGTACGTGATGATCCACCAAAATAAAGGTGTGTGCACATCGGTAAGTGGGGTTTGAGAGGTGGGGGGCAGTACAGTGCTGGGGATCAGACCCAGGGCCTTGCACTGTTAGGCAAGTGCTCTACCACTGAGCTATACCCCAACACTGTAAGGAAAATCCTTTTTGCCACTGCCAGAGAGGACCTGAGAGATCAGAGACCAACTAGAGGGAACTGTAGAGCTGATCCCCTCATGCCCTGGATTACTAAGACTGGGAAATGAGCTAATTGTAAAGAAGAGCTATTTTTAGTTGATTGAATTATGCCTCATTCACTGACCAAGCATGTCATGCAATGACAGGAGATGAAAGACAGGAGAGATGTGTGTTAGCAAAGCAGTGATGTTACTTGGTTTCAAGTAATTATGTGTATATCTTGATCTGTAATCCACAAATGGCTGTATTTATGATTTCATTCCATTGACCTGGTACATTTTCCTTTTTAGGTCCAAAGGAGTGATTCTGAACATCTCCTCTGCCAGTGGCATGTCCCCGGTTCCACTCTTGACCATCTATTCTGCAACCAAGGTGGGCAACATTTTTGTAAATTATGTCACTATAAGAGAAAAGAATCATTTTTACTCTGTGCAGTTAACATAGATGTAAGTCTCTCGAAGATCCATTCTTGGGAGTTATCCACTGACTAAGAAGGGAAGGAAAATACCCAACATGAGTTTCAGGAAACCCACAACTGGGGAAGTCCAGGCAGGTAGAGACTTCTAAGGGGACACCAATGTGTCAGAGCCACTGATGTTTACTTTTCTCCCAGTAGTTTACTGATTTTAAAGTAACACTTGTGCTGTCCCTGGAGAGCTGGCCTAGGCCAGTTAGCTTAGTGAATGAGAACATGATGCTAATGAGGCTAGGACTGGCCATTTCGCACACGAGTGAGTCAGCCTCACACAGCACAGGAGAAATGCATCCAGGCAGTGCACAGATGTGCACAGGAGGCACAAGACAGACTGGCGAGAGTGTAACTGTTTTGCCACATTATCCAGATCTCTTGGATATCTGTTGTCACTTCTAGGGTATCACAAGAATTTTCCAGAACTCTGTGTAAAAGGTCATTATCTCCCACATCACCATTTACTTCCTCACATTACTGCTAGAATAATAATTTAAAACACATCTCGTGCTGCCTGCAGGTCAGTAGCATCACCTTCAGATGCATTACTGAAGCATGGAATACATTTCTGAAGGAAAAAATGACCATTTAGACATTGAAATTAAGCAAGCTTTTAGGGAAAAAGAAGCAAATTTAATCTATAATATGAATTTGCAATGTGTCATGGAGGAGAAAGAGCAAAAGACCTGTCTTCTTTTTCACTTGAAAAGTACTCAGTCACTATGATCTTTTGAAAACCTTTGGCATCACCTCCCAACCCCTGTAGCCTGCTCGCTTTCTGTGTCTCTGGACCATACTGCAGGCATGCTTTAAATGACGCCACATGTGGGAAGTGATTGCTGAACCCGAACCTCCTACCTGTTCCCCATGGACACAGACTTTTGCTCATTGGGACCTTGGAGTCATTCTTGGTCCGTCGTATGTCAAGCCTGAGGTTGAGTCTACATTTGAGGAAGGGGTAGATTACATTCATAATCATTTACAGATAGATTTCAGGTTGCATTAGCAGAAGAAGATGGGCTCTCACATCCACTTCTTGGATTTTACCATCTTCTTCTCACAACAACAAAATCCCCCTAGAACAGGGTTGAACAGAATTCATATTATGTTTCTCCTCGAGTGGCAAGTAAAAAATAGAAGTACATCTTTTGTTACATAGAAATACTTTTTCTTGTAAAGTAATTTTCTGGGGGGAAAAAGGAGAAGGAGAGCCTTTTCCAGTCAAATCAAAATTTGGCATGGACATTATATTTGGTTAAGATAATACTTCATTTAGTGGCAGGTAAAAACCACTTGAGGTTTTGAGGTGTTTTTAAAACGTTTCTTCTGCATTGGAAATGAAAAGAATGATTAGAAGTGATAGTGTTAAATGGTTAATGATTTTTTTGTTTCCATGGCTACCAATCAGACAGATTGATGTAATGCATGTTCCTTCTCACTCCCACCACCCTCTTAGGCTTTTGTAGATTTTTTCTCTCGGTGCCTCCATGAGGAGTATAGGAGCAAGGGCATCTTTGTGCAGGTGAGTGGAGTTTGCTTCAGTTAAGTATTCCTGTTTTTGTGTGGTTGCCACAGCAACAGTTGCTGTCTTGGCAACAAAAGAAAATCACATTCCTCAGTCAGTGACTGTGACGTCGCACACCACTAAAGAGGTGGGTTCTTTTCTCCTTACGCACTTAAGTCCAGATTTTTAAAAATTATACCCTAGAATTTTTAAGTAAGGGTACATAACAGAGAACTAAATGCAGGAGAAGCAGTTGATGCATAATTATTGTAGGTTCTTATGGTTTTATTTTGAGAGAATCAGATTATTGATATCCCTTTTAAATTGTGGTAGAAAATACATAACATAATCTTTACCACTTTAATCGTTGTTAAGCATGTAATCAGTGGCATTTAGTACATTGATATCATTGTGTGCTCACAGCCACCGGCCATCTCCAGAATATTTCTCATCTTCCCAAACTGAAGCTCCATACACATTAAACCCTAACTCCCCACGTCTCCTCTCCCTATCCGGTGGTAACCTCCATTCTCCTTTCTGTCTCTCTGAAGTTGTCTGTTCTTAGTACTCCTTATGAAGGAATCACACAGTATTTGATCTTTTGTGGTCAAATTACTTATTTTCTTAGGCTTATTTCGCTCAGCATAATGTTTTAAAGGTTCATCCAGGTGGAGGCATGTGTCTTAATTTTCTTCAAAGGCTGAGTAACATTTCCCATGGTTTGTATGATATACCACATGCTGTTTAGCCACTCTTTCACTGATGGGTACACATGTTGCTTCCACTGCTGGCTGTTGTGAATAATGTTGAAATAGACAGGAGGTACAAATACTGTGTTTTCAAATCTTATGGATGTGTATGCAGAAGTGGAATTGCTGAATTATCGCAATTCCATAAATTTCCTTAAATATTTACAGAACTCTAAGACTGTTTTCCTTATCAGCTGTGCCATTTTACATTCTCACTAGCAGTTGACAAGGGGTTCCAATTTCTTCACCTCCTTGCAAACGTTTGCTGTCTTCTGGGATTTGTTTTGTTTTTATCTAGATGGATGTGAAGTGGTATCTCATCATGGTTTTGATTTCCCTTCCCCTAATGATGTCGAGCACCATTTGGGGAACCTCTTCAGGTACTTCTTTTTTTTTTTGGTACTGGAGATCGAACTTGGGACCTTGTGCTTGAGAGGCAGGCGGTGGAACCACAGAGCTAAAACCCTGGCCCAACCTTTTCAGGTTCTTCTTGGCCATGCGTGCATCATCTTTAGAGAAATTTCTATTCAAATCCTTTGTCCAGTTTTTAGCTGGGGTTTTAGTTGAATATTAGGAGCTCTTGATTAACTTGTATGTTAACCCCTTATTAGATATATAATTTATAAATATTTACTCTCTCTCCTTGAGTTGCCTTTTCACTTGCTTGATAGTGCACAAATATTGATATATCTTTTTAGTTTTCACAATAGTCCAAGTTACCTACTTTTCCTTTGGTTTCTGGTATTTTGGATGTCATAGCCAAGATATCCTTACCAAATCCTATATCGCAAAACTTTTCCCTCATTTTCTTTGAAGAGTTTTATAGTTCTACTTCTTATGTTAGGTCTTTGATCCATTTTGAGTTAATCTTCATATAGACCTTTGAGTTTATTATATAGTTAGTAGATTCAATGTTGTAAAATCCAATACAAAATAAAACAAGAAGCAAAAGTAAGAGTGTTTATAAGGGCCTATCTCAGATCAGCTATTATTCAACCCAAAGAAACAGTGGCTCACAGTATTTCTGTTCTTAGGCACATTTTTGAAAGTTGTAACTCCTACCTCTTTCCTGCTTCCTCCCATCACCCACCCTGTCTCCACACACACCTGGTGTCACTATGGCTTTCCTTACTGTGAGCCTTCTGTTTTTGTTTTTGCATCTTAAGTCCCCAAATGATCAATCAAAGTAAAAATTGAGTATTTGAGTAATTTTCAGGCACAGTGCTTAGCATTTTATATGTATCATTTTGCTGTGTTTCACAACAATCCCATAAGGTAGTGTGATTATTATCTCTTTTTAAACTTGCTGAAATTGAACTTTAAAAAGGCTAAGCCATTTATTTGCCCATGCTAAACCAGGATTCAGATCTAGGTTTGATGAACCCCAAAGCCCTTCTGAACCCCTGATCTACTTGCTGCAGACCTGCAGGTCAGCGTTGACCATTGTTGGATCCACCTATGCTTAGGAAGCCATGAGACCAGAGGTGCTGGATGCTTCGGCCCATCTCATCCTTTGTTACCCATGGTTAATCGGGGCCTCGGAGCTATCTAGCTCTAGCTTCTGAGCCTTGTTAGTCATCATTGTGAGCGAGTGGTAATGACAGCCAAGGCAAGGTATCTCCTCATCTTGCAGGGCCCACCAAAGAGGCTGCTTCTGCTAAACCCCCACCTTAGCTTTTGTCCAGAGGATGCTGAGATGTCATAGCCACCTGGTATTATTTTGATTTGCAGTTTCCCATGTAAACAGGATGCATGGGGAGGACAGGATTTTCTAGAATCCAAGATTTCAATACTGAGCTACCATACTCTCCTTGCCTTGGGTTCCCTGACACCATCATAATGATGGCAATGAGTCTGCTACGTAGATGGTGTTGTGGTAACCAGGAAACCAATAAAGCATTCGTGGGAGGTAAGGTGTCACACATCATGCACCGTACCCTTTTCCTTCTGGTGAGTCTGTTATAATCAAGCTCCTAGTTGAACAATTCTTCCAACTCACTGAGACCAGGCTGGAGTCCTACTGATCCACTGGTGGGTGACCTTAGGAGGGACTGTTTCAGTGCCTCATGGCAGTGTTAGGCCTTGTGAGCACAGATGAGCAATTTCTAAAATTCTCTTAAAGACAGGGCTGTCTCCTTTCTCATTTTCACAGCCTGTTTCCCTCAGAGTTGTTTTTCTTCAGATTCTCTGCCCATTAATCTGATGTGACTGGAAACTACTTGAAAGACACATTCGTATTTGTCTTCTGGAATATTTTACTTTGAAAAACTTTTGTTTTTCCCTAATAGTGGATCTCATTTGTGTAATCTCATCAGTCATTGTCTTTCCTCATATGAAATCATTTGAGGTTTAAACTTGGAATGAATTTGGTAAAAATATAAGATTCAGATGTTAGTGAAGACAATTGCCATATGTATGTGGACACCTCAGAGTGCTGAAGTAGAATAGAAAAAGAACCCTGAGTTAAATGAAGCACAATTAAAAACTGATTTTTTAGGCCAGGGATTTAGCTCAGTGGTTCCGCCGCCTGCCTCGCAAGCGCAAGGTCCCCGGTACCAAAATAAAATAAAATAAAATGTAAAATAAAAACTGATTTTTCTTTGGTGATGTTTTGTGTTTCCAAATTTGGGGGATTAGGAGTATTTATCAGCCAACTCTGCCTTCCACTGCATCTTACATATTTTTCCTGAGTGATCTGGTTAAAACCCTAAAATGTTGCTTTCCTTCGCGGTCATCTGGTAGGGCCCTGTAAAGTTTAGCGTCAGATTCAGACTGCACTAGGCCGTCGTCTTTCTCGCCACCCCCTCAGCGTGGCCTTAGCAGTGTCCTGTGCGCTCTGCCCTCAAAGTCCGCAAATCCCTCCCTCCGGCTGGCATCCCCACCCCAGCTCCTCTCTGGGCCCCGCGCCCTCTGTGCCCGTGTCCTCCAGTCACAGCGCGCAGCCGGGGCGTCCTGTCCCTGCCCCTTGGCACATTTGGAGCCTTTCTTCCTGCCCACCGGGACTCCCGGTACCTCCGACTTCCACTCTGGCCCCTCCCTCTTTTCCAGTTCAGTACAGTCTTGAGCACAGGTTTGCGTCCTTGTCTCTGGTTGGCTGGTGTTGACGTCACCCGACACCCTGGCTTCTGCATCTCAGACCTCGGGGTTGAGGGCCCCAGTGCATCTGTCCCTGTCTGTACTTCTGGTCTTGAATCTTCAGCCTCTGTCCCTGGGTAGCTGCGGGGCTAATGCTGTGTGGCAGTCTTGGTAAGAGTGCTGTGTCTTCAGACCCGCCTCCCAAGTGAGTGGAGAGCGCACTGCCTTTGCGGGGGTGGGGGTGGGGGGGGGTGGTCAGAGTCTAGGTTATTGCTCATTACTTCCTTACAAGTATTTTTCCTTTGCTTTTTCTTTCCCCACCTTTGCTTCAACTTCTTTCCCATAATAAGAGCATTTAAAATTCCCTCTGAGAATTCACATTTGGTATTATATAAATATTTCCTGGAAATGCAAATAAACAGTAGTGAGAGCTGGTACAATGGCACACACGATAGTCCCAGCTACTTGCGAGGCTGAGGCAGGGGAATCTCTTGAGCCCAGGAGTTTAGAATTGGCCCGAGCAACATAGCAAGACCCTGTCTCTTAAAAAATGAAAGAAACGATCGTACCAACCCGTTACATAAATTCCCTGGAGGTGAATCAATGGCCTGACAGATTCTATTGATTTTGAACAGAGGGTAGGATGCACATTCTTGGGTAAACCTTATCAAAAAGTTTGTTCTGTTACGAGGGCAAAAATCATGAGACATCTGCATGGCCAGGTAGTGGGCCCTGGTCCCTTCCCCGTGTGTACTGTGTACTGACTGCTAGCTCATGCTGTGCCTAGAGTGCAGCAGCTGGGATGAAGATTAAATCCCAGAACTCTGCCTCTTGTACTTTTATCCCACAACTTTCACAAGCCATCTTTCTTTTTAAGAAGTATTTTATTTGGAAATAATTTCCAGACAATAAAAAAGTTACAGTACCCTTTGCCTGGATGCACTTTTTCTTTAACATTTTGCCCCATTTGTCTTATTGGAGTTAAGCCATATATTGTCATGGTTCACTCCAGATACTGGAGTGTATATTTCCAAAAATATAACGATATTCTCACATATAATCATCTCTAAGTTGCCCAGCTGGGCTCAGCTTCCTGGAGGGCTGGGATTATAGGCATGAGCCACTGCACCCAGTTCTTTGTTTTTTGGTACCAGGAATCAAACTCAGGGCCTTACACTTGTGAGGCAGGTGAGGTGCCACTGAGCTAAATAAATCCCCGGCCCTGCACCCAGTTTTGATGTAATATTTTAACCTAATATGCCATCTGTGCTCAGTTTTTGACCATATAATATCCTTTGTAGCTTTCCTTTTTTTAAATCTGTGGCACCAGGGATCAAACCAGGGCCCCACACATGCTAGGCAAGCACTCTCCTCCTGAGCTACAGCCTCAGCCCTTTTTCTTTTGAGACAGGGTCAGTTGCCCAGAGGACCTTGACCTTATGATCGTCTTGCCTCAGCCTACCCCTTATGTAATTTTGATCCTCTAGTAAACCATTTAGTCTAGGATCAGGTGATTTAGCTGTACTGTTTCTTGACTTTTCTTTGAACATTTCTAGAAACTTTCTTTGTCGTTTAGGACATTGACATTTTTGAAGAGGACAACACTCCTGCCATGCTCTGGTTGGTTGGTTGGTGTGTTTTGTTGTGTTGTGTTTCATTTGATTTTGTTTGAGACAGTCTTATGTAGCCCAGGCTGGCCTCCAACTCACTATCCTCCTGCCTCAGCCTCCCTAGTGCTGGGATTAGAGGTGTGCACCACCACACCCCACTCTCCCCACTCGTTTTAATGGGAAAATCCTCATTTGGAGCTTATCTAATGTGGCCTACCTCTTAGTTTCAGGTTATGCTTTCTGGCCAAAATATTGCATCCAGAGCATCACGTCCTTCTCAGGATGTCTCCTAGGGAGACACACAGTGTCCATCTGCTCCTCACTGGTGTTGATGGTGACCCTCCGGTCCTGTGTTTCCCGCTGTTCCTGCTGTGTCATTAGTGTCCCCATTGCGCTAAGCAGTCTGTGGGGAGACACTTTCAAACTTGCACAGATCCTGCTTCCTGTTTATAATTTCTCCAAGATTCGCACCCAGTCATTTCTTGACAAACCCACCTTATAAAGAGAGTTAGTCAATGGTGTGGCACCAAAACACTGCCAACAGAGAAATGCTAAGTAGGCGTGAAGAGGGGAGGAGAGACACGTGTTTATCAAGCATGAACTAGATGCCCCTCATTCGCCTATTTTATTGTCCCATCCGAGCTGGACCCTCACTTAGTCCCATTTTACATGTAGGAGACTAAGGATCAACAAGAGTCATGCAACCTGTTGAGTTTACCAAATAACGAGGGCCTGCTGTTTGGCAGGCAGTGAGGAAACAAAGGTAAAGAAGAGATGGAGGGCCAGGGATTTAGCTCAGTGGTTTCGCCGCCTGCTGTGCAAGCACAAGGACCTGAGTTCGATCCCCGGTACCAAAAAAAATAAAAAAGAAGAGATTGATTGATTGATTGCAACATATTATATCAGCAGTGAGCCCCATAGTAGAGGTAATTGCATCACATTCTCACGTTCAACATTTCTTCAATCAAGAACTATTTAGAGGCTACCTTTTAGTCTGGGAACTGGGATACAATGGCAGAAGGGATAGCTGGAGTGGAGACCTTGCTGTGGTTGGATTTACATTTGGTAGGAGGGAGACAATGCACATGAATAAGACACTATGAAGAAACCAAAGGGAGCGGTGTGTTCAAGCAGATGGGGAAGTGCAGGGAGTTTCCTCACCTGGGTTTGTGACCTGGCTGAGCATAGCTTCAAAGCCTGTGCTGTGGCTGGGCCTGGGAGCGCACGACTAATCCCAGCACCCAGGAGGCTGAGGCAGGAGGATCACTGAGTTCGAGGCCAGCCTGGGCTACACAGTGAGTTCAAGGCCAGCCTGGACTACATAGAAAGACCTTGTCTCAAAAAACAAGAAATAACAATAAATAAACTCTGTCCTGTCTTCCTATTTCTTCTGGAAGTATTGCTCTGCACCATACGGTTTTCTTCTTTGGAGCTGGGAGGAGGAATGCCATCAGCCAGGAGCTAGTGTGCCAGCTGGAAACATCCCGTAAGGTTTGCTTTGCTGGCTTGCTAAGAGAGGAAAAGTGGGGAAAGAAGTAGAGACCATGTAAGCCTAGGGAAGGTGGTTGTAGATTTGAGCTGCCCCAAACTAAAATTAATTTTCTTGTTCTTAGCAAGAGAATACAGAAGAATACAGCATTTCAGCCAAGCACACTTGTTATCCCAGCACTCAAGAGGCTGAGGCAGTAGGATAGCCATAGTGAGTTCAAGGCCAGCCTGGACTGCGCAGAGAGACCCTGTCTCAATACCACCTCCCCACCCACCCTCACCTCCACCAAAAGAAAGAGGACTCCATTTAAATTTGAGCTTACCGTCATGGAGAATCCTCTGGGCTCCCTGCCTTTAAGTCACTACTTCTCAGGGTTTTGTCCCCTTTGCTGGTGCGAGTTGATGGTTTTGTTAATTCAGTTTAAAATGTGGTTTTTAATCAGAATAGACTAGACTTAGTTTCGTCTGTGAAATTTAGAAAACAACACAAATGAGAAAAAAGTGAAAGATACTCTTTATATTGTTAAAATATTATTGCTTAGCGTAATCATATAGATATTTGGCTTCGAAAAGCTAGAAAAAGCTAGATAATGAGAAGGGGCTATCAAGGTTGAAAACATAAGTCTCCCTCCATTTCTCTTGTTAATTGCCCGTGACAATAAAAGGAGGTAATGGAGTGTGTCTTTAGTGCAAATGGAGTCAAAATAGAACTGTAAAGCAATGTAAAGATTCGCACTGGAAATATTCATATCTGGTCAGCTGAACCCACTTTAAGAAACAGCTTCGAACAGTAAAATTAGATCTGCTGGGATAACTGGGCTCCAACCAGGTGACTCTCCATTCTGGTCAGAGGTGGTGTCTTTTTTTCGTGTCCTATTGCAACTCTGTTGGACGCAAGATCTGCAAACTCAGAGGTCCCTGCAAACAACTGTTGCATCATCCTTCTGGCTCCCTCGAAGGTCAGATATTCTCTGGAATGGTATTCGACCACCTCTTACGGGATATAAGATTCGGCCAAGTTCTTTCCAAACTGATCCTGAAAATAGAAATAGTACACAGTTTCGAAAATAGTTGCTAATGTGTACTAGAATTCAAATCTCCCGTGCTCCAACTGACAGTGTTTGATGTGATTCTCAGAATGGTACAGTCAGTAAGCAAGATGCTGTGTTCCTCAGTTCCGTAGGAATTCAGCGTTGCTCCAGAGCATATCACTAGCAAGGGGCCAAGCTGGAATTTGAATGCAAGTTGGTCTGATTTCATCCAGCACTGATTCTTTCCCTGCCACCCCTCACATCCCACATTCAGTCCATCAGGAAGCCCGACCGACTTTACCCTTGAAACACACCTAGCGCCTGACCACTTCCGCCACCGCTCTGACTTGAGCCACTTGGACAACCCAGCACCTCCCTGTCTGGCCTTCCCACTCCTGTCGTTGCCTAAGTTTGCTCACAGTGGCAAAATCTAATCATTTCACTTCTTTATTTCAGATTCACCCAGGCGCTTCTCATCTTCTTCAGAATGAAACCATGATTCTTAGGACCCACAATGTTCTGATTTCAAACTTCCACATGATCTTGCATCATCCCGCTGCTTGTCTAGCCTCCTTGCAGTTCCTCGAGCACCCAGAGCACACTCTTGCCTCACCTCAGGGCCTTTGCACTGGTCTCCCCCTCAGTCTAAAAGACTCTTCCCCCAGTTATCCCTTTTGGCTGGCTTCCCTCCCTTCTTTCAGATCTTTGTGTAGATTTCACGGCCTCCAAGAGGTCTCCCAACTCCATCAACTGCTTCCACCACCAATGTCCTTTACCCAGGGTTAGGTGTCTTCCTTTTTATTACTGCCTGCCACTATTATATATACTTTCTATTATTCATTAGTGGTCTAGGTCCCCCTACTAAAATACAAGCTCTATAAAATTAGGAACTCTTTGTTTTTCTGTGCAAATGTATTCCCAGTGCCTAAACATTGTTCTAGTGTGTGCTCAGGAAATAATTTATATTAAATGAATGCTTTTTGTGTGATTACAGTTTTTCCATTTGTTCTTTTCTGATAACATATAAATTCCACATGTTTGGAGGTACACCATTTATATGATCATTAGCCAGAATTTATCAAGAATTTTTTTTTTATTCAGACCAGAGTATTTCGAACACCTTCATTTTGGGCTTAGTGCTAAGTCTTACACGTATTATTATCGAGAGGCCTTTTTTTTAATTGCCATACAGCAGAGATCTTTGTACCATCAGAACAATTCCTTTTTCCTAACGTTTTCTACCCATGAGATAATCAAGGGCCTTTTTGTAGAAAAGTTCATTTCATGGTCTGCATACAGTAGAGTATTATAAACTCCAAAACTAGCATATGTGTGTATAAAATCACTCAGATTTTCTAGAGGACTTCAGGTCCTGAAATTGTAGATGAATACACAGATTCTTTAAACTAAAGTTTCCTTACTATGCCTCATAGGAGCTGCAGCCTCTGACCTAAGAATATGTGCTGGCTACACTGCTCAAAAAAGGTAGATTAGACACCATCTCTAGAGTTCCATGTTTAATGAATAAAGTGGAAAGCCTTGTTATGGATTGTTCTGGTCATTTCTAAATTTAGGAAAGCATATTTAGTGCACAGCTACTGTCTATGAAAGATGCCCTACCATGTGAAGTTCCAAGGTTCAGTGTTTGATTCTTAAATATTTGCCGTGCAGCTTCGGGCATCCTTTCCACTACCCCACGGCATTAAGTTGCAGTAGCCTTTCTGTGCTAAACCAAGACTCCAGTTGTTTTGGGAAGACAGATGCCTAAGCAGTCTACTCCAGGGAGTGAGAAGAAAAAAGCTACAAAGTTGTCACCAGAGATTTTTTTAATAGGCTAAGCAAGGACAAAGCATCAATAATGTTTCCTTTATGGCCTAACCAATTATTTTCAGTTTGGCATTCTATATTGGGAAACTAGAAAATTTGCCTAAGTCAGTGGCAATCAAGGTCAGGTTGTTTCTGAGGAAGCAAAATTTGTAACGGCAACTTGTTGAGCTTAAGAAACTTCAAAAATTTGTTCTGTCCAAAATACTTCCTGTAAGTCTTGAGTATTTTCTTGACCTGATTCCCATGATGTTTTCCTGAGTAAGCAGAGAAAAGAATTAATTATTGTTTCTTGGGCTTTTAATTAGCAATTTAAGGATGTACCTAGATGACTTTTTATGTAAAAGATATTTCTTTACTTTTACGTAGCTTTTTAAATTTTTGTGGCAAGTAGCTAAATCTATACATTTGCCCTTGTTGAGATAAATGATCCCACTTAAGCTTGAGAATATCTAAACTTTCGGTTTAAACTCTCATAATTCCAACCCCCTGATGTATTTAATTTTCTGGATGGTGACAGTGGAAAGGACCCCAGTACTGTTCTTCATTGCTGGCCATGTGAAGTGTTACTTTGCTGATTCGTTCAGTTAAATATCCACAGTACTCCTACTGTGTGTGTACCAGGTGCTGTTCCAAGCTTTGAGAACATAGTAGTGCCCTTGTGTCTTCACGGAGCTCGTATCCTAGAACCTGAAACCATTTAGCCATTGGATTTAGTTTCGGTACCATTTTGCCTCCTTCCTACCACTGCTTCACACATTTCTAGTGTTTGAACCTATACTGAATTTCTTGCAGTTCCCCAAAATCCATGTTCTTTTTTGTCTCTTTTTCTTTTTTCCGGCTGTTCCCATATTTGTTTTACCCGGCAAACTCCACCCCTTGTAGGACTTAGCTCAAAAGCTGTTTCATCTCGGAATCCCTCCCATCTACTAGGCCGTGTGGAAGGAAACCCATGGTGAAAAGAAGTAAATTCCCTTTCCAGAGTAGAATTTACATTTCCTACTTGGGAAAGCATAACTCGACCTGGAGCCTCTGCGTGTCCATCTCTCATCTCCACCCCGAGAGCCAGAGGATTCTCCAGACTGGCACCGCCGTTGAGCTGAGGGATAAATTAGCTTGTGGCACCACCAAGTGGTTCAGTCAGGCAGTGCAGCTATTCCTACAAGATTAAAATAGCGGGGTTGGTGCCATATGCACATTATGGGATGGAGGACAGAAGGATGGAAGAAAGGAAAAAAGACTTATAATGCAATTGAAAGGCATAATTATCAGACCATCTTGATTTTGAGAGGCTCAAAACTTTTTTGGGGGGGGGATCGAACTCGGAACCTTGCGCTTGTGAGGCAGGCAGTGGAACCACTGAGCTAAGGAGGCTCAAAACTATACCTTTATCAGGCTTCTAATCTACATATAGGGATTTTTTTTTTAATTTAGGCCTTTTCTAACCTGTAAACCTGAAGACTAGAGATAAGGTTTGCTTTATTCCTTCATTATTTGCGATCAGAGTATATGTCTATATTCCATTTTGCCCTGTTTGCTTCTCAGCTTTGTTTGATGAATACACTTGAGCTACCTACCCATTAAACTCTACATTTCATACTTCTGTCAGTGTGAAATACTTCTTTGGTCTGTGTACCCTTGCGGCAAAATAGTTAAAAGTACAGACTTTTAACAAAAAAAAAGTGAGGGATAAATGTGTAGTGGCAATCCCAATAAACAAATTCATAAAGCCAAAAGTTACATAACCAAAGTGGGCCCAGGTATTGAAATCCTCGGGTGAAGTTAGTTTACTTAGGGTGAGTTTGTAGCTACAAGGATCATAAAAGAGAAAGACGGAGATGACAGTGATCAAACAGTGGTGAGTTCTTGGCTCTGAACTAGGCTGGAGTTTCAGCTTACATGTTAAGGAATGGCAGGTTATAATCCTTGACTCATACTTGGAAGTAGGGAAACTACAAAATTACCAAAGTACTCCTATTCACAAAAGCCCCAAACATCATGGATCCATTCCTTCCAGGCGTTAGCAAAAAAAGAAACCCATGGTATGGAGGAGATCTCAACTTTACTTGTAAGTGGAAGATTTCAATTCTGACCACCATGTGTTGGAAAAGATCTTCTTCTTTAATACTATATCACTGTAATTTAAACCCTTTCCTTTCACACTTGGGAGATGAACAGAACATGTTCACTCATTGGTGAACTACCATACTGTGACAAGGTATCACACATCACAGGAGGAATCTCTTATCATGACTCGGGACTTGTCAAGACAGGGTTTCCTTACATTTTGTGTTGAGTCATGTCCAGCATACAGAGCAATGAAGGACTTAACATTTGTGAAATCCCTCTAGCAGGTCACCTTCAGATGTGTCCTGACAGATGTCTTAGTCTCCCAGTTTCTATATAGTTATGCTATCTTTTCCCTAAACAGGACAAAAAGAGATGATCCTATTTTATCGGTAGCAAAGTTTGTAAAACTCAGAATGATAAGAGATCAAAGAAGAAAAGTGGTAACCTAAAGCTGAGAAAATGAAATGTCTATTTTAGAAGGACTAACAATGATAGAACAAGCTTAAGTAATGATAAATTGTAGAGAAAATTAGTATCTCTTTACAAAGGTAAAATGACAGAAATCTCATACTCGATGGCCCTGTAACCATGATCCATGTAGTCGGGGAAGAAAGTATCCTGTCTTGAATCTCTGCTGTTTGAATTAGGGTTCAAGGTCTTCCTTCAAAGGTTCCAAAAGGTCCGTTTCTGCTTATTTTTAGTATTTTCTCTAGTCTCATTCTGCTTACGTGATAAAACTGGCTTGTTACAATTTGTTTGATGCTACCATGTGTTCTAACAAGTTGGCTTTGGATAGCTGCTTCTGTTTTCTTCTCTAAGATACAAACTTTAGATTTTATTAGAGTTTCCACCATGAGCAGCAATCGTGAAGCTCACTATTCTGATTTTGTCACCTTCCTAATTACTGTCATGTCTTGGGGGGTGTCATCTTTCTAGAGTGTCCTGCCATACTATGTTGCTACGAAAATGTCTAAAATCCGAAAGCCAACTCTGGGCAAGCCCTCTCCAAGCACATTTGTGAAATCTGCGCTTAAAACAGTAGGTCTGAAGTCTCGCACCTGTGGATACCTGGTGCATGCTCTTATGGTACGTAGATTTCTAAGTCCTAAATCAGGACCTTCCAGTTTGGGATTTTCTTTTCTGTTGAGTCACAAATAATTTATGATATATACTGACTTACATACATTGTCTAGGCTTACAAGGCCTCTGTGTTTTATTTTCAATTACATACCCAAGAACATTGAAATGTGCCTATAAATAAAGTAGCAGTATAGTAAAATATAAGACAAAGGCTTTAATTTAGCCCAAATTGTAGGCTATAATTCCATATCTTCCCCGTTTCTTTCCCTAGGCCTCATTCACCTTAGCCTTGCCTTCTTGGATTTACTTTAAAATAGCCATGAATATGAACAAGGCTGTGCGAGCTCACTTTCTGAAGAAAAACAAGAAGAACTAAGTATTAATACCTGATATCTGCACTGAATAACTTGGCCAGATGCTTTTGCCCTGCAAGGAGCCCCACCAAGCCCCCAGAATGCATTTGTCATTTCAACAGTGAACGGACATGGCTCAGCATTGTCATCACTGGGAAGAAAACAAAAGTTGCTCTGAGGAGTTCCTGACATAGTCCGGTACCACCTGGAAAAATGTTGATGAGTAATATAAATGCCCCTATCAAATGGATATAGAACTAATATCACCAAGAACAACTTCATAGGAAGAAACACAGTTATAACAAATCACGGAATGACAAAAGACAGGCATAAAATTCAACCGTTTTCATCTGATCCAAGATGCTAATGATCATTATACTTGCATTTTCTCAGAAATATATTAGAAAAATGTGATGGCTAGGCACTCTTTTTTTTTTTTTTTAACACTTTGAGGGAATGGGGATTCATTGATTCACTTATGGGCAGACAGACAAGCTGTAATTTACATAGATCTGTAAGATTTTCTACATATACGACCAGTATATGTACTTTTATATGGAACTCTTCTTTCTTTCTCAAAAGTAGCTAATGAGGGGCCAGGGATTCAGCTCAGTGGTTCTGGCACCTGCCTTGCAGGCACAAGGTCCCGAGTTCGATTCCTGGTGCCTACCAAAAAAAAAAAGTAGCTAATGACATAAAAATATTTGTGAAAGAAAAGTTACTTCTCACCTGTGTAGCCTACCAAAATATATGCTTTCTTGTAACATGTATTATTTCTCCTTGATTTAAATGTGTAGTATGATGGAATTACAAAGGTAAATGGGCCAAAATGTACATTGAAGCTGCCAGCTTCCTCTGGTGCCACTGAAACCCCAAACCAGGAGACAAACCCCAGCCTGCTTTGTTTCTGTTGCACCAATGTTGCTCGCGAATATAACATAGACTGCTTCTGTAATAGTAAGAATATTAGAACTGGTTCTAATAAAAATGAGATGACAATCGTGTTGGATGAAAGTCTGCTTTTTTAATGCTTGAAACTAAGGCCACAGTGACACCGGATCAATGTAAGTTAAGACTGATGTCATGCTTCATAAATCTGTTCAAGGTGTCACCAAGGAAGAGTTCAGTACTGGAAATATGTAACATAGAAGGTAGGACTTTGCCTAGGTCATCATTGGTTCCTGATTTGAAGCATCAGTAAATTTACCCCAAAAAAAGAAAATTTAATTCAGGTGTTGAAGTGATTCTAGTTGTTAATTTTGCTAGCTGAGGACATAACAAAACAGAAAAAAAACAAGTTACCATCTGTTATCAGAATCATTATGTAAAAGAGAAGATACTTTAGCGCCCCAAAAGCAGAAAGAACATGATCTCAGAATAAAGGACAGGACCATCGTTTAAATTGAATAAATTTAGCTTTATGAAAAACAATATCATTCGTTCTTTTTTCCTCTCCATGATCTGGACATGATTTTATATGCTTTCACACACTAATAGCTGACTGGTTGGTTGCTGTGGTCGTTATTTTTGTGAAGAGATGGGTAAACAAGGGAGAGATTGTTTTTGCGGGCCAGCTACACTGCAAGGTACAAAATACTTTTTCTGCTATCCCAGTTAGAAAATAGTTGTAATTCTGGCTAGCAAATCCCTTGGCAATTTCAAAATTCCGTGTTATGGCTTTGACTGCTCTAGCTTGGCAAGTATATCCTGTTGTGTTCAACACTCAAGGTTGAAGATGATGACATGGAAATACCACCTTCAAGGGACATGAAAATGTAGAATGAAAGAGAAGAAATATATTTGAAACCATTATAATAGTGAAATGCATTTTTTACAGTTAAAGAAGTTAAGGTTTAGGGGCTGGGAATTTAGCTAAGTGGCACCACACCTGCTTCGCAAGCGCAAGGTCCTGAGTTTGATCCCTGGTACGAAAAAAAAAAAGTTTATGTTGACTTTGACTTGAGTTTTTCTGATGTGTGCTAGGTGAGATTTGAGCACTAAAAGAGTGGAGAAGATAGTATTAATCACATGAATAGAGTTAGCTTGCCTTACTGAATAGAAAGCTATAATTTATTTTTCTTTTCATTATCCTTTTGCATGGAAACGCAAAATATTGCCCCTTAGACATCAGAGGAACATTAGAGAAAGTGTCTTATGACAATTATTTCCACCGATCTGATTTGCTGTTATCCCAATCTGACATGCACTTGGAATAAGTAACAGTTAAAGTTGATGTTGTTGGCCTCCACTTCCCAGATATTCTTACCCTGAAGAGATGAAGCTAAGCTGTCACCTGATACTTATTTAGTCAAGGTAGAACTGAACCTTGAGACATTTATAGCTAAATGGTTGCATCTTGAGACCATACTCGTAAGTGAAATAAATCAGACAACACATGTTTAAATACCACATTGTTTCTCCAGTGTGAGAAACGGAAAGTGGAAACAAAGATTAAAATGTGTAATAGATATTGGGAAACGGGAAGAAAATGTTCAAATGAGAAGGGAACAAGGGAGAGGGGAGGGGGAAAGGAAAGAAGGGACAAGAAAAAAATAGAAGGAAAAAAATGGAAACAGGGCCGGGGATTTAGCTCAGTGGTTTCGCCGCTTGCTGCACAGGCACAAGGACCCAAGTTCGATCCCTGGTACCAAGAAAAAAAAAAAAAGAAACAAAGCTTTTGTATATAAGGAAGGGAAGAAGGGTCAAAGGGGGATGAGAAAAAAAGAAGTAAGATATGTCATGTACAGGTACAAATTCCCTATGATGAACGTTATATCTAAAATATACCAATAAATGTTTTGCTTAAAAAAAAACAACAGGCTGGGGATTTTGCTTAGTGGCACCCCGCCTGCCTCATAAGTGCATGGTCCTGAGTTCGATTCCACACACTGCAAAAAGAAAAAAACCCTGAATTTTATATAGAATGAACATCAATACCAATATAAATGGTGCTGATTCATGTGTAAAAGATTTGTTGTGATAACAGCTTATGGGAATGAGATGGAGTTCAGTACTGTTCTTTTTTAACTTTGTTGATACCAATAATTGCCTGGATTTCAGTGGTCCTACATTCTGCTACTGTGTTCTGTAGTTTACCAATATCAAAGCAAATTAAAGCCTTTAAAAATATATATATTATTATATAGTTTAATTTTTTAAACTTTGTGATATGCTAATATTTTGGCCACCATATTTGTGTCACTCATTTCATGATACAAAACATAAATATGCCCAATTAAATTCCCTTGTGGGCAGTGTATTTTTTCTTACTATTGAGATATATTTGGAGACATTTAGAAAAGGAACATTGTATCTAACACAAACACAAACATCAGATTTTTTAAAATTTTAATGTGAATGGCAGATTGCAACTTGTTCACTTTCTATGTGTCATTGAAAAGCAAGCAACATGGACAATATAGATGGTAAGCCTTGAGGCATATAAGCAAGCTCATCTTCCACATTACAAAAGTTCGTAGCCATATTGTTTACTTTCCCGGGTGCTGGAGAAATAACAGTGAAGAGAGCAGGTGAAAATCCCTGCCTCTGTAGAATTTACATTAGAACTGGCAGGGATGGAGGGGAGGGGAACAAAGGCAAGAGATAAGTAGTTGATAATATTGTAGTAGGGTCTGCTGTGGAAAACATGCAGCAGGATAAGAAGGATGGGGAATTAGCAGGGGTGGGTAGGGATGCAAGCCTTGTGATTTCAAATAAGGTCCTCAAAGTAGACCTTAGTGAGTGAGGACATACGGCAGAGCACAGAACATATCTGTTCCCAGAACAACTAGGGCTATGTATCTATTGAAGTGCATATTAAGTGATATATTTCCTGAGGATTTATGTTTTGGAGACTTGCTTTAGTATGGTGTAATCAGCATCATCTAATATTAAAATTACTTTTGCATTGTTGGTCATAGATGATTATCATTACTGAATTCAACATACTAGTACTTTACTTGGGATTTTTGCATGTGTGTGTTTATGAGATTGGCCTGCAATCTTCCTTGAACTTTTTTGGGTCTGGTTTGGTATTAAGATTATAATAATTTCATTAAATGAATTGGGAAGCGTTGGTGATTTTACTGTTTTCCTGGAGAAATTTGTGAAAGATTCGAATGATGTGAATTTATAAAACCACCTAGTATTTATTTGTGGGGAGGCTTTTAACTGCTGATTTTATTTCTCTAGTGGTTGGTAAAGTATTCAGTATTTTTATTTTTTCTTAAATCGATTTTGAAAAGAAATTTTCTAAGTATTTACTCTGCACATGTAAACGTACCATCATAAAGTGGCTCAAGGGAATTTTTAAAAATCTGTTAGATGTGTACTTATAATTCTTTTTCGTGCTGTTTTTACCCTCCTGCTTTCTTTTCCTTGACCATTTTCCAGAATTTTATCTATTTTAATTTTTTTAAGAGCCAACTTCTGGTTTTGTCAATTCTCTCTGCCCTTCTGCTTTCTGAGAATTTGTTCTGTTCTTTCTCTTATTTTGTAAGTTGAACATTTAATTCATTCATAATCAGTGTTTTTTTCTTAAACATCTAAACATTTGCATTACTTCCTTTGCTGCAGCTCACAATTGTGTGCATGCACACAAACATGTATATACACATTTTTATTATTCTTCAGTTGCTAATATTTTTACATTGATTTCTTTGACCTGTGAATTATTTTTACATGTTATTTTTAAATTTAAAATTTAAGGATTTCGTAAATATGATTCTTTTTGCAAACAAATTTATTGGGCCAGGGATTTAGCTCAGTGGTTCCAGCACCTGTCTCGCAAGCACAGGGTCCCGAGTTCAATCCCTGGTACCAAAACAAACAAACAAATTTATTAATATCATTAATAAAAGTTTTATATTTTGTGCATTGTAATATGAAGCACTGAAGACACACATGCATTAGGTGATATTCCTGCCAAAATATATAACCTAACTGTCAAGAAGAAATATCAGAAAAATCCACATTAACAGTCTACAAAATTAACAGCCTATACAGTCAAGAGCTTCAAATTAGAAACTAAAGAGATATAACAACTAAATACCACCCATAATACTGGCCCAGATAAAATTGTTTGTAAACTTTTGTTAAGGGATATTCTGGAGACAACTAGTAAAATCTGAGTAAGGTCTGTAAGTTAATTGTCATTGTATTGATGTTGGTTTCCAGATTTTGATAATGGTACTTAAGAAAATGTTACTCCTTGTTTTTTTAGGAAATATATACTAGCGCATTTAAGGATAATGGAACCTTATATATGCAACTGAATCTTAAAAGAAAGGAGTTCCAGTAAAATTTATATTGGAAATGGTAGAGTGAATGTAAAAGGTTAATAACATCTGGAGAATCTAGGTGAAGGTACAATATATGTGAATTCTGTACTGTTTTGCAAGTTTGCTGTAAATCTGAAATTATTCCAAAGAGTTTTAAAAAATGACTTTTGCTACTGGATCTAACTAATCTTGTGGTCAAAGAACATGTGAGTATGATACAGCTGAGGCAAATTACTATAATCATGCTCTCTGCCTCAGCTTTGCCATCTGAAAAATGGGAATAGTACCTACTTCATATATTTTTGTGAGTATAAATCAACATAATTACTTAGAACCCAACCAGCACAATGTGTTTTTGTTGTTGTCATTGCTGTTGTTGAGTATGTTGTAGTTGGCTGAATAATGAATCCCCAAAACACTAGACCTGAACCTTGTAAATGTTACATGGAAAGGGGCTCTTTCCAGATGTGATTAAGTTAAAGACTTTGAGAAGGGGAAGTGTCTTTTTTTCTTAACATATTACCAAGGTCTGTAGTATTTTACTACAGTAAAATACAAATGCTTTCATAATGTTGTTCTCCAAGTCTTATTTCATGAATGATCAAAGCAGTTTAGAACTAGAATATGACTCACAGTAGGATTTTTAAACAATTTATTAGTGGCTAAGTGTTCTAGGCCCTGCTTAAAAATAAAAAAGCATCCTGAACTGTAAGGATGGTTTTCTTAATTGAACAGGTATTGGGTGCCTTTACCTCAGAGAAACAAATACTTGGAGCAGATTCTCACTACCTAGTTAGTTGTGTCAGGTCTTTACTCTTCAGTGTTTTTCTTGCTGCAAGATGTGAGGTATTGCACAGGTATATACCCAAATGGCCAAATATTTATGAAATTCATGAGGGAGCTGTCTTTAATAAGAAAGGTAGAGTGATTACAAACAGAAGAGAATGCTCTGACCATGGAAGCAGGAGTAATGTGGCCACTAGCCAGCAGCCACAAGAAATTGGAGGAAGCAAGGAACAGATTTTCCATTAAAAATTGTGGAGGATGAAGGAACCTGCCAAAAATCTAATTTTGGAATATGTTATGGCTGTGTCTAGATGTCCCCCAAAAGCCTCATGCAGTCATAGATGGGGCTCCACAGAGGGGGCGGGATCTAGAGTGTCTGATGCTGGGATCAAGGGTGTGTGGTTACAAATTAGTCCACTGACTGGTTTGGCACAGTGCTGGGTAGGATTAAGGGTGCCCCACCCTGGGTGTCAGTACTCCCTGACCTGCTGGGTAGCTGGACGGAATATAGGGGACGGAAAAAGGGTTGCTTCTTGCTGCTTGGTACTTTGTGGCTTTGCTACCTTCCTGTCTTCTACCACCATGAACTGCTTTTCCTCTGCGATGCCCCTCTGCTGTACCACCCTGCCTTGGAGCCAGCAAACAATGACTTGAAACCTCTACAAACTGAGGTAGAATAGACCTTTCCTCCTTTAACTTCAGGTGTTTGGTATTTTGTCTCAGCAACAAGAAAAGTAAGAATAGAAATACGGATTTTGGACTTCTTGATCTCCAGTGAATATGATCGGTGAAAGAATAAATTTTTGTTGTTTTAAAACTACAAGTTTGTGACAGTTTGAAAAAGCAGCCCTGAGAAACTCATACAAATGTAAACTTTTTTTTAATCACCCATTAGAGTTTTTTGAAACTTGTTTTATATCCAGATATGGTCAGTTTTTTAAGTGTTCCACATGTGCTTAAGTTTTATTTTCTCATTGTTTTCCGTATGAATCCATTAAACCAAGCTTGTTATTTGTGTTCAAATCTTTTATCTCTTTACTTTTTTTTTTTTTTTGGTACCGGGGATCAAACTCGGGTCCTTGTGCTTGCGCAGCAGGCGATGAAACCACTGAGCTAAATCCCTGGCCCTCATCTCTTTACTTTTATCTGCCCATCATATCAGTAATTAAAAAGATGTTTTGAATTCTCCTACTGTAATGGTAGATTTACCAGTTTCTGTGTTTCCTCAATTTTTACTTTATGTCTTTTATTGAATGACTAAAGTATAGAATGTTTATGTCACCTTGGTGATTTGAGCCCTTTTTATTATGTAGTGACTTCCTTGTTGTTGATGGTTTTTGCCTTGAAGACTGTTTTTGTGATATCGAGAGCTATCTTTGTTTTGATTAGTACTTAGTAGTATATATTTAATTTTCAGTTATTTTACCTCCTATCTTCCCATGTATTTGTTTCAGCTTTGTTTCTTATAAGCCAAATAAACCTGTGACAGTTTTAAGTGGTAATTTCTACTTTTGTGCTGATTGCTTTTCTTTTACTTTTCTCCCTCTGTACTAGTTTGGAAATTTTTCTTCTGAGCTTTTTCAATGCATACTCAGTACAATCTAAAATTATATAGCATTATAACCCCATCTTTAACAATAAGAGATTTTAGAACATTATAATTCTGATCAACATGTTCATGATTTCCAGGGTATTGTGGACCAAATTCTAATCTGTTTTTTGAAAACCCGTAAATTAGAAATTTTATTATCATTTTATGCCTATACCATTGTATAAATTAATTCCTTACAACACACCTTTCCTTCTTACATCTCAGACTTTATTGTACCTGTCATAGTTTAATTAGCACAACATTTTTTTCTTTATTGGTGTTATTTGAAATGGTGGTATCATTTAGAATTCATGGCATCTTAAAGTTAATGAAATACCTGATCATCCTGACGATTTCTGGCCTCCATTGTCAAGAAGTCAGTATCAATACGGTGTCCTTCTGTAGGTAGGACATCTCTAGCGTCTTTTGCAGCACAATTTGATTGGTGTTCCTCAGTTTCATGCCAGCTCATCTACATGTGTTACCCTTTATTTATCCTGCTTGGTTTACAGTATGCTTCCTATATCTATGAATCATGTCTTCGTCATTACTGAAAAGTTATCAGACATTACCTCATCGTCTCCATCCGAGACCCAAATTATATGCATCATGTCTTCATTCCACCTCTTCATCTCCTTCATACTCTCCATCCTTGCATCCCTGAGCTGCAGGCCACCCAGTTTCTTCACATCTTCGTGCCAATTCACCAGTTTCTTCATATGTCTTGTCTACTATTAAATCTATTCACTGTGATTTTATGGTTTTTTATTTTAAAAAGTTCTATTTGATTCTCTTTTAAACCTGCCTGATCAATCTAAATAGCTTCTTATTGTTCCTTTTTAAAAAAAACATTCAGTATTCAAAGTTCATGTAACATTAGCTCACTGGTGTTTTATATTCCATATCTAGTGATTCCAATATCGTGAATTCATGGAAGTCTAAATTTACTGCTTATATTTCTGGTGGCTTTCACTTAGGTTGATTTATTTTGTTTTTTATTTTTATTATTACTGCTTTAAAGTTGTATTTAGTTTACTTTAATTTGGGGAAGCATTCTGAGTATTTGCTTGAGACTCTTTTTCAGATACAACTTTTCATTCATTCATTCAATTCATTCATTTATTTTTGCAGGACTGAGGTTTAAACCCAGAGCCTTCACACCAAGTTATAGCCCCACCCCTTTATTTATTTATTTATTTATTTATTTATTTATTTATTTATGTCTTGAGTCAGGTTCTTGGTAGGTTTCCCATGCTGGGCTTGAACTTCTGCACCTCCTGCCTCAGCCATCTGGATGGGGTTACAGGCATGTGCCACTATGCCTGGCATCTTTTGTTTCTTTCCTGAGCCTGGGGGCCTAACAACCTGAGGCTACTCTAACTTCATTGGAGCAAAGTGATAGGAGTCTCAGGCTTAGTTCTCAAATTGTCTAATGATTTCACTAATTAGTCTTCTGTTCTCATTGCTGGGTTTTGGCACTAGCCTCAAGGGGCAACTGCTGATTTCCTATTCTTGTGCTGCTCACTGCCTCTAGCTCTGATTTCAATTTTTTAATATATTTTCTCCTTTTGGTTTAGTTTGTTTTCTTGCCCTTGGAGATTTCACTTATTTTTTTTTGAATCCAGCCTTGCATTAAAATGCTTAGAATGGTAACAAATTCATTATGCAGGAGTTTGGGTCTTGGTATAATTATTTGTTTTACATTTTATTAGGTAGGAATTCAGTGTGGTGTGAGCAAACAGATGTAAGATGGAGCACCATAGGGAAATTTTACATTTCCACAGAGAACAGGAGAACTAGAGACAACATCTAACTAGTATTCACAGGGACTCTGTCTGCTCTGCACTTTTGTTCTAATTTTGCCTGAGACTGGAGTTATTCAGGTGTACATGCTGGAAGCCTCTGTTGAGTTTTTCTTCTCCTCCCTCTGCTTTTCTTTTTTCTCTTCCCTTTTCCCTCCCTCACTCTTCTTTCTAAGTTGGAGCTCGTGTTAATGAGATTTCTGCGATGGTAACAAAACCCGTGAAATAATCAAGTTATAAAGGGAAAGGTTTGTTTGGGCTCACAGTTTTGGAGATTTCAGTCCATGGACTGAAACTGGATTTGGCTCGATTTCCTCTGGGCCTGGGGCAAGGGAAAACATCATGGCAGGAGCACATGGCAGCCAGGAAGAGGAGAGGCCAGGGTCCCAATATCCCCATCAAAGAAAAGTCCCTAGTGACCAGAACACTTGTGACTAGGCCTTCCTCTTAAAGGTTCTACCACCCTCCAACTGTGCCATAGCTGGAGACCAATCCTTTAACATGTGAGCCTTTGCGGGACACTTAACCCAGACCATAGGTATTTTCTATTGACTTCTTTCTGAATCAGTAGACTATATTTCAGAGTAATTTTAGGTTTACAGGAAAAATGAGCATAAAGCAGAGTTCCCATGTATTTCCTTACCCTCACCTCCCACAGTTTTCCCTATTATGAACATCTCACATAAGTATGATGCATTTTAGGTGATAAACTAATATTAATTAAAGTACATAGGTTACATTAGGATTCGCCCTTTTTATGGATTTTAGCAAGTGTGTGTCGGGTATTTTCCACTGTGATATCATACACGATAATTCCACTGCCCTGAAAATCCTGTGTTCCACCTATTGATTCCTCCCTTCAGCCACCTTAATCTTCTGGCAATCACTGGGCCTTTTACTGTCTTACCAGTTTTGCCTTTTCCAGAATGTCATACAGGTGGAACCAGACACTGTGTAGCCTTTTCGAACTGGCTTTTTCACTTGTACTTTAATAGTATGCGTTTAAGCTTCATTACATCTGTTAAAGGTTTGGTAACCCATTCTTTGTATCACTGAATAATGTTCTTTTGAATGCTCTGCCACCGTTTATCCAGTCACTTACTGAGGAATACGTTGGTTGCTTCTAGTTTTGACTATTATGAATACCATGGCTATAAACATCTGTGCACAAGGTTTTTTGGATTTTTTATTTGGTTGGTTGTTTTGTGTGTGTGTGGACAAAATTTTCAACTCATTTATCCAAAGACCATATTGATCCGTGCTGTGTCCTGAAAGCAAAACCTCTACTAAGTTTTTATTTACTACATTTGTTTCTTTTTCAAAAATACCTTACAATTTTTGATGATTTTGAACTTACCCATGGTTTTAATTCACTTTTTAGTCATTTAAATAAATGTATCAAACATCTTTATGTTCTACATCTAAAAGTCTAATAATATATTAATTTTTGTAGGTCTGTATCCATTGTTTCTGCTGACTTGCTAATGGTGCTTTATTTCCCTGTATTTTTCATGCTTTGTGTGTGTTAGTTTATTTTCATTAGAATTATAGATTGTCCTCTACTTACAAGGTTATTATGTCTTGACACACTTAGCATAAATTGTAAAATATTATAAGTTCGAAATGTGTTCAATACACTTAACCTTCTAAACATAGCGACACAATAGACTAGAGATGATCCCGTGGTTGAGTGGGAGCTGTGGCTGGCTACCACCAGAAAGTATTACACTACATTGGCAGCCTTGGAAAAAAGCAAAATCCAAGTTTGGTACTACAATTGGTACTCAGCACGTATTGCTTTCGCACCATCATAAATTTTTAAAAATTGTGCATTGAACCACTCATTGTAAGTCAGGCTATACATGTAAATTATTCAAGACTTTATTATGTAAAATTTTCATGGGAGGGTTTATGTTTTGTTTTTTGGTTTTGGGGCGTATCAGGGATCGAACCCAGGACCTTGCGCTTGCAAGGCAGGTGGCAGCACCACTGAGCTAAATCCCTGGCCCAGGGAGGGTTTATGTTTACAGTAGACATGGGCCACTACCAATTTTGATCTGCTTTAAGTCTCAAGGGCCGGGAATTTGGCTCAGTGGCACTGCACCTGCCTTCCAAGCACAAGGTCCTGAGTTTGATCCCTGGTACAAATAACTAAATAAATAAATAACAAGTCTCAGCTTGTACAGTGACTGGGACTTTGGGGGTGGTTCCCCCTTTTGGGAGTGAGGCATGAGAATCAAGGATTGTACAAATTTTAGTTCAGTCCCTAAACCTGTATCATGTTAGGCTAGTGGCCATGAATTCTCAGGGGAGACTTTCCCCTTGCAACCTGAGTTAAGGTCAAGAGAAGTTTTTTCTTGCCATTTGCCTCCCTGGGTTTTATCTTCCCTTTTCTGTCCTTATTTTGCCTTGGTTCATCCTGTCCCCAGGCATTTGGCCCTTCCTGGGTCCCAGCTTTACACAGAAAGCCTCTGCTAGAACTCCCCTGCATGAGCTTTGTCCCTATTCTGTCCCAACCCCTCCCCCAGCCTCCGGGGATATCCAAGCAGGTAGAACCCCAGGGCCAGTGCAGTGTGTATGCCAGCTTATCACCTCTCTGGACTTTTGTTCCCACATTGCTCTTGGCCTAAGGGGAAACGACTTTTGCACAGGCTTTTCGTTTGTTTATCAGGGCAGCATATTATCTTGCAGCTGCAGGTTCCTTGTACCAGACAACCCTCAGGATCTCCAGCCTGTCCCATCTTGGGAGTGGAAGTGCTGGGTGCCTCAGTATATCAGGTCAGGTCTTCCTGTCTAAAGTATGCTGATGAGCTCATCACTGCAAAGCCTCTGTCCTGCCCCTGGGAGGAGGACAAAGGTGCAAAACCTGGAAGAATCCTTCCAGAATCACATCTTATAAATGCAATTTCTGCCCAGCTAATAGTACTAGAAATCTGAGAGATATAAGGTCACATTTTAAAGTGCCCAGTTTATCCAGAGTATTATTTGTGCCTAGGAAGAATTTGTGCTCATCATATTTCTTATTTGTGCACCCACCTTGGTGCAGAAGTTGACTGCATTTGATGTTGGACAAACAAATGGTTGTGATTACCAAGCACTGCACAACCATGAAAAAGCTGTAAATAAAAGCTCAGGTAAGTACATTACCTAACAGCCACACGGCTTTTGGTTCTCTCAGGGCAAAAGTCAATTTAACCATATCAATTTAGTTTTCTTCTTTACATTGTCCCTTTGATTCTAGAAAGTGGATAATTCACCCCATGGCCCAGAGAGAAATGGTCCACCTGTCGTTAATTTAATCATTTCAGGTACTTTATTATTTATTTAGTAATAATTTTGGGCGGGGGGTGGGGTACCGGGGATCGAACTTGGGTCCTTGCGCTTGCGCAGCAGGCGGCGAAACCACTGAGCTAAATCCCCAGCCCAGTAATAAGTTTTTATTGATTATTTGCCGACAGGCATCCTAATCACTTGGAAGAAACTAGAGCCATGCCTTGGATGTATACCTAAAACAAATGTACAGTACTTGACAACAATTTCAAAGTAACAGCATTCTGTGAGATGAAAATAAGGCGAAGAATGGGGAACGAGAGTTTGTTTGTCATACGCTTCATGCCATATGCAAATTTGCAGCTAATGTTTATTATGCCTTTCAAGACTCGTGATCTGGCTCCTTTCTCTACATCCCATGACTCTTTCACTCCCTCTATTCCCAAAGGAAGCTTCTTTCAGTTTCTCTCTTAGTGCACCACATGGATCACAGAAATAGTTCCAGTACTGGACTCCCCCCAAGGAATTCGCAAGTACTTTGCACTGGGACCTTGCAACAACTCCAAGAGGTGGAGTCTCCCCACTCCTCAAACCTGGGCTGCTTTCCCAAGGCCAATGCATAAACTGGAAGTGATTTTGCACCACTTCCATGCCTGGGCCTCAGGAATTCTTGTGTGTTTGCAAGAATCCCTCTTCCCCTATCCACTTCTCTTTCTCTTTCTCTTTCTCCTTCCCTTCCTCCCTCCTGCACCACTATCATAACATGCCTGTGAGCTTGTTCAAAGATGCGAGACGATGTGGGGTCAAGAAGGCTAGACTGCATTCAACCAGCCCCTGCTGCTGGTTAAACCTGGCCCACATCAGCAGAAATCCCTGCCAACACAGGACGCGGCCTACAGGGTTACCTTACCACACTAGCTTAGGTCTGCCACAATAGAGTCTCAGCAAATGTAGTAACTGTAGTATTTGTTTTTAAGTACTTCCTCTGCCACCCTATAACCTCTGAGAACAGGATCCAAGTCTGTCTTGATTTCTGCTTTTTCCCCAGCACTCAACACAGTGCTGGCTATAGTCAGTACCAGTGTTTGTTGATTTAATGAATAAACCAGTGAATGCATGCATGAATCTTCACAGTCTCTAACAAATCATGAAAACTAAGGCTTGGACAGCTTAAGTAACTCATCTGACATTACATAGAAGTAGTGAGGCCAAGATTTGAACCAAAGCTTATAGGACATCACAGTTCAAACATACACTTGAAATGCAGTTCAGGCTTTAAAGACTCAGGTCAGAAGAGGAATCTGCTAGGCCATTTAGATAAAGCCATCAACAATGATTCATAAGCTAGGGGATATAGCTCAGCGGTAGACCATATGCCTAACACGGATGAGGCCCCAAGTTCAATCCCCAGCACCACAAAACAGAAAACAAAGTGATTTATAATGCAGGGTCTCCTGGGTTACACTGCTACCAACTCTTCCCTTTGGAAGTCAATGAAATGGTCCCAGGAAATGGCTATGAAGTCCCAGGAAATGGCTCCATATGCCACTTCAGGAATAGTCTTATCTCTTAAATCGCCATGTATTTGCAGACAAGTGACACAGTGACATCATGTGGCATTATGGCTAAGTCTTCTCCTATGTAAAATGGGATCAATTATCCCATTATGGTAATAATGTGATGTCAGATTGTTCAGAAAGTTAGATATGTGTGTGTAAGTAATTAGAGACCAACACCTGGCCCAGGGGAAGCTTGCAAAAAGGTTAAATACACCTGGGTGTACTGGTGCTTACATGGAATTATAGCTGTTTGGGGGTGCCAGGCAGGGAGATCTCAAGTTCAAACCTGAGCGATCTATCTCAAAAAATAAAAATAAAAACTCAAAGTACATCAGGAACTCAAGTCAATAGGACAAAAAAAGTTAATTACTATTCTTTAGATATAAGAATATATGTTAGAGTAACTGACTGAGTATCCCTGAGCCATGTGAATCCTATATAGTACTTTAAAACCTTCTCTATAAAGGCTTCAAGGACCACTGTAACTCTCAGAGTCTCTCCATGCCCTGGATTTTTGTCTGCTATGATTTCACATCCAAAGATACTGCTCTGTAATTGTTCCTCACAGTTATCCTGTGCCTCACTGGAAGGAAATTTTATCTCCTGCAGGATCTGGAATCCTGCTGGGCATTGCCCAGGAGGAATTCCTGCCTGGAGTCTGGAGTAGCATCCTCCACCCCCTCCAGGATGTTTGAAGCTGCCAGAGACATGAAAGCCTCATAGCAAACATGTCACCGAGTTGGCAGATTCCCTTCCCACCTTCTTCCCTCAAGCTGGGAACTGTGAAGTTGTTGGCGATGAGACACAGGCTGGGAATTTCTCTAGGCAGCATCTTCATTAGCAGTGTGCCATTGTTTTCTTTGGGTTGGATTTTCTCCGGAATACAGCAGCAGGTGCCTCACAAGCTACATACGACTGTAACAGAGGATTCTGGCAAGTCTCTGGTGTGAAAATCAGCAACTGAAAATAGGCTGCAGTGTGTGGCTTACTCAGAACCATTTTTAAGAGCTGCCAGCCCTTCAAGCATCAGTTTTGCCATCCAGGGGATGAGGTAACTGTTGAGTGGAGAGTGATCACCTGCAGAAAGCAGGCAGCTAGAAAAGGCACAGAGCCCTCTGCAGGCACTGACAAAATGAAGGAAGTCATTGTTAAAGATGTAGATTGCTGGCCTGGGGATTTAGCTCAGTGGCTCTGCTGCCTGCCTCACAAGCACAAGGTCCTGAGTTTGATCCCCGGTACCGACAGAAAGATGTAGATTGCTGTATGCTGTCCCAGAATCCTGATGGGATCTGGAAATATCCATTTTACCAGATGGCCTTGTGATCCTGATGCAGGTGTTTTTCAGCCATGAACTGAGGAATGTGCTGGCTTCAAATAGAGGTAAGACAACCAGCAACATCTCCCTTAGCAGGGTTGCCTCAGCGCTGAGAAACCCAAGGAGCAACACAAGAGTGAGGGGCTAGAGACAGTAAGGACCCAGATCAGAGGCAAATAAGCTACTCACAGAGGCCAACCCAGGCCAGCTGCCTGCTAGCCACTGTTCCCAGTCTGATGTGGTTTAGATCTGGAATGTGCCCCTAAATTCTCATGGTCCTAGAGGCGGGGCTTTTGGAGGGTGGATGGATCACTGAGATGCTGTACTCATTACTCATCAGTGGGTATAGTAGCTGAGTGTGCTGCTGGGCGGGGGAGCCTAGTCAGAAGAGGTGGTCACTGGGGGTGTGACCTTAAAGGGTCTATCTCCCTCCCTGGCTCCTCCCTTCTCTCCTGGCTTCCTGGCCACCATGATGTGAGCAGCTTTTCCACCGCCATGCCTCTCTGCCATGCCTTTTCTTGAAGTCAGTCAATTATGGACTGTAACTGTGAGCCAAAATAAATCTCTCCTCCTTAAGTTGTGAGTGTCCCAATGATGAAGAAAGTGACTAAGATACAACCCAATATCAACACCACTGTTGCAGTCAGGACTCAACAGGGAACAGAAGATACACTGCAGTTTGGACAGGTAAAAATGATTACAGAATTATTGTCCATAATAGGGGCTTATGACACTGGGAAAGGAGAATTCTAAGAACTCAGGGATAGTAGGCACAGGGAACTGCCATGACCTACTTCTAAATTGAGGAAGGACACCAAAGAAAGAACAAATCTAGAACAGCTCCCATGGCCAGGGCTAAGACCCAGCCTCACTGGAAGCAAAATGGCCATGGTTTTCTGGGTGCTGGATTAGAGAATTCACTGGGCTCTTGGGGAAGAGCCCCCTGGGAGGTGCCAAACACTGCTGGCCACTGCACACTGCAGAGTCTGCTGAGAGTATGTGTTAGTCCCCATGGCTGCTGTAACAAATTACTGCAAATGGGGCAGCTTATAACAACAGAAGTTGATTCTCTGGAGCCAGACGTCCAAAATCAGGGTACCAGCATGGATGTGCTTCCGAATCCTTCCTCCCTTTTTACAGCTTCTGGGGCCCATGGTGTTTCTTGGCTTACGGCAACAGAAGTGCAGTCTCTACCTCTGTCTTCTTGTGGCTCCCTCTCCTGTGTCTCTCTGTGTTCTTTTGTCATTAAATCTCTCTCTCCTCAAAAGGACAGCATTCATTGGATTAGGATTCACCCTAATCCAGTGTGTCTGCATCCTAACTTGATCACATTCACAGGTTCTGAGAAGACATGGATGGGGGGGGGGATTACTATTCAACCCAGTACAGAGGAGCTCACAGGACCAGGAAGAAGAGCCCCTTCCTCCTTCAGGGCCCTCAGCTAAGGAAGCTTGATGTTGGGTCCAATAACAAGGGAGAACTGTTCTAGTATCACAGGGAATGAGGGTGGGTTGGGAATTGAGTCAGAGGCGTTGACTCACACAGCTTTTAGCTGTTCGACTGCCCTGTGCACCTTTCTACACACATTTGAACTTCTGTAGAATACAATTCAGTCTCCACCTAAGAAGATCCATATATACTTCATATAAGTAGTGGAGTTCTTATCAGTTTCCCAAAATGAAATTCTAGAACTCTATCCACTGCTAACTATATTAACAACTTCTCAAATTCAATCATAATCCCACTGAATACTGAATTGTAAAAATAGCCTCTGACCATAGATGGGTAGAGAGATAAATGAATAGATTGGTTATATACAAATAAGCACATACATATAATAAGAAGAAAACAAGACGATATAAAACCCTGACTCATCCAACAACAGGTAATGAAATTGAGGCAGTCATCAAATAATCTACTAAGAAAAGCTCAGTACCTAATGGATTTCCCACTGAACTCTACAAGAACTTCAGGGAAGATCTAACCCCAACTCTCTCCAAACTCTTTAATAAAATTGAAAAGGAAGGAACACTGCCAAACTCATTCCTGGAAGCTGGCATTGCCTTGATTCCAAAACCAATGAATCAAGTAAAAAAGAAAAGTATAGACCAAGCTCTTTAATGAACATAGATGAAAAGATCTTCAACAAGATACTGGCAAACAGAATCCAACAAATCATTTAAAATACCATACATCATGATCAAGTAGGCTTCATCCCAGGGATGCAAGAAAGTTTCAACTTATGCAAATCAATAAATGTAATACATCACATAAACAGAAGCAAGGACAAAAATCACATGATCATCTCATTAGATACAGAAAAAGCCTTTGACAAAATGAACCATCTATTCATGATTTTAAAAGCTCTGAAGAAAAATAGGTACTGAAGAACTTTATCTCAATCTGATAAAAGCCATTTATGGAAATGCTACTCGCAACATCATATTAAATGGGGGAAAAAGTTTCCTCTAAAATCAGGCAGAAGACAAGGATGTTCACTATCACCACTCTTGTTTGATACACTACTTGAAACTTTTGCTAGAACAATCAGGCAAGAGAAAGAAAGAAAAGAGACACGTATAGGAAAGGAAGAAATCAAACTATCTCTTTTCTTACACAATATGATCCTCTAGATAGAAGACTCAAAAAGTTTCATGAAAAGACTCCTGAAACTAATAAATTCAGCAGGCAGGAGGAAACAGACTCAACACAAAAAAATCAGTAGTGTTCTGTACACCAATAATTAATCAATTAAGAAAGAAATTAGGAAAATAATACCATTCATAACAGCTTCAAGAAAAATTAAATACTTAGGAATTAACCTAACAAAGGAAGGGAAAGACTGATAGAATGGGAACTATAGAACTCTGAAAAAGAAAATCAAAGAGGATATCAGAAAATAGAAATATATCTCCTGTCCCTGGGCAGACAGAACCAATATTTTCAAAATGGCCATACTTTCAAAATTGACCCATAGATTTAATGCAATCCCAAGCAAAATGGCAGCAGCATTCTTCACAGAACTAGAGAAAACAATCCTCAAATTCATATGAAACCAGAAGAGACCTAGAATAGCAAAAGCAATCCTGGGCAACAAGAACAAAGCAAGAGGGATCACAATCTTGGACTTCAAGTTATATTACAAAGTTACAGTGGTTAAAAAAAAAAAAAGCATAGTACTGGCCCAAAACATACGTGCAGGTCAATGGAACAGAACAGAGGATGTAGAAACAACCCGAGGCACATTCAACCATCTGATCTTTGACAAGAGGCCATGTTGGAGGAAAGATACCCTTTTTAGCCTGGGACAGCTGGCTATACACATGCAGAAGATTGAGCCTAGACCCATATCTCTCACCATCTACTAAACTAAAAATGAATCAAAGATCTAAATATTAAAACTGAAACTTTTAGCCTGCTGGAAGATAAAATAGGCAAAACTCTTGAAGGCATAGGCTTGGATAAGAACTTTCTGAACAGAATTCCAGTTGCTCAAGAAGTAACATCAAAAATCAACAAATGGAATTGTATCAAATTAAAAAGCTTCTGCACAGCAAAGGGAAAACTTACAGAACGCAAAGAAAAAAATTGTACCAGGTACTTCTTGGATAGAAGACTAATATCCAGAATATACAAAGAATTCAAAAAAATTAGGCCCCCTCAAAATAAAAAAACAATCAAAAATTGAGCAAGTGAAATGTATAGACAATTCTCAGAAGTAGAAGTACGAGTGACTGATAAATACATGAAAAAATGTTCACCATCTCTGGCCATTAGACTCTATCTTACTTCAGAAAAAAATGGCTACCACCAAGAAATCAAATAATAACAAATGTTGATGAGGTTGCAGAGGAAAAGGAACCCTTCTGCATTGTTGGTGGTAATGTAAATTAGAACAACCACTGTGAAAATCAGTATGGAGATTCCTCAAAAATATAAAATTAGAAATTCCATTCAACCTAGTTATTCCCTTTCTAGATATGTTCTCAAGATATGTTAAAGATATCATATTATAGTGATACACACACACATATGTCCATTGACAGATGAATGGATAAAGAAAGTGTATTTATACACGATGGAGTACTACTCTGCAATAAAGAAGGATAAATTTGAGTCATTTGTGGGAAAATGGATGCACCATGAGACCACAATTTTAAGTGAAATAAATCAAACACACAAGCTTAAATATTGCATGGGTTCTCTTATGTAAGAAACCCAACGTATAAATAAAGAGCAATATAAAAGATAATAAGAGATAGGGAGATTGATTTTTTGCAAATGACAAAAAAACCAAGAAGTGGAAGGGAGAAGAGGGGAGGGAGCAGAGAAGTAAAAAGAATTAAGATGTGTTATGTACATATGCCAACCCTCAACAATAAAAGAATCACTATATACTGAAAACAAGTACTAATAAAAACAAAAAATGAAGGAGAAAATACATGAAGCTCATACAGTCTACTCCTGCTATTGGTTGTGAAACCATAGTTGATATCTATGGCTGCTTCTTTCACTACCCCTTCCGTGTTTCCCTTGCCTTTAGCCAGAAACTCAGGTGACTGGTTTCTTTATCTGTCAAAGTGACCCAAATCCTTATTCCTGAAGGCTCCAAGTTACTGATCATTATGTTACTGCTGCTGCTGTTGCTGTCATATTCTGTTAACATTTATTTTGGGCAGGAAGTACTACAAGGTATCCCAGAAAATCCATTGGTTCCAGACATTAGGTAGCAACAACACAGTATCCTTTTGGTGCTTGAGATCAATCATTTTAGCCAATAGTGCAATGCTTTATTCTGCCTTTTTGGTTCAATGACACAGGGATTCCCCAATGGCCAGGTGGCAGATTCATATCCCACCGTTGCTTTACCCCTGGTAGAAGCAGTCTCATCCTAAGAACTCACACTCCCAAATCAGTAGTGCTCAAAGGTGCTGTGAGAGGGAGCAAGTGGGCTACCAAATACAGCAGTGAAAGTGGGCATGCTCAGTTCCACCCCCTGATTCCCAGAGTCACATATTCTGGTTAAGGAGCAGGGATCATCATATCATGATCTCTCATTTGAAGAGTGTAGTGCATCCAGTAATATGGAGCGTCACCCTTTCAGGGTTTTGTCTCCCAGTCAGGACCATAAGTGACTCTTCAGTCAGCCATTCCATCTTTCCAGTGTCCCTTTCAAGTCTCCAGGTGGCAGGGAGGTCATTTCATGCCATCAGCCCATTGTTGTCCTTCCTTTGCTGTGAAATGAGTTCTCGATCAGGAACAATCCGAGGTATAACACCATGGTGGGGAATAAACACTTGGTCAGTCCACAGATGGTAGTGTTGGCCAAAGCAGCATAGGCAAGGAACATGAATAAATATGTGCATATTCCCGTGAGAAGGAATCTCTGCCCTCTTCATTATGGAAAAGGTCCAAAGTAATCAATCTGCCACCAAGTGGCTGGATAGTTGCCTGGGGGAACGATGACATATGGAGGGCTTGGTATGGGTCTTGGCATTTGCGGATTAGATTCAGAGTAGTAGCAGTAGCCAGGTCAGCTTCAAAAAGAGGAAATTCATAGTGTTGAGTCTGTCTATATTCTCCATCCCTGCCACCATGGCTACTTTTTCAGAAACCTACTGAACAATCCCTGAAAAGAGGCTGATTGGCATTAACAGAATGAATAATTTTGTCCTGATTATTAAAACACTTGTCTGCATGGGATGCTTTGGTGAGGATTCATATGGGACACAAATGTCTTCACAGTATGTATCCACCCTCTTTGTGTTTTCCCAGACTTCCTTGTCACAAGTCTTCCAATTCCTGTTCCTTTTAAATGACTATCCAGCCAATCTAGTTCTTAATAATCCAACCTATGGGCCATTGGCTGGGCATGGGTGTGTTATAATAAGAAATATAAAAAAAAAGAAGTTTTGTTACTTCTATGAATGATATTATGTATTTTACATATGGCCTGAGACAATTCCTTTCCACTCATGGCAGCCCAGGCAAGCCAGGTGTGTCCATTCCACAGAGTGTAGGAGGGACACTTCTAGGCTGTATTTCTGGCCATCTCTCACTACAAAGTGGACAACCTATTATACTTCTTGAGGTTCTACCCATCAGAAAGATTGTCCTTAATCCCTATCTTTTAAGGTCCCACCCGAGTGGTGCTATAGTGTGTCAGGTGCCCACTTTGGGGGTAATATTAGCACATCATGTAGACTCATCTATAAAATAGGCCACTTGAAAATACTTCTCAGTCAACTGGTTGAAAGGAACACCAAAGGCCATAGCTTGTACACAGTACCTGACACCCACAACTTAAAGGAGAAGAAGCTTAACTGGGCTCATGTTTTAAGGGGATTCAGTCCATGGTCAGAAGGCTCCAAGGCAGAAACATCATGGCAGAAGAGAATGGTGAAACACAGCCATTCAGTTCATGGCAGCTGGGTAGCAGAGGAGGGGAATGGTGCCACCCAAGATACAAGCCAGGGACCATATAGAGCACCCACATATATATATATATTTATATATATATATATAAAAAAATATATATATATAAATATATATATATAAATATATATAAATATATATATATAAATATATATATAAATATATATAAATATATATATATATATATATATATATATATATCAGCCTCCATGAACCATTCAGAAACACACAGAGGAGTGATCCAACAATACCCCAAACGAATCCCAAAGCCAATCACATTGACACTTCACCTTAACTGCCACAGAAGGATTGAAGGAGAAGCAATGCAGCCAAAGTTGGTGTTATCTGCTCATGCAATGTGTTCACACCTCCCAATCCTGCCTGAGCTGTCTCTTATACATTTCCATCTGATAATATCTTGCTACTGTAACTTTAAAGCAAGGTGAGTCAGACAACCTTCAGTCATGATGAGAAGCCTAGGATACATGGTCACCTAATGTTCCACTGTTAGGTATTCAGTTTCTACCAAGGCCCAGTGGCAAGCTAATTATATAAAGAAGAAGAAGAATTAGCTATAGAAGCAGTCATATATTCTCTCCAAAATCCTGTCAGTCTTGGCTGTGGGAGCAGTTGGAATCACCTGTAATCCCAGCTACTTGGGAGGCTGAGGCAAGAGGATCACACATTTGGGCCCAGCCTGGAAAACTTAGTGAGATCCTGTCTCAAAAGAAAATACAAAGAGTGGGGATATACCCAGTGGTAAATAGCACCTGGATTCAATCCCCAGTACCCCAAATAAACAAACAACAATCCTAGAGATCTGAGTTGTGACTCTTCTATTGGTGCTTGGCAGAGGCTTCATACAGCTTCACTATTTGCCACAGACACATTTAACTATTAGTACAGCAGAAAACAGAAGAATTGAGATAACCCTTTGGCAAATCTATACAAGTATACTGTTGGCCCCACCATGTAAAGGCAAAAATGCTTCTTGTGTGATATGGAGAAAAAGGCATGAGTCAGGTCAATAGCTGAACACCAAAAGCAATGTTGATCAATTCAGTAAAGATAGTACACACAGGACAGCAGCTGCCTCATGGTTACCAACTGACTGAATTTACAATAGACTACAGTTATTTACCAAGATCCATCTGACATCTGCATAGGTCAAGAGTGAATTAAATGGGAATATGAAAGGTACCATTATCTGATTTTTTCAAGTCTTTGTGGCATTGATCTCTGTAATTCTCCCAGAGATGTGGTATGGCTACTGTTACTATTTTAGTAGGGAGGAAAGTTTTCAGAGTTTCCATTTAGCTTTTTCTACCAAATGACCCACTACCAATTGTAGGAATTCTGCAAGCTGCTAAATATATCTAACCCAATTATAGTCAGTAACTGGAGAAATAACAGCAGAGTGTATCTATGGATCAAGTAAGAAAACTGAGAATCAGACTTCAGCTAAGAGTCCATCTCTCACCTGAACACCATAACTCCTCTCTTACTAATGGGACACAGTGGTGTTTTAGGTTCTCAGGAATTAGTTTCAGGGAGCCAGTGTCCAGGAACCCCTAAAAGGTCTAAGTATTTACACTTCCCCAACATGCAATCATTCTGTTAAATAGCTGTATTTAGTTCGATGAAGGGTTGGAGGAAAATGTACAGTATATACTTGTGTCAGTAGTGCAAGCAAATCAGTCACTCTCAAGCAAATCAGCCCTCCTCTTTAATCAGGAGGTTGGAGTATTCCAACATTTCTACACATCAGAATTGCTTGGGTCCTGCTAAAACTGGAAGTGATTCTGTTTTGTTTTTTTTTTAAATGCAGCGATTTCAGTTGTAAACAGGCCATGGATTGATTTTTTTTTTTTGGAGACATGTACTTGAAGGTTGAACAGGTGTTAATCACTGCTTTCAGGGACTTCTCAATCCAGACTTCTTTGTTCTTGTTCCAAAACTACAATCATTGAAAGGAAAGAAATCACATCCTTTGGGAGATACAGCCAAGGTTCCTGAGCCAGAAGGAGACATTGACAAATTGCTAGTTGATGAAAAAAGTGAAAATTATAGTCACAACTTCCTCTCTGCTCAGTTCTAGGATAAATCATTTTTTTGTTTCAGTGTCACAAAGTGTAACAAAGAATAACAGGTGTTGTGAAAACTACACCTGACAGTAGCAACAATACAGGTACATTGATGAGGTATACTGAGCTTCCTGGAGGCATGTGCCATCTAGTATTAGACGCATTTTAAAGGTTTCACAGCGACCACGTTTTTGTACATCTCAGAGGACAACTTGAACAAAGTAGTAATTCAGTGCTTTAGTTACTATTTTTACACGATAAAGTCCAAGGGTTAATAAGAACATTTTCACGACATTTCTCAAGAGCTTGGATGGGGGTGAGAACACTGTTCATGTTTGATTTTTTGTGTGTGTTTGAATTTGTAATTTTTTTGTATTTTGTTTTTGTTTTTGTTTTTTTGATGGTGCTGGGAAATGGGAATGAACTCAGTGCCTAAGCTACATCCCAAGCCTTTTTTCTTTTTATGGATAGGGTCTGGCAGGGGTTTATTTATTATAGGCCACATCTAGCTAAATTTTAAAAATATTTTACACCTCTTTTAATTCTACCCAAAAGATCTAGTCCCAGCGGTAGCATCTGAAATTTGGGTCTATTTATTCAAGCAAAATTGGCTCAGCGCAGGAGAGCAGAGACGACTAAGGCGTGGTCCGCGGTCTAGTCTATGGTAAACGCTATCTATGCTCGAGGTATTGCCCAAGATGCAATGGGAACCCGCAGCAGACGTATCCAGGGCTCTTCCTGGCTTTCAGGATTAAATGCAAATTCTTTTGCTTAGTTAAACTCCATGACCTAGACCTCCAACTCCCTAACCCTTCCATCAGCTTTGCTGGAAAGAGGTCGTTCTTGCCGCAGTGGACCCAAAATCCTGGCGCCTGGCCGTCTCCAGTTTCGGGGAACTCAGGTTCTGAGTAACTCGGCCTAGCAGACGCGGCTGTAACCCCACCCGCTCCACTTCATACTCGATTCCTGCACGCAGGTCTAACTCCGTCCTCCCAGTGCACCGGCCCCTGAGGCGCCAGAAACATGAAGCTACCCGGACTCAAGACCGTGCACCGGAAGTGAAGTTGGGAGCGCGTGACGTTGGGAGGAAGTGCGTATCACCGAGGCCTGTGGTTGGCTGTTGCAGGAGTTCGTGCCTCACTCTTAAGCTTCCCCGGACCACAGGCGCTGGAAGAGGGTCTGGAGCGGGCGAGCTCCTCCAAGCGCGAGTGAGTTTGAACCTGCCGCACCGCTTCGTCAGCGGGTGTGCGCCCTCCCAGTTTACCCCTGGGCACCCCAGGTGCCCTCACCTGGGGATGTGAGGATCGCTCTAAGGTCAGTTCCTGAACGTCCTCTGTGGCCTCATCCTGGAGGAAAAGGGTCTAAATGAGAGAAAGGAGCGAACCCTTTCCAAGGATCAGTTTCGTTCTCGCTTCCGCTGCGCCTCATCTGTGAGGGAAGTATTGATATCTCTGTTTATTGAGGAAGAAACTGGGACTCAAAAAGGTGAAGTCATCTGGCACAGGCTATGAAGCTGGGAACTGACGGATCTGGAGTCCCTGTTCTTTGCCCTGCAATAGGGTCCTCGGGCTTTATCTCCACGAAGAATCCCGGGGTGGAGGTTGCGGTTGGTTAAGAGAATCAGAGATCCCACAAATTGATTATGTCTGGGACTTAACAGATTAAGTGTGAGATTGGGCCCTGGAATCTATATTTTCAACAGCTGCCTCCCTACAGCTAATGTGTTGCTCCCGTCTGAACGGAGCAAGAATATGAGCGGGTCATAGTCCTTTGGGGGCCAATAGCAAGTTGTCAGGTTAAGCTTTTAAGGCCTCAATCCAGAGAAGATGTCAAATGGGGGCTACCTTCACACATCTTGTGGGACTAGAGAGTTGGTTTTGATTGTGGCATTAACTCGTTTGGGCAGATGGCAGCCTCGGTCATCTCCCTACCCATGATAAGCATGCGGTTTGTTTTTTTTTTTCTAGGATTACGGGAACTTGTTAAACATTCAGATTCCTGGGCCTAGCTCAGTTTTCTTAAATCAGAAGATCTAGGAGTGGGGCCTGGGAATCTGTAGGCTAAACAAGCCATGAAGTGTGGGTATTATCTTTAAGAACTTGAGATGTGAAGCTTTCCTAGACCCAAGAAGTAGATCATAGATTCAGAACATGGGGCCTGACTGCTTGTTTTTATTATTTGTTATGAGGTGAATTTTTTCAGTTAGCTGAAGACTGAATCTTAGTAAAATTTGAATATTAATTGATTCAAACTATTGATTTCCTGAGTGACCTGTGGTCCCCATACATACCAGTGTAAAATCATCTGCCTTGCGTATCATAAAGACAAACAATTATTTCCATCCTAAATCACATTTTCTGGAGGCAGGCTAAGGTATTTTAAATTTAAATTTATTAAACTTTAAGTATTTCAGATCTTACTATGACAAATAACAGTTGTATATATTTATGGGGTACAGCGTGATGTTTTGATATATATTTATATTGTAGATCGATGAAATAAAGCTAATAAATCTATCACCTCTCTTATTTTGTGGTGAAATACACTTAAAATCTACTCTTAGCAATTTTGAAATATACAGTTCATTGATATTTATTATAGTCATCAGTTTGCAATAGATCACTAAAGCTTACTTCTCTTGTCTAACTGAAACTTTGTACCCTTCAATCAGTGTCTTCCTTTTCCCTTCTACCCCCTCCACTGCCCACTAGTAATTGCCATTCTACTCTTTACTTGTAGAAGTTTGACTTTTTTAGATTCTACACATAAGTGAGATCACACTATCTTTGTCTTTCTGTCTCTACCTTATTTCATACCGCATGAAGTCCTCCAGATTCATCCACCGTGGATGCTTTTAACTAGCTTCCAGGAGAGTGTGGTGCAGCAGTGATAATGCAATGTGGAAATGCACTTGGGAACTGAATCTTAGCCTATTTCTTAATGTCTTGGAGATGGTAGGAGTGTTACAGCTTCCTAATTTTCTCCTCTTGGAGACTAATAAGAATAACGTAGTCTATGAGAGGTTGTGCTTTTAGAAACGTGCCCTTTTTTGTGAAAGAAGTGAAAGTTCTACGATAAGCTTACAGAAGATACACCAGGAGTCCCAAGTGACTTGGGCTCCTTGACTGAGATGTGATGGCAGAAAGAAGCTGATTTTGTACAGAAGCTCTGATTGCTACTCACCCATCTCTTCTTCCCAACAGGATCGTGATTACCTGTTAGCAGGCCAAACTCAAGATCCTAACTAAAAGTACTTTTCCCCCCTCACACAGGTACCATTGTGTGGTTTGAATCAGGAATGAAATCTTCTGGGAGCGCAGAGCAGAAGCTTTTTTGGTCAGCATGGCAGACAAAAGACAGCAAGCGCGAGTGCAGGGAGCCTGGGCTGCCCCTAAGAAACAGCCAGCTGCTCAGCCAGGCAAGAACCTGTGGGGTTGTGCGTGTTTATGGGTGTGGGCAACTATTCTGCTGTCTTATTTATATCCTTTTGGTTTATAATGAACTCCACTTCAGTTGATATTAAGGAATTGTTTAAAATACGGCTGGTGTTTTGTCTGATTTTGATGATGAGCTAAATGAAGGGGTCTTTATGTTCCTTCTATTTAACCAGTGCCCTCAGACCTTTCAGAGTGTGTCGAAGTCTTCTGATGACTTCACTGATTAGTTTTAAATGTGACAGGGTCATCTCTGAGGACATTTTACTGGCCCTTGCTGGGTAGAACATGACTGTTCATGTGAGAACAGACTGGTCTGAGGCTGTTCTCGCTCCTTTCTCAGCTGTTGCTGCTGGGAGCCACCAGACACCTGGCCAGACCTGGAGGAACAAGGAGCATCATCTGTCTGACAGAGAGTTTGTGTTCAAAGAACCCCAGCAGGTAAATTGTTGTTTCTTCTTCAGCAGGAACAAGGATTTGCTTATAAAAGCCATTTCTGTGTAGCAGGAACTCAAATAGGGCCTGAATAAATTTACTAATGAATAGCAGAACAAAAAGATTATAATGAAATATGAAATATTTCAGTTCCCTCCTTGTGTCTAAAAAATCCTTCATTTTCTGCCCCCCAGCTGATGGTCATACATTATTCCTGTTTGGGGGGAGGGGCGGGGAAGCTATACCATGAGTAGAGGCTAAAGGTTATACCATGATGAGGGCTTCCGTGGGTGATCAGAGGTCTTACAGTTCCAAAACCGTGCTGTCTTTAGTGCTGTTACAGCAAATGTCTTTGGAATCGAATTGAAATTTCAGTGCTAGCAAAATGCCTGATTGTTAGCTCATATTTTCCATAGGGGGGAAAATGTAAAAAACAGAAAGTTTACTTTTTTTTTTTTGGTAGTGCTGGGGATCGAATCCAGGGCCTTATGCATGTGAGGCAGCCATTCTATTACTGAGCTATATCCCCAGTGCTTATTTTTTAACAATATGGAAAAAAAGTTTTAAAAAATCAGGCATTTTGCTGTAATAATGATTCCATAAATAATTCTCAAAAGTCTTTATTTTATAATATATCTTCAATTTTTAAAAAATATTTTATGTAAAGAATGCTTCTCCAGAGCTGCTGGCCAGTAGGATTGATTAATTCCAACTATCTTTTTCTGTCTGCTAGCAAGTGTGATGTGTTGTTCTAAGAAGAACAGAAAAAAAGGTAGTGAGAGATTGGAATAAAAAAGAGATAGTTGTAGACCTGACTTTTTCTGAGCAGAAATGAGAGAATTTAGGGTGAATCAGTGTTCCGGATGGTTAGGAATTGTTCCAGAATTCAGATCTGCCTGTTTCCTTGCAGGTAGTACGCAGAGCCCCAGAACCACAAGTGATCGAGTAAGTCATCTGCCGCCCTCCTGTCATTGGTGACATGATCTTTCCCTCACCCCGACTGCTCCACGTGGAAGAGAATAGCCCAATAAGTGTTGTAATCTTAGGCTGGGATATTCCACACTCTATCTTTAAACTTGCACTTTTGAGAGGACTTCCTGAATTTGCTGATTGTATGGAAAAAAGCAACAAGATCTGTGGCAGTAAATGTTGATGCAGGTGTGGGTTTCCTGGCCCTCTTCCACTGATACCTAGACAGTGAACTAAAAGACCCCTTAGCTAAAGATGGGGGGCCCTGAGTCATTGGAGCTTGGCTCTTTGTGACGCTTTCAATGTTTCACTGGCAGTTCTTATTGCAGCTGCTGGCAGCCTAGATGACCATCCAGCCAATTTATTAAAACTACACCGCTCCAAAGTGATTTAAATGATATTCCTCTTACATTGATCTGTGTCTAAAATGTTCTTATCCAAAATTCATGAGAGATACTTTTATTATTTTTAAAATTCCTGCTCCTCAGTTTCCATCTGATATCAGTATCCTTTTATTTTAGAAAATTAGTATTAGATGTATATTCTTTCCCACGAGCAATCTGTTACACTTTTTTGACTTTTTTGCAGATTGGCTTATGTAGTAGAAGAATTTGAAACTTAACACAAATATATTTTCAAAGGGAAGTATAGTATTGGCTTGCCACTAGTTAACTGTATAGTTCTTGACATTTCTCTGGATTTCAGTATGCTTGTCTTCAAAGTAGGGACCTGGATTTTTATAATCACTTCAGGTTCAGGCTAGTTCTGGTAATCTTTAATTATTTTTAAAATACCAGTGTGGTAATTGGTTATAAAGAGAATAAACAAAACTATAAAAACCCTGACAGTGGGATATTCAGACTGGAAAAAAAAATGGGCAATTTGGAGTTGCTAAATCACGAGAAAAATGCCAAAATCCCATGCTGTTTACCCCAGGGTTTGTTAATTCTGATTATCTAAAGTTAACTATGCTAGATTTGTTTTTAATACCCAGAAATGTGTTCCATAGTTAAAGTGAGCCATTTTCTAAATGTGGGCCAAAACATATTAAAATATTGTATTCATGCTCTGGAAAACTATAGAGAAGTCGTATACAGCAAGTGGTCCCTACAGTACGTACAATAACTGTGCCTACACATTTGGCTCAAAGGGCCTCACACGTCTACCTAAGAGCCCAGCTGAAAAGGGTCAGACAGTTGTTGGAGTAGATGTCCCTGTCTGGTCTGTGTTGCTTTTCTCATCACGGACCTTACAGCCTGCTTATCTGCAATTGTTTTGTACTTTTTCACATTGATGAAATTGAGTAAGAGGTACGTTTCCATGTACTGTGTGCAGGCACTGGGAAACAATAATAACCCATTTCTTGCCCCCTAGAGGGCCCGCAGTCTAGTAGATGACATGGGCTTATAGACAAATTGTGTTGTAATTTTGTATATCTTAAAATAGTAGACTTGTACTGCCAGCACCCACAGGATGAGTTGGGTAGTATTACTTGCATGATTCAAAGGTCAGGAAAGGTAGAGGTGACGGCCAGCGAGGTTTTTGAAGGACAGCGTAGCATTTCCCAGGCACCAAAGCTGGCACAGGGCTGGGTTGGGGATGCTGAGTGGCAGAGGGCATAGCAGGCATGGGGTTGTGGTGAGATCCCAAGCGCTTGTTAGAGGAGGAGGAGGGTGCTAGATCATGAGAACCTTGCCTGCAGCTATGTGGAGCCATTGAAGGATTTTACTCAGAGGACTCGCTAGACATGTATCTTTGAAAGCAACGGAAGCTCGGAGCCCCACAGTGTGCTTGCTATTTGGTAGCATCCTCTATTCCAAACTCTGCAAAGGAAAGGGATCCTTTTGTGTGATAGATTTTGCACCCCTTTGTGTAATAGATTTCTGGATCACATCAGCCTAAATTACAGGTGAAATACAAAGGATAGAATCAGAATTTATTTTATCCCATTTTTGTCTCGTGCCCTGACCCTCTCAGGTTCTATTCCCAACGGCTATGATGATGCACCCCCATCTCATAACCTGTCTTAGTGACAGAAGGTGGGGGTTATGCCTCCCTCACCAGGCTCAGGCATAGTGAAGTGATCTTAGTGAGCCAGGTCTTGGGGATCAAAAGGAGAGCCCTTCCACGGGGTGCAGGGTGTTGTTTTGTCTCATACTAACAGTCTCTTTCCTCCCTTTCTTTAGCAGGGAGGGTGTGTATGAAATCAGCCTGTCACCTACAGGTGTGTCTAGGTAAGTGAGTCCTCAGCAGAAGGTGACTGTAACTGTCATCAAGTTAGACTGCTCTCCTGTTTGAAATAGGTAATTTCTTCCCTTTAAATTCTCAGGGAATGAGGATCTGGTAATGTCTTTCTAGCATCAAGTAATTTTCACAGTCTCTCTCTCAGATGTAGTAACTATTACTACCCTAGTTTCTCAGATGAGGAAATGTGGCCTAGAGAGTTCGAGTCCTTTGTCCTGGTGAACATGGTGACTTAATATTAGCGTTGGATCTATACATGAGTGCTGCGTTACATTATTATTTTGCGTTTTATGAACTTTATATATTATATTGTAGTATAGCACTACATTAGGGCAGAGTTCAGTAAAGTGAAAGCATATATTCGGCACTAAGGCATTATTTTTAAAACCTCACCTTAATGCAGGAGTATAGTAATTGTCACTATAAAGTAATGAGACACTTAAGACAAATATGTTAGAACTTAAAACACATGAAATCAGTTGCTTAAAACAAGGCTTCCATAAGGCCTTTTGAGGGGGGTTTGAACCTAGGACTTTGCCCTGAGCTTCATCCCCAGCCCACCACACACACTTTAGTTGTTGGGGGTGTTTTGCTTTGAGACAGGATTTTTAACCCACTGAGTCATTAAATTGCCCAGACTGGGCTCGAACTTGCCACCCTCTTGCCCCAACCCTGCACAGTACTTGTAAGGCTTTGTAAAGAGTTGGGTGCTGCCTTTGCTGTGACGCTTTTTGGAACCTCCCTGTAAAGCAAGGTTGGCAGCCACACAAGCCCAGCTGCACTGTTTTGGTCACACTACATTGTTTACCGGTTATGGTGTCGGGGGAGCCTTGGCTCTTTCAGGAAATCAAACGTGACTTCAGAGTGAGGATTTGCTGCCACCAGGGCTATCCAAGAGAATGTCCTGTGGGTTCTCAGAGCACACCTTAAGAAAGATGTCCAGAATGATTTTGAGCTAAATTGGCATTGCTGAAGTAAGCAATATATTCAGTGAGGGGGAAGCACCCTCATTTGGTTATGTTTATTTTAATTTAGTCATAATGATCTTTCTCTAGACTGGGCATAATCTCCAAAAACTACCAGTGGTTAAAATTTTTATTTTTTATTAGTTACTCTTGTTTATTCTTCAAGTACTTAATGAGATAGATGTCATCTTTGGGTTACAGATGAGAAGAATGAAGGCTCAGGGAAGTCAAGTAACTTGCCAGTGTGTCACAGCTGAGCCCTGCTAGTAGTTTCTATCCCTTAAGTTCTTGGTAGCATTGGTCAGTACTAGTCACATTCTTGAGTAGTATTTGGACCACAGTTAGTAAAGCTCTCACGCATCCTTTATCCATCACTGCCGCTTTGTCTTAACATGGAAGGACTTGACTTTACATCGCGGCCGTCACAACCTGGGCCATGCTGAGTTCTGTTGCTGTGGGAGGTGGAAAGAGGATTTTGTCAGCCCATTAGAGGACGACCTGGGTGAACATACTGTGCTCGGGTTAGAGCCTAACCAGTGATGGCGAACTGAAAGCTCTAAAGCTTTCAATGATACAGACAGCCCGCTGTGGCACCTGTGCCTTAGATTAGCCACCACTGGTCTAACCCATCTTTGCTGTGTTCTTTAGTCAATGTTTCTTTCTGCATCAAGGGTGCGTTTGTATCCTGGCTTTGTTGACTCAAAGGAAGCCGACTGGGTCTTGGAACAGCTGTGTCGGGATGTTCCCTGGAAACAGAGGACAGGCATCAGAGAGGGTAAGGAACCGCTGAGGCCCCAGAGGTTGCTGCCTGGACCCCCTCTTGGAATGCCTTCTGCTACCACTGGGTGTGCTCCCCACAGCTGCTCCTAAGATTCAGAACCTGAGGCCCTGAGGAGCAGGGGTAGCCAGGCCCAGAGGCCTCGAGGGAAGTCTTCCAGGCGAAAGAAGCACCCAGCGGAAGGCCCAGAGATGAGGCAGGCCCTGGCCGGAGTGGAGAGGAGCCCAGAGGAAGCTGGGTTGTCTGCACTGTGGCTGGCCGACTCACCTTGTTATGTTACTTACTGCCTCTGCCACTTCTAGTGGTGCTAGCTTCCCTCTTCTAGAAGCTTCCAGAGCTTGCTTTTTTCTGGTGCAGTTTGGCATACATTCTTTTGCAGTCCTTTTTTACTGACTTTTGATTCTGATTTTATTCATCAGAAGAGTCTGCTTTCCTTTGGTTTCAGTCTCTATTCTCCTGAGCTTGTAAAGGTGAAATGTTTACGGCTTTACTCGAAACCTGCTCCTTTCCTCTGCGGGTGTCAGTGAGCCAGCAGTCCCTGGTATTCCACAGGTGGCCACTGGGGGGCGTCCGGGATCTAGCATAGAATTTCCTTCCTGGCTCGTTTTCTGTAAAGAAAGAGACAGTTATAGCGGCTTCATTTTTATTATTCATCAGAATAGGAATCATCTTGTTCAGGGAAACCTCCCAACTCTCAAGACTTTTCATACTGGGGCTCTTGGTTACCTTCTTTGCTTGTTCTCTCATTCAAAGTAATTGTTAATTTCTGGCACATTACAATTAAGCAGCTCTCTAATCCTTGGTTTTCTTACCTTTAAAATTGAGCTAATAAATGCCTGTCTTTTAAGGTTGCTGTGTTAATTAAATGAGGTAATAATGCATGATGAGTGCTGAACTGCATCCCTAGTACATGGCAAGTCTTCAGTGAATGTTAGTGCCTCTTTTTTTGTGTGTGTGTGCTGAGGCTTGAACCCAGGGTCTCACATATACAAAGGACATGCTGTACCCCTGAGCAACAGCCCCAGCCCTGCTTTTTATTATTATCATTCCTGTCCTTGTAACTGGTTGTAGGAAAAACAGCAGATCTGTGGGTAACTCTCTGTCTAAATAAACTTAGACGTCAAAAACTTCTGACTAAAATCGGCCGCATGCTGCAGTTGCTCAGGACACTTTCTCCTTCATTTGGAATCAGAAGGGTTTCTACAGTGTTGGACACATGGGTGAACAGTCTGTCTTGTTCTTCTCAGGAATGTTAGTCCCACCGTTTCCTATCTGCAGGGGCCCAGGCTCCATATCCTGCTTTTTGAGAATTTTTTAAATGAGGCAGACACATCGCACGCGTTCTCATCTCAGGACCTTTGCCCAGGCTGTTTCTGCCTTGTCTTTTCTTCATGGGGTCCCTAACCATTCTACCAGCCCCTACCTATATCCTCTGTGCAGGCGGAGCCACGGCCTTAGGCACTTTGCTTGTTGCTGAGCCATAATCCAGGACAGGTAGGGGAGGAGAGGTTTATTTTGGCTCATGTTCTAGAAGTTGCAGTCTTGGCAAGGTCAGCAGCATGGTGGCAGGGCTTAGGCCGGGGAGAGCTGTTCATGGCCTAGCATCCGGGCAATGGAGGGTAAGGGGAAGAACCCGGGAAGGAGAGACACCTTTCCAGGTCACACCCTCAGTGACCGCCTCCTCCAAAAGGGCCCCAGCTCCTGACATCACATTTAGCTGTAACATCCCGCAATCCAGACCCTTCCAGAGCCCTGCCTTTGAGCACATGAGGTTTTGGGGGACATCCAGATACAAACCCTAACACTTGTCCTTCCTCTTCCTTTGTGTTTCTCTTGGCTTCTTGACATTGATCGCAAGGCAGAGTTGGCTTGTAGTAGGTACATCTCACAGAGCACCACACTGTCTCAGAGCCCTGTTTTTCTTTCTTAGATATAACTTACCTGCAACCAAGACTTACAGCATGGTATGGAGAACTTCCTTACACTTATTCAAGAGTCACTATGGAACCAAATCCTCACGTATGTTGAAATACTGTCCTTGGTGCGGTTTTATAGACATAGACATAAAATAACAGGAAGACCTGACGGGGATACTTGATGGTTCCTAGTTCAAAATAAACCTCTGGGCTCAAGCATTGAGGTTTTGTGCTTGCCGTCTTTTATGTCTTTGATCCATAAATGAACTCAGAGCAAAAGAGAAAACTGGAACTAGAGCCCAGGATTTCAGGAACATGGAGTTTTTTCTGAGACCTCCCTTTCCAAGCTTTTCTGGCCCTGACCCTTCTGTGCACACCCTGGTACTCATTTATTTGCTGTGCGGCTACATCCTTATGGCTGGGCAGTAAGCAGAAGGTCAGAATGTCTTGTTCCATTTCTCAGGCTCTTTTGCTATTTGCTGGCGCCCCCATCCTTTTTTTTTTTGAATTTTGCATTCATTTTATGGCTCCCTTTCTCAGACTTCAACTTATTACCACTTTGGCTTGTTTCTCCCGCTTCTTTTGTTTTTAGAAATTTCTATGACAGTAGACCAGGATATTTTAGTGTTCAAATTAAGCTTGTCCAGAGGATGGAGTTGAGGTCCAAGAAATAGCTCTCTGTTTAGTTCCCAGTATCTTGCCTTTGGCAGATAGTGCCATGCTTTATGGAAAGAGTCTTTGATGAAAATGGAGTTTTGCTTCGGATATTTGGATACACAGAAATGTGACATATTTTAGAGCTTCCAGTAATATGTAATCACAAACTACCTCTTTACTAAAATGCACAGGAATGAAACATTGCCCAGGAGCACATGGATTTTCATGTAAGGACAAATACTTTGGTTTCTAGGACTGCATTTATTATGTGTCCTAGGGAGGTGTTGAGACCCTTTATATCTGAGGCTGATTTGGAAACAGAGAGAATCGCACTAGGCCAGTTCAGTGTAGACTACTGCCTTGTTCCTCTCAGATTAAATTTACCTTCTTGTCAACAGTCCTAGTAGCAGAGAGGTTGAGGATTAAATAGGCCATGGGGAAGGAGTTCTTTTCCATTCATTCTAGTTCATCTCCTAGAAAGATTTCTCTCCTCGCATGGTTGACATTTTGGGTTGGGTAAATCTGTCATGGGGCCATCCTGAGTGCTGTGGGAGGCTCAGCAGTACCCATGGTCTCTGCACTCTAGATTCACAGCAGTAACAACAGCCAAGAGTGACTGCAGACAGTGCCACTTGTCTGCTGAGGGCAAGTGGCCCCTGGTTAAGAACCCGTTTTACTGTTCAATGAAAGTCAGTTTGCTAAATAAAGTACCTGCTTGTTTTCTTTCACTTTGGGGACATTTGACTACTCTGCAAAATAATCTTTTTCTTTTCTTTTTTGGTGGTTTTGGAGGTTGATTGAACCTAGGCCCTGCACACTGAGCCACATCCCCAGCCCTTTTGTATTTCATTTCAAGACAGGGTCTTGCTGAGTCTTTAAGTTGCCCAGGCTGGGCTGGAACTTGTGATCCTTCTACCTCAGCCTCCCAGAGTCTGGGATTACAGTTGTGTGCCACTCCACTTGGCAAGAATTTTTTATGATGTAATACATACTTATTAAAAATTTAGAGTCAGGCCCAGGGATTTAGCTCAGTGGTTCCACCGCCTGCCTCACAAGCTCAAGGTCCCTAGTTCAATTCCCGGTACAAAAAAAAAAAATTTTAGAGACTGCAGATAAACGTAAAGATGAATATCAATATTTTGGATAATTCTGATATTTTAGTTCTGATCATTTTTAGTTTAGGCAAAGACTTTTTTCTATAAAAATAAAATTATGTATAGTATGTTTCATTTAACTACATATCATCCCCATGCTTTACTATTATTAAATATTGAATATTAAGTTTTTCAAATAAGGATTCTTTAATTTGGAATTTGTGTTTCCTGCTGATAGATTAGTTCATTTATATGCTATCTTCAACAAAATAGAAAAAAGTTGCCCTTTTCTCAGATATTTTTAAAAGAAGGATTCACTGATGTGTGTTTATGTATGTTGGGAGTACTTGTTTAATTTTAAAATTGTTATGCCAGGCATGGTGGTGCACACCTGTAATCCTAGCTACTCTCGAGACAGAGGCAGGAAGATCAGAAGTTTGGGCCCAGCCTGGACAACTGAGTGATTTAGTAAAACCCTGTCTCAGAATAAATAAAAAGGACTAGGGATGCAGCTCAGTGAGAAGACCCTGGATTAAAAACAAAAACAGGGCCGGGGATTTGGCTCAGTGACACCGTGCCTGCTTCGAAAGCGCAAGGTTCCGAGTTCAATCCCTGGTACCAAAAAACAAAAAAACCCAGAAGTTATTGCCTTAAGCTTAATATCCTATAGACCAGAATCAGGTTCAATCATAGATTTTTAAAACATGTTTTAGTCTTTGTTAAAAAGAAATCTTTTAGGAACTCAGTGTATAAACTAGATCAAATCCTTGGCTGGCTGCGAGTGCCACCGGCCTGATTTCACCTTTCTCCTATAAGAGATCTTGGTACTTCCTAGGACTCTCTGAACCCTCTGTGGGATCTTTTACTGGGGGATTCATATTTTCTCATACTCTTCCTCAAATGTCTTTTAAGGATAGAATGTCTTCACTCAACAGAGATGACGCTGGGTTTTAATTTAGACATTCAGCTCTGAAAAATCTGTATAGAGTATTGGTTAGAGAGTCTAAATTAATCCTCTAGTTCATTATCCCTTTTTTTCTTCCTTTCTCTGGTTCACTACCAAAAATAACTAAGAAAAAATATATACCCACTTAGAAACAGAATGCAAACTTGATGTTATCACAGTGCTCAGCCCCTGAGCAAGTCAGGGAAGTGCTAATTAGATTCTCAGTCACATTGTAGAAAAGCTACCTTCCTCCTTTATGTTCATGTCAAGGGTATAAATCTAGCATCTGATCTTAAGCTCCATGAAGATAAATTTAAAGCTATAAAATAAATAGGAAATACAGCCTGCTGACATTATTACTGTAGTTTCACTTTGGAATTTGTTCTCTTGAACATAGGTTAGTTTAATAACATTTTTGTTTTATTGATCTAAGCTTTGTTGTCCTTGTTTATTTTAAAAATCTGCTTGGAAGGTAGTGTTAATACCCACAAGGAAGCCCAGCTTTGATGGTGGAGAGCGATGCTCACATATGCTTCCCTGGCAGTCTTACCTGACAGTTGCCGTGGGCTATACTTGAAAATATTAAGCTTTCCTTTGCTGCCCATCCATTTGCCACTAGCAAACACAGAACACAGACATTTGAGGAGTTCTCTAAGTTAGTGATACTCAGTACTATAACCTGTGGGGCCTGGGAGGTATGGGGGGAGTCCACAGTCTGTTTTCATAGTACTATGTGGCATTTTCACTGTGTTGAATTTGCACCAATTGTACAGAGGTGTGAATGGATAAAACTGGTCTTAATTTTTAATATGGGTGTAATCTATAGCTGTAACCCCAGTACACAAAAGTTCTTGGAGGTCTTCAGTAATTTTAGTTATATAAAGTTTGAAAACAACTGTCGTAAAGTGTTTGTAAACCACTCAAAAGAGTTCTGGTCCCGGGTACACCTTAAGGTCAGAGGTCATAGCTTCCTGTAGAATACGTGGCCAGGTGTTTCCAGACACAAACTACTTCAGTGAACAGGGTGCTCAGCAGATGGGCTGTGAAATCAAAGTCTTCTATAGTTTACAGCCCTTATACTGTTAAGAACATGTCATGATTCTCATTTGTTGGAAAAGAATATTTTTCCCCTGCAGTTTCTGTCTTTAGAAAGTTAGCCTTTCGAAGGATTAAAGGTCTTTTTAAGAAAGCAATTCTGCAGAGCCTGGGGACTCAGTGGTAGGGCACTTGCCCAGCATGTAGGAAGCCCTGGGCTCTATCCCAGCACCTCAGAATGAAAACAGTTCACCTTTGAATTTTAAATAGAAACTGAATGAATGGAGGGGCACTGGCAGAAAGTTCTTTCAGGTGTAATCCTGTCTGCTAACAACATGAAGCCACGTGTCAGCCTCCCTGCTCTGCTTACTACCTTCATAACTTACCTGCCCTGGATGCATTCATGTTTTCTTCTATGTGAGGGCCATATGTTTACAGGAGGAAGAGGAGATAGGTAGACAGGCCTTGGTCCTCTTGACATTGCCCTACCAGATTTAGTACTTTTATAAAATGAGAGTGGTTAATGGCTTCAGAACAGAAATGATGGGAGGAAATTAAACTACTCTTTCTGCCTTCTGTTCATTTTTTTCCAAGTGGTTTGCTTATTCCGTGCCCCCTTTATATATACCTTGACTGGTTTTGCCCTTCTTTCTGCTTCCATGTGACTGCCACTGTGTGTCCCTTGTGTCTGCCTCTGCTCTTCCTTGGCCTGCGGACCACAGTGGCATCCTGTGCTGCGCACACTGAAGCACCGCATTGAAGAGAACACCGGCCACACCTTTAACTCCTTACTCTGCAATCTCTACCGGAACGAGAAGGACAGTGTGGACTGGCACAGTGACGACGAGCCTGCGCTGGGGAGGTGGCCCGTCATTGCTTCACTCAGCTTCGGCGCCACACGCACTTTTGAGATGAGGAAGAAGCCCCAACCTGTGAGTATTCTCTTGTCTTTGTCGTCATCTTGCTTCCTGGTACTCTGTGATGGAAGCGGAGTCTAGAAAGCTCCTGTTTGCAGATCCTGAGGATAGGCATACGTGTATTACCAAAGGAATCTTTTCACCTCATTGCCTGCCCCATTGTGAACTGTTGGCTTCCAAGGTGTCCATGCATTGACTTAGCCAACAGGAATTGCCTGCCCTGAGCCAGAGGCTCAGGCTCATTTCCATTGGTGGAAAAGGCCAACAGGCTCTGCCCCCATGGAGAGATACCTGTGGGTAGACAGGTTAACTCCAGTTAACTCCAGTGACTACAGCTGTGCCTGTTGCTTACAGAAGGGTCATGCAAGCTAGCAGGGCTGTGGAGGGAGAGGAACAAGGCTCAGGAAAGGGCCTCCAAGAAGCTTTCGTATTAAGTGCTCTTTGTGGGAGCATGGCCACCTTTCCATGAGGAGACATCCCATGCAGCCTCATTCCTTCTTAACCTTCTGAAAGACAGATGGACCCAAGGCCCCTTCAGAGAGGATGCTCCAGCTGGATCAGCAGAGGTGACACTGTGTCCAAGCTCGGGTAGAAAAGCAGCCACTATACTGTGTAATGATTGCAGTTTTCATCCAGCTCTTACCTAGCTTACATGACATGTGAGCTGTACTACGGCTATTAATTTTTTACTCTCTCTGTCTTTTTCCTGTTTGGTTCTGGGGATCGAGCCCAAAGCTTCCTGCATGATAAGCCCAGACCACGACTGAGGTACCCTCCCAGCCCTAATTGTTTTAAATCGAAACTGTAAGGCTTCAAATGGGAAGATGGGTAGTAGGAACTCCCAAGAAAAGAACAAATGTCCGAAAGATTATCTTATTTCCAGAGTTGGTGTCTTTTTCCAACCAAGGCTCCTGATTAGTCAGCTTATATCATGACAGCAGACTTGATCAGTGTGGAAGGCCAGCAGGCTATTTTATGGATATGACCTAATTTGGGCCACATCGTTATTAGTCAGTGCTTGTGTCTGTTTTTCGTCAGATACACTGCTCTGAGAATGCAATTAACGGACCCAGGCTGCCTCCCTGAGGCACATTTGGTTTTCCAGGCATGGTATTTGAAGCATATTGAGTTATTTTGCATATATGCCATTAAGCACTGTTTGTTGGCATCATTTCCACTGATTAGGTTTCCTTTGCCTTTGTTTAGATGAAAGTTGGGTCATTGTTATTAGGGAACTGTGAGTTCCCGGGGTCTTATTAAGTTAACTTGCTCGTGTTCTCTGAGAACTGTAGCTTTCCCCGGGCCGTTGGCGGGAAGCCTGCTCACGTGCCGAGAAGCACAACTTGGGAGTCAGACCACCCAACCTTTGCTCTATTATTTTGAAGTCTGGTGCTCTTGTACATGGGCACCCATTCATTAAATCTCAAGTTCACACACGTGTAGAATTCGTCTCACCCTTAGTAGAGACTCCTGCTTTATGAATTGCAGAGAGATATCATGTGTCTCCTTATTTACATGCAGACCTCCTGCTCCAGCTAGCATATGGAACATCTGCTTGCCACTAGGCATGGTTCTGGAGCTGGGGCTGCAGCAGTGCATGAGCAAGCCGAAACCCCCTTTCTCCTGGACCCGTCTACACGAGCTGGTGCCGCGGCTTCTTCCCGAGTTCCCTTTCTAGCATTCTGAGTGGCACACACCTATCGAGTATGTTGTCTTTGGTTCAGTCCTGCTCTTTAGTTCCTCACAGCTGTTTTGTTTGTTGCTATGTATTTAAGTCTTGACTTCCAGTTTCTTTGTATACATATATCCACCACCACCACCCCTTCTGAAAAAAATGAGGGACCCTATTTATAGATTGGAGATTAAAATTCCCAAAGTGTGCTTTCTGGGAAGTTAGTTTTACTGTACAAGCAATTTCCAACTACTAAACATAAACAGTGTTGTGCTGCCCAGAAATACCCTATTCCTCTCCCCTGCAGAAAGCAGAAGCTCTTCATTTGCTCATAGAAAAACCTAATTCTTGTGTTGCACACCTGTCACCCGAATACTAGGAGGGGCTGAGGCAGGAAGATCACATTTGAGCCCAGCCTGGGCAACTTAGTGAGCCGCTGTCTCAAAAGAAAAACTAAAAAAAGACTTTGGCTGTAGCTCAGTGCAAAGGGTTTGGGTTCAATCCCTAGTATCTCAAAAACAAAACAAAACAAAAACAACCTAGTTCTTGGTCCTGTATTTCAGTTATGTTAGAGGTTAATGCGTGGACACAGAACATGCAGCGCTCTGGTTTTTGTTTCGTTTTGTTTTTATGTATAACATTCTTTTTGGGGGGAGCTGGGGATCGAACTCAGGTCCTTGTGCTTGTAAGGCAGGGGGTGGAAACCACTGAGCTAAATCTCTGGCATTCTTTCTGTGGACAGCTGTTTGGAACAAAATCTGTGTTCAGGCTTCTTGGAGGCTGTTTTGATGGACCTAGTGGAAGCAACCTCGGAGTCTCCTGCTAGCCTGCCAGCAGCGGGGAGTCTGCACTGTAGCTATGGAAGCTGATTTGATGAAAATGTTGATCTAATTAGCAGGGACATATGAGGTCCTAAAGATGGCTGAGGAAATGGGCTTGGGAAGAAATATAAACATGTCAATACCACAGGCCGTTGGCTCTAGTCTAGAGTTTTGGCTTCTAGGCTCCTCTTAACCCTGATTGAATTTGGTGCAATTTTTGTGTATCTTCTCAATTCTGTCTTTTGTTGAAGATGGGGAAATTGCATGTCAACACACTGAAATAGTAATCACACATTAATGAATACAGCTGAGAAGTTCCGTTCTTGGGTAAACAGGACGCAAGTTTAAACTTCTGAAAAGACTCCTTCAGGTTTCATTGCCAGATCCCAAAGATCTGAGGTCCCGCAAATGTAACTGAACTAGCAGTGCAGAAGCCGTTCGTTGACAGCTATGGAGATATTTCTTAGGTAGACATCTTTATCTTATTGTAAACAGCCCTTTCTTCCAACGGATGAAGGGAAATAATTATTGCACAACTTTGTCAACACTCTGAGAACGTGACTCGTGATTCATACAACCCAAAGTAAAAGTATAAATTAAAAAGCATAGACTAGGTTAATCTTCTGTGTGGGATTTGTAGGCGTCTATAACTGTTAGAACTGTATCTCAGACTACCACTATAGATAGTGGTTTTCATGTCTGTCAGCAGGACATGTGAGTGTGTTAAAGGTTGTGGGAGGAACCCTGGGAAATCCTCTTAGCTTTGGTCTATCAGAGAAGATACTAACACATGCCTGGGGTCACAGTTTCTCAGCTGATGCAGCCTGAAGTCATGAGATTTCCTGCCCTTCATGCAAATATGAAATTATGAGACAAAAGCATTTGTTTTTGGCTACTTGCAAAGAGAAATAGTCTTAATTTTTTTAAAATTCAAAGTCCTCCATCCCTGCAGCAGCTGTTTGTTTCGCAGTCTGGCACCTCGAGCAGATCTCTGTAGCCAGTGATCTTCTGAGAGCTGCCCCAGTTCCTCACGTCGTATTCCTCACAGATCCTCCCCGCACTGGCAAGCAGGAGATGTTTGTTTCCTAAGCACCAGTGCTCCTCTGATTCATTGCGTTGGCAGTCGGCTTCCTGCATATCTCACCCTGGGATTAAACATTACACTCCTTCAAGGTGCCAGTTCTTCTTTCACTGTTCTCTAGTCCAAGTCAGTCCACTCTGGCTCATTCATTTTGATTTTAGAGTAAGCTGCCATCTCCTTGAATGATACGAAGGTGCTGTACCTGGGGCATAGGTGACCTGTTTGATCTTGCTCTCCTTCCATTCAGCCCATCTCTCTCTTGTGTAGTTCATATCAGAGGTTGAGTGAAAAACATCGTACCTGTATCCTGGCCAGTGCCAGGCTCTCCTGTCTAAAGATGAAGGCAAAGCTTGCTGAACATACCTCAGTAGACCTTTTATGTTATGCTGTTGGGGTAGGTCAGGAAAGCATTTCTGCACTTCTTGTCCCAAACCTGGTTGTACTTTTTAAACCACATCGTGTCCCTATTTGCAAAGATTAGCCTGGCCCAGCTAGCTTTAATTCTCTACTGAAGAACAAACTGGAAAAGGAACTACAAAAGCCATTTGGCAGGCTGCTAGTTCTCTGTCGGTTACCATGGAAACAGTGATGGCTGAGTGGGGGCAGTTATTAGATAATAGCAGGAAGTTTGTGATGCACTGGGAGGTTTAGATGCCAAAAGCCTTGTTTTTCTGCCAAATTACCCTGAATGAGTTTTCTTTATCAGCTGAATCGTGCAAGTGTTAGGGGCTTCTTTCCCCCTCCAGGTGAATTAGCTGAGGCAAGTTGGGTCTTTCTCTACCAGTCCTCTCCCGAGTTAGGATGAGACTATTCATCTCACGAGGAGGAGATGGTTGTGAAAGCAGGCCAGGGGTGGTGACTCTGAGAGCACTCAATGAATGGTCCTGTGCCTCCTTCCATAATTTATTTATTTATTTTTAAATCCACTGCCGGGAAGAGTAGAGTATCAAAAGTCAGCCTGGTCGTAAATATTCATATTTTTTTCAAGGACTTTAGAAGAAATGAGGAATTTGAGATCCCAAACACCATGGTACTGAATGGCTTAACTTTGACAGCTAGCTAAGCTTGAACTGCGCAGCATTTCGTAGACTAGTGCCAGAGCCCTGCTGCTGCGATTCTGGTCATCCGTCCTGTGCAGTAATACATCTGATTACCACATCTGTTCTGAGAGGTTACAAGAAATATCTGAAAGAAATTGTTGATAACTATGGTTCTTTTAAAACATTCTCTACTGAAATTAAGAAAGTCCAGTTTTGTTTCCTGTTTTTGCCCCCAAGCTTGGTAGAAAGCACTTATCTACCCCTTTTATACTTATTCCTTTTTTTTTTTTGTAAATGGAAATAATTGGTAGTCAGTTCATGGGAGTAATCAAAAAGCTTTGACATGAAAGTTTTCCTGCGCAGAGCAGTCAGTGAGTTTTTAACTTATAAATGGTGGATGTCATGGCGACTTATCAGAAATTGAAAAAGGAAATAAAGAGCAGTAAAACTGGAGTCTAGGTTTCCCTTAGCTGAGAGGGAAGAGTGGAGGAGTCTCGGGGAGGCTGAGGCAGCCTAGGGATCAGAAGTAGTGACTGGGGTTGGAGCTCCCGTCTCCAGGGCTGTGTGATGGTTTGGAGGGTGTGAGGGAGTAAAAGGGTGTGTGTGCTTATTGGGTAAGGGTATGTGGTCCTGCTAGGTCTTGAATAATCTTCAGAGATTCTTGAATTATCTTTCGCTTCCTTGGGGCCTGGTATCAGGGTTCACATTCTCTGGGAATAATTAATTTCTGCCGAGAACCTCCCCCCAAGTCTGTATGGCCAGTGACAGTTTTGATATAGGGAGAACAAACTTTTCCTAAGTGACTCATTGTGTTTCCGTGTGTGCCACGATGAGGTATGGGGTCTGCCTGCAAACGTGACTCTTTTCAAACTTACAGCAGTGGTAGAGGTTTTTTCCCTCTTTTGCTATTCTCTAAGAACTATTCCTAGTGATTTCCTCAAGTCATATTCTCTGGAAAGGTGGCTGCCCAGCTGAGAGAAAAGAGCTCACTGTGTTTGTGGAAGGGGAGGAGCCCCCACCCTGGAGCTCCTGAGCCATGTGAGGAGCAGACCAGGCGCCAAGATTGGGGAAGTGCGTGGGGCCAGTCAGGCAGAGACTCAGGAGCCTTGGCCAGAGGCAGATCACGGACGGATCGGCAGTTTCAGAAGATCACTTTGCTACTGCACAGAGCCTGGACTAGAAAGGGGCAAGAGCAGAAGCAAGGAGACCTGTTAGGAGAGTGTTAGACCCTTTATACCTTAGAGCAAGGGAGAGAGAGAGCAGCGGGACAGTTGCATGGCTTGAGCTCAGAGGAGCAGGGATTTCTAAGGAGGCATAGGAATAACAGTCTGCCAGCGTTGAGGAGGAATAAGGAGAATCCACCTTCCCTGGCTCTGCCATCCGCTGGATGGAGAGGTGTGATCGCCTTCGTGTGGGACAGCTTTTGGGAATGTGCAGTCTTCTGGGGACCGCCTGGGCTTACTTAGGACAAGAAGGAAGGAGCCTTCAGAACTCAGAAGGTTAAAGGGCTAGGCGAGCTTGCTCCTTTGTGAATGGGAATCCAGAGGACACAGGGAGCTACTGCAGGGAGAGCTCAGGGTCCGGGTGCAGTCAGATCACGTCCAGGAGCCGTCGAGAGGGAGCGTCCTTGCGTGATGACAACTGGTAGAGCTTGCACCTCTGCTGTGACTGAGCTCAGCTGGATGTCAGGCACAGTGGAATTTGTTTTCAGCAGCTCTTGGAGGATGCAGGACCTTTGTTTCTGGTATTTCGATCTTGGTCGAAGCTCTTTGAAGATAGCACTTCATTTCAGCTCATTTCTCGGAGATAATCTGTTACCAAGAATGTAGTCCTTATCACGGTAACTCTTCTGATTTGAAATACACGATTGGAACAGCCAGAATGGCTTCTGTGAGTGTAGAGCCAAGTTTGTTTTCGCTTAAATTCAGTAACTTCTCACCCCATCCATATCGATAATAACTGAACAGTGAACACCCTCTGCGGGTGTTTCCCTTTAAATATAATTTACCTTTCCATGTGTCCAGTTGAGAGGAAAGGCAGGAGCATCCCTGCTAGTTTGGGCTGCAGTGTTCTACTTTCAATGCTCGGGAGAGAGCTGCCCAGGTCTCGAAGCTCTTCTGTCAGTAGGTTCTGGTGAGCTCTGTTACAGAGCTGTTAAGATCTCAGGCTGTAGCCCAGTGTGGTGGTGCATGCCTGTGATCCTAGGATTCTGGGAGGCTGAGGCAGGAACATTGCAGCTTCAAGCTTGGACAACTTAGTGACTTAGCAAGACTCCATCTCAAAAATAAAAAGTCGAGAAGGGATAGGGATGTAGCTCAGTGCAAAGGCCCTGGGTTTCACTCCCAGAACTACAAAAAAACAAAACAAAATCCAAGGGTGTCTCAGGTAGAGGTTGATTGATTGTCCCTATCAGTCTTTTTCGCTTCCTTTTCTTGTTTACCTCACCAGAACCTTCCAAGCCCAAGGAATGCCAGAAATCAGGACAGAGTTTGGTATAAACCCAGAGATCTGTGAATTAAAAATTGTTTTGAACCAATAACTGCAGTGGTTTCAAAGCTGTGCTTTTCCAGCTAACCTCTTACTTTAAAGATCTTATTTCAGAAACAACTGCTTCTGTTTTCCAAGTAATGGATTTCAAGTCAATGCCAAGGATGTGGTCATTTAGATGCGGGTTGAGTCGGCAGAATAACTCTGCACAGATGACTCTGTGGGATCCTGGCTTTATTTGCTCCATAATTTCCATAACTAATATGTTTTATTATGTCAGCTTTTACAAATATATTACCACTATGAACAAAAAAGTTCAGCAGTGTTCTTGAGTCAGTACTACAGGAACAACTTCGGAGCCTGCATGTAGGTGCAAGCTTAGGTGAATCGTGAAGCAGTCTTGAATCCAACTAGGCTTTCAAGGGCGAACCTACACCACAATGTGGGGGAACAGGCTGAAAAGAAACGCTTTATGTTGACAAAAGAGGTATTGGCACAGCTGTAAATTAGGAGATAGGGCAGGTAAAGAAGCATTTAGCTCTCAGGAGGTAAACAGCTGCATCAAGTTTTCAGGAATCATTTCAATCTGCAAAAAAGCCTTTACTATTTGTTGAATAACTTCACCATTTACCTGATCCTTGGACCAGAAAGCTAAGGAAATTGCCATTGTGTCTGTTACTGTGTTGAGAAGACACATTTGACTCTGTAGACATTCTGTGAATCTTGATTTTGTTCTTGCTTTTGAAACACAGATTTGGGGCTGGAGCTGGAGCTCAGTGGTAGAGTATGCGCTTAGCATATGCGAGGCCTGAAGTTCAATCTCCAGCATCACCAAAAAAAAAAAAATTCTGAAATAAGTTGTCTACACCACAGTCTCCCTGTCCTCACTGTTTTAACTCTCTCTTGAAACACCTGCTTGCTAGCTCTTTCTTTACACTCTGCTGAAATTACACGCTGCCACTGACCTAAAATCAACGTTCTGGCCTCAGTCACCATCTCTTCCATTTCTTGTAATATTGCTCACCAATGTCTGTCTCCCTGGGTGTGAATCTAAGCAGATAAACAGGATCTCACTAGTTTTTGTAGCTGTAACTATTCTTCTTTTGATGGGGTGACTTCTGAATCTCTCAACTCCAGGTTTTTTATCTCAGTTTCCAGTCAGCACTTTCTACATGTTCAGGAGGGATTTAATAACAGCACATAATAACAGCACTTAATAACAGCACATGTAACTTCCAAACTGAAATTATAAAATTGGATTCATTATTGTTCTCAGAAAAAAACCACAATTCCACCTGCCAAGTCTGTTTATAATAGCACTATTCTCTTGGTCAAGTTAACATAAGTTATTTCCAGTTCTTCCTCATTCCCTTGTTTCTATAAAATCAGTGCACAAATTTTATATATATATATATATATATATATATATATATATTTTTTTTTTTTTTTTTTTTTTTTTAGACAGAGCCTTGGTGTGCTGCCCAGGCTGGCTTCAAACTCATGATCTTCCTGCTTCAGCCCCTCCAAGTAGCTGGAATTACAGGTGTGCGCACCATGCCTGGTTCTTTAATTCTTTCTTGAATGTCCAAAGAACCCATCCATCTCATAGCAGTCATCTTCATACTAGCCTTTTTTTCTTTAAACCTCGTGCTCCAAAACTGGAATTACCTCTTTCCCTTTAATGGTCTTAATTCCAGACTTTGCTCCCTCTGATCTGTCCAGAGTCCAAATTTGCCAGGTAGTATTTTCAGGACAGTTCTTTCCTGCCTCTCTGTCTGTTTCTTCTCCCCTCCTGACAATATTAATTTCATACCTGTTGTTGTGTCAGGTCCTACGCTCAGCTCTGAGTATATAGCAGTGAATGTGACAAATATCCCTGCTAGGAAGTCATCCAAAAAATCACAACTAGATTTTAAGTAATGGGGTTATAAGATGATCCGGTTTAATTTCTAAAAGCTTACTGTGGTTACTGTGTGAAGAATCGCTAGGAGAGACTCATGGAAGGCAGCAGCAGTGGTGTCAGTGGGAAGCTGCAGGCTTGGACTGAGCTGTAGTGGGAGGAAGAGAAGTGAGTGGAATTGAGGATAGACCAGGAGAACTGGCTGCATTTTATAATTTACATGTGGGGTAAGAATCAAGAATGACTCCCACGTTTCTGCTTGAGCAAGTAGTGGATGGAGGTGTGACGAACTCAGATGAAGGTGGAAAGGGATTCCTTCATTTGATTTCGTCCTTATTAAGTTCCTTCATCTACATGCTAGGTTTCAAATGCCTGAAATTTCCACAAGGCCATTGGTTATGAAAGCCAGGTTCAGATGACAGGCTCAGGCCAGAGCTGGGATCATCAGAATAACACCACCAGTAAAATGCCAACATTAAGTTAACAAGTGCATAATGCTGACTTTGTGCCTAGCTTTGTTCTGCGTGCTTTACACCAAATCCCTCAGAAATCTCAGAAGTTGATGTCATTATTGCCACTGTACAGATGAAGTGGCCGAGACACAGATCATTGTACAAGATGGCTCAAGCGACTATGTGTTGAATTAAAAGTAGTAATGTAGATAATGCACAAAGCTGTGAAATTGCACATTGTTCTGGGAAAGAGAGAGATGAGCATATAGCTAAGCTGCAGCTCCCTGCTTTTGTCACTTTGCTTTCCAACTCAAAAAGCCTTCATTTGCTCTCACTTACACAAAGGCTGAAATGGGAACTCCTAGGCCGGCTGGTCAAGTCTGCAGTGATCCGAGCCCAGTGCGCTGTGGGCTCCCACTGTTCCCAGACAGTCGCTCCTCCTGCTGGTCACCTCTTACTCCCCCTTAGGTGAGCTCTCCACCTCCTGGCTAACTCAGATCCCCTCAGAGCTGCGAGGGCTGGTGGAGGCACAAAAGCTAAGAATAGATCTTGTGTGTTGAGTGCTTCCTGTGAGCTTGGGAAGTGAGACACAGGTAGCAGGCTCTTACTGGGCTTTGTCCTTTCTGCTCATTTGAGTGTTGTTTTTATGAGTAAAACGATGGGGGTTTTCTTAGATAAACAGTTCATCTGAGGATCAGCGATGACCTGGAAAACCAAATGCCTCACCGTTAACTGAGATCAATCATGTGGAAGCATGTTTTGCTGTCGAGGGCCTCTTCTGATAGGTCTGGGGTGAGAGAACGAGTGAAACTTGAGGGTAAAGTGGCCTGCGTCCTGCGGCACTACTGCGTGAAGTGGCACTGGCTGTCAAGGAAGTGCAGCAGGTAACAGCTGGCCTTGAGCTGCCAGGCCACCTGGCAGCAAAAGAGGGTGGGCATGTAGTGGGTCCATCAGCAGCACAGCTGGGTAGGCCTTCAGACTTGTGGGTGCTGCCTGGTAGATTTATTTTCAATTTTTTAACTTAATTTTAAAAATTATTAGTACACGTTTGTATACATAGTGGTTACATTCCTCCTAGGGAGTTGGTACAAGTGTATAACACATTGTAATTCTTTTTACTTTCCCGTCCCCTGTCCCCTCTCCCCTCCCCGCATCTGTTGGTCCCCTTCCCTTTTGCAAAAGATCTGTCTCCCTGTTTTCCATTACCAGTCTTTTATTTGGCTCTTTTACTTATACTTTGGGTTTCTAATGTAAGAAAAACCATGCTACGTGTAAGCTTTTGTGTCTGATTTATTTCATTCAACATTATGATCTCAAGATGCATCCATTTTCCTACAAATGACTCAAGCTTGTCCTTCTTTATGGCAGAGTAATACTCCATTGTGTATAAATACATTTTCTTTATCCATTTATCTATTGATGGACATACAGGCTGCTTCCAAGGTTTAACTAGTATGAGTTATGTGGCTATCAACATGGCATGCTTGTGTCACTGTAATAGGATGTCTTCAGCTCTTTCAGGGGAATAGCGTGGTCAAATTTTTATTTTTAATGTTTTGAAGACCTGCTCAGTATTTTTAAAGAAACGGGATTAGTTGCCAAAATTTATAACTCAGGATATTTAATATAAAAACCCCACTTAACAGCTTCCCTGGAAAACCCAGAAGATAAGCAACACGGGAGAGCAGTGAGCAGGGGTACTCCACCTGTGTCCCCACTCTGCACGATGCTGCACGGAACTCCTACCCTTTTACCCCTTGCTGGTGTGTGTGCTCAGTGCAGCATAACAGGGAGCCATACCATTAGGACAGGCAGTGTTGGCAGTGGTGGTGGGGTTACTACAGAGAGCACAGCACAGTGAATGGAAAAGGCTTTAGAGCCAGGTAGGTCTGCATGTGCAAGTTATCCCTGCCTGCTGCCAGCCCTTTGCCCTGGACAAGCATTTTCCCTTCACTCCCTTTGCTTGTGATAGAGTGAATAGTGCTGTCTCCTGTCCCTTATGGGTTTGTAGTGAGGATTTGCAAAAATCAATCAGTCTATCTTTTTTTTTTTCCATTAAGTTTATTGGTACATTTTAGGTATAAAATACAGTTACATTCATCATTGGGGTCTTGTACCTTTACATGATGTATCTTGGTTCTTATTTTTTTCCCCTTCTCTTGCCCTCCCTTCACCCCCTCCACCCTTCCCTATTTGCAAAGACCTTGTTTCCATTTTTTTCCTTTTCTCATATTTTTCTTTTCCCTTTTTTCCTTTCCCCTACCCCTCCCACTTCCCCTGCTCCTTTAGACCTTTTCTTCCTGTTACACAGTATCAATTATACATTTTTAAAATTACAATATCGAGATCTAGGAGACATTACCACAGATTTTACAGAATTTAAAAGGATATAGAAAGCATATTTCAAAAATCTGTTTTGAAATAAATTTGACAACTTCTAAGAAGTACCTTGGAAGACAAATTAATGAAACTAACTCTGGAGGAAATATAAAATTTGAATAGCACCTGTTAAAGTATATTCCTAGCTTGAAAACCTACCTATATGACAACAGCAGGCTCATAAACATTTTAACTGATAAATTATATATCAAACAATTAAAGCAGAAAAAAGAAAGAACACTTCTCCCCTCATTGTAGGAACTCAACATTGTGCTAATCCTAAAACTGGATAAAGATAATAGAAGAAAAAGTATGAACATAGATAGAAATTTGTTTAACAAAACAAACTATTAGAAGTCAGATCTGGCAGGATGTAGAAAGTGGTTTTGTTATAGGGATAGCAGTGTTGGTTCAGCATTGGAAGATCCACCCCCGAAAGTCATCATTTTAACAGAGGAAAGGAAAAAGCCATATGATCCTGTCAGTAGTTGGAGAAAAAGTATTGGACTAAATTCTACAGCTGTTCATGGTAAAAGCTATCAGGAGACTAGAAGTAGAACAGAACCTTCTCAACAGATTAAAGACATGTTCTCCATACTTCCAGCGAGAGCGCCTTATATGAATGGAGAAGATGCAATGCTTTCTCCTTAAGGTGGGGAACAAGGGCAGATATGCTTACTCTTTATCTGTCCATTACACTTTGAAACCTAGTCCCCATCAAAATAGTCTGGCAATAAAATGACACAATTAGGATAGGACTGGCAAGGTAGAAGCAAAATCTTTATATGTAGATGAAATGATCATCTACAGAGAAAATACTAAGAAATCTCTAGGACCCCTAGAACTTGTATTTGAATTTAGCAAGATTACAAAACACAAGGTATATATAAAAATTCAGGTCTGTGTATACTTGCTATAAATGAAGAATTGGATATTGAAATTTAAAATTTATGTAGGAGTACAAAGGACCTAGAAAAGTTAAAAAAAAAAGTGATGGAAGATGTTTAGTACCTAATTTTAAGACTTCTTCTAAAGCTACAGTAATCAAGGCAGTGTTGGTGTAAGGAAAGACATATAGATCATTTGAATAAAACAGAGAATCTAGAAATAGAACCACACATATATGGTCCACTGAGTTTTGAAAGACTATTTAACATTAGCATTTTATAGAATATAAACTCAATTCAAGAGCCGAGGAAGAGATAGTGTTTTCAGCAAATGGCACTAGAACACCTGGTATCCATATATAAAAAATTAACCTCAACCCTTTATTTCCATACATGAAAATAACTTGAAGGGATCTATGAACCTAAATATGAAAGCCTAAAAGTATAAAACTTTAAGAAGAAATTATAAGGGAAAATGTTTATGAATTCAAGGTATGCAAGGACTACCTAGTGTACAAAAGACATGATGTATAGAAGAAAAAAATTGATAAATGAGATTCCATCAAAATTTAGAACTTTAAATGACATCATTAAAATGAAAAGTAGTCCTTAAACAGACCATATTTACATGCATATAACCTATGACCAGAATATATAAAGAATTCTTAGAGCCCATTAATAGACAACCCAGTTAAAAAGTAGACATAAGAAGATGATAAAAAGCCAGTATAGCACAAGGAAAGGTGTGCAACTCTAGAATCAGAAAAATACTAATCAGTACAATAATAAGATTGAATTATACACTCATTAGGGAGATGAAGTTAAAAGTTTTAAAAGCCTTGTCGCGACTTTTTCTTTTTGTTGGATTCTCCCGCTTTGCATTTAATTTGTCACACCCAATGGATTCATTCTGCTGGGTTTCCTGGGGTTGTGATCCTCATTGTCTTTTCCTAGGGTATTGTGCAAAATTTTTGGAGTGCTGGTTTGATATTCATGAAGTTCCTGAGGTGCTCTTTATCATGAAAGTATCTTATTTCTCCATCAATTTTGAAAGATAGTTTTGCAGGATACATCAATCTGGGTTGGAGGCTGTTTTCCTTTAGGGCTTGAAATACATCACTCCAAGGTCTTCTTGCCTTGAGGGTTTGCATTGAGAAGTCTGCTGTGATTCTGATGGGCTTTCCTTTGTATGTGTTTTGTTTCTTTTCTCTCACTGCTTGTAGAATTTTGTTCTTCTGTTGGATTTCTGGAATCCTAACTATTATATGCCTATGTGTAGATTTTTTTTGATCAAGGCTAGCTGGAGTCCTATATACCTCACTTATCTGTATGTCAAGTTCTTTTCCCCTCCTTGGGAAGTTTTCTGCCATCACTTGTGTGAACAGTTTTTTTATGTCATCTGCACTCTCTCCTCTTTCTTCATTGACTCCAGTCAGTCTTATGTAATTCTTCTTTGCATCGTCTAGCAGCTGCTGGATTGATTTCTCGAGTTCCCTTACAATTTTAAAGCAATTTTTCTTTTCCTGATCACTAATTGCAATCTTTTCTTCTATATCTGAAATTCTATCCTCACATTGGTTCATTCTGCTGCGCATACTTTTGATGGAGTTTTTAATCTCCTGGAAATCTGTTTGCGTCTGTTTTATGGATTCCATTTGGTTCCTGTGTTGGGATTCCATCATGTTCCTCAGATCCTCTATTTTTTTTATCTGTGTCCTCTCTAGATTTATTAATCATGTCTTGCACCATGAGCAAAATCTCTGCTGTTACCTGAGTAATTATTTCCGATCTCATTTTTCCGAGATCCTCTTTTGTTGCCAGTTCAGAGAGTCCAGGTGGTTGAGTATCAGATTGTTCCATCTCGTTTCCCTTTGGGGTTGCTGTAGGTGATCAGAAGTCTGTTTTTGAGGCTTGTTTACGTGTCTTCTCATTTCCACGGGGACAGGGTCGGGGTCGGGGAGGTACGTGCTTTTGGCGCCTGCTCGGCTCAGCTTCTCTGCCCTAGGAGCTTGGGATGGCGGTGGGGCAGCTTCCTTCCGCTGATTCTCGGTGTTTTCAGCGCAACTCATCAATCATTCTATCTTAACATCCCTGGTCCACCATAGTTGAGCCTATCTAAAACATCTAACTGGAGGTCTGGGATTAATTACCTGGAAACACAGGGGCTGGGGTTATGTTAGTGGTGAAGCACTTCCCTGAGCTTGCACAAAGCCCTGGGTTGGTCCCCAGCACCACCGGAAAAAAAGTGAGCGGAAAAACAGAAACCAAAACCAAAAACTCCAGGTAGACTAAAGAGTTAAATCTAAAATATGTAACTTTTCTTTTAACTAAAAGGAAATGCAGCTGAATATTTAACTTTTCTCAGGATCCAAAAAGACTTTCTAAGCATCAAAACCATGAAGGAGAGCCAAAGAAAGGTCAGTGGAGTTCGCTTTAGAAACTTCTGAGCCCTTCTATGCTAAATAACATAAACACAGCTAAAAGGCAAGTAGCAAGTAAGAAAAGTGTAGAACTTACGACAAAAAGCAGACCTCTTACTGTCTGTGGGTATCTATCCATAAGGAAAACGTTAGCATCCCCATAGAACTGAGGACAGAGAACATGAAGAGTTCACAGCAGAAGAGCTGCTAGCAGCAGGAACATGTTCAAGAATGTCAGACCATGCAATTAATGCTAATTCCAATGAGCTGTCATTTTTCCCATTGTCATATTTTCCTGATGGAATCGTAAATTGCTGCAGTCTTCTCAAAACAGCAGTTTGGCAGTATAAATCAGATGCCTTAAAGTTCATACTCTTGGGCCCAGTAATTCCGCTTTTAAGAATATATCCTAGGTATATATTTAGAGATATTTTTGTTAAATTTACTCGCAGTAATCTTTTCTTATTTTCATTCTCCCAGTAAAAAAAAATAATACTGGGATATTAAAATCTCAGTCTCCACTGCGTTCTGTGCTGCTGTATACGTAACAGTAGCACAGCGCTTGATGTATGTAAATGGTCAAAAGTGTTTGTGAGCTTAAAGAAGAAAGGATGTGTTCATACAGAGGAATATTATGTAACATTTAAAGTTTTAGAAAAGTGCTCACAATATGTTAAAACGTAGAGCACACGGTCGTGTATATGGGATATTCTGTGTGTTGTGTGAACTGAATACCGATGTGGATGGCAGACCCTGAGCGTCCTCACAGGACCGTACAGCCCTTCTCTCATGGTGTTTCTGAGACTACAAAGACAGACACTGAACAAGTAATTGCAAATTGTCTTTCACACCAGTCAATTTGTGTTACTTCTATGTGCCAGCAAGAAAAAAACTGTAATGATGATTTTTAAAGCAGTGATAATTTTAATTTCTAAGACACTGTTGTTATAGGACGAGAAAGGAGTAACTACATGAGAAATCTGGATTTCATACAGTGAATTGTCTTTTAATAAAAAAGGAAAATTCCTCCATTGGATGATTAGTAATGTAACAATAAATATGCCCAGATGTTTTTTTTCCTAGATCGCATCTTTCTAAAGGACACTGAATGGGATAGCATCTTAGAGAGACAGAGGTAAAAATTGTGAGAAGTCCCGAGCTTTCTTAGAGAAGCATAATTAAGCATTCAAATGAGTGGGCTATGGTTGGGAAGAGAATAGACATGTTGCTCAGCATTAATATAAAAGTACCTATTTTTTGCTTTTTTACTCTTCTGGTAAGGTTTCAAGTGTGTGGAAAACCAAGAACATCTACAGCAGAGCCCACCCTGTAGATCAGTTGTGACCCTACAAGCTGCTTTTAGGTGGTGTCAGGGATGGAAAGTTTTTCCCTGAAGCAGTGGTTTCTGGGAGTGTGTTTTGTTTGGAAGGAAGTCTGCAGTAGAGGAGAGGAGTTTCAGAGATGTGTTTTGGTAACCTGACCATGCTTAGTGACCATGGACGTGCTCCTCCAAACACACTGAGCCGTGCTGCCTGCCAGTCCTGCTTATCCTTCTGTCAGCCAGGCTTTGCACACGGCCACATGGGCCTCAGCCTTCCTTCTGCATCCTAGGTAGGAAAGGTCTCTGTGCATCCTGGTCAGGTTAAAGGGTGGCACTACACTCTGTTGCCACCCCTGGCCTCAGAAAGAAAGGTCGCTTTTGTGAGCTCTGTTGCGCTGATAGGTTCCCTTGACCGCTTTCCTGTCCATCTCCTCCTGCCAATGAGGAATGCACTTTCTGAGCCACGGGTGTGGGAAGGAGTAAGTAACAACCCGCACAGTAGTGCCATCATCTCTCGAAGTGGGCACGCTGCATATTGCTGCCTCCCTCCCTTGCGAAGGCTCCCTTTACTTTTTAGATGTGACTGGTGGTTATGTTGGAGGTAACGTGTTCAAACCTACCGGAAGCTTTTTCTCATTTGAAAAATCCAAAGATTAGAATTAATTAAGTTGAGTGTGAATCTGTTAAACTTCATTTTTTTCCATCAGTGCTGCTATTTCCCTCTTGCATTTGGAATTCTCTCTCACTTTTGACATACATCTCTGCTTCATGTTTCCAGGTGGAATTATAAGGCTCACTTCTCCATTGCTCCTCCTCCTCTAGTGATGTTTTTGATGTTCTAAGAGATCTTCACCTCAGAATTGTTCTCAACTTGTGGTTAGATGTCTTTCCTCTGTGTTTTACTTTATTCTCCGGTCTAAGTGTCGGTACTTAATGTGTACGTTCAGGCTGTCTTTCCCTCCCTGATTATGTGGAGGGTAGCAGAAGTTCTCCTTCTAGCTGAGTTGAACCTTGCCCAATAACTGCCTGTACAGCCCAAATTAAGGAGCCTTGGACCTCTAATCTTGTGGGTGCTGCACTCCCTTCTGTTACCTTCTCTCCAGGAAGATTTGCATCTCCTCGGTCTGCCGTGCTTTTCTCAGAGAGCCATCTTTTGCCATCTGAGATAGAGCTGGGTGTCCAGAGCAAGGCAGGGCCACCTTCCCACTGCTCTCTGGTTGGCTGAGCAGTCAGGTGATCATGATAGTGCTTACTTACTCCTGAAGAGGAAAGGTGGCACACAATTAAAATCAGTCACTAAAACCGAAAGTCGTTTCAAACATCGCTTATATCTTCTGCCTGTAAAAATTATGACTATCCCTGAAAAAGTCATTGCCAAGAGTTGGGCCCTAGAACTTAGACTGTTTATGCAAGTCCCTTATTGTTTTGATTTTGATTTTCCTGTGGGAAATAATTGTAAACAGTTAGGTTCTTAGAGGGACCCATACAGTAATAAACATAAACACAGTATTACACTGAGATCCATCCTGTAGTGACCCCACATAACCCCTGCCTTGGAATGTGAAGCGCATGTGTGGCAAGGCCCAGCAGCTCTGCCACAGCTGGAGCAAAGAAATCAGGGAGCTCAGCTCTGCCCCACTCCCAGCCCTTGATGTGTCTTCATTGCTGGGAGCAAGGTACTTGTTCACCGAGAGGCAGGAGTCACACCCCCTGTTGATTGCTTTGCAGGCTGTGCTGTGAAGATATGAGACAGCACTGCACATAAGTTGATTTTGAGCTCTCCAGCAGAAAGGGACAGTGTAAATACAAAATATGTGCGCTCTGATTGTTCAGGAGCTGTGATCCATTCCACAAGCCCAGACAGCCAGGCTTCGTTTGGCAGCACTGTTCTGGTTAGGCCAGAACACTCTCCTCTGAGAAGGCCTTGCTGTTTTCTGTTCTGGAAAGAGACAGGAACGCGTCTCCAGAGTAGCCCTGGAAAGAGCTGCAACTGTTTTGACATAGGTGCCAGTGAGTGAATTAACACACATTGTGAAAGGGTGAAGCAGCACTCAGCCCACCAGGTCTTGGCTAAAAGGCCATTTTCCCCACACAGTGTTGAAATGTAGTACACATGAGACAGAGGGAAGGATCCTCGTGATTTTCCGCTCCTCCCTAGGCCAGATCAGGCTTCTCTGCATTTTGGATGTCAATGATCGTGACAGCTAGCTCTGACTGTTCACTGTGCACCGGACTCCAAGAGGTTTACACGTAACATATCAACGGAGGCTCACAGCAGCCCTGTGTGCCAGATGTTGGCACCATGACCGTTACCAATGAGCAAATCAAGGCACAGAGAAGCGAAATCACTTACGGAAGCCCAAACAACTGCCAAGCAGCCGAGCTGGTGCATGAACCCCACCTCCTGGCTGAGGAGGAGCAGCTTCCATCTCTCTGACTGCTGTCAGGTTCTGTCGCCTTTGCTCACACAGCAAAAAATTCAGTGCACTGAATGCTGTTTTGTAGGAAGAGAACAGAGACTACACCTATGTGGAAAGAGTGAAAATACCCTTGGATCACGGGGCCCTGTTGGTCATGGAAGGAGCGACACAAGCTGACTGGCAGGTGAGGGTGCGTAAGGAGCCTTCTCGAATGGCTGAGGGGGACTCATTTCCATGTAAACATGTGGTCAGAAGCAAGTCGCCATGAGGGGGCCAGAGCCAGTCGATGGACATCGTTTCCAAGGTGGGTGCTTCAATGCCGCTGAGAACCCAAGCGGGCCCCGAGGCAGCGGTTCTCAGTGAGCTTTCTGCGCTGCCCGCTGTCGTAGCCGCTAGCCCCACGCAACTGTTGGTCACTTAAAATGTTACAAGAGTGCCAAACCACTGCATTTTAAACATCATGACTTTAAATCTCAGTAACTGCCAGTAGCCAGAGGCTGCCATGGTGGGCTGCGCAGCCCCACAGCTAAGCCAGGCCAGGCCATTTTTAAGTTATGTTTGTTACCATACCGAAGCTTAGCAAGAGAGTGGAATCTCGTGACTCTCTTTGACCTTCTCCAGTTATATGTTGTTGTTGTTTTATGAGATTTGGAAAATGGCAGGAATCTGAGAAGAGGAGCAACAATTAGAAAAGATGAAAGTGTCTCACTGTAAGGCTGCTAGCTTAGTGGGGTTGCCTGGAAACTGGAGAGAAGGGTAACATTTTTCACAAAACTTTAAAGAGCTTGAGACCAGGATAAAATGGAAATATTTCTATACCCTTGTAAGTAAGTTGTAAATTGCTTTGAATTTAAAATGTGTGTGTATTTATACCCAGGAGTTATTTATATTTCCATTTAGCATCGAGTGCCTAAAGAATACCACTCCAGGGAACTGAGAGTAAACCTGACCTTTCGCACTGTGTATCCAGACCCCGGTGAGGCGCCCAGGTGACCACGCTTTGTGGAGAAACCTTTGTGTGCAGTGGCCCTCCGGCAGAAGACACTTCAGGAGGCTGCTCCAGCCTACCCGAGATGCAGCTATTTGGAAGATCGTGGCAGTTGTTTCCCAGCTCCCTGTCCCATTAAACGAGAGCCCCTAGCAATTCAATTGATAATATGCCCACTGGGGAACAATTTTTCCGAAGCACATCTCAAACCATGCATTATCTTTAGGCAAATTAAAAACTGCTGCGGCTGTGCTTGCACATGATTTGGGCCATAATCTGTTTTTCTCCTGTCCTCCCCCTATAATCTGAAGAAATGTGAATGGCCTTGTGTATCTGGGGAAAATCTGCACGTGTTTTTTCCTTATGACGTCCGTGGAGCAGAGATATAAATACATGTCAGCAGCTCTGGAGTCTTCTGTGGGCAGACAGCTGCAGAAACCCAAACAGAGGTGGCTTCAGGAGCCTTGCTGTAGTCTGTCTTGGCACTGTCACATCCCGGCCTGTATGTTACTATAATGGGGAGCTGTACATTCAGGGGACACTGTTTCTAACTGTCTTCCTGGACACTCTTGGGAGTAGTCCTCCAGATGAAGGGAGGAGGCAGGGTCTCTAGCCCTCACCTTAGGCAGTCACCGGATACCTATACTACCAGAAAATACAGTCCCCTTAGGTAAGGAAGAAGAGCTGAGGATTCATGAGAAGTAGGCTGAGATGTTGGCAGAAGAGCAGCAAATGCCGTTAGTGACAGCTGTTCCACATAGATTAGGTTCCCTTGGAGAATCACGTGAGTCATTTAAAGCCAGCCAGGTAGAGGCAAGAGCAGACCTACAGGGAATAGACCGAGTAAACTCATGGTCCTCCCCCCACCTTCGATTTCAGCAGCCCCATGACTGAGGCTGTCTGTGACTCAGTGTTCCCTTGCACAGTTTCTGAGGTTCAGAGGTTAGTCTGTGATGTCACCAAGGTTCCCAAAGCAGACCAGAGTGGCTGCCCCTTCTTGCATCATAAAAGCATGTGTTTCCTTGACCTGTTGACTCAGGAGCAGTGTGCCAGGTAAAACCCGAACGAGACATGGAAAACCCAAGAGAAGGACAATGCACTTAAATAGATGAAAGTAGGGCAGAGGAGTTAGTTTCTCTCTCTACCTCTGGGGAGATTTACAGCACCCTCTTGCTTTTTATCCTCTTTCCTTCCGTCCTGTAAGGTCAGTGATCCCCATGATCGTGGTAAAGTGCCAGCCATGGGGCAAACTTAGAGCCAGAGCTGGGCTGTAGCACCATGCTTGGCCAGGCTGTGTGTCTGTCTTGTCTGTCTGTCAACATGTAAAGCTTTTATCTGTGAGGCATACTAAATGCTTTTCACACTTTGAGCATCATACCGAACCTTCCAGGGAAGAAGGTATAAATCTCCATAAACATAAAATCAACTTTGTTGAATTCCTAGCTGTTTTCCTATTAAAGCAAATAAAGCCTGGCCAGGGTGGGACAGCCAGCTCTGGTTTTGGGCCTGTTGCGTGACATTGGGAAATTTCCCTTCCATTCTTTACGAACTTAGAAGAAGTGCCAGATGGCTCTACGTCTTCCAGCATCCCCCCTCCTAATGGAGGGTCACAGAGTCCCCCTGCTGCAGCTGGGCATTTGATCTCTTCACTTGTCACATGCCTCTGCCTATCAGGGAAACAAATTCCTCCTCTCCAGCAAACAGGTTGGGCCCCCACACACACCAGGTTTCCTGGTCAGAGAGCAGCACATCTTAGCCTTTATTTCTTGCTGTCACTGTAGACTGCCATTTATTTCCACCACCGAGATAAGGTCCCATCTGAAATGAAATGTCAGGTAGGTAGTTGCCACAGAACAAAAGTGCTGAGTTTAGCAATAGGCAGGGACTCCGGGTGGTGGCGAAGGACAGCCATGCTCAGCAGATCACCCCAGCCTGTTGCCATGTTTACTGGAAATCCATGCTACCTTGGAATTGGGGTGAAGCTGTACCTGTAAAGCAGAGGAAGCCAGCACAGATTGTAGCCTGAAGAAAAACATTCAGGGTTTTCAGCTGCCATTTTTCTTTTCTTTGTAAGCACTGTCCTGGGAGCTTGTATACATGATCCCTAAACCTCTCCACAGCAGGACAAGAAAGAGACCTGTTCCCATTGTAGAAATGAGGAAAAGTCTCTGAGAGGTTAAACAGTTCAGCACGACTTGCAGTGGCAGGGCCAGAATTCAGACAACAGGTGAATTCCCAAACGCGTGTACTTTCCAGGTCTGGCTCCGGCAGTCCTGACCACCGCTAACTCCATGCCACTTGTGTGTTGCCTGCTTGCTTGTGTTTCAGGGCAGGTTTCTGCGTCTCATCTCTGCTTAATCAACATTAGCATCTTCTGGTCAAAAACTGCTGCCAGCTGGGCAGCAATTGGTCATTTAATTGAAGAAACTCATTTTGGTGAAATCTGGTGCATTGAGAAAAATCTTCAGCCAACTTTTCTGACAGGTGTTTCCTACCACATACCTGGAAACCTTCCCAGGTAGGTAAAGGTTCCCCGGTGGTTCCATCGTCCCTCATCATCTGAGTATGTATCTGGGGACCTTGAATGGTGTCCAGACTCAGTATGAGGCTCCTTACAGTACTTGCCATCACCACTGCTCCAGCCCAGAGAAACAGGTCAGGCTGCAGCTGGGAATGCCTCTGCATGCTCAGAACAGCGAGACAGCACCAGATTGTAACCCTAAACTGAAATCGGGTCCCACTTTGATCCATGAAGACTAAACCAGTAGCTCTGCCAGTGATTTCCCAGAGGTTGGGGTCACAGCTGATGAACCTCGGGGCACCCATGTCACTCCCTGCTGCCTGTGTGCTGCTGTGACCCTAGCTGGATTCTAATGGATCTGTCTGAGCCCAGTCACCGGCACAGGCTCCCCACTGTGTGGCAGGCACCTCGAAGGAGTTGAGGGGGCCCCAAGTGAGTGGAATGCTCCCACTGGGGCCTTGCAGAGAAAGTCATGACAAGTGATGGGTTCCTGCTCTGTTGGGAATATTTCTTCCTTGGGTTCTGGCAGCTTTCTCTTGGCTGCAGAATATCTAAGACCCACTTTGCCTTTTCTGGTCATAAACACTTGTAGTGTTGAATCTGAAGTCTTGATTATTTTATTTTTCTTAATGGCGTCTTTGGAAAAGCGGAACATTTCCATAGTGATGCAGTCTGTTTAAATCTTTACTTATACATGATTCCACCTACATGTTCCCTTCCCAGGGACTAGTTTACGACTACCTTTTCCCCTGCCTCCCATTGACTCTGGGAAGAAACCCCCTTGTGAGACCCCTGTCACATTTGTGCAGCTGGAATCTGTGCTTGGATTCAAGTCCTGTCTGGGGATCAGTAGGGAAGTGGCTTTGATGTTTATCTATTAGAGTGGGACACTAATGGTGCTTTTCCCAGCTGGTTTAGTAGTCAGGCGCCTTGTGTTCTAAAAGCCTTCCCCAGCCTGTGACCAGAGCCCGGTGCTGAGCTGGGTATTTGTTAAGTGTTAAAGACCGGGGCGGGGGGGTGGGGTGGCATGTCAGAAGTGTGTGTGTGTGACATTGTGGTGGGGAGGACTCTGTCACTGCCCCTCCTGGGAACTCCGATGTCACATCCCTCAGCCCTGGATGTGTCACTGCCCAGGCAGGGCCCTGGCCAGGACCCCACTTTGGCTCTGGACAAACATCCTCACGTTCAAGACGGCATGGAGGGTGAAGGAAGGGAAGTTGAAAGGGGCTGGTTTGGGTACCTTGCCTCCCGACCTGCGTCATTCCTCAAAGCCATCCCATGGATTATTTTCCTAGACGCATGAGGAAATTGAGGCACCTAGAGGGTTTATAGGGTTCTGGGATCCATTGACGGTGCCCATGGGTTTCACTGTGGTCGGCAGCCTCTCTCCCTCCGAGGCCCTGGGCTGACAGCAGCAGTGGCTGCTGCGGAGCCTCCTGGAGTGGAAGCGCTGAGCTTTCTGGGGAAGAGGGGCCCCAGAGGGCTCTGGAGGGCCTCGTGACCGTTGTGCAATTAGCCGCCCACCACAGGAAGGTTGTGGGCGGGCGCTGTGACGACTGAGCGCCCGCAGTGCCCGAGGGTCCCCTGCCGGTGTCCCGAACCCAGCGCGCAGCAAGGGCTGCCTCGCCCTTCCAAGAGTGGAAGCAGGAAGGCGCCGCCCAGTCCCCAGCCCGTGGCACCCCAGGAGCCCATCTGCAGGCTGTGATGACGACACAGAGCCGCCTTACCCGGGCCACGGCCGGGAGTCCAGCCCCGGCCTGGGAGAATGACGATGGAACCCTGCGGGAAGGGAACCCACCCCTTCCGATCCTGGGTCAAGGGCTAGAACCTCCCTGCCCGAGGAATGTTTGTGGGTGTCTGGATGAAGGGCGCCCTGGGGCTTCCTAACCTGGCCAGGGCTAATCAGGCTGCTGGGACCACCCGGGCAGAGGAGAGGAGGGGCCCCCGCCGAAGGGCTCCTCATGCCCTTGCCTTGGTGGGCTTCTCCACTGACTTGTCCCGGCGCCGCCCCCACACACCTTTAGCCTCAGTTCACCTGGCCTGAGGGAGCAGAGCTAGCACAGGTGACCCCCAGGAGGGTGAGTGGGCAGCGCCTGAGCCCTTTGTCTCCCCAAAGCCCTGACGGTGCGGGCTAGGGGTTCCTCTCCCCACTGAACAAGTGAGAAAATTGGGGTCAAATGTGCAGCATCCAAGGCCACCCAGGGGATGAGGCAGCCCAGGCTGCAGACCCACATCCCGGGCCCAGGCCAGGGTGTTCTTTGTGCCACTCGAATGACTTAACGACCGGGAACTTGGGGCACAGGCAGCCCCAGAAGGTCACAGCGACTATGGGGGTCGGCCTCCAAGGAGTGAAGTAGTCTACACCGCGCCAGCCAGGTGGCTGGGGAACACGGCAGGGACCCCTGCCACAGCTTGAGGTGGTCCCGCCCTGCAGTGCCTCGCACCCTGAGCTCTGCACCAGCGTGAGATGGGCAGCTAGGCCGCTGTGGGATGCCTGGCCCGGCCGCCTGGCTGCCTGCAAGGGGGACTTAGGGAGCTGGGCCGACACCCACCCTCCCCTAGCCGCCAGAAAGCCCCAGTTGCGGGGGAGGAAGGAAGATCCAGAGTCACCCCAGGCAGTCTCGGAGCCTCAGTTCCCTCAGCCATGAGATGGACGTGGACGCGGCCCGCTCTTGGGGCTGTGGGAGGGTTGACGTCATGCGTGCCGTGTGCCCGACAGTAACGTAGTTAGTAACCTAATTATTTGAAGTGCCACGTTTCGCAGACCCTGCTAACCCCAGGCTTAACCCTGTGCGGGGTGGGCAGTCCCTCGGTGGCCTGGATGGCCGAGACCCTGCCCTTCCCCTGCAGGCTCACCGTGCTCCCTCCTCTGTTGGGGGTGCAGGGAACGGAGGCTTTCAGGAGGAGGGCCAGAGCGAAAACTGCCTGTGAGTGGGGCCGATCATACTAAGATCCAACTGCACTTAAGCCTCTTGTCGGAAGTTCTGTAGCTCGAGCTGAAGAGAGCTCCCAGATGCCGCAGTGGCCATGCTCTGCCTCTCGGCTCAGTCTGGGAGGCCCCACCACATGCGCCCCTGGGTAATTGCCTCCTAATGCACCATGGCTGGATTCCAGGATCCTGCCTCTCCCGGTCTCCTCGCCTTGGGGTCAGTTCCTGACATCTCCCAGCCTGCCAGGCCGTCCCTGGTCCCCCACGGACCAGCCCCAGATGCACCCCCACCCCCACCCGCTGCTCACACGCTTTCGGGCCATTTCTAAACTCCGCACTGAACACTTTGGCCTGGAAGATTAAACATGGCCAAGCTGGAATTCTGTTCAGGACCAGGGTTTTTATGTCCAGAGATTGTATATCAGATGTGATAGGGGCTCTATAAAAGGAAGTCACAATCCCTTCTTTTATAGATAGAAGTAAACCAATACGGCTTTCATTTTCTCTTGCAGAATCGGGTTTTTTTCTCTTTGCCGCAAAAGGAGTATGTGTTCTTTGCAAGAAATTCAAAAAGAAAGATAAAAAAGGAAAGAAAAATCATTGTGTAACTTTATAAGCTAGGGAAGATATGTCTTCACGTTTTGCAAAATATGTTTTCCCATACATTTATGGACTTGAGGAAAGTTACTTCATACTAAATTTATAGTCTTGTAGCCCTTTTCCATTTATGTATATTAATGCACGATATTATTTTGCAACTTTGTTTTGAGTGGCTGCGTAGTGTTGTATATAGTTGTATTGTTATTTAAGCAGGTCCTGTGTTAGGTATGTTGATCATTGTTGATGTTGGTTGTTTTTGCTACTCACGATTGTTCTGATATGGAAACCATGAGAATGGATGGTGGCAGGCTGGCGGTGTAGTTAAGGGACAGACTCGCCTCATTCAGACCTCAGTTCAAGCAGGTAACACTTCTATAGAGCCAGAATATGTGCTGGGAACTGTGTGAAGTGCTTTACATATATTAATGCCTGATTTGCTAATCCCCACAGCGGCGTGGATGAGGCGCTGTTTTTATCCCACTTTACAACTGAGGAAGTGGAGGTACAGCTCGGCTACTTAGCAGCAGCTTGGCCCTGTGCAGCAGTCCTATGGCTAAGTCTTTGAGCACAGGGATGATTGTTTCACAGGATGAATTCCTGAAAGTGGGCTCGCTGGCTCAGCTCCCGGAGCCTATGCATATTTTTAAAGCTTTGAATATTTTAATAAACCAAATGGCTTTCCGGAAAGGTGCACCAGGGCATTTGAGCTCACCTGAGAAACTGCTTCAGGTGCTGAGCACCCGCCGTGTGGCAGGCTGACGCTCAGTATTCTAGAAAGCTTCTCTCCTTGAAGAAGAAGCCTTCCTGGGCCTGGCTCAGCGAAATCGAGACCTCAGTACATCGAAGCCAGTGTTAGCATTATTTTTGGCATTGTATTTGGGAGAAGAAGGGACGGGGTTGAGGAACATCAGCAAGGTTAAAGTGAGATAAGAGGTGCTGGCAGCGAGCACTGTGAGGTTGGCAGAAAGTAAAAGGTATTGCAGGGTGGTGGCCAGGGAAGGCTTCCTGGCGGAGGCAGCACCTGCAGAGTGACAGCTGCAGGGCTCAAGAGCAGGGAGGTGCCCAGGGGCCGAAGGGGGGATGGCGAGAAAGGAAAACTGGCCAGGAGTCTGCGCAGACCGCGGGCCTAGCCAGAGAGAGCCACTGGGTGAGGCGAATGTAGTCATGGGGCGCAGTGAGGGATGGGACCACCCGCAGACAAGGACACCTGGGACAGCAGAGCAGGAGCCGCAGAGCCAGGTCTGCAGCGTGGCCTGCTGGGCTTCTCTGGGAATGGTCAGGGAGATGCTGGGTTTTCTGGCACCAGCAACACCCTCTTCCCACGTGTGGTAAAGCAGGAGAAAAACAGGCAGCGCCGAGTTCGAGGTCAGATGATCAGAGAAGCTGCATGGGAGGCTTGGGCTTGCGTTCCTCCTCCCTCACCAAGGTGAGGTCTGCACAGTGGGTGACCCTGCCAGCTGCCAAGAGAATCGCTGCCTCCCCACGCAGCTGGTGGTGGACACTGGCCGCCCCCAGGCATCCCTCCCACACCGGGGACACAGGAGCAGATCTGTGGGCAGACAGGCAGGTAGGAAGTGGACAAGAGAGGCCAGATTTCCCAGCCCCCCATCCAGCTCCTTCTCCCAAGCTCCGCATCAGAAAAGCGCTTCCCCCTCTGGAGAGAGAGCAAGGGAGGCTGGGAGAAGGGTGGACGTGGCCTTTCCAACATGCTTCCCTCTTGAGAGCAGAGTGTGCCTTTCCTCATTCCCACGTGAGCAGCAGATACGTCCCCAGCCCCAGCCCATCACCCCTCCACCGGCCCAATCCAAGGTGCTTTGGAGGAAAGGCTGCCAGCAACCTGTCCGTGCAGTGCTCTGGGGAAATGGTGTCCAGTAGACCTGGTTTTAGTCCCAGCTCCTCCACTTACTGCTGTGTGGCCTTTGGCAAATTTCTTAGCCGGAGTTTCTCCACCTATAAAACAGGGTTGTAAGAATTGAGTAAGACGATGTCTGTCTGACTTCATACTGGTAGTCAGGGGAAAGTGTATGGGCAGGAAGGAACAACCCCCACACATGCGCACATCTAGGGCAGGCTGGGGTGGGGGCTGCAGGCAGATCCCCCTGCTACAGAACAACTATGGTGTCCACAGGTCTCAGACAAGGACTTGGGGGACCAAGGACCTGCTCTTCTGCAAAGAGATGGGGTGGCGTCTGCAGGGGACCATCGGGGAGGCAGGTGGGAGAGAGGGTGGACGGGGACCTGAATCTGGGGCGGGAGGGCAGTGGCAGAGGCAGGGAGGGAACGGCTGGAGAGGAAGAAGATCCCAAGAATGGTTATGTTACATCACAGCAGCAAGATGCAGTGAGAGTGACGGATGCCTACCTCGTCCTCACTTCCCATTCCAGGGACTGCTCTGAGATCTTCCCGCCCTGGCTGGGGACAACAGCTGTGGATGCAGGTGGTGTCTGGAGGCGAAAGACCTGGTGAAACCAGACCTGGGTCCAGCAGCAGGATGGGCAGAGCCTCACCCCGCCCCTTTCCTCAGGTTCCCCACCTATGGAATACAGGGCTTGAGCCAGTTTACTGTTGGTTTTTTATTTGGCTACAACTCACAGTTTAAAGCACAAATAAGCTTACACATCCATGTAAACACACAACAAAAAAGCTTCTGAAACGTGAAAACAAGTATTTTATGACACATGTTTACTCGGATATTTTATGTTCTGTTGTATATGATGAAAACAAAATGGTGACCATTGCCCTCTAAACTACCATGTGGCCCATTGATGAGCCATACTACAAGGTCTGAAAGCACCTTCCTAGCCCATCCAGGAGACTCCTTCCTGCTCTGGAGTCTGAGTACTGGGCATCCATGAGTTGAGTCCCTGTGCCTTCTGCTGTCACCATGGATGTGTCCATGAAGCATCACAAGGTCTGCCACCAGCGTGATGGTAGTAGCCACCAGTAGCCAGGCCCCCTTGGACTACAGCTGCAGTGGCCTCAAAGTGCCTAGATGGCTGAACACAGGGAAGCACTTGCTTGGGTGGCCCGGGGTGGGTGACCACAGTCTTTCAGACAACTCTACGCTTTTACACACTTGATCCTGCAGTGAGTGGGGTTGTACTTGGCTTCTTTTCAGTGGTACTAATCTCTTCAGCAGCGCCTTCCCTGGCCCCAACTTCAGATGCACTTCTTTTGTGGCCAGACTGCAAGTTTTTAAATCTTTCTGCCCCGCCTTTTACTTTCAGTTCTCACTATAAATCTGGCCAAAAACAGCTACCCATGCCACAGCCTGAGTATTGTGCTGCTTTGAAATTTCCTCTGCCAGATAAACTAGCCCATCACCTTCTAATTCAGCCTCACAGTCAGTCTTCAGACATGGTTAAAATGTAGACAGTTCTTTGCTGCAATGTAACATGAATGACCTCTCATCCAGTTCCCAAGAGAGTCCTCATTTCCATCAGAAACCTCATGAACACAAACTTTACCATTCACATTTCTATCAGCATTCTGGTCTTCTGACTTCCACCAAAATTTCTCATCCAGCTCTGCTTACAGCATTCTGGGGCTTCTCTAGCCCCACATCTCCAAACCTTTCCAAACTTCTTCCATAAACCAGTTCCAAAGGCTTCTGAACCATGTGGTCAGGTATAGTTCACCCTGATGTCCCCACTTCTCAGTGCTAATTTTATACGTTGGTCAGCTTTCTAACACTGTGACCAAATACCTGAGAAACTTAGAGGAGGAAATATGTATTTTGGCTCATGATTTTGGGGATTTCAGTCCATGGTTGGCTCCAAGGCAGAAACATCATGGTGGAACGGCATGGCAGAAGGGCGTGGTGGAGGAAAACCATTTACCTCCTGGCAGCTGGGAACCAGAATATGGGAGGAAAAGCCAGAGAGAAAGGGGCCGGGGACAAGAATGTACCCTCCCAGGTCACGTCCCCGGTGACCTACTTACTCCAGCCAGCTCCATCTGCTAACAGCACTTTCAGCTCTGCACTCGTGAATGATTAACCCACGATGAGGTGAGTGCCCCATGATCCAGTCACCTCTGTGGCCATGACTCTGGACAGTGCTGTATTAGGGAGTAAGCCCTCCATGCATGAATCTTTGGGGGACACTTCATATTTAAACTGTAATAATAAGAAAGGGGTGGGTCTGGATGTCATCCACACTTCTCTCCTCCCCGAAGACTCTGCTGACTGGGGCAGAGGATGATTCTCTGCCTCTGGGAGGGCTGGTGGGAAGTGGAGCTGGGCTGCGAGTTAGAATTCCAGAGCCTCCCCGAGCCCAGCCAGTTCCTTCACCGTCTTCCCACCGAATCCCTCCCTGGGCAGGTCCAAGAGGCATCATGTGGGAAGTCCAGATAAGTAAGAAGAGCTTTGGCAATTGTCAGCCCTGGGTCCGAATCCCAGCTCCACCACTGCCCAGCCGTGTGGCCTCAGGAAAGTTCCCTCCATATCTGAGTCCATCTCAACCAAAGTCTGGGGCTAAGAGCACTTGTCTCAGAAGAGAGCCTTAAGGGGGAGATGATAAGTGCGGAGGACTTCGAACTGGTGCTGGGCCGGAGGCAGGTGCTCAGGAAAACCCATCCCTTTCATTCCCGTCCCCCGTGGGTCCCTTTAAGGAGCAATGGCTGGTGTTGCTCCTTGAAGAAAGGAAAGGGAGAGGCCTTCCACAGGGGATGGTGTCAGAGGCCCCCACCCACCCTGAATGTGTCTTAAAAGTGCAGCAGCCACCTGTCATGTCCCTGGGCAGCTGAAAAGGAGCACTCTGGGTCCCCAAAGTGGGCAGGTAGCTATTCCCAAGGCCGACTGTGTCCCCTGTCCCTGGCCAGGCTCAGAACATCACGTGACAGGGCATGGTTTCAACTCAATTCCAATAAAATATTTACCCCCAAAAGGACCTACAGTTTACCCTCTTATCTTCTCATAAATCATCTACTTTGAGCCTCATAGCCCACCTCACCTTCCCCCGGGTGGGCCAGGCGACCTAGGGTAGGGAAAACTTCCTAGCAGGCACCAGAGCCTGCATGCAGCTGGCAGTCCAGCACCCTGGGGCTTATTCTGCTGTCACTGGGGACCAAGGTGGCTGAAAGGCGCCTTTGTGGTTGTCTGCGTGCCCACAGCCCTTCTTCGTGGTGCCCCCATGGTAAATTAGTGAAAGGTGGGTTTGAGCCAAGCCAGAGACAGGTGTGGGAGGAGGCGAATCCGTTGTCAGGAACTCCTGGCTCTGGCCCCTGCCTGGAACTTGGAGGACAGTTCCTTCCTGGGCCCCTGACTGAGAGCCCAAGGCCACACAGCACTGACGGTAGAGTGGGAGACCCCGTGCAAGGCCTAGCGGGGGCCGGGTTCTGCCTGGGAAAGCGTGCGGCCCTCTGCCTCTGCCCTCGGACCCTAGGGGCCCTCGGCTCCATTTGCTGATAGCCAGAAGACTCTCCTTCCTAGGTGGAAACTTACCTTCCTCCCTTCCTTCCTTCATCCCTCTCTTTCTTTTTTCCCCTTTCTTCTTTTCATCTTCCTCCTCCTTTCTCTTTAGAGATGGGGGTCTCACTGTGCTGCTCAGGCTGAGCCTCAAATTCCTGAGCTTGAGTGATTCTCCTGCCTCAGCCTCCCAAATAGAGACTTGTACTTTCACCTTGGAATATAAGCAAGGCCCTGCCCTGGAGCTTGCTGCTGTTTCCCCCCCAGGTTCTGGGGATTGAACTCAGGGCCTTCACACTGAGTTATATCCCCAGCCCTATTTTATTTTGAGACAGAGTCTCGCTAAGTCACTAAGTTGCCCAGCTTGGGCTTGAATTTGGCGTCCTCCTGCCTCGGTTTCCCAGGTGTGCACCACCACGCCTAGCTCCGTGGGGCTTGCTTTGTGAAAACTGTGGTCCTGCCTCATAGTTCAGTAGAGGCAGAGAAACTTCACAGGACTGATGGCTACAAGCCAGGTTACTAGCTGGGAATGTCCTGGGCCTCAGTTTCCCTGTCCACGTATGAGGGAGAGTCAGATAGACCTGCTCCAGAGAACCTGGCCTGCCAGGAGGTGAAGTGTTGGACTAGGTTCCATCCTGACTCTGCCCTGCCTTGCTGCTTGCTGTGGGGCCTTAGTCTAGTCCCTTCCCCTCTCTGGGATGCTGTCTTCTTAAAAAACAGCAAAGATATACTTGCTTGGCAGAGATTCCAGAGGGGAAACTACTTTGCAAAGCTCAAGGGCCCATGTATGGGATTCTGACACTGAGACCTCGAGAAGGCCTTCAGGAAGGATCGAGCTGTGGCCGCTGGGTGGGGGACTGGGCCAGGAAGTGGGCCCTTTTTCGGGGAAACGGCCATGCCCAGGGATTTTCAGAGGTGCCCCAGGCCCCGCTGGTGTTCCCTGGGCCTCAGCCTGGGGGGGAGGGCTGCCAAGCCCCCCTGCCACCTGGGTGGGAGCAGCCCTGCCCTGCCAGCCCGGGCCGCCTGCCAGCAGCTGCTGTGCCATCACACTGGGGACAGTGGCCCCAGAGCAGACAGTGAGCTTGTGCCAGTGTGAACGGGGCCACCACACAGGGACACGGGATGTGAGTCTGACTCGGGGTGCCTCTTGCTGGCACCTCTCCTCCCTCCCTTTCTGTGCCTCTCTGTCTCCCTCCCCCTCTCCCGCTCCTGCACACAGACACCCCCTCTTGGAGCTTGCTGGGGATCGTCATGGCAACCCTCCAGCAGAATCATCAAAACACTTTTCATGCTCACAATTGTACCAGACGAAGTGCTAATTCTGAGCGAGGCAGCAGCAGTTGGTAGGACGCTGAAGTCACAGGCTCCCTGCCCAGGGCCCGCTGGGGGCTGGGTGGGCTCCGGCGGAAGCTGAGGGTGCGGCTAGAGGCAGGGCCACCCTGAAGAGGCCCTGTGCTCACCTGCCAGAGACTTTGTGTTTGTTGTTGTCCCTTCCCTGCTTTTTATGCCACATGTGCATCACACACACACACACACACACACACACACACACACACACTCTCTCACACCCTGTCTTGAATAATCATTCAGTGCCTGAGCCCTGCAACCCACGCTGGGGAGACTTCCGGGTGAGGTGGGGTGGGGGACACCCTGACCAAGGCTTCTGCAGCAAGAGGCCTGGCCCAGGGTAGCAGAGCAGCTGCAGGAAGGGTCCAGACCCTCTTACCCACCCTGGGAAGAGCAGAAGGGGACTTATGAGCCTCCCTGATCGAGTGCTTCCTGCCTGGACCTTCATCCTCCAGGCCTCCAGGAAGCATGTGCCTCCTGTGAATAGGTCCCCTCACCCTGCATCCTCCCGAGGATCGGAGGGGCCCAGCCAATCCGAGTTGGGCCTCCTCCTGCCACCCTATGGCTCAATGGGAAGCACTGGTTCAAGGCCACTGAGAGCAGGGCTGTGGGACAGACAGCACAGCCCAGGTGGGCGTCTGAGGTGAACAGGACTTTCTGAGTCAGGCAGACTGGCTGGGACTGCCAGCTTCAGCCCTCAGACTTGAGGTGACCCTGGTAAACCACCACCACCGAGGCTTGTCTGTAAGGTAGGATGACACTAGGATCCCCTACCAGGACTCAAGAAGTTTGCTTTGGATGAGCTGGTGTAGCCAGAGCACATGGCACAGAGCCAGGCATGGGGTAGGTGTTCAGCATGACATTTCTGTGTCCTCCATAGACCCAGGGTTGCAGCCCACTGAGGAGGACTAGTTTGCACCCCCTTTAAGGAACATCTCCCACCTGGGAGTGGCCAGGTGAGGCGTGTGCTACAAAAGCAGACACTGAGCTCTCCCAGAGCCTCTGCAAACTCAGCCAGGACCCAAAACCCCAGGTCTTCCCCCATTCCCACCCCCTGCTTGCTGCAGAGCAGAAGGGCACTGAGGAGGATGAATTGCAGGGGTCTGCGGAAAGCATGATTGACACTCCTGAGTCCCCAGGGCCACCTCTGGGCATTGGTAGCAACACCCCAGAGAGGCTGGAGTCCTGGAGACAGGACTTTGAGCTCACCGTGGCCATTCAGCTTCCTGTTTTAAATTGTGAGTCAGGCAGGGAGGCATAAGCCACTGAAGCCCCCAGATGGCCTGTGCAGCAGTTCACTGGAGCCTTTCCCTGCCATCTTGTCACCAGGGAGGGTGCTGGGAAGGCGGAGTGTGAGATCATGAGTGCAGAAGGAACTTCCATGTCATGGTTCAGACATGCTGGGCACTGTGCAAGGTGCCTCCGTGCTTTGCCACTGGCTTCCGGGGCACAGCTGACGCTGTCCAGGTGTGAAGATGATGGGAGTGGAAGAAGTCCGTGGCTGGGCTCGGGATAGACTCCAGGTGTGTGTTCTCCTAACCTGACAGTGGCACTTGGCTGGCTCCTTCGCGTAGTGAGGTACAGAAGGCAGCAGGACAGGGGACTCTGGGCAGCATGGGAGACCAGACCCCATCCTCCATCACCGCCTGGGGTTGGGGCTGAGCCTGGGCTCATAGCCTTGTGCTGCTAGGCAAGTGCCCCAGTAACCTGCATCCCCAGCCCTCATAGCCATCTTTCAGGGGTGGTTTCAATCTCTCCCAGCACCCAGCTCCCTCCCCTCTTCCTAGAGGCCCCTGGCAGCAGGGCCCCAGGCCAAGGATGATCTTATGGCTAATTTAGGATGCTTGCTGTGAAGCATGGATCTCTTTTTTCTATTTTCACCACCCTGGGCGAGGACTGGGGGCCCCCGCCTCCAGGGGACCAGAGAGGGGTGACTTAAGGTGCCTGTCTCCCTGGCCTGGGAATTTGGAGCCTGGCGGAGCTGTGTGTGCTGCAAAAGATCCTTGACAGAGATGTTGTAGCCCCCTTGCTGGCCTGTTAGGGGCCATGGGGCAGGACAAGCCCCTCTGCGTGCCAGGTGCATCCAAGGTGCCAGGAGAGGCAGTGGCCAATGCTCACAGTCCAGCAGGGGAGGCAGGCAATGCGGAAACCAACAAACAAACGTGAGGACCATTTAGATAGTGATAAATACGCTACACAGAAAAGGGGGACAGAGTGGCTGAGTGGCCAGGGAAGCCTGCAGATGCCATGGGGGTGGGGTTGGGGGCGTTGTCGAGCTGAGACCTCTGCAGGCAGAAGGGCAAGTGGCTCGTCCAGGCAGGGCCAAGCAGTAAGTTCCGGTGCAGCCAGCCAGGACCTCACTGGATTCACATTCTAATGTTCTCCCTCCTCCTACAAACCTCCCTCTCTAGGATCCTGACATGGTCTCTGCGTTACCCTCCCACCTGTGGGACCCTGCTGCTCTGGGTGCCTGACTAGCTTGTCCTCCTGCTGCTGTAGGCCTTTCCCTGTCCTCTTTGTGGGAGGTGAGTCTTCACCCAGCCCTGCATTTCGGACACTGTCTACACCCTGATGGCTCCATAACTTCTCCTCCATCCCGAAGCTCTCCGGAGTTCCCATGGCTCTTGTCCACCTGGATGTCTCATGGTGCTCCTAGGACAAGGCTAAGGTGTTATAATTAAAAGGGCCCAGATCACAGTAGTCTTAAAACATTTAGCTAATTATTCTCTCATCGTTCCAAAGAAAGAGTTTCAAAATGGTAGATGGCTCGGCTCTGCATGCCCTCGTTAATGGCAGCGCTTCTGTCTTTAACATGAAACTTCCGAGGTCTCTTCATTATCCTTCTTTTAGCCACAGATGAGGGAAATGTGGGTGTCTTCAGCAAGAACTTCCACTTGAGATTGTGCCTGTGAGGGTGTTTCCAGAGACAATTGGCATGTGGCACAGAAAACTGAGGAGGGAACCACCCCTGAATTTGGGCAGCACCACTCAATAGGCCCGGGCCCCAGATGGAACAGAAGAGGAAGGAGGAAGCCTATCTGCACATGCTCTTTACCTCCCTCTCTGCCTCCCAGCTGCCTTGAGGTAAGCAGCTTTCCTCTGCCACGCCCTTTCACCGTGATGCTTCTGACTCACCACAGGCCTAAAAACAATGGATCTAGCTTACCATGGACTGACATCTCTGAAACCATGAGCCAAAATAAACCTGCTTCCTTTAAGTTCATTTTCTCAGGTATTCTGTAACAGCAACAGAAGCTGAGTAACACAATATGATCTGTTTTCCAAATCATCACACATAATGTTTGCAGTAAATATTTTCTCCCAGCACAAGAGTCACCAGCTTTCTGTCCTCCAGTATCTGTTTCTCTAGCTCACCCTCAGTGAGGCGCTATAACCATGGCAGTTTCGCACTCCTGGGACCAATTTCAGTATTAGAGTTTTGCTAAGCTGCTGTTACAAGGAACTCCAAAGTACAGTGGGTTTTAAATTATGGAAACTAAGGCCCAGGGATGTAGCTTAGCAGCACTGCCTGGCAAGTGCAAGGTCCTGAGTTCAATCCCCAGTACTGGAAAAAGCAAAAAACAAAAGACTATGGAAATGGAATCGTCTCTCGTCAATATAAAATTCGGATGTATTTCAGGCTTCATCCAGGTGGGCAGTGGGTTTTGATAGACACCTAGCAGATGCCACAGAGGACCCCTCCCCAGCCTTCTCTCCCCTGAAATGTCCCCCATTAGTCAGTCTAACACCTGCTCAAGCACAGACACAGAAATCAGCCTTGAATCTTTCCCCAGCCTCATGCTTTACTTTCAGGCAGACCCCAAATCTGGCCTTTCCTTGTATCTCCATGGCCGCCACCCTATTGTCTCCAGAATCCTGAATCTGACCCAGGTGCTCTTGTTTGTGTCTTTACAGCCTGACCCTATCCCACTAGAATGCCCCTTTCAGGAGGAGGGGACTTTCTCTTCCTCCTCCACTCCCATTTCCTTCCTGAGCCAGTTCACAGTGGCTTTTGCACAAACCTTTGTTGAATGGATTCGCAGGGAATGGAGACCACATCCCGTGATTTCCTTCACAGCCCGTGGCCCTGTGGGCTGTGGTCAAGGCAGAGCCCGGGCATGCACGGGGGGGGGGGGGGGCTGAGCTGGGGCTTTGACAGCATGGTCTCTCTGTCCAACTCACCCGGTTCCCTGCATTGCTAATGGCCTGGTACTCACCCATCAGGGCCTCCCTTTTCCACATGGAAAATTGAGAGAATACTAATTGCCTGACAGGGCAATTATGAGGATGAAGCAGGATAATGTATGTAAAGTGGTGCTCACTGCCTGGCTGGGAGTGAAGCACTCCAGATGGTAGCTATTATTATTGTTGTTGTTAGTGCCGTAGCCAAAGTGTCATTCTTCAGTGGAGAATGGGGGTTCCTGGGGGGCTTAGGAGGGTAGTGAGGAGACAGAGAAGACATCCAGAAAAGAAAAGAACCGGTGTGTGTGTGTGTGTGTGTGTGTCTGTGTGTCTGTGTGTGTGTGTGAGAGAGAGAGAGAGCGCGCGTGCTCCTTGGAAGAGGTGGTCAGGATTCAGAGAAGCCCGCCCCTTTTTCAGCTCCGGGGAGCTGGGTGCCCTGGCTCTGCCTGCTGCTAGGAGAACCCCGAGTAGGAGAACCCCGAGCCGAGCTGCAGCAGAGTAACCAGCGCCTGGACTGTGAGCCCCTGGTATTAGGGGGCAGGGGAGAGGACCACTCGGGTTGGTGCAGACTCAGTGACTCCCTGAACCTAGTGCCGGCGCGACACTGCTGATCCGAGGACCCCAGTGGTCTCCAGCCTCGGATGCTCCCGGAACCGCGCGGGCGTGACCCCCCTTCCGGGGCCGGGTTGCGGGGAGGGGGGTGAGGGAGGAAGGGGCCGTTACTTTCCCAGAGCGGCGGGGCGACGTCAGGCGGAAGGGCGCGGGGCGCGCACGCTTTAAATGGCATTCGCTGTCATCCGAGCTCGCGGCGTGTGGGCAGGAGCGGGCTATATAAGCGGCGAGCCGGGCCCCCGCGGGGCAGACGGCGACAGCAGCGGTGGCGAGCGTGTCGGAGCGCAGCGGAGCAGTGCGCCCGGAGCCCCGCGCCCCCGACGGATCCGCCCTCTCGAGGAGCCCCGGCCCGGGCCCGCGAGGGCCGCCGCCACCCGGCAGCAGATTTGGATCCCCCGCCTGGCGAGCCCCAGGCTGCTGCCTCCCGGGAGGCCCCGGCGCAGCGGCCGCCCCCAGAGAGCCCCGCCGCCCCGCCGCCCGGGCCCTCGGACGCCGGGGACACCGGGGACGCCATGGCGGCCGCCAAGCCCGGCGAGCTCGCAGGCGTCTGCTCCAGCTACCAGGCGGTGATGCCGCACTTCGTGTGCCTGGCCGACGCGTTCCCGCAGCCCGTGCGGCCCGCCAAGCTGACCAAGGGCAAGGGCCGGCTGCGGCGGCCGCGCCAGTCCCGCTTCAAGACGCAGCCGGTGACCTTCGACGAGATCCAGGAGGTGGAGGAAGAGGGGGTGTCCCCCATGGAGGAGGAGAAGGCGAAGAAGTCGTTCCTGCAGAGCCTGGAGTGCCTGCGCCGCAGCACGCAGAGCCTGTCGCTGCAGAGGGAGCAGCTCAGCAGCTGCAAACTGAGGAACAGCCTGGACTCCAGCGACTCCGACTCAGCCCTGTGAGCGGCGCCACCCTCCGGGGACCGGCGGGCGCACCCGGAGAGACCCGCGCCCGGAGACCCCTTGGCGGCGCTCTCCCCAGCCAGGAGCACGCTCGGGGACGCCGGGGAGGGAGCCACTTTCTTTGCCCTTGTAAATGTTTATTTTTTAACTCTTTCCAGTGCGAACTCTGCGGTGAGTGTGTGCGGGAGGCGGCCCGTGCCGAGTCTGCCCGGTGTCGCCAGGGTCGCCGCTCCACGCCCTGTAGCCCTCTGATGGTTTGCAATTCCGATTTTGCACACCGCTCCACCGTGCCCCCCAGCGCACACCCGTCACACTCACCCCAACACACTCGCTGAACACTTTTATAATCGTTAAACGGGCGGATGGGACCTGGGGCACAGCGCGGCTGCTACCGCGGCCAGAGGATTGATATTTATTTTTGCATTGCAATTGCTGAAGGCGTTTATTTAATGATCTTTTTACTTGGATATGTCTGTGAGGCTCCCGAGTGGAGATAAATAAAGTCAATATATTTACACAGTGCATTTCTCCGGGGTCTTAACTTCTTGAACCTTTGGGGCCCAAACTCCTAAGACGGGGAGGTAAGGGACGCTTCGGCGAGGACGAGGAGCCGGGGAGGCCCTAGCGGAGGCGACTCCACCAGCGTCAGTCCCGGGGCACCAGGTCGCGCCCGGGTGGGCGGTCCATGACCTGCGCCCCCAAGTGGGTCCACACCTCGTCCAGGGCGCGCCTGCCACCGGGCCTGTTCTCCCCGGCCAGCGATGGGGACCGGGTGAAGCCTCTGGCAGGGCAGAGGCGGCGCCGAGATCGAGGATGGAGAGCGCCCTCCGCGGCGCAGCTGACCTCTCCGAAGTGCGGGGTCAGGTCCTCGCGCCCCACTCGTCCTGCACCCTGTCCTGGCGGCCAGGGGGAGGGGAAGTTGCCGGAGCCAGCAATGGGGACCCCGGGCCAGGATATCTGGGCGGTGGGACCCGAGGGAGGGCGAAAGTGTGAGAGACCTCGCAACCCGCGCGCTGACTCAGCGCGGTGCCCGGCGCCCCTGAGCCGCCGAAGCAAACCGAGGCTGCTCCTGTCCTTGGGACACTTCTTTCGGACCTTCTGGATGCCCTTCGGGGTTCCGCAAGAAGGGCGGGCTGCGTCTTTGGCCTCAGCATTTGGGATCGAGTCCCCGCCCCCCCGCCTCTGTTTACAGTCCGGCAAACTCGCTCGAGCCGATGGCCACGTGGAGAGAAGCCACACGGGGCCCAGTGCTCTTTCCGCCACAGGAGTCTGTCTTTCCAGGGCTTTTCAGCAGCCCCTCCTATCCCTCTCTGCACCCTAAATCATCTGGGTTAGCAGGGTAGCAGTGTCGCCGGGCAGTAGGTATCGATCAGGGTAAAACATGGCACTGGCTGAGGACGGCCTTCCCATACCGAGGTCCCCTCCTGAACCCCGCTTCGCCCTTCTCCCTCTTCAGGTAGTCAGTGCCCTCCTCCCAGTGCATGCCACACACGCACATGTGTGTGTGTCCCCAGCGGAGGGTCCGGTGTGTCCTTCTCTCCTTACACCCCACCTCTTGAAGGCCTGGGCTCAGCAGAAAAAGGGAGCAGAGGAAACAACAAAAGAACAAAAATAGAACCTAGGGCCTGAGAGGATGTCCTCCCCACTGGCTCAGGGACGCCAGGACAGGCCTTGGCCTTGGGTGGCTGGGGTCTTTGGCCCCTGTCCCAGCCCCTGGGAGCAGCCCTATCATTGCAATGGCTCCATTGTGGTGCGGAGCTGACAGGAAGAGCTGCCAGGAGGCCCTTCGCTGCCAGGGGCGCACTCCCTGAGGCAGCTGTGGGTCCCTGTTCTCTATTTCATCGCTGCAGCTGCAGCTGCCGGGTGGGGCTGGTTTGAGCTTGGGGTGGGAGGCCGGGGCCACATTTCCCAACTCCCTCCAGTCCAGCCCTGTTCTCGTCTCTCCTCAGAGTCTAGCCAGGGCCTTCCAGGCCCTCGCTTCTGTCTGCCGCCTCTCCTTGTCCCCTCTTCAGCAGGAGCCCTTGCCTTTACTCTCTGAGGCTCCGGAAGACACAGCCCTAACCAGGCTGGCCTGAGGGTCCTCACAGGGGCCATGCAGGGACCCTGTCCCAACCCTCTGATTCCCAGAAATGTTGTGTTCAAGTGAATTAAAAGGCAGGGAGGGAGCTCAGCGCCCAGTTTACCTACTTCTTGGTTTGTTTTAAAGTGCCAAAGAAGTCATTTGTACACCCAGCACCCAGAGATAAACAGGTGAAGATTTTGAAGCCATATATGTGTTTGTTTTCTTTTTTATATTTATTAATACTAGTTTGTGGCTCATGATTACATTCGTCATCATGGGGAACTGGTACACGCACATGACACATCTTAGTTCCCTTTTCATCCCCTACCCCTCATTCTGCCCAGCTCCTTCCAACTTCTGCCTCCCTTTTCATTCTCAAAAGCTCTATTTCCATTTTTTCTTCAATTCTTGTTTTCTCATCTCCTTTCTCTCCATCTTTCCCCCTCTCCATCTCGTTCCCCCTCTTATTTGAAAAAGGTCTCCCTACTTCTTATTATCTATCATAGATACATATGTACCATATATCCCCACACTTTGGGGGGGTTCTCGTATAAGAGAAACCATACGATATTTAAACTTGTGAGTCTGATTTCACTTCATATTACGTTCTCCAGGTGCATCCACTTACCTACGAATGCCTCAGGTTTATCTTTCCTTGTGGCAGAGGACAAAGTGGGTTTATACACTGTGTGTGCTATTTTTCAACCTGCTTTGAAACTTAATTGGATTTTTGATAATACCAGTATGCGTGGATCATTGCGGTTTTTATAAAATCCCATTGAACAGACACTCTACATTTCATTAAGCGAATGCCTTGCTCTTGAGTGTAAGAGTGAGGTCCTCTTGTCCCAGCTTCTTAGTTTGACTCTAGTGGGCAGCTCTGAGGGCTGATGTAGGAAGACATCTGACAGAAGCACAGAGCAAGAGAGGGGCTGGGTGAGAGAAGAGAGCCAGAGAGCTGGTGAGGAAGGAGGGTGCTTAGGCAGACAGGGAAACTCAGACGCACAGAGAAGGTAATGGAAAGAGATGGAGCTACACGGAAAGATGGAGTCCAGAGCCAGAAACTGTCATGAGCTGGGGAAGAATAAGGGTCGCTCTGGGAGAGAGAAAGGCAAGGGAAGGATAGAGGAGTGGAGGGAGGAAGAGCGAGAGCTTCACAGGAAGTGGGAAAGGGGGAAGAGAGTGGAAGGAAGGAGGCTAGCGAGAGGAAGTAGGAGCCAGGGTGCATGTGAAGGAGCGGGGCAGGCAGGCAGGCGTGTGCCTGGGCGGCGGAAGCCTGCCCGGCCATCTGGATTTACAGCCCCGTCCAAGGAGATGAGTGCTTCCTTCCCTTCCCGACCTGGGCCCCGGCCCAAGATCCTCGGCTGGGTGATGAGTTTTCAAAACAGGCTGGAGCAGACTAACAAGTGGCCTTCTCTGCCCCGCCTGGCAGCCTCTCCTACATATTTCTCTTTGGCCCCAGGAGAGATTTTATCAGGGTATTTCTCTTCTCGGACTGATTGAAAATCGAGCTTGGCCTTTGCAGCCCACTGAGTACCAATTCTGGGCCCAGCGCTGCCTGAGATCCCTGTAGAATTGAGATCAGCTGTGAACTTTGGCGTCCTCCCCCGGGAAGCATCGTGGGGTATAAATGCTGCCATTTGGTGGACACTTCCTGTAGGAGCTCCACTTTTATCCTGGAAATGTTTTTCAGATGAGAAAACTAAGGGTCCGAGGGGTGAAGTTTCTTGACCAATGACGCACAGCTCGTCAATGCTGAGCTGAGTTGCAACTCCTGCACCTGCTACTGGAAGTGTAACTGACCAGGAACTACCCTGGCTTTGAAATCCATCAGCTTCTTAGGCTGCTGCCCCCCGTGATATTCAGGCTGGGGTACTGAAGCAAAGCCATTCCCGGAAACACAAAGATTTCTTGGTTGGTAGGCTTGGCCCAAGACTTTCCTAGTGGCTCTGCCGTCGCTTTCGAGGCCTGTGGCGCCATCCATGGGACACCTTCCCTCCCTCTCTCCATCACTGAGGGCCTCACTCATACCCTATCTCACGCCACACAAGCGTCTCCTCAGGTGAACTGGGCACATCCAATCCCATCTTGGCATCTGCTTCTTGGAGACCCTGTGCGAGCCGCCCCTCCAACTCCCAGCAGGTGCCTGGTGCTCCCAAGCCTGTCCTTTGCCCTCACTCACCACGGGGGAGGACAGCGGGCATCACTTTAGGGATGACTATTGGGAGATGGCAACATTTACCAGATTAATAATACCGTGTGGTCTGCTGCCCTGTGTTTCTGAATGGGAGTGCCTTTTCGGGGTGACCTGTATATACACATGGGGTGAGGGGCTTCCATGCCTATCTGTTCCCAAGGCCATATTGATTTGTAATGATGACGTCCTGTTCAGCTCCAGGCTCTTGGTGGAGACTGCTATGTATCCACCAACATCAAGACCTCCCTTCCCCAGGACACACAGCCAATCTACAGGACTTCCTATGTGGCCTTAAGGTTGTGGGTGCATCCCCTTCCCTTGTGTCTTTGCCCCTTTCCACAAATGGGAAATATATGTGCCAGCAACCCAGTGGTGATCAAGCCAATATCCTTGGAGATGGCAGAGGAACAAGGTGGAAGCACCCCTGTGTGACCTCGTGAACCTCAAACAGCCTGTCACTCGGGAATCATCACCGTGCACTATTATACATGACAGCGTACACTTATATCTCACTTGAGCCACTGAACCATTATTGAATGTCTTTATTATGGCACCCTTCCCTCACCATAAATAAATAGAAATTAACACTGGCAATGGTATCCCAGCCTAAGAAAAACTGTAAAGTAAAGGTACCCTAGAATACTCAGTAGTTTTGGTGCATACAGGGAGGGTTCACATATTGTGGGCTGGAAAGTGGGCAACCCTTGTGGTCCCATGGCAAAGCATTTGGAGAAACCATTTTTATGACAATCTGGAAACCATCATACAATAACCAAGCCCATAGCTCTGAAAGAAGTGGATGGGAAGAGAGAATATCTGTACACCCTGCCTACTCTGTGTCTTTTAGCAAACTATTCTATGAAAGACAGACAGAGAAGGTATGTAGAACATGGGTCTTCCAGGGGTGAAAGCCACCCAGCTTTGGAACCCAGGCAGCAGGAGTTCAGACTGTGGTTGCTTAGAATCTTTCTCAAAGACCACCCAAGAAGGATGGAGGCCCTGGGAAAAGTCCAGTTGAAGCTTTTATCTTCCCACTCAATCATGCTATTTTAGAATCATGCCAAGGTAGCCAAAATGAGATCAAGAGGGCTGGGCCAGAGCAGAAAAGATACTAATCAATGAGGCTTCAGCACTGAGTGAGAAAACATGGGGATGGTTACTGGCACCTGGGACTGTCTGGAAGCACATTGTCCAGAATTCTTTTAAGCATTTAAGGGGATTTCACTGCCAAGGAAATTGGGAATAGGAAGTGGTGATTAGGATTATTTGACCCCTAAACAACTCCCAAGGTGACCAGAACTTTCAACGAACTCTTTGCTGTAGATCTAGCCACAGAGGGTGACGGGAAAAGGAGAATTTCCCAGAATGGGGTTGGCCAGATCAGCCAACTGAGGAATATCCTCCTCTCCCAAGATTTGTCTGTGGCTGTGCACCAGTGACGTCTGGATTTTCCACTCTTGCCTTTACCCAGTGGAAGTGTGTGTGTATGTGCGTGAGTGTTTTCCCTATTCCTGTTCGCTGCTGTAATTGGAGGTTTATTGGGTGCAGTGGTGGTGGTTACAGACGGCTTGTCTTGCAGTTGATGTGTCACTAGACCATGACAAAAACCACATGTGGCTCTGGAGAGGACTTCTTCTCCCTGCCATGTTCCGGCACTTTGGTCAGGAATTGCAGCTTGGTGGGATTTGGGGTTTACTTCCTTGGAAAGAGGGTGAGTGTGGGAAGAAGGACCCCAGGGACATCTGATAGCCAGTGGGGCCAAGCACAATGGACACTGCTAACAGTGCACTGAAGTCCACTGTGTGCATCTTCCCTGGCGCAAGGCCAGGCTGATCCCCAGCCTCCTGAGCATCGGGCATGGTCACAAGCTTCTCCCCACTGGGAAGGGCAAGAGGTGTGTGTTCTGTGCTGGACCTAGGCCTCAAGACCACACGTGTGTCACTCCTGTGCTCTTTTGCTTCCCCCCAAAGCAGAACATGGGCTTATCTGTGGCCTGCCATTGGCCTACCAAGAGGGCAAGGCCTTGGATGCCTTGTGACATTGAACTCCCTGTGGTTGTGGAGTCAGACTCAACCTGGGCCATCCGCTGAGAGAGAAAGAAACTTCTGTCTGCCTTCTAAACCACGACATTCCTACTGGGTCTCTTGATTACAGCACCTGATGGAAGCCTGACTAATACAAAGCCCTTTCCTCCATCTGTGCCTAACTTGTGTCCACCAGTCTGACCCAGAGCAGGTTTTCCCAGGACAGGAAAGTGGCCCATTCTGGGGTGGGGACATCAGATGTGCTCCAGTGCTGGGGGGAAGGAGGAGAAAAAAGTGGCACTGTAAGAGTCCTAGATTGGGACCAGGCTGTGCCAGGCCCCAGCCCTCCTCTGCTCTTCTCTGGTGTGCATCCTGGAGCAAATTATTTCCCTCTTTGTCCCTGGGGGCCTCCAAGCCATAAGTCTTGAAGCTGACTTAAAGTCGTGGACCTCTGGTCCTGGGGGCATCAGTCAGGCAGGCAGGGTGCACAGAGACCAAGCATTCTGCCCCCTCTTGGACAGAGGGGAGATGGAGGCACGAAGCTTTCTCTGAGCTAGCAGCATCTCTACTTTTTTTGTATTGATATAGATATCTAAGGCCGTGTATTTTCTGCCAAGTACTCCTTTAATTATACTTGATTTTCACTGTAGTTTATTTTGATTTTCAATGTTTTACAGGTCCACTACAGTTTTAGTTTGTATTTCCTCTTTAACCTAAGAGTTGTTTAAATGGAGTTGTAAATTTTTCCAGTTGGAGGAATATACTACTTTTCTCATTTAGCTATTTATTTTATTTTATTTATTATTTATTATTTCATTGAGGCCAGGCAGTATTTTGTATAATAGTTATCATTTTTGGGCAGTGGTTGAGATTATTCTTTATGACCTAGTGAGAATTCCATGGTCACATGAATGGATGATGTATTTACTGTTTTCATGTCAGATTTTCCTAACAAATTATATTTTTGATATCCTCTATATCTATGGTCCCAGCTATGTTGGCCAGATTGCATGTGGCTGAGATAAAATACACAATTTAAAGATGGAAAAGTTTAATTTGGCTCATGGTTTCAGGGTTTCAGTCCATGGTCAGCTGACTCTAAGGCAGAAATATCATGGTGGCATAGTGTGTCAGAAAAAAAGCTTCTCAATTTACAGCCTCTGGGGGAAACACAGATCAGGAGGAGACAGGGTGTAAAGGGCTAGGAATCAGATATAGAAATCAAAGTCATGTCTCCAGGACCCACCCAGACACACCCAGAAATGTGTTCCACTAGTCTCTTAGGTGTCTCTGGAGCCCGTCAAGTTGACAGCCAAGATTAACTGTCACAGATCAGTGGCTGTTCACCATAGCTGTTTTCCTGTTCTTTCTGGAGATAGAATTATACTACATTTACCAGCTCTTCTTATAGATGGGTGGCCCACAAAACTAAGTTCTATCCAATGGAGTATGAGTAGAAATATGGTCTCTTATTTTAGATGTAGGCCTTATGGCTATAAATATGCCTCTTCCACGCTTTATACCTTCTTTATGCCACTTGAGACTGAGATATGATAGTGGTTCATAGTCCTGGAGATGGTGGACTGAACATTAAGCAGATACCTGCCATCCTGGACCACTGACCTCTTTCTACTACCTAAGAATGAAATTTGTTCTTTAAAAGGTCTTTGCTTTGTTGCCTCTTAACCTCTTGCTCTCTCACCATTAAAAATCCTTACCATTGCAAATATAAAAATTCATACAGGTGGTGTGTCTGAAACCCAGCAGTCAAGCAGTAGGAACACAGATGTAGGCTGGAAGTCTGGATGCTCTTGGCTAAATTACAAGGGAAATCCTTCCTGAAGTACCCTGAAAGGCAGATCTGGGCCTTCTAGGCTGTGACTCGAAGGAGTTGGGAAGAGCAAGGAGGTTAGTGAGTACTGGCTACTCCTTGTTACTTTTAGCAAGTTTTGCAAAGAAGAGAGACAACTTCTGCAAGTATTTGCCAGACTTGAAGCGGAGATGAAAGGGAACAGCAAGCGTCTAGAAAGGCAGAGGTTTCTTGAGGTTGAAAAGGCCAACTGATTCTGTAACGCAAAGAGCAGGAGTTATCGCTAAGAGTCTTTCTCAAACACAATCCAGCGAGCAAAAATATACAAGGGATCCAGCCTCAAGGCAAGGATTGATCTAGGAGTGTTGCTTCTCACTTAAGCCTATTATTCTAGTGGTGTCAAAATAGCTGTTATTAACGTGAGACATAAAGGTGTGGCTAGAGCCAGGCAGCAAAGAAATGAAGGAGGCCGGAGGACTGTTCCAGAAAATAGCATACCGTGTGATTCCTGGCTTGAATGCCTGGACGCAGATAGGCTTGAACCCTCACCCATCTTCCAAGAAACTGTGAAAGCCCATGATTGTTTAGGCCCTCAGGCAGCCTTCAAGGAAGATATATTTTCTGATGCCCACTGCCTATAAGAATAATAAATAGGCAGCGGAGGATCTTCCAGAGGGCAAAACCAGGGCAGCCAGAACATTTTCCACTCTCAAGATGGCGTCGCGCAATTCATGCCCAGGGAAGGAAGGCTGCGTATCGCTCCTGCTCTCTCTTCTGGACTCGGGTACTTATTGTGACTTTCCCTGTTCCCCATTGTCTATTGGGCAGGTGGGCAGCACAAATGAATGGTCCTTTAGCATATAGGTCATCGGTCCACAAGGAGCTACGTCTGAATCCATGGAGAGGTCATGGGTGCGGTAACTGGAGGGACTCTGACTTGGTCCCCACGGAGAAGGGTTGAGTGTGTCCTTCTCATGGGGGGGTGACACATGCGGGTGGGCAGTGGTCAGAGGGATGGGCTGTGGCACGCATCGGTAGTGATCCCCTAAAATCAGGTCCATTCTTAGTTCTGATGCTAGAAAGCTCCCAACCTGCCCTACCCTTGGCTTTGGGTTTATCCAGTGAGAAGTCTTCTCCCAGAGAATATGAGTGCAGGTCGTATTTGTCACTCTGGATCCAGGGTCAAGATCACAGACATGCCAGCTACACGATGTCACTACCTTCTTCCAGGAACAACCTGGACATGGTGGTAACTGGGCTTCTATCAAGGAGATGACGATGCCACCTCAGGTCCTCATGGGTCCACAACTTGGAAAGAACCTGGGTCCCTGATTTACTGAGTGGAACAAAGTTGTCATCATTCAGGGCTCTTACAGGAAAGAAAATAAAGTCATTTCACTGTGCTAGTTCTCTCATGTATAGCAGAGCTGCATTACCTTAAATGCACATCATTTTTGCTTTTCTGTTCCTGTGATCCACTATGAGAAGGTGAATTCAAGTCTCCTGCTACTTGTAGCCTCCTGATCTCCTTGCATTGCTGTAATTCATGCCCTCTGAATGGAATAACTAGGCAGTTGTTGAGTAGATATTCATAATAGCTATAGCTGCATTTAATTCAAGTGGCACTGTAGTATATGACATAATTACTTGTGAGTTTTACTTAATGATTTTAAACCTGTATTACATTTTGTTTGCTGATCAAATCATGACATCATAATTATTCATATTAGTTGTATCTCTTGCATACAGTGTAGAGCTGGGTTTTATTTCCAGGTTTAATCTAAACATATATTTTTAAAAAGCAAGTTCAGGGCCGGAGATTTAGCTCAGTGGTTCCGCTGCCTGCCTTGCAAGTGCAAGGACCCAAGTTCGATCCCCATTACCCAAAAAAAAAAAAAAAAAAAAAAAAAACAAGTTCATTGTAAACCTATAACAAGTAAAGAGAAGTAAAGAATGCACCCCCAAAAGAAGTAAAAAAGATAAAAGTCAAAGTCAAGGGCTAGATTGCTTCACTGGTGAATTTTACCGAACACTTAAAGAATTAACTTCTCAAAAAGTATCCAAGATATAGAATAACAGGGATACTTCCTACCATATTTTATGAAGTTAGCATTACCCTGATACCAAAACCAGAGATACTGCAAGAAAACTACAGACCAATATCCCTTTCGAGTCTAGGTGCTACAAAAATTGCCATCAAAATACTAGCAAACCGAGTCCAATGACATACTAAAGGGATTACACTATGACTGATTGCATTTGTACCGGGAATGCAAAAAAAGTATAAACTCAAAGATGTAATATCCTAAGAATAGTTCAATATAAAACAGAACAATCAATGTGTTACATTGCATTAATAGGACAAAGAAAAAAAACCCCACATGATCATCTCAATTGATGCAGAAAAATCATTTGACACAAGTCAGCAGCTTTTTGAGACAAAAAACATTCAGAAAACTAGGAATTGAAGGAAACTTCCTCAACGTGATAATGGACATTTCTGAAAAACCTGCAGTTATATCAAACTCACTGATGAGTGACTGAAAACTTTCCCCCTAAGATTAGAAAGAGGACAAAGATGTTTGTTTTTGTCACCTCTATTCATCATTATACTGGAAGTTTTAGCCAGAACTGTTAAGCAAGAAAAGAAACAGAGGGCATCCAAATTGGAAAGGAAGAAGTAAATCTACTTCTGTTCATAGATGACATGACCTTATATATAGAAAACCCTAGAGAAGCAACAACACAACTACTAGAGCTAATAAATAAATTAAGAAAATTTTCAAGGTACACTTTTTTTTTTTTTTTGAGACAGGGTCTCACTATGTAGCTCAGGGTGGCCTCAAGCTCACAGCAATACTCCTGCCTCAGCCTCCTGAGTGCTGGGATTATAAGCATACTTTCAACCTACAAAAATCAGTTTTATTGTTTTTTTCTATCAGTGAACAATCTGAAAAGAAAATTAAGAAAATAATTACACTTATGATATCATCAAAAAGAATAAAATACTTAGGAATAAATTTAACTAAGGAGGCATAACTATAAAACACTACTGAAAGAATAGGGAAGACCTAAGTAAATAGATATCCTATGTTCCTGAATTGGAAAACTTAATATTGTTAAAATGGAATATTTGACAAACTGATCTGCAGATTCAATGCAATCCTGTAGAAATTCCAGGCCTTTTTTTCAGAAACAGAAAAGCTGATTTCTATGACTTTTATGGAATTCCAAGGGACCTTGAATGACAAAACCATCTTGAAAAACAAGAACAAAGTTGGAAGATGCTTCTTAATTTCAGAATTTACTACAAAGCAACAAAAATCAAACAGTGTCATACTACGTTAAATGTGTAGATCATGAAATGGAATTGAGCATTCAGAAATAAATAAAACTATGATAAATTGCTGCTTTTTTTTTTTTATACCGGGGATCGAACTCAGGACCTTGCACTTGCGAGGCAGGTGCTGGAACCACTGAGCTAAATCCCTGGCCCGATAAATTGCTTTTTGACTAGCATGCCAAGACCATTCAATGGGTAAGGAAATTTCTTCAACAAATGATGCTGGAACAATTGGCTATCCCAGGAAAAATATTAAAGTTGGGCCCTTTTCTCAGGCCATGTACCAAAATTAACTCAAAATGGATCAAAAATCTAAATAGGAGTTAACACCATAAAATCCTTAGAAGAAAGCTTCGCTAGGGTAAACCTCCAATACATTGGATTTGGGAATAATAATCAGGCATAACACTAAATCACAGCAACTAAAGAAAAAAACTAGGTAAGTTGGTCTTCATCAACATTAAAAGAATTCATGCCTCAAAAAAACTCCACCAAGAAAATGAATAGACAACCCACAGAATGGGAAGAAATATGTGCAAATCACATATTTAACAAGAGATTGTATCCAGAATTTATAAGAAATTCTTACAACTCAACAAAAGACAACCTGTTACTGTTGGGGTCGAAAATGTCACTCCAAAGCCTCATTATGTTTGAAGGCTTGGTTCCAGCTAACAGGATTTGAAGAACTAAATCAGTGGTGGGGAACCTATGGTATGTGTGCTACAGTGGGCTGTTTGTATCACTGAAAGCTCTAAAAGGTTCACCATCACTGAACTAAATGGATCATGATGGTTCCAATTTTACCATGTGGATTAATTTACTAATGAGTTCATAGGTTAATGGGCTTATTGGGTGATGGAGCCTAAATAGATAAAGCAGGTCACGAGAGATGTAACTCTGAAAGTCATATCTTTTCAGGCTCTTTCCCTCTCTGTTTCCCTGCTGCCATGAAGTGAGCAGCTCTGCTTTGCCAGCCCTTCTGTCATGATGTTTCTGCCTCTCTAAAGGCCCACAGCCATGGAACCAGACAAGCATGGACTGAAGCCCCTGAAACCGTGAGCCAAAAGAAACCTTTCCTCTCTAAATTATATATGTCAGGTATTTTGTCCCAGCAATGAAAAGTGACTAACATGACTCAATTGAAAAATGGGCAAAGGATTTAAATGGACATTTATGCAAAGAAATGTGCTTCCTTCACCAGCACATATACTAAAATTGGAACAAAGAAGATGTGCCAGTGGTTAAATTTCCTGTGAGTATTGTGCTCTGTTTGGCACTGAATATTCCGGGAAATAGACTAGTTTTATCCCTTTATGAGTGACTTGATTTTGGTGGGGGGTGGGGATCTTGGCTGCTCAAAGGATTTTTTAAATCTTTATGTATGATAATTTTATTAGGAGAGTCTTGAAATTGACTGTTTTAGGTCAACTTTCCCTGGTACACATAGTACCTTTTAGGTAGATTTGCATCTTTGATTTAAAGAAAATTTCCTTCAATCTGTTTTTAAGTATTTTTAAAGTCTTTATATTTTACTGTTTGTTTATCTTCTTTATAGATGCCAATTATGTATATGTTGGCTCTCTTTTGTCCTTTTTTCTATATTTATCATTTTTTCCCTAACTGAAAAAACTCACTTTGTGCTGTCTCATTTGATTTGCATTTCTATTTCTGTCCTTCATTTTCATTATTGTGCTGTGCCTAGGTTGCCCTTCCAAATGCACTTTCATCTCTGGCGCCATTTTGTTTCTTGACCATGTTTTCCAGTCCTCACTCAGTCATCTGCCCTCAGTGTCTTGCCATGGTTTCCTTCACTTGTTGTATTTTTGCCTTGTGGTCCTCTTCCACAGAGGCAATTGTTTTTATTAAAAATTATTACTTCATGAAACACTATTTGGTCAGCTTCTTCATCTGTTCCACAGTAACAATTCTTTTTTTCAATGTTCTCTGTCTGGTGGACTCGACTGACCTTTCCCACCCTTTTCTTTTAGCATCTTTATGTTTATTTTGTGCTAATTCACTTTAAAAATCCCATGCCTTGGCATGAGTTGGATTTTCAGCTCCAGCAATCTGTAGAAGGCTCTTTCAGGGAGTGGAAGTTTGTTGGAATCACCTGATGTCTGCCACTGGGCTGCTGTGCTGTTTTCTTTGCTCATGTCTGGTCTCATCTCACCTCATCCTACCCATAATGAGCTTCCCCAGGCCTCCTCTGTGGGCCTCAGGTCTGTACATATGTTATATCCAAGGCACCCAACTGCGTGATTTTAGAGCAGAGATTCTCATCCCCTCAGGCAATACTTAGCACTGTCTGGAGACGTTCTTGGTTGCCACCATTCGGGGTGGAGGTTGATGCTACTGGCATCTAGTGGGTAGAATCCAGCCATCCTGCTAAACTTCCTGCCATGTATAGTACAACCCCACAGCAAGGATTATGATGTCCCACAGGTCAATTGTGCCAAATCTAAGAAACTGCTTTTCCAGTGAGCCCTCTGCTACAGGTAAGATCATTTTGCTGGGGTTTTTTGAAAATGGCCACTCTTGGGCTGGCTTCTGAATCAGCAAATCCTCCCTAACCTTTGCTCCCTCACCCAAGTAATTTCTGCAGGTACAGTAATTTCACCTTTGTGGCTTTTATGTACAATCTTTGCTTTTGCCAATCTTCATGTGTTTCTGAGCCTGTGGTTTCTATAATGGAGTCTGCATTATTTTCCTGTTTCCCTTTTCTATTACTGAGCTTCCAGGAAAAGAAGAGGGAATTTGCTGTCCCTCCTTCTGCTCCCCCTGCTTCCACCTTCTTACCCAAATCTCTGGAGGGACGCTTTCAAACTTTAGCTTCAAATATTTCCGTTTAACCAGGGATTAAGCATTCAGGCCTTAGAGCCACTGAGAGCCCATTTGGAATTAGGAATTCTCAAGGAAAATGCTTTCACTCGCAGCTCAGTACTAAGGTCTCCTGCTAGGTTTCCAGTGTGTATCGTGAGGGGTGGTGAGTTTGGCACTGAGTATCCAGGGAAGCCCTGACCTGCAGATCCAGCTCTGTGCAGGATAGGCCTAGGGAGAGGACACCTGATCATCCCCCGCTTTGGGTGGCTCTGGAGTCAACTCCAGGGTCTCCATCACTGTCAGTCAATGAGAAGTAGAGCTAAGGTGCACATGATACAGCGACCCCCGGAAGGTGAAAGGCCGCCTCCTGTCCTGCCCACCTCTCTGGGTTCCTGTTTTCACTTAGTTTTTGGCTTCTGAGTGTTTCACATTTTCTTGCCAAATCACTGATTTTTAAAAAAATTCCTACTTCAACCAGCAATGTTTGTTGTTTTCAGAGAGTCAGTGAGCATTGGTTCCACTACACTGTCCTTACCTCCCTACGCCTTTGTTTCATCTTCTCTAGAATGGAACTAGCCAGCTGTTGGCGCAGGCCTGTAATCCCAGCACTCTGGGAGGCCGAGGTAGGAGGGTCGCCAGCTTAGGCCCAGGCTGGGCAATTTAGCGAGACTGTCTCAAAATAAAAAAATTAGAAAGGGTTGTGGATTGTAGCTCAATGTGAAGGCTTCAATCCCTAGTGCCGGCGGCGGGGGGGGGGGGCGCGGTATAATAATAGAAGTTATCTCAGAAAAATCTCTGAAGAGGACTGGGGTCATATATGCAAATCACCAAAACAGTGCTCGGCAGATCCAGATCGTGGATTAGCAGAAACTAACCACACGGTCAACCGCTAGCTGCTCCCCACCCTCCTTCCCGCCTCTTCTCTCCTCCCTTTCCGGCTGGTAGGAGAGTCTGAGGCAGTGAGAAAGTGGGCGGAGGAGCCGCAGGGACCCCTTCCTGCTCTCGCCCGCTTCCCACTGCCCTGGCGCGGGCCCAGCTGCCACCCTCCGCCTCACAGACCTTTCACTGTTTCCCTTTGCTGTTTCCTCCCTCCCTGGAAGGGGCCCAGAACAAATGTTTCCCACTGCCAGCGCCGCCCCCAGCAGCTGGAAGCCGCTCTGCCCATGGAGAGGCGCCCCCCCGCCAGGGGAGTCTCTGTCTCCCCAGGTCCCTCAGCGCTCCCCACCACAGGCATGAGGGGAGGGTCGGGGTTTGATACTTTCGGTAGCTTTTTCAGATTTAGAGGAAAAAAAGATGCAAAAATACTATAAAGAACTTTCATATGTTCTTAAATCAGTCCCCAAATGTGCACATTTTACTTTATTTGCTTTGTCACCTTTATCAATCTATCCATCCATATGTACATATGCACACAAATGTTATTATTATTATATTGCTGTTGTTTTGTGGGCCATTTGAGAGATAGTAGCAAATATAAAGCTTTCCTACCCTTCAGTATCCCTTAGGGTAAGAGGTGTGAATATTTAAATTTTTAAAAATTATTACAGTAAGAGACACGTTGCCATTAATTTCCTCTCAGAATACGCCCTCTCACTTTGAACAGACTTATCCCATGATTCATGCCATTTTCTGAAAAAGTCCTGAAAGTCCCTTTTTTGAGTGCCTTTAGTCACACTATCTTGGCTGCTTCGATGTCCTGAATGGATTCAAAACCTTTAACTTTCATGGTCATTTGACTTTGAGGAAGAGCCACAAGTCACACGGTACCAGATCTAGCAAATAAGATGGATGAGGACACAGCGTCATGTTTTTACCAGCCTCCCTTTCTGTTGGACGGCACTCAGCAGCGGCATTCGCTGTATTTTTTATCACACTTTGTAAAGACCTCATGAAAGAGGACTCCAGAACTGCTTCAGAAAGTGGTGAGAACAATGGGCTGAACGTGTTCAAAGAGAAGGGCAGTGTTGTGAAGGAGATTTGTGGCAAGGTGTCTTTAATGTAATAAATTTTAAAAATATAAACATTTACCATGTGTTTGACCACACCTCATATATTCCTGGACACAAGGAAATTTCCTTTCATACACAATATAATTATCAAATGCAGGAAATTAAATGCATACAATACTCTGAGATACCCTAAAGACATTCATAATTTCCTAGCTGTCCCAATCATGTTCCACTATAGAAAAAAGAAGAAAAGCCTTTCAAGTCAGGCCTCTAATCTAGAATAGTCCCTTGGTCCACCTTCCCATTTCATGGTCTTAGCATCTTTGAGGTTATGAACCAGTCATCTGTAGAATGTCTCTGACTGACTTTGCCTGACGTTTCTTCCTGTTCAGATTCAGGCAGGAACAGTGCAGAAGTGACACTGCTCCTCCTATTGTGCTGAAGTAAGAGGCACGTGACAGCGATTTATCCCATTGCCCACAAAGTTAGCCTTAATCACTGGATGAAGGTGGCGTCCATCAGATTGTACTGCTCAAAAGTCATGATTTTCCCTATTATAATTAATCAGTATTTCAGGAATATCTCACTATCCTGTTCCTTATCAAACTTTCACCCTATGGTTTTAGCACCCATCCACATGAATCAGTTATTGCTACAGTATTTACCAATCTGTGACTTTTTAAAAGCTCTACATCACTTTATATTTATTAATTGGCATTGGCATTCTAATGGCATCTAATTGACAGAGTGAAGAGCTTTCCTCCCCCCACCCTATTTAGTTGTATTTTAGTTTACTTATGCAAAATGGACTCCCATTTTCTTCTTTTATTTAATAACTTATTATTGTCACTATAGTTACTTATCTCTTTAATTTTATTGGTACATTTTAGAGATACATAATGATGACATTCATCATATGGAATTTTTACCTATACATGATATATCTTGATTCTTTTTTCCCCTTTTCCTCCTTTTCCTTCAATTCCTCTTCCCCTCCTTATTTACAAAAGCTTTGTTTTGATTTTTCCTTCTACTCTCTTTTTATAGTTATTTATCTTGAAGTTTAAGTTGTCTGGACTTGGTCAATGGGAGTCCAGTAGCATTTTTTTTTTTTTTGGTACTGGGGATTGAACTTGGGTCTTTGCTCTTGCGCAGCAGGCAGCGAAACCACTGAGCTAAATCCCCGGCCCCCCAGTAGCATTTTAACTATATCATTCCCTTATTTAAATTAGGGCTGTATTGTTTTCCTCCATTCGTAGCAGAGTACCTAATATTTTCTAAATGAGTGAATGAACCTATAAAGTGGGGGTAATAATAATAATGGTCACAGAGTTTTGCAAGAACTAAATGAGCTATTACATATCAAGTTCTTGGGAAACCGATAATATCAACAGATGATGTTTATCTCTCACTATGTGCCAGCTGCTGTTTTAAAAGCCTTCATACTCCGTAATTCATCATATCGATCCCATGAAGCAAGTAACATCGTTTCCTTCTTTCACAGAGAGGAAACTGAGGTTGAGAGTGTGAAGTGTCTCATCCAGGGACACACGGGCAGTAAGCCAAGGTTTGCACCCAGCTCTGTTTGCTCCCTGGCCTGCGTCTGACCACTGAACCATACTGGCGCCACACACGAGATGGAAAGTGAGACAGAATAAAAGAGGAAGGGAGCTGGTGGAATAGGGATGCAGAGACATCCATCCTCACTCAGGCACAGCTTCCCTCTGCCAACAGCGTGAGGTGCAGTCCTCCCACTGCCCCTGACAGTTCCTGACCACGGTCATGACCTTGACTCTCACCCTCTTCTAGCACTTCCCGCTGTTGCAGTTCCACGTTATTCACTTGCTTAGTCCGTGCATGTCTGTCTCTGACGTCCATGAAAACAGATCTGCCTTTGTTGCCACTGTAGCCCCTGGATCTACCTGACTTGCAGTAGGAGCTCACTAAACTCATTGAATACGTGAATCAACAGTGCTTTCCTTTCTCATTCATTCCTCCTCGGAAGCTGCCCAAGGTCTTATATAATCACCAGGTGTAAAGAAGGAGGGCATGGTGATAACCAGAGAAGGGAAAGCCTGTACCCCAAGTCCCACACCAGGCAGGAGCAGAGCTGGAGCCCAGAGCAGTGCCCAGTCCACCTACAGACACCTGTGCCCCCTCTGTCCTTAACGCAGCATTCAGTTCCATGGAAATATCCCTGGTTGTCTGAAGATCCACAGGGAAATAGCATTGTTTATATTCACAGGGATTGTTTATAGTTCACAGGGAAATGAAATTATTTATATTCCTAATACTTCATTTTGAGATTCCTGTGGTTAAGTTGTTGGTGGTGAGTCACACTAATAATAGTGGCCTTAGAACCATCGCAAACTGATACCTGTGCTTGCCTGCTCCACCGCTTTGGTAACCAGAGGAGACGTTTCTGGGAAGACGCCTTCACACCCCCCAGTTTGGACCCACCTATAGCCACAGGTGTCGGGGCTAAACCCAGTAGATTAGGAGGTACACCCTAGGGGACAGGTGATCTGCTGACATTAATTGACATAGGAAGGGAGTTTCTCTATCAGGTTTACCAATAAATAGGGCCAAATAGAGGGTGAATATCAATTCAAAGCAAAAGGTCACTGAAAATCCAGCAGCAGCCCAAGGCCAGGTGGGAAAACCCAGGAGCGGTTTATCTGTGTCAGAGTCACTGAAGCAGCTGGTTAGATGCAACTTACATCAGTGGCAAACTGATGGAGGTAGATGAACAGGACCTAGATAATGTTAGATCAAAAATTCTATGAGGAATGCTCATCTTTCATAAGCATGCATCCACCCAAAGCAATACTGACATATTCTGGACCTTGAGATCCAATGTCTTAGAGAAAGAAAGGCAAAATACAACCTGGGCTTAGACATAACCAGTGTCAAATATTCAGGCAGAATCCCAATGATGAATGTAACTGCACTGCATACCTACAATGTACCAATAAACTTAATGTAGAAAAAAGATATACAAGCAGAGACACAGGCTTTCTGAAATAATCTAATGCTGTTTATCCCAAGCAGCCAAGTAACTGTTGGGTAATACGTCTTGTGCACAAAATGAATCTGAGTAGCAGTTTTAATGTGAGAGTGTTCCACATGTGGATTCCAGATGCATAAACACCATGCATTTTTGGTTGAATTTTATATAGAGACTGAAAAAGAAGCCCCCATACATGTAATAATACTTTGCAAGTAATAATGCTTAATCAAACACCATCACCATGTTCTCAATAGTCTTAAAAATGACTTGAGTAATTTTCCTCAACCCCTGCGGTGGGCCAGGGTAGGACAATTTGATTGCACTTGATATGAAAAGGAGCTCCCAGTGAAATGGAAAAGGAGGAGGAGCCTGAGGTGGTTTCCGTGGACACTGAGGAAACTGTTCTTGCATCCCCACTTAGAAAACGAGGTCTCCCGGAGAAATGGCTGAAGGATCATCCACTCCCCCATGTTTCTGTTGAATTAGTCAATGTCACAGAATTTTGTAATTCTTCATTCATTAAGTACATCCTCCCACCCTGGGATTCATCTGTTTTTCTCCAGTGAATATATAGGTCAGTGTCCAGAGGGAATTCAAAGGAGCCAAAGTACCAAGATATTGCACTGGAATTCACTAGAATGAGTGCCCTGTGAAGGTAGGGATTTGTCTCTTCTGCTCACCATGGTGTCCCTAGCCCTGAACACAGTGTCTGGAAGATGGTAGGTGTTCTGCAAATATTTGTCTGTCTCATGTCTGTCATGAGATTCCATAAGGCAAAGATGGATGGAGACCCCAGTCTCAAGACATACACATCAGAATGGAGGATGAGTCACGTTACAGGTTGGTTGTGGCTGCCATATTGATATACTATGGCTGCCTCAGTCCATCAAAGTGTTGCCCAGGGTGATTCCTTCCAGTGGCTCTGAGGGAAATTTAGCCCATCCTGTACCTCTTTCCTAGCTTCCAGTGGTGCCCAGCAATCCTTGGCTGGTAGACACATCATTCTTACCTCTGCCTCCAATTTCCATACCGTCTTCTTCTGTCTGTATCCTCTCTTCTCATAGGACATTACCACTGGATTTAGGGTTCATCCAGATAATCCAGAGGGAGCTACTCTTGAGATCTCAATTACACCTACAAAGACCCCTTTCCCAATGATAGAGAGGGTATACTTTTTTGCCACAACCCGCACAGCGTAGGGTCGGAAGCCGGGGAGAGCTCATAACTGGGACCAGGTGGAACCATAGCTTGTCAGGAGCTAAGGGCCACCTGGAGCGCCACACTCTTTATTTATAGTGGAAGGCAAACAGGAAGAGAAGGCAGGGCAAATAGTGCTAAATGGCTTAAGTGGGCTCGCCAGAAGGTAGCATGATTGTTTCGTGATCTGGGCATGCGCAGGAAGGGAACGGGGAAGGATACAAGGTAACTGTCTTCCAGGGCTGTGCCATACAGGGTCTACAATATGGGTCTCTAATCTATGGAGGAGAAAGGGAGTAGGGAGGACAAAGGGAGCAGGAAGGAGACAAAGGGCCATCCTCAGGCTTGGGCTGCAGCACTTTTTTTCTTTTTGTAGAGCTAGGTATTGAAGCCAGGTCCTTCTGCATTTTAGGCAAACGTTCTACCAGTGAGCCAAATCCCAGCCTTGATGTACCTAGTTTTATGAGGGGACACCCATCTAACCCCAACATTAGCCACCAATATGGCCCCAAGGATCTGTCTCCAGGCATCCAAACCCTTATGGATTTAGGTTGATCTGGGCGGCCAGTAGAATGCAGCCAGCCGCCATGTCCTATGCAGCTATGGGGAGAGGCTCATCATGGCAACTCTATGGGTGAACTTAATAAAAATCGATGGGCTAACTAGTCAAAAAGCAAGGATGGTCAAACTGGATTTAAAACATCAAAACATATGCTATTTACAAGAGCATATATCTAGGGCTGGAGATACGGCTCAGTGGTAGGGCATTTGCTCGGCATGTGCTGGCCCTGGGTTCAATTCTGAGAATGGGGGGGAGGGGTCAGTCTAAAATGTAGCTACATTGGAAGAATGAAAAAATGATGCCATGTAAATGAAAAATACTTGTGCAATTATAATATCAGACAAAACAGATTTTAAGACTACACACTGATAGAAATAAAGAGATATTAAAGCGCGAGAAGCACAGTCCTTCCTTGGGGGGTGGAGCTGAGAGGAGAGGGGCTGTAACCCCGAGGAGCCAGGTGGGGCTTACGGCTGCCAACGGTGGTCAGTTTCCTTACTGGGTAGCGATTATATGGCCCATGGGTGTCTGCTTTATAATTACTGGGTATAGGATTTACCTTACCTTTGCTTTGAGTGCCTTCTGGGTGGAATTTCACAACCAAGACGTTTTTGTTGTTCTCCTTGTTTTAATGGATGAATGACGAAGGCAGTTCTATGCCAGGCAGCCTGATATCAGCACATAAGCCCTTAATCACGTTAGTTCTGTGCTTACAAATTACCTAATAATAAGTAAAGTGCTTTGTATGTGTTAATGCATTACCCTTCTGCATGATCCTATGAAGTAGATTCTATTTTTAAAGCCCCATTTTAAGATAATATAGCAACTGGGACATAAGTTAAATTTATGGGTCAGAGAGCTGGAAAGGGGCAGAGCCAGGCACTGAACCCTGGAATCCACTTCCACAGCCTCCTGCTGAAGACCATGCATCTTCATCGCACTCAGCATGTATAAAAAAGCGGCTTTGGTGATCTGCTGACAGTAAGTTTTATTTCTAAATAAATCTCTGCTATCAGATTGGAGAAAAATTCTTATTGAAGGGGAGTTAACCTGGAAGATCAAAGTTAATTCTGAAAACAAACAAACAAACAGAGGAGAAATCATCCTGTAAGATATCAGCGTTCACTAAAGGAATATTTACCATGGTTTTTTAGGGGGCGAGGCACGCGGGGATAGACAGACCAGTGGGATGGAACTGACAACCCAGAAACAGACTCACAGAAGTTTGAGAGTATAACTGTTGGGCCTGGTGGTACACTCCTGTAATTCCAGCACTCAGGAGGCTGAGGCAGGAGGACTGCCACGAGTTTGAGGCCAGCCTGGACTACAGTGAGTTCAAGGCCAGTACACAGTGAGACCCTGTCTCAAAAAAGTTTGGAAGTATAGCCTAGACACAGAAGTGTTACAAATCAGTGAGGAAAATATGGATAATTTCATATTTCCTGCTGGAAGAATGGCTTTCCGTATGGAGAAACATAAACCTAAACTGCTACCTGCCTCACATCACATGTTGTTATAAATTCTAGACCTATTTAAAGCCTTTTTAGGACACATACGATAAATGTCTTTACATCATGACTAGATCACATAGAAATAAAACAAACAAGAAGCCCCTCTATATGATAAAACATCATACACCAAGTAAAAGGATATGTCACAGATGAGGTAGAAATATTTGGAACTCATATAAGTAAACAATTACGTCCAGACATAAGCCCATCTCCTAGTTAAGAATAATTTAAAAAGTCAATAGAAAAATGAGCAAAGGCCAGGGCATGGTGGCGCATGCCTATAATCCCAGCACTTGGGAGGCTAAGGCAAGAGGATCACTGCAAGTTCGAGGCCAGCCTGGGCTACAGTGAGTTAAAGGCCAGCCTGAACTACATAGTGAGACACTTTCTCAAAAAAAAAAAAAAAAGGGAAAAAAAAGAAAGAAAAATGAGCAAAGTATTTGAACTGGTAACTCAGAAAATTTAAGAAATAAAAATACAGGCTATATAAATAACACATAACTTTTGAATATAAGTATGTCCTATATACCCCACACTCCTAGTGTACATGTGTGGGCTTCCTTGATTTTATCTGGCAGCCTCACTGATGAGAAGCATTATCTCACCAGTACAACAGCATAGAAATCATAACAGGGCCGGGGATTTAGCTCAGTGGCACCATGCCTGCCTTGGAAGCGCAAGGTCCTGAGTTTGATCCCCGGTACTAAAAAAAAAAAGAAAAGGAAAAAAGAAATCATAACAACAATAATATTTTACACCCATCAACATAGCAAAGGTGATTAAGTCTAATCATACTTGCTGATGGGCATGTAGATGAGCACAACCTTATTAGGGAACATTTCATGAAAGCTGCTAAAATTGGAAATGTTCTGTACATGAGGACCAAACAATTCTACCTCCCTAGGATGTAGTGAGAAACATTGCTGTTGGTGCATAAAGAACATATACAGGTATATTAACTGCACATAATAGAAGAAAATAAAAAGGTACAGCCAGTCCTCCTGTCCCTCAGTAGGTCAGAGCTGTACAGGGCAATCCTGTGATCATATTGTCATAGTTGATGCACAGAAAGCTAAGCAGTAGTTATAAAGTGAGTGAACCAGAGCTGGACAGTTTGATATGTCTGACACAGATGGATACGTTATACTGAGTGACTAAGGCAGATTTCAAATAGATGCTTAGGGTGAAATTTAGACACAGCACCCGAAATTATAGAATAAAAATATCATAGAAAAAGCTGCTTATTAATATAAATGCTGGAATTGATTACATCATGCACGTGTGTTATGGGGGTTACAGTGAATGAAGGTGCTTGAGCTAAAGGATAGATGAATATTTCTACTGCTTTCTTCCATGAAAGAAGAAAAAGAAATAGGAGCAAACATGATGAAATACAAACCTCTTTCATATGGGTGATGGGTATGGGGTGACTGTTGTGGCATTTTCTATATGTCTTAATGATTCCAAATTAAGAGTCAGAATTTTAAGGAGGTGAATGATCCCTGGGCTCAGGGCCCTTCCAGCTTGGAGTGCTGCTTGGTTGGGGTCACCTCTGACTCAGGCGATGGATCTTGTGGCTGTCCTTGGGTCACTTCTGAAGAGCCCTGGCCTCTCCTACCTGCCTGGAAAAACGCTAGAGCCCTCCCCTGGCCAGCAGCTGCTGTCAGGTAGGCAGGTGTGAGCCAGGTGGGGAGGTAGTAGGGCTGCCAGGACAGCTCAGAGAGGCCTTTGCAGGGCATCAGCCCTGCCTGGGCTGAAGGTGCCAGAGGACATTTGGAGGTCCCTTGATCGTGCTTGACTTGTCTCAGCAGGCTTTGTGGAGGGCAGGGGCAGCCGAGCCAAAGGGTGTTCCTGACCTGTCCAGACCTCAGCTGGGCATTAAGTGCAGGATCTCTTCCTCTCTCTCTCTCTCCCTCCCTCCCCTCTCCCCCTCCCCCTCCCCTCCCCCTCTCCCTCTCTCCCTCTCTCCTTCCCTCCCTCCCTCCCTTCCTCCCAAGGAGGTGCCAGGGCACTCTGGAGGTGACCCAAGAAGAGCCACAGAGGAATCACTAGAGTCAGAGATATTGCTACACAGTACCCCAAAACTGGAAAGGCATCCGGGCCTCTGGGGCCTTCCTGATTATTCACGCAGGCACCTTAAACATGTTCCTATTGTTGTTCTGCCATCACCACCATCCATCTCCAGAATTTCCATCTTGCAAAACTGAAACTCTGTGCCCATGAAACAATGGCTCCTTATTTCGGCCACCCACCAGCCCCTGGTGGCCTCCATTCTACTCTCTGTCTATACGAGTTTGACTATTCTAGGAACCCTAGACAAGAGGAGTCATACAATATTTGTCTTTTTTGTGGCTGGCTGATTTCATGTGGCATAATGCCCTGAAGGTTCATCCATCTTGTGGCAGGTGTCAGAATTTCCTTCCTTTTTAAGGCAGAATAATGTCCCACTGGATGGCTACACCACATTTTGTTTGTCATTCGTCATCTGTAGGTGGACATTTGTGTTGCTTGTGTTAGCCTTTCAGTGTGTAAGAGACTAGAGTGGAGCCTGCACAGTGTAGGTCATATCAGTCTTCTGGGGTCACAAAGACAGTCCCCTGGAGCTTGAGGACAGAACATGAGCAGCACCCCCCAGAAGGAAACAAGGGAAATCCAAGGTAAATTGGGCAAGAACAACTTTCTAGCTGGGCCCACTGCTTCTACCCCTGGCTCTGTGATCCATTTCTCACATGACCATGTCGATCCATTTTCCCAAATCTCATGGCTCCCTAATACCCACCCATAGGATAAAGCTCAAGAGGTCCCCAAAACCCTTCGTGCCAGCCCCATCTCCTTCCACCTCCTTGCACCAACCCAATCCAGCTTCTTCCAAGTCCCAAAGCACATCCTGAGCAGGTGCACGCAATTCTCTCCACCAAAATCACTTCTTGTGGTTGACTCCTATCCATCCTTCAAAGGCAAAGTCTGTGGTTTGAACCCTCACCTCACAGAAGACTCCTTACGAAGTGGTTAGTCAGGAAAGAATGTCTATCATCTCACATCGAAAGAGGTGTAGGGCTGGGTGGGTTGAGGGTTTGTTAATCCAGAGGCTCAAACATGTCATTCGGGATCTAGAAAGCCTCCATCTTTCCTCTCCACCATCCTCAGGAATTTGGCTCGTCCTTTGGGCCTGGATCCCCTCAGGCAGCAGCTCTGGGTAGGGTCCTGCCTTGTGTCTCCTTCTAGGCACAGAGAAAAGCTTCCCAGCATTCTCCTATCAGATCTTCCCATTGGCTGGACTTAGGTCACATGCCCATGCCCCAGTGGTCCCACAGTCACGTGGGCTAATGGAGCCAATCAAGGAGCAACCTATCCTCTGGGTAGGATCAAAGTGAACAAAATCGTGATCTTTTATCAAGGAGGTGGGTAAGGAAGGACTGTCCCATGGTCTCCTCCCATGCCCGGTGCTTAGCCAAAGCTTGTTACATAGCAGCCATTTAGTGATTACTTCTAAAATGATGCCATAAGCCCAACAGGCAGTATATGGCCTTCCTTACCCTTTCTAAGCAAGAGAGACAGACTCAGTTCTGGAAACTGTGAACATGTCATTATGTGGGTTCCATGGTGGGTCAGATATAGTCTTTGCATGGGGAGTTACAGCATGGCCGACCCTCAGAACCACCCCATTCCCCAATCTGCAATTCCCTCTCTGCTTATCAAAATAATTAATGATGAAAAAAGAAATACAACCTACCAATCCACACCATTAAAAGTGAAGGAATGTCAAAGAAAGTGAGCTATTGCTTCTTTTCTATTGAGTTAGTGGAGACCACATAGCTTGTTGGTATTAGTATTGGCAAAGGTTTGGGAAAATAGGAACTTTCATCCACAGTTAGCACGGGTACAGACAGGACACCTATGGCAGCATCATCCACCATATTAGAAAACAGGAATCACTTAAAATATCCATAAAGAGGCTGACTACCAAGGTTACATGGTAAAACTTGATGTTCTTAAAAAATTAAGCAGATCTACATATATTGTAATATGCTGGTGGGCTACTGCTAGGAGAAAATAAGTTGCAAAATAGCATTTATATCAAGGTACAATTTCTACTTCTTTCAAGCTTTCCTGAGGTGTAATGACAAATAAAAACTGTATATTTCAGGGATCCAGGGTGATGATTGACAGATGTGTACCCTGTGAAGTGATCGCCATGATCAAACTAATGATCGCATCCATCTCCTCGCCTAGCTGCCACGCTCGCATGTGTGAGAGCTTCAGATCTCTTTTGTGAATGTGACCAGGGTACAGTCCTGACTGTGGTCACCACGCTGTGCATTAGAGCCTCAGAACTTAACTCGTGGCATAATCGGAAGTTTACACCCTTTGACCAAGAAGATACATTTTCTATTGGTGTTGTAAGTATATGCCTCATACGTATGTGATGTAAAGCATCCTGAGAGATTTAACAAAATTTAAATGACTAAGTGTTTGTTAAAGTGATGAGAGCTGGTGTAACAAACAGCCAGAGCTCCCTGATGGACGAAATGGGATTTTATTTCTGGTTCATAAAGTTAAAAAGAGGTGCCAGTGCCTCTTTCCTTTAGCAGTGACCCCGAGTTCCAGTTCCAGCCTGAAGCTCTGCTATTTCGTGTTTCGCGGATTTCCGGTTCTCCACGGAAGGAGAAGGTGCAGGTAGGAGGGTCTGTAGATGGGTTCTTATGTGCATGCACATTGGTTGGCCCGCGTCATGTGGTGCTGTGGTTTGGCTCTGATTTCAGTGTCCTGCGGGGGTTCCTGTGTTGGAAGCTTAGTCCCCAGAGTGATGGTGTAAAGAGGTGGAGCCTAACGGGGTGTCCTTACTGTAGCTCTGGCTGGGGGTGCTGCCCTCGGAAGGGATGAAGGGAGTTCTTGTGGGGCCCTGAGCTGATTCGTTAGTGAGGGTTGTTATGAAGAGAGATGTACTGACACCCCCCCACACCCCCGCTTCCTGTGTTGCCCTGTGGTCTGTCACACGGACTCCTGCCCTTCCCTGCTGTCCTCAGGGGCCCCCTCAAGGGCTCCCCCAAGGAGCTGAGCAGAAGCCAGCATCCAACTCCTGGACCTCCAGAGTGTGAACTGTTTAGACTTCATTTCTTTCTAAGTTACCCAGCCTCAGGGATTTCATTATGGAGATGGAAAACAGACTAATGTGAGGCCAGGTGACAAGGAAAGAGGGGGTAGGGATGCCCAGGAGAGCAGCAGGCGGGTTGTGGTGAGCACATTATAGTGTCTTACTGTTGCTTCTGTAGGGTTTGAATATCGTACTTGAGCAGGTATTTCTTTTGTAAGAGGGCACTTGAATGAGATTGGGTAGATAATCCTCATACTGGGTCTTTCTGGCCCCAGCAGGGACAGGATAGTGGTTCTTGAGTGGAAATTGTCCCTGGGAAGGTCTATCCTCCCATTGTGATGGACCAGCCCTCCCTGGACTTCCATCTCCTGGATGTTTTGGTCAGGGTAAGTTCCTCAGTCCCCATGGGAAGGTAGAAGCCAGACCTGGGGCTTTGGTGACTTCATGAACTTGCTGCTTCTCTGAGTATGGTAGGCAGAACTATGATCCCCCAAAGATGTCCCCTTCATGATCCTTGGAAACTGTAAATAATATGTCATGTTACAAAACAAGGGGAGATTAAGGTTGCAGATGGAATTAAGGCTGCTAATCTGCAGACCTTAAAATAAGATTATCTGGAATCATCTGGATTATTTGGGTGCCCAGGGTAGTCACAATGGCCTTTCCATAGGGACAAGGACAGATGAATGAGAAGCAAAGATAGGACAGGGTGAGAAAGACTCAGGCCATCTCGGCTGTGAAGGTGGTGGGAGGGGCCACGTGCCAAGGGTTACAGGCAGCCTCTGGGAGGACAGAGAAAGAGCCTGCCCAGAGCCCCAGAACACCCTGAGTTAGCCTGGCAAGAACTGTTTCGAACTTGTGCCCACCTTTGGAACCCTAAAATAATGAATCTGAGGTAATTTGTTACAACAGCAATACGATGGTACTAAGCATTTTAGGAGCCTGCTCGGGCCATTTGGAGAGCGTCTCTCTCCCTCTCTCTCTCTCTCTTTCTCCCCCTCCCTCTCCCTCTCCCTCTCCCCTCCCCCTCTTCCTCCCACTCCCCCTTCCCATCTCTCTGGTTCTCTGGTTCTCTCATTGTGGAGTCCAGGTGACCTGGGTTTGACTCTGATGTCACTACTACCAGCTGCATGACTTGAGCAAGTGTTCTCTGAGCCTCAGTGTCCTTGTCTTCAAGACAAGAATAATAATGGTTAGGGCTCTGTGGGCATCAGATGGCACACACTCCACCCCACTGACAGCTCACCAAGGACACTATGTCACTGGGTGGGAACCATCCTTCTTTCGCTTGTCTCTAGGAGGCCTACTTCAAAGTGGTCAAGGCCCATCTGAGGACTCCTATTTTGTCTATTTTTTAAAGATAAGAATGTTAATTTTTATTGATAAATCATGATTTTTTTAAATCGAGTACATAATTAACAGTAACATTCCAACATTTAAAATAAAAACTTTCAGAATCATCTTGATCAGTATATAAAACTTTAGTTCCTGGAAAAGTAATATTTATTTCAACAATACTCTTCCCATATATAAAAGCTTCTCAATATAGGGGATTTATAAATGAAACTTTACAAAGTTTCCTTGTGTACAGAAGAGATCTCCAACACCATATTAACTGCACCCTATTAAAAGTCCAAAGCATAAAGTCAAAATCAAGTCACATTCTATGGAAGCTATCAAAGATAAATTTTAAAAATCTACAAATGGAGCTGGATATGGTGGTGCACGCCTGTAATCCCAGCACTCTGGGGAGGCTGAAGCAAAAGGATCACAAGTTTGAGTCCAGCCTGGGAAACTTAGTGACTCAGAGAGACCCTGTCTCAAAAATAAAAACATACGAAAGGGCTGGATAAGTAGCTCAGTGAAAAAACCCTAGGTTCAATCCCCAGTACTGCAAAAAGAAAAAAAAAAAATCTACAAATGGAACTACTCTCACTCACTAATTTAATAGAGTGGTAAATCCTGGCCTCATGACAACATGAGTTAGAAAGGTTTGTAAATATAACCATACATACGTCACCCTCATCCCCATTACATACCAATGTATTCGTGTCCTTTAAAGTGAGAAAATCAGATATCATCTAGGAAGTGTTTATTTTCCTGTATTACAATTGAAATGAACACAACAATGTATTTTGTGGAATGATGCAATGAGAGACAATGTTGGCCAGATATTCATCTGACCATCTAAGAATTAGTATCCAGAATATATAAAGAACTCAAAAAATTGAACAATTAAAGAACAAATACTCTGATCAATAAATGGGCAAATGATCTGAAAAGACAATTCTCAAAAGAAAAAGCACAAATGGCCAATAATGTATGGAAAAACAACATCTTTAGCCATCAAGGAAGTGCAAGTCAAAACTTCATTGAGATTCAACCTCACTCCCATCGGAATGGCTATTATTTAAATACGGCAGTACTTCAGTTCATGAACCTAATTCGTTTGTTGCATGATTCTGTGGAAGATGGCTGCCGCATTCATGTTCATGCAGGGAAGATGGCTGCAGTTCTGTTCATCACCCGATATGGAGTTTGTGACTAGAAGCAAAATTTTGGTGAGCACTTCTGTCCAGAAGCTAAATTGTTCAAGAACAGAAGCTTTCACGAACCAAAGTATTACTAAAAACAAACAAACAAATCAAATACCAAATCATATTAAATGCTGACAGGGTGGCGGGGCGGTGGGGGATGAACCTTTATACACTGTTGGTGGGAACGTAAATTAGTACAGCCACTGTGGAAATCAGTATGGAAGTTCCTCAAACAATGGAAAATAGAACATCTATGTGATCCATCTACACTACCCTTGGGTATATACCCGAAGGAAATGAAGTCAGTATACAAAAGAGATACCTGTATATCCATGCTTGTTGTGGTACTATTTACATAGCCAAGTCATGGAACCAGTGCCCACCGACAGATGAATGGATGAAAAAAAAAGGTGGTATATATGCACACAATGGAATATTATTCAGCCGTGAAGAAGAATGAAATCAGATCATTTGCAGGAAAATAGATAGGACTGGAGGTCATCATGTTAAACAAAATAAGTCAGACACAGTTACAAGTATCACACATTTTCTCTCACATGTGAAAATTAAGAAGAAAGAACCACCTGAAAGTAGAAAAGGAATTTATTAGGGAAGGGAAACAGGACCAAGAGGAAGGAAGACAGAGGAGGAGAAGAGGAAGGTATGAGTGTGAATACAATCAAAGCACAATATATATAATATGCTGCATGTGTGTGTGTAAATGTCCAGTCAAACACATTCATTTGTGCAATTAATATATAATACATATAATTTAAAGCTATTTCTAGGCAGTGAGTTCTGTTTTCACGTGGCTCATGAAAAGACAACACCATATTGCATCATTCCATAAAATACACTAATGGTTTTGCAAGGTACTCTTGAAATACAGCCTGAAGTCAGAAGAGTTCTTCGTGTCCTGTGAGTGCTTTGTGGATCGCTGTGACCTGGCCAGGCGGAGGGGTGGAGGGGCCAGAAGCTCTCTCCTCAGCCTCCCCACTGCCAGGACCACTTCTGCCCACATTCTTCAGGGGAAGGTGGCATCCTCTCCTATCACTCCATCCTTTCCAAGCCCAGGAGCTCACTGGGGTCGATGAAACACCTCATCTACTTGATGCTTCTAAAGCCCACATGAAATGGGTGAAATCTCTTGACAGAGAGGGTGGGGTTTTAGCCAATAAAAGGGAAGACTGTTCCTTCTGAGGTCTGTGTCCTTTGTGTTCTCCAGGGCCAAGTGGTGATGGTGGTGGGGGATTGTCATTCCTTTCATTCTCAACTCTTGAATAGGAGAGAGTGAGATGTGGGATTTAATGGGGAAGCTTTTTGGTACTAATTGTTCCTGTTGTTATTATTTCTGGGTAAGGAACACTTCCAGCTGTTTCCCCTTAAGTCTGGGGAAGGGGCCAGGGAGGGGCCCTCAAAAACAGGCCAGAGTGGTTTATGTCAGGCCAAAGTAAAATTGCTCAAGGCTTTTATTTCACCAAACATGGATCCAGACTAAAGCTTGACGGGACCCGATGCCATCTGTGTGGGGGGTGGAGATGAGGTCCCGTTGTCTGCAGACATCCTGACCTTTTGCCGTCACCACTCAGAGGGGCTTTAGCGCACCTGAGGTGCTGCCATCTGCAAATCGATAGGAAGTGGACAGGTTCCAGAACATTCTCCCTTGCTGTCTTAAAAGATGAGTTGTGGCAGGCTGAGAACACCCCATGGATGTCATTTCCTCAAAATACCTCAAAATGAGGATTTGCTTATTGTAGGGAGCATGAGAAATACCAAAATTTTTTTTTTTAAAGGAAGGGGCCAGGAATTTAGCTCAGTGGCTCTGTGCCTGCCTTGCAAGCACAAGGTCCTGAGTTCAATCTCTGGTACCAAGAGAGAAAAAAAAAAAAAAAAAGGAAAAATCATAGCAGATCCTGGTTTCAAGTCCCTGTTCAGGCACCAACTGTAGCCGACCCAGACCCTGAGTCCCTGCTCGGGTGCCAACTGTGGGCAATGCATCCATGGCCGACTTTTGGGCTGGGGATTTAGCACAGTGGTTCCGGCGCCTGCCTTGCAAGCACAAGGTCCCAAGTTCAATCCCAGGTACCAAAAAAAAAAAAAAAATGGCCGACTTCCACTGCGGCTCTCAGGTCCCTCCTGCCCCAGGCGTGACCCATGGGGAGCCAGCCCACTCCTCCAGGCTTTCCACACCCAGGTGACACTTGTTGGGCCTGGACCCACTACTTTGTTCTCCCTGACCCTGAGAGAGACATGGAGTCAGTTTAACAAGCGGGCAGCCAGGGCATTCTCACCTCTAATAGACAGAGGATCTCCCAGTGTCTGTCTTATCTTGCCTTTATTCACCCAAACATGGGCATAAGCAATCAGGTAACACAAAGTTCACCTGCTTTCCAACAGCCATCAGTACATGCTCAGGTAAAGAACTTAACCTCAGCTGCCTCAACTTTTCCTCAGACCCTGCAATAGGCTGTCACCCCTGAGTGCAGCCTTTCTCCTGTGGGCTCACAGAGGAGGCCGATTAGGCCTTAATTCTCCTCTGCTCTCCCACAAGAATCACCAATTTATCTCTCCTGTGAGTACTTTGCTATTTTTCTCCTTCTAGTTTTTTCTTTTTAAAATTTTTATTAGTACATATGGGCAGCACATAATAGTTTTTTTCCCTTGGTGTAAATAATCTCACATTATCACCTTGTGGTACTTGTATCATTTTATGAGATTTTTTTCCACTTACAATTACTGTTATTGGGTGCATCCCTGCTTTTGGGGCCTAAAAGGACACAGCCTGTGTCCAGGGACTTGGAGGTGGGTGGTGACACCCACACGGAATCTACACAGGGTCCTTGTGCCTCCAGAGACGTGAGGGGGGAGTAACTGGGGTTGATGTGGTTTCTGATTGTGTGCCTGTTTCAAAATCTCAAACATAGATGTGTGAAACATAGATGTAGAATCTTTGTGTAATCCCAAGCCTCAGAAATAACTACCCCTACTTGGTATATCATTTCCAGCTTTATCTACGCAGTCACAAAAATTTACAAGGCTATATACAGGTATCATTTAATCAGAAATAGAATTTTGCTGTCTAGAGTTGTGCAACTTTTTTCTACTTTACAGTAAGTCCCAGTGATCTCTCCCCAGCAGTGCATATAAATTCTCATTCTTTTTTTTTTTGTACCAGGAATCAAACTCAGGACCTTGAGCTTGGAAGGCAGGCGCGGTGCCCCCTGAGCTAAATCCCCGGCCCTCGTTCTTTTTAATGGATGCCTAGAATTCTGTTGTTTAGCTATACCATAATTTATTAATTTAACCCCCTATCCACCATCATTTGGGTTGTTTTAAATTTCTCTTCTTGCAAATGAGTCACCGTACACAAGCCTGGAACTTCTGTAGTAGAAATTCTCTCCTACAAGATGAACTTCAAAGCTTCCACACAGGAATGAGAATGAGAACGTGCAGTATGTCTATCTTCCCATGCATAATATCTTTCAAAGATAACATCCTGTGTGATAAGGGAACAGCAAAAAGTGATTTGTAGCTTTGAATGAATAAGAGCCACAAAACTGCTCTGTAGAAGGATTGGAACAATTTATGTTTTCATCAGCTGCCTGTTTTTGCTGTACCCTTATCACACAGGATGTTATCAATCTTTGAAAGATACTGCACACAGACAGATGTAGTGCATGTTCTCATTCATGTGTGCAAGCTAAGAAGTTGATCTTGTGGAAGGAGAGTCTGGAAGAGTGGTCAGCAGAGCGAGGGAAGTTTGGAGGTGATGGAGGGGTGGAGAGATGATGGTTAAACGGTGAGAGGGAGCAGCTGGATTGCAGGAATGAGTTCTTGTGTTCTATATAGAATGCTACAGCAACTACAGTTAGCAACAATTAATTGAATATTTCAAAATAGCTAGTGGAGAGGATTTTGCTTGTTCCTAACCACCCCCCAAAAATCAGAGATGAAAGACGTGTCAGTGAATGAATCTGATCATTACACCTTGTGTACATGTATTGAAATGGTCATACTGCACTCCATAAATATGTAGAATTACTGTGTCAGTTAAGGATAACAATATACTTTAAAAATTTTAAAAATTGCCAAGCAGACAATTTTATGTGATTGAATTGTGGTTTTTTTATTTTTTAAGCATTTCTTTCATGCTTAGTGGAGTTAGCTTAAATATCTTTTATTACATTTATCGGGTATTTTCATTTTTCCTTCTGTGAGCTATCTATTCGTGCCCTTTGCTGCTATTCATTAACATAGTTTCATCTTTCTCTTAATGGTGTATAGGAGTTCTTTGGTTATTAGGAATACTAACCCTTTGTTTGTCATTTGTTCTAAACAGTGTTCCCAAGGTGCATTTAGTCATTTGTCGTTTAGTTCTCTGTTTGATGGCCATTTGTTAATTATATGGTAGTTGCTGAATGTTTGCCAAGTCCCAGGTACTGTGAAAATGGCTATCAATCGCCTCATCCAGTCCTTCACACAAACTACTGACACATACTGTTATTATCATCCTCATGTAACAGGTCAGGAAGCTGAGGCTCAGAAGTTTAATTCACCTGGACAGCAGCGGGATTTGGAGATAGGTGTCACTGACCCTGTCACCCAACATTGTATCTCAGGTTGTTTTCAGTACCCTCAGAAGCAAGCCTGAGGCAGGAACCTGAACTGTCTGGGAGGTGAATTCAGAAAGTGGCAAAGGGGTGGAGAAATGAGATGGGACAGGAAGGAAAGCAACATAGCTTTTGTACTAATGAGCAGGTCACCCATGTGAGCAGCTGCGTCAGTCCATTTGGGGACCCCCGGAGCAAATGCCTTGCCAGTGTCCCAGATGAGGGGCAAGAGCGATGGCATTTATCCTTGTGCTGCCCGAACTGCTGGTTGAGATCAGCTCCAAGGAGTCCTTCACTCCCACATTTGTGACCTACCCCAGCTCCGGACAAGCCTGTCCTTGTGGGTGGAGGAAAGCCCCGGGCAGAGAGCCACAGATGTGTATGGCATGAAACTTTGAGTCAGGGTGGGTATGGGCAGGATCTGCTATATTAGCCATGTTTGTCTTGAAGATAAAATTTCAAAGAACAACAATGGGCATTTTTGGTCAGTGCTTATACATTAAAGGGAAACTTTCTCTCAATGCAACATTATATAGGCCCCTCCCAATTTTCCGCAATCCTCCTTCCTGCTACCTCAGGTCCGTGAGCGTTAGACGGATGAAAGCTCTTTCTCAGGGAGTGTTGCCTCTGGAGACCAGGGAGCCCAGCCTGAAGCTGAGCTCTGGGGACCTTTGCTCGGGAGACCCCTCCTTCACTGTCCTGGCAGGACGCCCAGCTGGGCAGGGCGTGGCCTTGGCACCTGTCCCCAAGACCAGCTGTGGTCAAAGTTGAGGGAAGCCAGCTGGCTCTGCAGGGCCCAGGCCCTCCCTCTGCCCCCGCTCCCTGCCTGGGGTGCCTTCACCCTCTCCTTTTCTCTTCCTACCTCCCTTCAAAAGATTCTCGCTGAAAGCCAAGCAGGTCTCCACTTGGTCTGTTTGTGACTTTGAAGGTGTTGAGTTGCCCAAGTCCATTTTCGAAGAAACCTTTGATAAATGTCAATGACACACTCTGTTATCCTGGAGTAGAGGGAAAGCTATCAGTGGGCCCAAAGGGGCTCCAACGACCCCTTCCTAATTCACTGGCTCATAGGGCTACAGAGCCTGAGTCCTGCCCTGTCCTCTGGAGCCTGGAGAGGAAGTGTGGCAGGATCCCCAGTTCCTCCTCGTCAGGACGCCCATTCAAATGCCCTCTCCCACCAAGGTGCTCTCACCGGTTCCCTGTTTCTAAACTCTCCTAAATACAATGTACTGTCACTGTCCCTGTGCTCGGGGTTGGCCTCTGTGTGTGTGTGTGGTGTGTGTGAGACTCTGGCCATCTGCTGCACATCTGGCCAAGTTCCCAGTACCCAGACCTGGCACGCAGCAGCCTAAACGCTGTAACAGGGGCCAGAGGGCTTGTCCCCACAGGGCCATGGAGTGGCTAGAGTGTGTGGAGGGGATGGGATTCCTCCTGTGGAGGGTCAGATCCCCAACACAGACTCCGCCTAGGAGAGCTATGTGAGGCCAGAGCAGTATCCAGGGGGCCAGCGCCCAAGTCACTCCAAGCTCGGAGGCCTCAGAGTGCTGTCCCAAGAGGGAACCAAGGGACCCCACACCCTGGCCGTCAGCCCAGGACTCACTCGTAATCAGGAAGGGGCACACGCTGAGGAGGAAGCGGTCTTCAGCTAAGGCACCCCCAGAGATGACAGTGGCTGAGACTGAAGTCAGGCCCCTGAGCCTTGGGGGCATCTGAGTGGGCCCCACCCACAGACCTGCTCTTCCATTTGGCTCATCTCTCAGTGGCCACGGGGGTGCCTCCTTCTCCCGAGCTTGCAAGGAACTGACAGAGCAAAAAGGATAAGAATGTAGGTAAAGGAAACACACAGTTACTTGGAATTAATTAGAAACAGGAGACCAGGTTTGAATCAGAGATTATTTATAAGGAAAAAGAAGTGTATTGCTTTCATGTTCATAACCATCCAGAAACATTTATTGAGCACCTACTATGCACCTGGAACTGGGGATGTGGTCCTGGCCTCCATGAGAGATGGGCAGTCACAGTGGTGAACATGCAAGATGAGTTTGGGTGTGGGTCAATTCGGGAGGAGCAGTAGGGAAGGACAGAGCGGGGTGACAGGGGCTGGGGCAGCTCCTTCAGGTGGTGAGGGGCAGCCTCTCCCGGAGGCTTGGACGGAGATGATGAGGGGGCATGGTCACTTTCTGAGCCCTGTGTCAGGCTAGCGAATCGCTTGTTCAGTATCATCCTTCAGAATAATTATGAGGGGTGTTTGTGTAGCATGCACAAGGCCTTAGGTTAGATCCCCAGCACTGCAAAAAATAAAAAGTAAACAACAAAAACAAAACAAAATAATCATGAGATACTCATGAGGGACTAGGTGGGGGGCAGGGGAGAATCAGACAGGATCGGTTGGGGCCACCTTTTCAGTCCACTGACTGGCTCTGGGTGATTGCCATGACCCTCAGAGTCTTGCTTCCCTTGCTTGTGAAACTAATAAGAAAATGGACGTTGTAGAGCTGCAGCGAGATGGGGAGCAGCGTGAATCATATTCCCAGCCCTGTTTCTGGCAGTTAGTAGGTGTCTAATACGCATAGCCATTATTATACACTTATTCCAAACAAGGATGCAACTATTTCATCATCTTTAGAACCACCTTTTAGATTAAAAGAAAAACATGCTGTGTAGCTACATGATCTTATCTCTCCCCAATCTCTGTCCCATCATCTGCCTTACTTATTGAACTTGAAAAGCAACTTTCACTCCTTACAGAAGGAGGCTCCTGCTGGGCAAGAAAAGAAGCCAGTAAGTGTACCACAGGCTCATGCTACCTCTAGGAACCAATAGGGTCGGGTGTGGATTCTACACGGACCCTTGACCATGATGACCCAGCAAGGCTCCGTCTCCAAGGATGCCAGGACAGGACAGGATGCGGCAGCCAGACTGAATAAATTAGCAGCACACAAGAGCTAGTGACGTCCAAAAGGACATTTCTCGGTAGGTCTTGCCAAGACATTCATTTCAAAGAAAGCTCTGGCTCCTTCCGGTGGCCTTTCCCGGCGGCCTCGTGCCTCCCTCCCCAGGACGGAGTTGCACAATTGGTTTTCCAAGCAGAGGTAGATCCTGTCCCCTTCCTGCTCAGCCTTGCCTAACTCAGAGAGCTGCTCCAATCCTGGAGCCTGGACCTAGACAGTGGACAGCAGGTGGTCCACGTCTGCTGGAAATTGACGGAGTGCTCCTGTGGGCCTCCTGGCTCCAGGCCACCAGAAGGGCAGCCCTGGGAAGCTGTGGTGTAGGAGGGTGGTGGGGAGCCTTCATGTCCCAGTCTTCAGTTCAGTGTTGGAGCCAGGGATCTTGGAATCAGAGGGAGACTCAGAGCATGCAGGGCAGACAGGCACCTGCCACGTTGCCTGAGTGTCGGGGGAGGAAACTGAGGCCCCGGAGTTGGCCAAGGTGGTGCAGCGAGTCCTCTGGCTCTAGTGGGAGTGGTGAGGGAGGGCGAGCCCAGAACATGGACCAGCGGAACCCAGAAGGCTCAGGGGGCAGCGGCTCTCCAGGGAATCCTACTCTAAGGTGGGCACAGGCCGTGCGGCGGGGTTGGCCCCTATGTGTGGAGCCTCCTTTCTCGGCCACATGCCTGCAATGCCACCATGAAGGGTCTACTGCCGTCTATCTGCACCCCTCCAAGCTTACATGTGGCCCCTTGTTCCCAGGTGAGGGTGCTGGGGAGCAGGGCTGTGGGAGCTGATTAGGTCCCGATGGTGAGCCCGGGAGGGGCGTTAGTGCCTCCCTAAGGAGCTGAAGAGGCCATTGCAAGGGCGCGGTGAGAGGGGCCCTGGCCAGACCCAGCATCTGCTGGTGCCTCGACTCAGCCATCCTAGCCTGCAGAGCTGTGAGAGATCATTTCTGCTGCTCAGGAGCCACCTGCCTCACAGCACTTCATTTTAGCAGCTCGAATGGATGACACCAGGGCCCTCCTTCTCTGTGTGTTCAACACAATGTCCTTAGGAAGCGGGGGGCTGTCAGGCTCCCAGGGTGTCCTGTGAAGCTGGGCCAGGGGAGCCTGTGTTCCCTCCTGGCTGCACCAGTACTGCCCAGAGCAGGGGACCGAAGTCAGCCCGCCACCCTAGTCCTGTCAAGGGTCCTTCAAAGTAATGGAAGGTGGAGTGCTTTGAGAACGGAAGTAGTTCCCTGGTGGAAGAGGTGATTGTAGTTAATGATTTATGCCTGGGGGCCATGTTTCCTGGCAGGAAGCTGGCAGGCAGGGAGGGCAGGAGCCCAACCAGCCAGATGGGAAAGCTGGGGCCAAGACAGAGGTTCCCAGGGGAGCAGCCTGGCCCATTTTCTGGGGCGGAGCCCTCGCTGGTTGTAGATAGAGCTGTCTTCTGGCTCTGTCCATTTGCTTGTTGATTTGACAAATACTTACCGAGTGCTCCTGCCCAGTGCCCAGTGGCAGGGTGGCTGCACCAAAAGCTCTAAATAAAGTCCCTGCCCTGGCGGGGGGGGCTCAGCTTGATTGGGTGGGGAGGGAGATGCCAACAGGAAAATAGAAGCATGAATAATATAATGGTCATGATTATCGTCGGCACTGGAAATATCCTCCTGCTTCCTGGGGAAAATACAGTCTGAAAACATCACCCTGTCCTGTTCCTTACATCCAGCGCTTCACTGGCTTCTTAGGGTTTCCAAGCTCGTCACCCTGGTCACAAAGCCCTCTCTTGGGAACTCCTCTTGCCCCTTTCTGTTCTCCAGCCTCCCATGGTGGCCTTTCTTTGATGCCAATGCTGAATGCTCACCACAGGGCCTTTGCACCTGCTGCTGCTTCTGCTGCCCGGAAAAGCTCTTTCCCTAGTACTTTACTGGGCTCAGTCTTCCTCATCATCGCAGCCTCAGAGAGGCAATGAAGATGCCTCCACCCACCCATTCATTCATTTATTCATCAGATTCCTGCTGGACTTCCTGAGCACCTGGCATCAGCAGACCTTCGACAGATGCATGTGACTTGTGCCACCCCCACTGGTGGCTTCGGGCAGGTCTCTGCTTCAGTATGGACCTCATTTTGTACATCTATAAAACAGGATGGGAGCTGGACCTGGTGAACCGATTTCCAGCAGCAAGTGCTCGTCTCTGTGGCCCAGCAGGGAGCATGTGGCATCAGGAAAGGCTGCAGGTGGCTGGCCTGGAGCTCGAGTCACTGATCCTAGGAAGAGCCAGTGTATGGTTCCCCAGCTCAGTGTCCTGCCGCAGCCAAGGCGGGGAACAGAGGGGCACAGGACAGGAAGTGAAATCTGGGTCACCAGCCCCCAAGGCCCCTCCCTCACTCTACCTCTGTCTGAGCCGGGAAGGTCACCAGGCCAGGACCAGTCAGAGTTCCTCTCTGGGCCAAGGACAAGGAGGTGGCATGGGGCTGGAGACCTGGCCACCTTCCCAAAATAGGTGCTGCTGTCTTCCCAAGAGAATGGAATCACGATAACTCAGCGGGCGCAGGTTCAAAGCTCCAGCTGGGTGGAATCCTGGCAGAAGTTGGTCTGAGGCTGGGATGCGGTGGGAACAATAATGTGCTTTTGGCAGGCAGAGAGTTTTCCTTTCAGGCACTTGAAATGGATGCTTCTTCCTCCACCTCCTGCAGGGAATTTCCAGAATCGGAAAGAATCTTCCCGGAAACTGGTTTTCCCGGTTTCCATCTCAAGGGTCAGTTCTGCAGCCCCACCCACCACCCAACAAAATGAGATGGTTGAATTCCCCTGGTACCCTGGCCTGAGGCAACAATAGTTCCCCAGGGTGTGGAATCTTTTCCATCTGGACTTGGTCCTCTCACAGAGAAGTCTCCTCCTTGCTTTTAAATTTACAAGATTAATTCATACTAAAGTGTGACCAGCTCCCTTTTGGCTGATCTGAGCATTTGACTGAATGGGAATCACAGAAGTTCTGTTTTATTCCTCTTATGATTACAGTGTCAAGCACAGGGCCTGGAGCTAGGTCATGTCGTGTGGACAATAACACAGATGACAGCAGTATTGGTAATAAAAAACAACAGCTAACAATGACAGAGTGTTTCCTAATGCTACCTATGCTGCTAAGTGCTTCAAGACATAGGCCCATTTATTCCTCACTCTAAGTGATGGGTACCATTCTGACTCCCATTATATGGACGGACGAGGGAACCAAGGCTCACAGAAGTTAACTAACAGGGGTGGAGTCAATACCCAAAGCAAGGTGGTCTGATTTCAAAATCCGCACCACATCCGGCAGGCTCAGAGTGTGAACCTCTGCGGTGGGATTTCAGCCGTGTTCATGGGTTTCCCTGAGTGAGTGGGCGGGGGTTCCTCCATAGCACCCCCAAGTCCCCTCTGTGACTCAATGCATTTTTCCTCCCCAGCTTTCTTTTTGCTCCCACCTGACTGCTGACAACTTCCGGAGCCCCTGGGGTGCCCAGCTTCATGGTGGGTCCCTGATGAAACCCAGCTTTGCTGGAGGACAGGGAGCCCCACTTTAGTTGTGTGCTCATTTTTAGGAAGTCCCCCATTTTCCCTTTGCCCTAAGGCCTGGCCTTTTCCTTGGGATCCCAGCCCAGGGCGTCCAGTCCTGTCCTCCCCAGTTCCGTGTCCCTCCCCATGATACAGGGGGAAGAGATGCAACTCCCAAACCTGCTAGATATCGGAAACTCGAGTTCACGTTCTCTGAAATCGAAGAATGAATTCCAGGGGCAATGGAGGTTAAGAGAGGGAAAATTTTATTGAGAGAAAGAAAGCTTCTGTCTAGGAGAGACAGGAAGTAGGGAACCAGAAAGTAGGGGGACTGAAAAGTGGGTTGCCTGGGACTCTATTTCTCGGGGGGTTTTCATGGAGCAAAGCCATGAGGTGAGGCCGGTTCAAGGTGGGACAAAACTATAAGACCCAATGGAAATTACAAGGTGGGCATGAGGTGGGGCAAAATGATGACCAACCAATAAGATTACAAGTACAGTCACCCAGGTAATACTGATTAAATGGGGATCAAATGGTAAATTGAGTCACATACAAGGAATTTCCCATTTAGAATATCCATCACTGCTATCTATCTCTAGGGGAAGTAGTATCTCTTTTCTTTTTTGTAATGCTAACCAATGAATGTGCCTTAATCATTCTCCATGTTGGCTCCTCACTGTGTTGGCTCCTTGAGGACTGGCACCTAGAGGGCAGCCCTGCCTAACTGCCTGCAAGACATCTAATTAACTCACCTATCTGCAATACCCACACCAGCTCACTCTGGGAAACCAGGGAGGCTCTGGGCCGTGTGTCTCAGCCAAGGGTAAAGCAGGTCCTGAGAAAGAGCCCTGCTGTCCCTAGCCCTCTCTGGGCCCCATGAGGTCTTGGAAGAGGAGCTGCTTGGGCAAAGCCCACAGAGAAGCAGTTGCAGGGCACTTGAGGGGCAGAGGCTGCCCGGCCCCATCTCCATGCCCAGCCCTGGATCCACTTCCAGAAATCTCCCCTGCTTGGCTGGCCCTGGAGCACCACTTCCACTTGGGGGTCCCCTGGCCTCACTGAGGTCCCCTCCTGCTTTGGCTACTGGCTAGGGAGACCCGGTCTTGTCTGGACTTAGGACTGGGCTGCTGGGGAATGGCCGGTCCCAGGGTGAGATGGGGCTGAGTTGGGACCCAGCTTTGGGTGGAAGATGGTGCTGGAGTCTGCAGAGTTCATACTGGGGTCACCTCATCTTCCAAGCAGAGCCCTGGCTGGTCACCCTGAAGTACCCAAACCCTCTTCCCTAGCTTTTGTCATTCATGTAGCTTTGTGCTGCCACAGCCCTCACAGGCAGCCCCAAGGCAGTGTGACTCCACCAACCTGGTCCTCTGTGATGAGCTGGTCTGAGGTTAGATTCAGCCCCGAGGTGGGCACTAGCAGTGGGGGCCAGGGGATGTACAGGCTGCAGGCCTCAAGCTGCTGTGGGGGCTGCTTAGCGCCCAACTCATGTCATCTCAGGCCTGCCCAGCGTGTGGCCTTGGACAAGTCACTGTACCCCTCTGAGCCCCAGCTTCCTCGTAGGTCAGATGACCCTGATCCTGTCTGAACTCAAAGCCCTGCAGGGAAGGTGCTGGGTGAATGTGGGCGGCCAGCTTGGCTTCCGTTCCGCAGACAGCAGGAGCCCATCCACATGTGGGCCATCCCCTCCCCCACCTCTCTTCGGGCCCAGGCTGGCCAGATGGCGGGAGCTGGGAAACACAGCCGAGCTGCATGCTCCTGGTCTATTTTGAGAAGTCGCCTGTTTCCTTTCCTGCCTGGGGCCATGAGTGGCTTCAGGTCCCTGCTCAAGGGATGGGCTCGTAGAGCCGATCTGGCCCTTCCTCCACCTCTCACTGCCAGCTCTTCCCTTCTTTATGGCCTGGGCCCTGTGAGCCCCACATCCTGGCATTACAGCTCACACCCAGCAGAGGTGGAGTTAGGCACGCAAAAGGGATTTGGGGTAGAGGGCTGATCACCACGTGCAATATGGACAACAGGGAGCTGGCACTGCCCCCTGGTTGCCCCGGACTCTCTTCTGCAGAGCTGACTTTCCGTGGCTGCTGTGTCCCCAGTCACCAGGCAGCAGTGATCCATGCAGGAGTAGAGGTGCATGGATGGAGCCATCTGCCTTCCACAGTTTCCTTCAGAGCCATGTTGGGTCCCACAGAGAGACATAGCCAACCCAGAATGCTGGCCTAGCCAGGAGGATGGGCAGTCCTCTGGCCTTCAGCCTGGCTTGTCTGAGTTCCAGGACATCGGGGGGAAGCAGAGGCCACACAAGTTCTCAGTCACCATGCCAGAAACTGGAAGCCACCCTCAGCTGCTCCGTTCCCTTATTCTTTTCCCCAAGAGCTCTGACCTCAGCATGCCAGGCTTTGAGTTCCATCTCTGTCCTCACTAAATCTGTGACCTTTTATATCTCTGTGCCTCAGTGTAATTTGTTATGGCTTAGATGAAAAATGTCACCCAAAGGCCTCATGCACTCATAGGTGGGGATTTTGGAAGGTGATTGAACCACAAGGCCATATAACTGACTTGCTGTTAGGAGGTGGGGCGTGGTAAGAAAAGGTGGATCACTTGAGGGTGTGACCTAGAAGAGTAGATCTCCCTCCCTGACTCCTCACTTTTCTCTCTGTTACCTGACTGCCATGACTTGAGCAGCTTTCCTCAACCCAGGCCCTTCTACCATGCCACTTCTACCTGGAGCCAGCTGACCATGCAAGGACTGAGACTTCTGGAACTGTGAGTCAAAATAAACCTCTCCTCCCTTAAGTAGTGGGTGTTGGGTGTTTTTCACAGTAACAAAGAAAGTGACTGTCATAGTTACTTTTCTCATTGCTGAGACAAAATACCCAACACTCACAAGTTAAGGGAGGAAAGGTTTATTTAGCTCACAGTTTGGAGAGGTTTCAGTCCATAATCAGCTAGCTCCAAGGCAGGGTGGCATGGCAGACAGATATCACAGAGAAGAAATAGTTTATGGTGGGAAGAAGGTAGCAAAACAAGCAAGGGGTCGACCATGTCTCTTTCTATCCCTTATATCTTATTCAGGCTACTTAGGGAGGGGAGCACTCACACCCTTAATCCTAGTGCCCTTGAGCCTAGCATTGCACCATGAATCAATCCCAGCATCACACATTCTAGAACCAGCCAGCTCAGAAAAAGCCCCACCTATGACTGCATGAGGCTTTAGGGGGACATCTAAACACAAGCCATAGCAGTGACCAAGACAGATTTTGGTGCCAGGAATAGGGTGGTTGCTAAACTACATGACCATGTGGTTTAGAAGCCTTTGGAAGTGGTTTGGTGGAGTTTGGAAAAGTTTGGAGATGCCAGATAAGGAAACTCAAGAAGGCTGCTATCTGAGCTTCTGGTCAGAACTCAGAAGACCAGAATACTGATAAAAATGCAGATGGTAAAGACCAGGCAGGCTTGAGAGATTTCAGTTGGGAAGAAGTATTCCACTGGCAGCTGGACTCAAGATCATATGTGTTATGCTCTGGTAGAGAATTTATCTACATTTTATTCAAGTCCTGAGACCATGGGAAAGAGATTAAGGGTAATGGACTAATTAATATGGCAGAGGAAATTTCAAGGGAGCCTAATGTTCAGAGTGTGGCATGGGTACTGCTCACTGCTTTTTACTGAGAAGCCATAGCAAACAGTACAACTAAATGATTTTTTAAACTATACAGAAGGGAAAAAAGGACTAAGATTCCCTCTTTAACCTTTTATGTAATGTTACTAATCCCATTTATAAGGGTTGAGCCATCATACCTTAACCCCCTCTATAATACTCACCTCTTAATGTATCATGTTGGTAATGAAGTTTCACCATGTATGCTAAGTGTGTGCAGAGATCCCCATGCTATGATACTTACTCTCAATTTACTCAAATTAAAGGTAGGATCAGTATTAAAGATTCATACTCCACTGGAAGAGAGAGGCTCTGGTCAGTGCCATCCCCACTTACAACAGCAACAGATATGACCCAAATGTCACTATATGCTAGTGTCATAGAAGGTATCGGCCTCAGAGACCATTACAAACAGACCACAGAATGTGTAAGGGTTCCAAAACAACAGAAGTTTGAACTTCTATAGAAATTCACCACAGAAGCTTGTTTCTTCTATCGTTTCTCCTATTTCATTGACTCATTCAGATTGTACCAGGGAGTGGACCTGGGGCTTTGCACTGAGATAATGTCCCCAGCCCTTTTAAAATTTTTATATTTTAAGACAAATTCTCCTGAAGTTGCTGACTTGCCAAGGCTGGGCTTGAATTTATGATCTTCCTGCCTCGGCCTCCCAGACGGCTGGGGTTATAGGCATGGGCTACCATGCCTGGTTTAACATTTCTTCTGATAGTGCTAGTCTGGCACCGTACATGCAAGTCTGAGTGGCCGGATCTGCATGTGGCTGTCCTCCGGGCAGTCGTCGGGAGATCCTGGCTCTCTGTGTCCTGTGGCTTCACCATTACTTTGGCCCTTGTCCGTCTTTGGCCCTGACCATCTCTGCATCCAGTGTGTGGAGACAGGAGGGTGAGCCCCCAGGCCACCGTGAAGGGTGCCGGGCTGCTGGCTTGGCTGTCCCGTTTGACAGGCTCTACTGGGCTGAAACAACCTGAGCATTCACAGCTTGTGGTCCCTCCTAGACTGCTGGGCAAGGAGAGACAGACAGAAAGAGTCCAGCCATGATCAGGCCAAGATGGGGTGCTCAGGGTGGCCTCTGGGGTCAGCATGCTAAGCAGGCACTCTTCTCCAGGGCCTGCAGACTCTTGAGGTTCTGGCATGGGGTTTCGACTTCTCAGGAGTGCAGACCTGGGCAGGGTGAAGCTCCTATTCCTTTGCCAGGATGGCTGCACTGTCTCCAGTAAGGTTCTGGCCTCTCAGATGGTCGTAGCTGCTTAGCGGAGAAATTTGGGTGGCCTCAGCACCATCTTGAGGCTGTGACTCTGCCTATTTCCCCAGTCAAGTACTCTCAGCGACCCTGGCTGGGGTGAGCAATGTGGCTCAGCCAGAACAGTGGGCACCTGGGGCAGCTCCTCAGCTGCCTGTCCTCCTCTGTGTGCAAGAAGCAGGCCAGGAAAGCCGAGTAGGAAGTATCCTTACTAACCATCTACTCCGGGGGTCCTCAGCAGGGCTGGCATTCTGTGGGCAGAAGCCAAGGCTGATGCAGACCCTAGAGTGTGCAAGAACAGCTCTGCCTCTGTCTGGTTTTGGATTCCTGCAGGGCAGGGCTTCTCAAACCGGAGCTGGGCTCTGCCCCAGGGCTCCCCATACATCAGGTCTTCAGGGCGCTCAAGAAACTGCATTTCTAACAGTGCCCAGATGATTCTTGTGCTGCTGGTCTGCAGACCAAGCTTTGAGAACCCCTGCTGTTGGAGGGAAAGATGATTTTTAAATATCTAAGCCTAGAATATGATTCATTTTATATCTAAATGACAAGTGGCTTTTTTGCATATTTATTTTAGCTTCATTTCCTGGGTTGCCACTATTGTATAGATCAATCTGTTTTGTCCTGTTTGGAACTTTACCTGGTGCTGTTCACCATCTCAAAAACATAGTCCTCTGGGGTCGGGCCACTGGAGACGCACAAGTCATCAGTTTACTACTCTGCGCAGGGCTGTGAGCTTCTAAGTGAGTCTTCAAATCCAGACCAGCGTCTGATTAGCTCAGGTCTTCAAGGCAGTCACACCATTATTTAGACAGTGTTGAAATGCTTGTGACTTTAGAAGATTATTTTCCTTCTGTTTCTCCTTTAGAAGAGTATAGTTGTAGCATTGTGTCTGGGCGTCTGTTGCCGTTCAGTGAGTGGGTACAAATTTCGTTTTAGAGGGCTAAGGGGTGTCACTAAATATTTATTATAAAAACAGTGGGTTGCATTTGTCAGGGCTGAGACCCCTGGTGTAGTCCCACCTCTGCACCCAGACAGCCCCAGACTTGTGATGGCGCGGCTTACAATTTTTCAAATTAACAGTGACCTGAAAGCCATATTCGTTCAGTAGAAACTGTACTCCGAAGTTTGGATTTTGGTTTTCCCCCAGGGTAGTGAGATATAGTACGATTCTCTTCCAGTGCTGGGCACTGGCAGCAAGCTACAGCTGCCAGCCATCCTGGTCACAAGGGTGATCACTGAAATGCTGCAGTGCACCAAGTTGCTACCCTGTAATGTTTGGTAGGTTAGGTGGATTGAGTGAGTTTCCCACTTAATGCTATTTTCAACTTATGATGGGTTTATCAGGATGTAACCCCATTGTAAGTTGAGGAGCATCTGCAGGGTAAAATGCTCTCTCAGACAGGGAGAACGACTTGTGCAGAGCCCATGGGAAGTCCTGGCCCATGCTCTGCCTCCTAGTCCACTGCTCTTTCTAGGCAGAGAAGTAACCCCTACTGAGAGCCTGCTGCATGCGGGGCAGCTGAGCTGGGTGTGACAGAGGACCAAGGAGGCTATCTTTAGGCTCATCTTCCAATGCAAACTCCATGCTAGGAAAAGTTGGGTGACTTGCCCAGTAGGCACAGAGCAGGTAAATTCTGAGATTCCAACCCAAGATTCAGAGTCTGAAGCTATAAGAAAGCTGCTCTGTCAAAGAAACATATGAAAAAATGTTCAACATCTTTGGTCATTCAAGAGATGCAGATTAAAACAACACTGAGATTCCACCTCACTCCAGAAAGAGTGGCTGCTATCAAGAAGTCATCCAATAACAAATGCTGGCTGGGGAGTGGAGAGAAAGGAACCCTTCTCCATTGTTGGTGGAGGATGCACACTGGTGCAACCACTATGGAAATCAGTGTGGAGGTACCTCAAAGAACTAGGGGTGGAGGTCCCATTTGACCCAGTTATTCCCCTGCTGGGTATCTTCCCCAAAGAATTAAAAGCATCATACCACAGAGATATATGTGCACCCATGTTTATAGTGACACAGTTTGTAATAGCTAAAGCTTGGAAACAGCCCAAGTGCCCATCAACTGGAAACTGGATAAAGAAGATGTGGGTTTTTTTTTTTTATAAAACAGAGTACTACTCAGCCATAAAGAATGAGAAACTAGATTCATTTATAGCTAAATGGATGCATATTGAGACCATATAGGACACACATGTGTGAATACCTAATAGTTTCTCTAGTGTGAGAAACTGAGAGTGTAAACAAGGATTAAAAGGTTTAATAACTAATAATTGATACTTTGAAATAGGAAAAGGTCCAAAGGGGTAAAGGTGGTGGGAGGAGATGGGGAAAGGGAAGAATGGAAAGGAAAAATTATGAGAAAAGGAAAAAAATGGAAATGATGTCTATGTAAATAGGGAAGGGTGGAGGGGGTGAAGGGCACACAAGTGAATGGGGAAAAAATAAGAACCAAGATACATCATGGACAGGTACAAGCACACAATGATAAATGTAAATGTATTGTATACCTAAAATGTACCAATAAAAGAATTTAAGAGAAAAAAAAAAAAAGAAAGCTGCTCTGACTCCATGTTGAAGGGGGCCACCTTCAATGGTTGCTGTTTTCACCAAGGAGCTGGCAGGCAACACATACTGAAGGAGGGCCGTGTCAACACAGTCGACTGTCTGAATGCAGCCTGCAGAGTAGTACAGAATTAATTGTAATGATGATGTTCTACCATGAAGGAGAGGACAAGGAACATGTCCAGATTGGCCTGGGCCTGGGGTTCCCATGACCCTGAGTTCTGCCCCCTCCCAGATTAGCAGTGGTATTAGCAGTATGAACCCTACAGCGAACTGTGCATGTGAGGGTCCAGGGTGTGAGCTCCTTTGAATTATCTGGAAACCACATCCAGGGTTACCTCACCTCGTCTGTGGAAAAATTACCTTCCATGAAACTGGTCCCTGGAGCCAGAAAGCTTCTAGGGAACCTGGCATGATTTGGCATTGAGGGCAGGAAGGCTAGTATGGAGGTAGGGATTGGGAGGCACATGGGAGTTGGTTCATGAGGAGCCAGCAAGAAGTTCTACATGCAAGGAAACAGTAGAAGGTGAGCTGGAAGTAGCAGCCCAGTGCATCTAATTTATTTGCTTGCTTTTTCTTGTGGGACTAGGGATCAAACCTAGGGCTTGAGAGTAGTCCAATGTATTCAAGAGGAAGAAAGATGCCAGTGAGTGTGGAGCCAGAGAGTAAGAGAAAAGAAGCAAGAGAGGTGGCAGGGTTAGGATACATAGGTCCATGATGTCATGGGAAGAGTCTGATTTTTCTTCTAAAAATTATGAGAAGTCACATGTTATGTGTTGATTCCAAAAGATGTTGAAGCCCTAACATCCAGAGCCTGTGATTGTTACCTTGGAAGTAGGATCTTTGCAGAGGACCAGGTTAGGATGAAATCACTACAGTGGGCTCTCATCAAATGACTGGTGCCCTTAATGGAAAGGGGAAATTTGGACACACACAGACCCAGGGAAGACCGTGCAAGGAAAATGCCATCTATAAGAAGGAATGCCGAGGCCACCAGAAGCTAGGGGAGGGCAACAGATTCTCCCTCCTGGTCTTCAGAGGGAACCAAGTCTGATGACACCTTGACCCCAGACTCCCACCGTCAGGACTGTGGGAGAACACTTTTCTGTTAAGTCACCCAATTGGCGGTCCTTTCTTTTAGCAGTCTCAGGAGGTCAGTCCGGCTAGAATGGCTTTGAGCAGGGCCAATGGCATGGTCAGATTCGGTGTTCTGAAATGGTCTTGCTGATGTGGTGTGGAGAATGGGCTGGACAGATGCAGGAGGGAGACCTGTTAGGAGGAGGAGGAGGTCATGTCCTGGTGACAGCTGATGGTGGCTTGGTGAGGATGGGCCAGATGGTGCTGGAGGAGAGTGGACAGGCATGGACAATGCTTAGAAAATAGAGTTTACAGATTGTGTTGAGATGGCTCCAAGGATGCTGGCTTTTGCCAAGGAGTGAATGGCAGGGCCAGTCTGGAGATGACTGGGCCAAGTTTGAAGGGAAAAGTCATGAGTTTGTGTCTGAATCTGGGATGATTTTAAGATATCCATTGGCACTGGAGATTCTGTCCTCCAGAAGACAGTTTGGACTGGATGTGTGACCCTGCAGAGCTGATTGTATGTGTGCCTGTTTTTATGTGCATGTACAGCTTTTCCTGCAGGGCCATGTTCTGGAGTGGACTACCTAGAATGATTTTCAAACACCCAGCCCCTACCCCATGTCCATTTCTTCTTTCCGTTTCCTCCCAACTTCTGCTAAGGTGGGGTTGAGTGGGACATGCAGGGCTGAAGGGAGACAGAGCAGCTGAAAGGAACTGGAAAGTGGAACTGAGGATCTAACTGCCTGTCTGAAACCTCTCCACCAGGCCTTTTGTTCTGGTTCATCCATGCCTTAACCCCTCACTCCCACATCCAGATATCCTTGGGATTCCCCATCCTCTGGGGGACCCTACAGTGTAAACATGGTGAATTCTCAGTGCTTCCTGAGCACTCACTTATGATTCAGCTCTCTGAGGTCTGTAAGTCAGCTGCGACCTGTTCAGCTGCTTACCAGGTGCACAGTTTTTCAAGCCATTTCTTCCTCTCCTTGTCTCCATATCTTTGTCTCAAAATGCATCTAGCTGTTGTTTCAGTGTGGCTTGGGGAGGAATCAAAAGTAGATGTGTAAATTCTAGCTTCACCCAGCCAAGATGCCTGTGGGAAACGCCTTGGGATACAGATTCCCTGTTGCTGGTACCTCATCAGGAAGGATTTTGGCTGTGTGTAATAGAAACCTGAGCCAATGGTACCTACAATGCATATGGCTTTCTTTATCCTGCACAAGGCTGCAGAGGAGAGACGAGGGGCTCACAGTGCTCGTGGCTGCAGCTCTATGGTTCTGTTGACCCTGCCTTTGGCAAAGGACATCACCCTTCTCCAGCTTCCCTGAGGAAATAAGGAAGGGATTGGGGGAGGGGGGTGTGAGCCATCCAACAGTGTCCGTCTCAGTTACCAAATCGCCAGCACCACCACATAGTGCTTTAAAAGCATGGCATTTTGGAGCAAGGCAAACCTTGGTTCAAATCCCGGCTCTGCCACTTTCTGGCTGAGTGTCTTTGGAAGACTTTCTTAGCTATGTTGAGTCTCACCTTTTCTATTTGTGAAAAGGAGAGTACAACAGACCTTTGAGGAGGGTGTTGTTGGGATGGTTGAGTGAGACAAAGTGTATAAAGGCTTTAGCCAGGGTCTGACTTAGTAAGGACTCACGAAACATGAGTCTCCCACATCCCCAAGGTCTTAGCCTTGGGGCTCCAGTCCTTTGGGCCCTGGTGGCCACTGATTCAGCAGGCTCCTTGGGTCAGGAGTCAACTGGACCCCTAATACCCACTGCTGCTTTCATTGGGTCTGGCAAAGCAAGAGTTAGCGATTTTCATGAGTGTTTATTAAGCCTCAATACTTTCTCATTCATTTATTCATTCACTCACTTCTTCATGGAATCATTTATCATTTATTCATTAATTATTAATTCATTAATCAGTGGATGCCTTTTACCTTGATATCTATGGCTTTGGAGTCATACAGACCTGGATTTAAATCCTGGTTTTACCACTAGGTGTAGTTTCCTCATCTTCCCACTGTGGCTAATGACAACCTAGCATGGCTGTCAGCATGAAGTGAGTATGGTATGGTACGTTAAATGGTGACAGCACAATGCTGGCCTGCAGCATGTGCTCTGCAGTGAAAGCTAACTTTTACTGAAGGTTCACAGTGTACTGAGCTGCTCTGGGAGCATCATATGTACCAGACATTGCGTCTATCCTTTATTGCTGGGTAACAATGACCGGCAACTGTCTTAGTCACTTCCCTCGTGGCCTCATAGCTGGGGCAAAATCCTTGACTCTCATAACTTAAAGGAGGAGGAGAGGTTTATTTTGGCTCACATTTTAGAAGTTTCAGTCCATGTTTGGCACACTCAAACATAGAAACCACACAGTGGAAGGGCCCAGGCAGAGCAAAGCTGCAGTTGTCATGACAGCAGGAAGCAGAGTGAGAAGGGAGGAGCTGAAAAGGGAGATAAACCCTCCCAGGTCAGCCCCCAGTGACTGCCTCTTCTGACCAGACTCTTTCCTGACAGCAAGTCAATATAGGGCCCCATAATCCAACCACTTTCTAAAGACCTGGGGCTTTGGGGGCCGTTTGAGATCTAAGTCATAACATTGCACCCCTGATCCCCAAAAGACTTATACATATCTCTATGAAGGATGCATTTAATCCATCTCTAATAGGCACTAAAGTTTTCATAGTTCCAGCATTGCTGTGAAGTTCAAGTCCAAAGTTTCTGAGACACAGGGCAAACTCTTAGCTGTGAGCCCCTGTAAAAATCAAAAAGAAAGTTAAGCACTTCCAATATACAACAGCACAGGGCAAACATTCCCATTTCAAAAGGGTGGAATGGGGGGATAGAAACCAATGGGACCAAAGCAAGACTGAAACTCAGCAGGGCAAACATTAAATCATTTAGCTCCATGTCCAGGGCAGGGAAGCCCTGCCCCTGCGGCATTGTAAATTGTAGCCTGCATGGCTTCTCTCTTGAGTGGCTTTGCTCACTGCCTGTGGCCTTTCTCAGTAAACAGATCATGTTCCTGGCTTTTCCAACTTCCTGGGGTTTCCACTGCACTTTCAATTTCACTCTCACAGCTTCACACACTGTCCTCTCAGGAGCACACAGCTTGGCCTCCCAGGCCTTCTCCTGAAAAATGGGTAGAAGGCTCCCTGACCTCACAACTTTTGCATTCTGTATGCCTGTAAAACCAGCACTAGATGGATAATGCCTAGGTCTGCCACCAACTTGAGCAGCAGCTGGGCTCTCTTGATCATGCCCACAGTAGCTTCGGAGTCCTGGATGGGTGAGCACTGTAAACTGAATTCCAGGGAATCAATACCCTAGGCAACCCTTCTGGAGCAGGATGCCCTGGGACTGTCTTCTCAAATAATAGTGTTTGCACCCTTGAGCCCATGAAGGGAGGAATATTGCTGATTCCTTTCAAGCGATCAAGACATCTTTATTATCCTGATATAAAGTACTTGGCTTCTTTTTAATGCTAATCTTTTCAGCAACCAACCTATCCTGGGCCAAAACTTTACAGGTCCCAACTTTACAGGTGCTTGCTTTCTGGAAGAACTGAAATGTTTTGAGTCATTTAGTCAAGCTGTTTGTTCTTGATTCTCAATATAAATCTCACTAAAAGCAGGAACCAGTATCCATGCCACAGCCTGAACATTAGGTTGCCTTGAAATTTCCTACACAAGATTGATTAGTCCACCACCTTTAATCTCACCCAATGTCTTAGTTACTTCTCTCATTGCTGAGACAAAATACTTAACACCCAAAGTTAAGGGTGGAAAAGTTTATTCTATTTTGCTCACAGTTTGTAGAGGTTTCAGTCCTTAATCTGGCTCCAAGGAAGAGTGGTATGCAGAGAAGAATGGCAAAGGAGAAACAGTCCATGGCAAGGCAGGCAGAAAGCAGAAGCACTGAGCCTTCTTCCCCCTTATACTCCAACCAGGCTACAAGCCTATTGTGAATGTTCCCCACACCTGGGAGGGGGGCTTCTGTCTTCAGTAAATCCATTCAGTCACACCCAGAACTATGCTAGACTAATTAGTGGACTAATCCAGTATCACACACCCTTAATCCAGCCACCCCCCAAAAGCCCTACCTATGAGTGCATGAGGCTTTGAGGGGACATCTAGATACAAACCATAGCGATCAGTCACCCACAGTCTCAGGACATAAGCAAGATATAAACAAGTTTTCCACCAGAGCATAACACACAGTCTCAAATCCAGCTGTGAATGGAGTTCTTTTTCCCATCTGAAACCTCCTGAGCTTGGTCTTTACCATCTGCATTTCTGTCAGCATTCTGGTCTTCTGATCTCTGACCAGTATTGCACATCGAGCTCAGCTTACAGCATTCTAGGGCTTCCCCAGCCCATATCTCTAAACCTTTCCAAATTCCTTCCACAAACCAGTTCCAAACACTTCAGAATCACATGGTCAGGTAGTCACAACAATAACCCCATTTCTCTGGTACCAAAATCTATCTTAGTCATTTTCCTCACTGCTAGGACAAAATACCCAATACCCACAACTTAAAGGAGAAGTTTATTTTGGCTTGTGTTTTAGAGGGTTCAGACCATGTTCTGTGGGCTCAAACATAGACACCGCATAGTGGAAGGCTCTGGGCTGAGGAAAGCTGCTCATATCATGGTGGCCAGGAAGTAGAGTGAGAAAGAAGGAGCCGGAAAGGGAGACATACCCTTCCAGGTCATGGCCCAATGCCCCACCTCTTTCATCCAGAGCCCACATCCTAACAGCAAGTCAGCTATGATGCCCCCTTAATCCAATCTCCTAAACACATGGAGCTTTAGAGTCAAAGCTCTAGCAACCTAGAAGCTCAAAACAACACACTTAGCTCAGTCTTTGTGGGTTGGGAATATGGGTTTAGCTGGGTCCTCTGCTCCAGGATCACTCAGTGGCTGCATTCAAGGTGTCAGGTGGGTCTCTATGGCCAGGGGGTGGGATCTCTTCCAAAGTTTGGACTGGAGAGGGCTCTGCTCCTAGGGTTGGCAGAATTCAGTTCTGAGGTTCTAAATCAAGGACCTCAGTTCCCGACTGGCTGTTGGCTAGAGGCCACTCTCAGCTACTTGCATGTGACATCTTGCTCCCTCTAAGCTAGTAAGGGGGAGAGTCTTCTATGGAGTATTTCATCACTGAAATCACACTCCTTCATCTTTGCTGTCTTCTATTGGTAGAAGTAGTGACTATATCCCATCTACAAACACAAGGAGAGGAGCCCTCAAGGGCAAGAACACTAGGAGGTGGAGATGGTCAGAGGCCAAGTTAGGGTCGACCACAGTTATTTAATGGTCTACTTGGCCCTAGGGAGGAAGTACTATCAGCCCACTTCATGGATGAAGAAGTGAAGTTGAGCCTGGATTCAAACCCAGGAAGTGTGTTCCTGGAGCTCACTGGTAGCCATTATTATTATTATTATCATTATTCAAATACTCACTAAGCACCCGTTTTTGTGCTGAGCCCTGTCCTGGGTACGAGGTCACAGAGATATATAAGGAAAAGTCCCTACTGTTAAGGAGCTCATGGTCTTGGGAGAGACCCAGAAACATAACCAGATGCATGATACCAAGCAATGTGCAAGCCAGCAACAGAATCTTACCAGCATGAAAAGAGGATTTGTTCTTAAAATGAAATCACACCCAAAAGGCATGCTCACCTGCAGAGCACATGAACTGCCCAGCTCTGGGGGTGGCTTATTCCAGGTTCCCCCACAAGTCCTTTCTGGCTCTTTCTCAGTTTTGTTTTGTTTTTCCACAGCACTGAAGATTGAACCCAGGCCCTTTGCACTGAGCTATGTCCCCACCCTTTTCTACTTTGTAATTTTGAGGCAGGGTCTTGCTAAGGTGTCCGGGTGAGACACAAAGTTCTGGTCCTCCTGCCTCAGCCTCCCATAGCGCTCGGATGCCTGGCTGGTTTCTCAGTCTGTGGTTATAAGACAGCCACAGACACCCATGCTTAGGAAAAATAGGGGAGATTAATTCAACCTGGGAAATGTCCTAAGATTCTGGGGTAAGACTATCGGGAGGGAAAAGCTCCTCTGCTGGGGACTTGTTGGTACAGCCTCACCTCAGTCTGTCCATCTGCTTAATGGTGACTCATCCACGCTTTCCCAGGTTGATTCAGCCAGAATAAGAGGCCCTGCACCCTTGATTTCAGAGTGGAGTCCCACTGTAATTGGACAGAGGAGGTGAAAGGGCGGTCATGAGTGTTCGTGCATGTGTGATTCTGAGTGTGTGATGGTGTGTTTGTGTACCTGTGATTGCGTGGTTGCATTTGTGAGTTTGTTGTGATTGTGTGTACATGTGATTGTGCATGGGTGTATGATTGTGTCCATGTGGCTGTGTGAGTGATTGCGTGTACATGTGACTGTGTATGAGTGAATGACTGTGTGATTATGTGTATTCGTGACTGTGTATTTGTTTGCGTACACGTGAGTGTGAGTGTGTGTGCCTGAGAGGGTACGTGTATGGAGGGCGACTCAGGCCAAGCCCTGCTCCCCTTGCTCCTCCCCTCGGTGCTGTCTCGGAGCCCCTGTCCCTGTGCGTCCTCCCCGCTGCGCCCTGGTGACAGCTCCCCTCTCAGCTCGTCCCCAGTGGAGGAGGCTGGGTGGCAGCCACGGGGAGGAGGAGATGGCTTTGCCCCAATTATAGCTTTCTTTTGTCAATTTCCTTTCATCTGCGGCCGGGAGGTGGGAGGCGTCCTCGCCCCTTCCTCCCCGAAGAGCAGGTGACAGCCTCAGACCCTCAGAGCTGCAGAAGGCAGGAGTTAGGGCTCCACGCCCAGCTCTGGCGAGAGCCTGGCCTCACAGGGTTCTTCCCTGCCAGAGCCTCCCCAGACCCCCGGCCCCACCCCGCTGCTCTGTTCGCCCCCAGGAAAAGTGGACGACTGCTCTCCGGGAGAAGCTGCCCAGAAGCGGGCAGATGGTTCCTAGGGGAAGTGCCTCTCTGCCACTCGAGCAGACATCTTTGCCTTCTGTTTGTAACTGGGCCCAACGCAGCAGGGCCACTGTCACCCCTGGGGACTGTCTCCAGGTTTACAGTCACCTTCCTGAGACACTGGACCTCGGGGACTGCCAGTGATCTGCAGGGAGGCCATACAGAGGGGCCGCCCCCTTCCTCAGGGCGGGAGGCCCCACTGCACCTGAACTGGCTCTGTAAGAGGGCATTGTCTTTTGTAATTCTGAATGCTGTGTGACCTCAGGCAAGGTAGTCAACCTCTCTGAGCCTTAGAATCCTTACCGGGTAAAATGGGGACAGTCACCCTACCAGTGGGCAGTGATTCTCACTGAAGGAGTTTAATGAGATACACACAGAAGGCCCTGGCAAGGCACTTGGTGGAGAAGTTACTTCATAAATAAGGATGGCTGGAGCCCTGCTTGGGGGTGGAGGGGTCTGGATGGGACACGGAAGGTGGCACCTGTGGGAGTGGGGAGGGAGAAGGTACTCCGGGCTGTGGGGGGACCGGGAGGCCGAAGCTGTGGCTTCTCCGCTTAGTCTGGGGTGAGGCTGACACAGGTGGGAGCTTCTTAGGAAATATTGCCTAAAAGGTATTTTTAAATGCAAAATGTTATTCCATTTTGCAGAAAAAATAATTGTGAGAAACCCTGTTTTTAAAAAGAATAAGAGAGAAAGAGAAAAACTAAAGGAGAAAACTTGTAATTAGAAATTGTAGCCCAATGTGCTGAGTTTAAGCCTGGAAGTCACCTTGGGACAGGGACGTGCTCTTCGAACATTGCTGGATCCTCCCTGCCGACCTTTTTTGTTTTTCATTGTGGTAAAATACATGTTGCATGAAAATCATCCTTTAGCCCTACTTAAGAATCCAGGTCAGTGGTTCCTTTTAAATGCATCCCTAACGTAAGTAACCACCCCCCCGCTGTCCAGCCGGCCTCTCTCGCCTTGTAAAGGGGCAGCTGCACCATGGACAGCGGCCCGGTTCGCCCTCTGGGTTTCTACTAGGGTTCAGGTTCCGGCCCCAGGCAGTGGCCCAGAGGTCGCCCGGGCTGCCCAGGGCTGCGGGTCTGGGCTCTGCCGAGGCACCTGACACCCGGGAGTGGCTCAGCCCTGGGCAGCAATGGTGCAGGAAGCTGGTGCCCAGGCCTTGGGAACTGGAGAGTGGGGGAGGCCAAGCGGGAGGGCAAAGTCAGGCCAGGGCCACCGGCACCAGGCCCTGGGACCCTGAGCTAAGAAGTCGGGCAACCTGAAGCCTAAAGGCGGAGGAGTCTGAAGCCAGGGGCTCCCACCAGAGTCGGGGCGGGGCGGGGCGGGGGGGGGGGGCAGTGTCCCAGGCCACTAGAGCCACTGCCCAGAGCGGAGACACCCGATCAGGTCAGTCTGGGGAGTGACACGGAGCAGGTTTCCTGGGCCATTTCTTCCTCTACATGTCTGTCCAGCCCCGTGCCTCTGGAGGAGGGGGGACCCCAAAACAACTCAGGACTCTTCCAAGGGCAAGAGGGGAGAGAAGCAGTTTCACCAGCCTGGTGGGAAATTTGAGCTCAGATCCCCCAACCCCCAACCCCCAAACCTGGGTCAAGCTGAGGTGATCCCTGCACCCCTGAAAGCCATTCTGAGACTCACAGGGCAAGTTCATGGTTGTTTATGGCCCCCCCTTCAGCATCAGGAACAGAAGGCTCCGGGGTGGAGGGGGACTTTGCAAGGTCACACGGCAGGAACCCGACCCCACTGGGATCCCGCTCTGCTCTGCTGTGGTCCGAGGCCACAGCCGGGTCTGAAACTCAGAATTTCAAGGCCCTCCCTGGACTCCTGGATCCGTGGTGCCAGGATCTACATTTAGCAAGGCCCCTGCTAATGTGCTGGCTCTTTCCAGCCGGAGAAGCACTGCTTAGAGAAATTCTTTCCTGTTCAGGGGGTGCAGCTTCCTGGCAGGGAGAGGCTACCCCCACCAGCGATGGCACCGAGGCCCTGCTGGGAGGAGGCACTGCGGATGGGAGGCTGGCCTCTTTTCCAAGCCCTACTGGGACCACCGCCACTTCCCCCACAGCCAAGCCTGATTCCCGGAGGCGCACCACCACGGGCCTCGTGCTCCTGCTGCAGCTGTAGAAGACGGGAACTGTTTCATTCCCCAACCCCCAGTCTTTCCCTGCCCTCAGCCCCCCACCTGGTGAGGCTGATTGTCCCATTCAGCCCCCCTTCCCGGATTGGCTGGCGGGATTTCCGACCCCTTTAGCTGCCTAATTAGGGCTGCACGTGGGTGCTGCTGTGAATAAGTGATTCTGTAATCGCCGCTGGCACCCAGCCCAATGGGGCGGGGGAGGGAACAGTTTCAAGGACAAAGGGGTTCTGCAGTGGGGAGGGGCGCTGAAGGCAGCCCCAGGCTTTGTTCTACTCCTGGCCTAAGGGGCTTTGGGTGGGACCCCCACCACACCCCACCCCAAGATGGCCGAGCAGTGGGTCCTTGAATGCAGTAGCTCACTGTGTGTGTGGAGGATTAACTGTCTGGCTCTGAGCTGTGCAAACCACGTCTCACAGGGCCGCCAATCCGCTAGGTTTCCCCAGGACACTCCCAGATCTTACCACTGAAAGTCCCACATCCCCAGAATCATCCCCTGGCCCCAGGACCCGGCAGAGGAGCTCAGGTGGCCACCTGCGTCTGATTCTCTCCACAACCTGAAGAGATGTAGTCCCCTTATCCCTGTTTTACCAAGGCTTATCGGGGTTGGGGTCAAACAGATGCACAGTGGCAGAAGCTGGATTTGAACCGAGGACTATGAACTCTAAAGAGCCACAGTGCAAGGAATCTGCTCAAACACCAGAGCAAAAGGGAGGGCTGTCTGAGTGCCCAAGTTTAAAGCATGCCCATCCCATCTCTCTGGCCCAGGATCAACCTGGCCACCCTGTTCCTCCACTGCACCCCCACCTGCCCACAGCACTCTCCCTAGAATTGGATCCCAGAACCTGGCCAGGGGCAGGAGAGGGTGGCCATGCGGCCCCTCCTCCAGCAGCCAGGGCCTGGTGAGACCCTTAGTGGCTGTGGACCCAGCGGAAGGACCTTGGAGTCTGGGTGACCTAGACATGGATCTGCCACCGAAGTAGGGCTGAGGGGACCCGGGCACATTTGTGGGGTGGAGGGCTGGGCTTGGGTGCAGGCCCGGTCCTCTCCAGCTGCGGGTGCCAGCTGAGTGGAGCTCGTGAGTGGCCGAGAGCCAGTGTGCCAGCATGACAGCCCCTCACTGACTGTGTACCCCGGCCCCATACCTCATTTCTAGAAGATGCGTGGTGAGGGTGGAAGAGAGGGTGCCCACCTCCTGAAGTCCTTAAGGCAACAATCTATGGAGAGCTCTAGGTTAGCATGATGCCTAGCGGAAAATAACAGCTAGCTGCTGCTGTTGTTGGGGTTTTTATTTTCAGTAATCTCTTCCTCCATCCTGAGGCTGGGGACTCAAGCTAAAGCCCCCTGTCCCTCGCTCCCATGGCTGCACCAAGGCCCCTGGTGTTAGATGATTGCGGAGGGGACAGACTGACCCACACTGTCCCTGGGGCCTAAAATAGAGAGAAAGCTCACTCCGAAGCCAGCTTGGCAGGACATTTTGCCCATACAAGGCCAGAGTTGGTGCCCCCTGGCAGTCCCTTGAGGCAGGGAGCCGCAGGGCAGACTTGGCCTCTGGCCTACGTGGTTTCTGCCAGACCGGCCCAGGGCCGCCCTAGGAGTGTCATGGGCTCCTTCTTCCTCAGATGGATGACTCTCTGGGGACAGAATTTTATTTGAAATCCATTTGAGAGAGAAGCTGCCCCTGGCTCCAGCCCCGCCCCCTCCCAGTCAGACACGCAGATAAGAAAAGCCTCGAGGCTGGAGATTTCCCAGATGCCCCCTGGAAAAAGATCTCCGGGGGCTGTGTGGTGACCGGAAACCCAGGGCCGCTTCTCTGTCCCAGGATAAAACTGGTCCCTCCAAGTTCCTGTTGCCTCCTAGACACAAGACCTCAGGTCAGTCCAAGAAAAGACATGTAAATATCATAGGAAAGTAGCATTTGAAACTTGCCTCGGCCTTGAAGGAGCAGTGTGACTCTGGGATGGGCACCCCACCTCTCCGAGCTTCAGGCTTATGCTCTGAGAAATGAGGATAATAATGCGTGTCCTGCTCATTTCTAGTGAGGAGTCAATGAGACAGCAGGACAAAGTGACCATGTGCGGGGCTGACACGCAGGGTATGTTGTGCAGGCTCATTTTATTCCTTGGTCCTAAGTGTATGTGAGGTCAGGTGGTGCAGGGAGTTTGGTCTCTACTAAGAGCACACACGGGGTGCATCTCTCCTTCAGGGTCTGCTCTGCACAGAAGTGCATGGGGCACTCACCTCGCCTGCTGCGAGGGTATGGTGCCTGGTTCTCTCTTGAGGCATCACCATCAACCTGGTCCTGCCCATATTCCTGAGCTCAAAGGGCATTGTTACAGGCAGGCAAGTTAGGGAGAAGATAGCAGGCAGCTAGAGAGGCCCTGGACCCACGGTAGAGTCAGGATGACCAGGCCTCCATCAGACAAACAGGAGCCTCAGGTCAAGCGTTAACAAGAGCCAGGTGGACAATGAAGTAGCCACTATGACAACTGCTCCTACCTATCTGCAAAATGTTTTTTCCTTCTCATTTTGTTGTTTTAATGAACCACTTGGATAGGGTAGCAGTCAAGAAGCACCTGCAGACACACGCTCGCTACCGGCCTCAACTCCTCCCAGGTCCATTTCCAGTTTAAGTAAGCTTGTTTGGGTCACATAAGTTGACCTTAGTGTGACTTGGAGTGGTCTGAGCCTTGGTCTATTTATTGGTATAAAAACTGCTAGACAAAGAGTCCCCATGTCCACCCACTCTGGGATCCCCTCCTGACTATGGGGAGCTATTCCTCTCTTCTTAATAAACATTCCTCCCGTGTCCTTGACTTCATTCTCTGACTTAGTGACACACAGACCCAGACTGCACCATCACAGCATCTTCCCGGCTGTGTCACCCTCTGAGGCCACCTGTTGCTCCGGCCACAAGCAGATGCACAGGGACTGCTTTTGTGGTGTTGGTGTTGGGGAAGGGACCCTGACCACTGCTAGGATGAGACACTTCCTCCCTGGGAGGAGACCAGATTGCAGTTATCTGAGGGCGATGACACACCAGCCCTGGTGGCATGGTCCAGGGGCTGGCATCTGGACTGCAGGGCTCTGTTCATACTGTGGTCACAGCTACCTCTTGGGGACCTTTGAGAGCTCTGAGGCCACAAAGCATTGTCAGAGAGCTGATGTGCACCATCAGGGACCTGGGGATCATTGGACTCTCCTTTGCCTCACCTGTAAAGGGGACTTATAGAGATCAGCCGTGGGTTTGGGTGGGTTTGAGACCAGCCGCATGAGTGTGAAGTGTCGTCCTTCCATATATAAACAGTGTCAACCGGGACAAGTTATTTTGCTTCCTTGGCCCTCAATTTCCTCATCTGTAGAACGGCCACAATGATAGTATCTGTCACATAAGTTTGGGCTATAATTATGTACTCCAAGGTACCTGGTCACATGTGCTGAACACCTACCAGGGGCAGGCACTGCCCAAGCTTGTTACCTGTGTCTGCTGATGTCATCAGCCTTGTTTCCAAATGAAGTCCACGGTCATAAAACTCGTAAATGTCAGAGCTGGACTCTGAGCCAGACCAATTGGCTCCAGAGTCCACATCCTTCTTGTTTTGGTTTTTGAGACAAGATCTCACTGTATAGGTCAGGCTGACCTTGAACTCACTGTGTAGCCCAGTCTGGGCTCATATTTGTAGCAATCCTCCTGCCTCAGCCTCCTGAGTCCTGGGATTCAGGCATGTCCCACCACACTCAGCTGTAGAGTCTACATTCTTAACAAATGTTAGCTTTCATTGTGGTGGTGGTTGTTATCAAATTTAGTACAGTACCTTCTGCCCCCTTGGTATAAGATACTTTCACTTACTGAACACCAGAAAAAGAGGTTGTGGTATCAGCATTCCCAGGCCTTTGCTTGCTCAGCCGCTGAAGAGGACTCTGGTGAGACTGAGTTTCTCCACCTGCCCTGGAGGGTGGAAGGCAGCTCCTGGGGCCTAGCAGGGCCTGTGGGAAGATTCATGGCACTGGGAGAATAGTGGCAGAGTCTAGGCGGTGAAGCAAAACCAAGGGGCGGGGGGCAGCTGGGAAGCAGTGCCCAGAGCCTCTGAATTGGCTGCTCTCCAGCATCCTCTAAGAACAGTGGGCAAAGTTCTATCAATTCTAATAGCCGAGGGGAGCTCAGGAGCAAAGGCCCTGTCTCGGCAGCCTTCCTGGGCAGTGAGGTGGAGGCCAGGGTTGCTGGGGGATGTGGGGACCCAGCAATGTGTGGGTCAAATGCCCTTGTTCCTGACATTCTAGCGAAGCCAAGTGGGGAGACTAAAGACAAGAAGCAAGAGCAGGGCCCGTGTGGCATAAGGGAGCAGGGTGACGGAGCTGACCCACTAGGGCCACCAGAGCTGCAGCCCCCATGTAGGGCCGGGCGTCTTGTAAGGCTGCTGCAAGAAAATGGATCAAAGGATGAGCAATGGAGCAGTGCATTTAAAATAAATCTACTGTGCCTTTCTACTAACTGTATCACAAACCACTGACTCCATCCTAGCTATCGATTGGAAGGCCCATCCAGATACCCAGACTTTTTACACTGTGAACAAATTGTGCCTCTCCAAATTGAGGAGGTCTGGCAGGCTGCCCACAGATAAGGCATTGGGTAAGGTCTTCTCTTATTAAATGATGGAGACAAAGATGCATACGTGAGAGAGAAGACATCCTCGCATTCATTCAGCAGATCATTACTGGACTGTATGGGCACTGCCACTGCCCTGGGGACAAGGGACAGATGCCCCAAAACGAGGTGGCAAATGGTTTATGGCTCCAATTAACTCGGGTCTTCAGAGGGTGCCTCTTACAGGATGGGGAAAGTTTGGATCAACCCCTCTTGTGTCTACACAGGTCACCTGAGGAGAAGGAGAAGGTCCCTTCTCCCCTGAGCTCTCTCTGCAGAGTGGTTTTCCTACGTCCGAGTGTATCCACTACCCCAGGTAGTCAGGACTTGTAATCTGCAGGGCGTGGTGCTGATAGCCAGAAGCAACCACTTGACTGTTCTCCAAACTCAAAACCCTTTCCTGAGCCTTCTGGGAAGTCGCCTGGTCTAGAAAACAGCTCGAGAAAATGGAAAAGTGGAACAGGAACAAGAAGTACAGACAACAGGGTAAGGTTTTGCTGGCAGGAGAGCCAGGCTGGAGGAATTTGCACTGTATTTTAGGAAGAATTTGTAAACATAATCATGTAAGCTACCTCTATCCTTAGCAAGAGTGACTCAAGTTAGGCAAATTGCTTGTGATGGAAAAGCTGGGACATCAAAGTCCAAATATGGTGTTGTATTCAGGGGCTGTAACCTGGGGCTTTTCCAATATTTCCACTCTTTAAAAAGGCTGCACCAGGAGCCAGAAAGCTGAGTCCCACACCCTCCTCTCTCACCTCACCCAACAGTGATTCTACTTCCTGAGTGTCTCTCAGATCCATTTCTGTCTCCTGTCTCTCCTATCCCTGTCCCTCCTCTTGGGTCCATTCCCCCTTCACCCCTCTCCTGAACTCAGCCATACATCCAACCTCACTCCACCTCCACTCCCCACCAGGCTGGGCTGCCTGCCCAGGGCTACTCAGGTACTCCATGCATTCTTTACCCTCCTAACTGTGGATTTCTTAGGGAGCTTAAGGTTGCCTCCTCCACTTCATCGCACTGCCCGTGAGTTCAGGGCTAACAGTTGGTTTTGCTCATCTTTCTGCCCCCTGCACTCTGCAGAGTGAAGAAGAGTTTGAAGCATACTTTGACCAGTGCTGTGTAAATCTATCCACACAAGTTAGTGCTATCATTACGTGCACCCTCTGTCTCTCCCTTTCCTGATCCACAGGAAGTGCTCATTATTCAATGAATGCATAAATGAATAGGGACTTTAATTTTGGTTTTTGAGACGGGCTCTTGTCACGTTGGCCAGGCTGACCTCAAATTCATGATCCCCCTGTCTCAGCCTCCCAAATAGCTGAGATTTACAAGCATTGTACCACCAAGCCTGGTTGCATAGAGAGTTTTATGGATTAAAAAGAAGTAAATTTTTGTACATATGAAACCAATTTTTTTCTCCAACAAACAAATGCTAGGAAATATTTCCTGACTGTTGGTTTGGAAGGACATACTGGCTTATTCCAGGCTCACGTGGGTGGTAGAGACCCTGACCCAACTGGGTGCATGTGTGTGCGCACGCGTGCATGTGTGTTTGTGTGTGTGTGTGTGTGTGCATATGTGGAGTGAAAAGAACATTCTCTGGTGAGAGTATAAAAAAGAAGATAGGATTCTCTCTGATTACATATTAAATTACAAACACATCCAACTAGAGTCCTGGAATCTTACACTAAGCATTTGTACGACTGATATTGACATAATATACTGTCAGCCCTCCAGGTCTAAGGGTTCCGCATTCACAGATTCTACATTCATAGATTCAACCAACCATGGATTGAAAATATTTCAAAAAAATGTGCCTGTACTGAATAGGTACAGATACGTTTTGGTTTTTCATGTGATTCCCTAGGCAGTAGAGTATAACAACTGTTTACATCACACTTCCACTGTGTTAAGCATTGGAAGTAATCTAGAGGGAATGGAAAGTCTATAGGAAGGTGTCGTAAGTCATTTCATGAAAGTGACTGCAGAGTTTGGTATGAGGAGTCCGGGAATGAACCCCCTCAGATTCATTCTGAGAGCTACATGTTTGCGTGCTCAGGGAAAATGTGAGGGAATCGCAGGGGATGCAGGAGAAGAGATGGGAGCCTCCTCTCCCAGTCTTTTCTCTGTCCATCCTACCAAAGCCTGGGAAGTGGTCTGCAGTGGGCAGTGCCAGGGGCCAGTTCTCAACACACATTCCCATTTCTACCCACTTTGTGCTCGGGCTTCCAAGAGGACCCAGTGCTGCCTAGGTGGGGAGAAACTGGCTCTCTCTTTATGTATTCTTATTAACCATTTGCAGGGCAATTTAGAAATATCTACCAAAGATTTAAAGACATATATCCTCGATGGCGGCAGATTCTTTTTCAGGAATTTGTCTCATGGATATACTTGAAGTTGGGTGCAGAGATGGATGTACGAAGATGTCCATCACAGTATGGTTTATAGAAGCAAAAAATCGGGACGATTAAATGTCTAACACTAGGAAATGGCCTCAGATGGGGTTGTCCATCCACATGACGGAGGAGTATAAAGCTGCCGGATGGCTTTCTCCACTTCACACTCTCTGGGTTTTCTTCCTGACTCAAGAGCAGTTCTTCCCAGTGTCCTCTGCTGGGTCAACTCCTCTGGAAAACAAATAATTATCTGGCCCTAAATATCAGTAGAACTGGGTGGGGTTGGGAAACCACACCCAGCGTAGCACAGTGCCTGGAATATGGTACTCAGTAAATCTGTGATAGATGAGCAGGGACCAGCACATGGTAGTTACTCAATAAATAATTCTTAAATGATTGATGTTAAAAGAAAGAAGTGAGCCTAATGCACCAATAAAGAAAGAAGCCCAAAGTACATTTTAAAAAATAAAAATGTAGCCTGGTATGGTGGCATGCACCTGAAATCCCAGCTGCTTGGGAGGCTGAATCAGGAGGATCATAATTTTGAGGCCAACACAAGCAACTTAGCAAGACTCTGCCCCCAAATTTAAAAAGGGCTGGAGGTGTGGCTCAGTTATTCCGTACATGTGTGCGGCTTTGTGCTCAAACCACAGAAGCAAAAAGAAAAGTGCAAAACAGAGTGTATATTATTATTACTCTAGGGTTAAAATAGACACAAAAATGAATATTTCTTGCCTACGCATAGGACATGTATTTTTATATTAAAATACTTTTTATTGTAGAAAAACATTGAATAGATATACAAGAGAAAGGAAATGCATGCAAAAGAAATTAAGTCTTAATAATAGTTCTATCTGTGAGTGAGGCAGAGTTTGGAGCAAAGAGCTCGGAAAGATCTGGGCTTTTTATGTCATAGGCTTTAGAGCTGTTTTGGTTTTGTAGCATGAGTGTATAATGATTCTAGAACAATCACCACCAAACTCCAAGCCCACAAAACAAAAATCAAGACTTCCTGGTCTGCCTTGGTCGCAGCAAGGCTTGGATATAAAGAATGGCATCGGGAGCCTGGTGGAGTGAGCCTTCCCGGTTGGTAACAGCTGGATGGGGGTTGTCACAGCCTGAGGGCCCCTCCCGGAAGCCACCCCTTATCTCCCAGTTTCCGGAGGCTAGCGTTCAAGGTGTGGCTCAGTGGGCAGTTCCAGGTCTGGTTTCCCATGGGGTTCTCTGACCAGCTGTGGACAGGGTCCGTGGGCAGGTGAAGGCAGAAGGCACTTCCTGGCCCACTCTGTGGTCCTTGGCGAGCCTTCAATTTCTGGTCCCTTGTTAGCCAGAGACCTCAGTCTTCACCATGTAGGCCACAGGCTGCCTGAGTGTCCTCAGAACAGAGCTGCCTTCCTCAGAGTGCCCCACAGTCCTTGACAATCTAATCTCAGAAATGAGATCGATCACTTCTGAATTCTATTGGTCCCACAGACCTGCCCTGGCACAGTGTGGGAGGGGACTGCACAGGGTCTGAGTAACAGGAAGTGAGATCATCAGGCCATGTTGGAGGCCGGTGACACAGTGTATCTTCACAGGGCTGTGCCTTCCTCTGAACGCCTAGGCTCTGTCACTGGCTGGCCCCTGGATGGGAGGACAGGAGGATCCCGTGGATGAGTCCTGCTGTCTAGTGAGAGGGACCCTGGAGAGACACCTGGGAGGGAGGAAAAGGGATGGGCCTGGGTCTCCGAAGAGCTGCCCCAGCTTGGGCTCCTGCTCCAGTTCCAAGAATCATGGGTAAATGATTGTACCTCTTGGGCCTCAGCATCCTCCACCCAGGGCCTATCGTGACTGGACTGCCTTCCCCCTCTCTTCTCTCAGGGATTTGGTGATATACTTGCTGGGCCATCCAGCATCCAGTGGGCCACCGATGCCATCATCCCTGGCCCTGTACTAGCTACCCTGTAAACACTTGTTGCAAGCCAGTGCCTCCTTTTCTGAACCCATGTATTGAATGCTCACTATGTTCCAAGTCCTTCGCAAGGCACAGCTCACACATTATGTCAGTGTTTTCCCCAACACAAGCCTTAAGGTTGGTATTATGGTTTAAATCTAAAATGTCCCCCAAAAGTCTCATGTGTTTGGAGATGGTGGCTGGCTGGAAGAGGTGGGAGCATTACCTGGGTGTTTTTTGGTCCCTGGCTCTTCCTCTGCTCTCTCTCTGCTTCCTGAGCAATTGTCCTATGCCAAGCCCTTCTACCACTGACTGAACTCACTGAAACTGTGACCCAAATAAACCTCTCTTCTTTTAAACTGCCAGTGTCAGACATTCTGTCAAGCAATGGGAAAGCTGTCTAATCAGAAAAGTGTTGTGGGTCACGAGGCTTGGACCCAGGTTTTAGAAGAAGACTTGGGAGGCCAGGCAATGTGCTCTTGAGAGGGCAGTGTGTGAAGCAGTGACAGGGAAGCCAAAAGTGCAGTGGAGACCCCAGGAAGGTGGAGATGCCAGGAATGTGGAGCAGCTGCTGTGAAAACCCCCAGGCAGCAAGGGGAGCCAGCCCCACAGACAGGCTGTGTGGGCTGCAACTGGCAGGGGCCCAGGGGCGGGGCTGCCCAAGGCCTTTGGAGCTCACATCTCACCGCAGCCCGCCCTGGGTGCCGGACAAGGAGCCACAGGACTTAATGTTTGCCCTGCTGGAGTTGGTCTTGCTTTGGTCCGGTTCCTTTCTGTCCCTCTATTCCTTTCTTTTGGAATGGGAACGCTTCCCCAGTGCCAGTGTGTGCTGGAAGTACTTCACTTTCTTTCTGGCTTTCACAGAGGCTCACAGTGTGAGTCTCAGAGGTGAATTTGGACGTGGACCTTTAGCGATGCTGGAACTGTTAAGACTTTGGTGGCTCTTAGAGATGAACTAAGTACACTTTGTATAATGAGATGGGGATGAGCTTTTTGGGGGCCAGGGCAGAATGTTAGGGTTTAGGTCTAAAATGTCCCCCAAAGTCTCATGAGTTTGGAGGTAGGGCCTGGTTGAAAAAGGCAAGCCACGGGGGGCATGACCGGAGTGTATTCTTGTCCCTAGGGTTCTCCCTCTCTCCCCACGCCCTCGATTCCTGGATGTCATGGGTTGAGCAGCTATCCTCTGCCACACCCTTCTACCATGCAATTTCTGCCTTGGAGCCAACCAACCATGGACTGAATCTATTAGAAACTGTGACCCAAACAAATTTCTTTCAAGTAATGGGAAAGCTGACTACCCCTGTTGATAATAACATCTGCCCTGTTTTACAAATGGGACTGGGCCTGGGTGGGTTAAGTACATTTCCCAAAGCTACACAGGACTTGCACCCAGATCTGCCTGGCTCCAAAGACTACACTCTTGCTCCCAAATCTCATTGCCTCCACTCACTCTCTCCCAGGTGAGACAGGGCCATCCAGCAGGGAGGACACGAGCCTGGGGCCTCCTACACCCCTGAGGAAGTGGAGAGGGTGCAGTCCCAAGATGAGAAGCAACTTTATCCTTTGATGGAGGGGCAGAGCCAGACCCAAGCCCTCTAAGAACCTTACTGTGGTCTTTCCCCTCAACCTGGAGGTCAGTGCTCATAGCAGTGCAAGCAAAAACTTGTGCAACAAGAATGAGGCTGGGCTCATTTCAAGGCTGGAGCTAATGCCTTGCAGGGTGGTGCAGTAGGAAGAGCCTGGTGGGTAGCATCAGGCGGCTCTGCAATCCAATCCCATTCCTCTGACTTTGGGCAAGTATTTCATATTCCTCAGCCTCAGCCTCCAGATCTGTAAAATGGAACAATCACATTCCTAAGTTCATTGTGAGGAAGAAATAAAACATAAGAAGTGAAAATGCCGAGCATGCAGCGAGTACCAGATGTTACTCTTCTCTTGCTTTCCTTTAGTTCTTTTTTGATCATTTGCAAAAGCACCAACTCTCGCTTCCTCCCAAAATGTTCCTTGGTCTGAAAAAGGGCCCTTGCCTTTTTCTTTGTTTCTCTGTGTAGCTCTAACTTTCCCCACTTTTTCCAACCCATAAAGACCTTCACAGCACTGATGGAGGCTTACTTTTCTGTGCCGATAAAGCTACATGTGAAGCCCCCAGGGAAAACCAGACCTTGTGACAGGCAGCTTGCTTTGGGCCAGGTGCCGCTAGGGTGGGCCAGCGGAGGGGAGAGCCCGAGTGTCTGGAGTGGAAAAACCCCGGCTCCCTGCTGCAGTGTCCCTGCCAGCTTAGTCACTGAGGACAGGCCGGGGAGGCAGCTGGATGGTAGCAACGGACGGAGGTCCCTCGGGGAGCAGTTGCTTCTATCCTGGCTGGGCTGGGAGGGAGTAGACAGCAGCGGGTGCTCGGCAGGATTGGATAGGATCCCAGGCCCCCTCCGAGCTGCCCTGATCCAAGGACCTTGGCAGAAATCGGTCCTCTGCAGTTTAATCACTCAAAAATGCTTGTTTTCTTGGACCAGGGAAGGGCAGTCTTGAATAGGCCTGTGCAGGGCAAGGGGCGGGTGGGCCTGGTCAGGCTGTGAAGGTCAACAGGACCCTGTGACTTGGAGCATCCCCCACAGGTCCAGCAGACAAGTCTGAGGTTCCACTGGCAAACCTGCTCTTGTGTTTCTGGGGGAGAAACTGGGAGCCAAACTCGGGGAGGTGAATAGAAAGAGCACTGGACGCTGAGTCCAAGCTCTGATGGGACTTGCAGCTCGGGACCAGGCTCTTCCCTCCCCAAGCCTCGGTTTCCCGACTTAGAATAGAGACCACGTGCTCCTTTAGAGACCTGCCAGCTCTGAAAACCTCTGATTCGCTTTTAGGGTTTTACCGCATCCTTCACAATCTGGAGATCTGCCAATAAGCAAATATTTATAGAGTTCTTGGCATTCTGTCGGGTGAGGCGGGAGAAAGAAGTAATTTCCAGGCCAGCTTCTGCCCGCCTGAAGCTCGTCCAGGGCACCTGGACTCGCCCAGGCCCTCACACAGAAGCCACTGCCTGATACAGGATGGATGGGACTTACTCATCCCTAGGAATCCAAGTGGTCTGGGTAGAATGTGAGCCAGGCCTGGCAACGTGGGCGGAATTCACTAGGTTAAGAGCAGGGAGCAGGGTGAGCCCCAAGTAAGGCCTGGTGAAAAGTCAGGGCTCACACTTACAGCTGTGCAGGTTGTGCACTGAACAACTATAGGAGGCACCATTCACGTTGCGGGCTATGTGATTACACTTCCTGTGTGCAGCCTTCATGGCCTTCTGCAAAAGACCTGGAAAAACTGCTGGGGCCGCTGAATGATTTCAGCCAAGGCTACAGGAACACAGAGAAGTAGCTCCTGGGCTGCCCCCTTGCCCCCTGGTCTTTGAGGGACAGCGAGCTCTCTGGCCTTATTCCCTGAACAAGGCTCAAACAAGGCTCAGGAAAAGAGTGCAGTCAAAGGGGTCAGGTTTGGATGTTCCCCTCAGTGCTTCCTGGGATACTGGGCAATTGGCCTAACTCTCTGTGCCTCGGTTTCCTCCCTGAGAGTGAGCATCACAGGTCGGGGAGGGGAGGAGCAGGGCAAGGCGAGCTGCTCCAGCTCCAGGTTGGCCTCACATGAGCTGCTGCCAAGTAGCAACTGTAGATTTAGATGGCTCCAGGGCGCCAGCAGTGGCCCTTTCTCCTGGGAGAACTGTAATGTTCTGTGAAAAACACCAGAGCCAGGGCCCCAGAGCGTGAGAGTACTTTCCCTTACCTAGCAGGGACCACACCCTGTCCGCCAGCGTCTGGCTGTGCCCACTGCACCGAGAGGGCAGGGACTTTTCTGTGGGTGCCAGGACTCAGGCAGATGGCTCAGGCGGATGGGATGGGAACGTGACCGTGTACTCCGAGCTGGGCAGTTGGACCTCGGCTGCAGCCAGCTGACGCGTTTGGACTGGCTTGGCCCTACTGGCCTGGCCTGGGGCTGCAGCGGGAGCTCAGGGACCTGGATGCTCTTCCCACAGACCTGGACTCAGCCGGCCAGCCGGCCTCTTCCCTTGGCTCTGGGCGTGGGCCTGGGGACACTGGAACCCTTAGGATTCTTTTTAAAGAGGCCTCTGGAATTGATAATACTAATAACTTACTTAAAAACCAGCTTTATTGTGCTATAATTCACATATAAAATTCACCCTTTAAAAGTATGTAATTCAATTTAAAAAATAAATAAATAAAAATAAAAGTATGTAATTCAAGCCAGGAATGGTGGTACCACTTTGCAATCCCGGCACTTGGGAGACTGAGGCAGGAGAATTGCAAGTTCAAGGCCACCTGAACTACATAGTGAGACCTAAAAAAAAAAGAAAAGAAAAGTATAGAATTTAACCCAGGCATGATGGTCCTCAGCTATAATCCCGTCGCACAATTGTATTCATTATTGAAAGTGGAATACTGAAGTTTCCAACTATTATTGTTGAATTGTCTATTTTTCTCTTTATATCTGATTTGTCATTTTTTGGTTTTATGTATTTGAGGCTCTATTGTTAGGTGCATATATGTATAGAGTTGTTATGTCCTCATGATAGATTTATCCTAATATTATTATTATGTTCCCTTCATTGTCACCAATAAAAATTTTGTCATAAAATCTATTTTGTTTTATATTCAAACTATTCCAGCTCTCTTTTACCTTCTTGGTTTTGTTTTTTTTGGTACCAGGGATCGAACTTGGGACCTTGTGCTTGCAAGGCAGGCGCTGGAACCACTGAGCTAAATCCCCAGCCCTCCAGCTCTCTTTTAGGCACTTGTTGCCTGATAAATCTTCTTCCATCGTCTTACTTTCAACCTATTTATATCTTTGATTGCAAATTATGCCTCTTAGTTTGCTCAAATTTTTTATTCTTTTGATTGTAATGCTTAATCCATTTATAGTATTGAAATTATCAATAACATTTACACTTGCCATTTTGCTGTTTTCTATGTGTCTTCTGTGTTTTTCTTTCTGTATTCTGCTATTGCAGCCTTCTTTTGTGTTAAATAGATATTTCTGAATAAATTGCAATAGTCTTTTTCCTGTCACTGGGACAATACCTGACAACATAAAGGAAGAAAAGTGTATTTGACTCACAGTTTTGTGGGATCAGTCCATGGTAGCTGGCTCCAAGGTAGAAATGGCATGGTGGAAGGGCATGGCAGAGGAAAACTGCTTACCTGATGGTATCCAAAAAGCAGAGAGATAGACAGGAGGAACCAGGGATGAAAATACACCATTCCAGGTCACACCCCTAGTGATCCCTCCTCTAACCAGGCCCCACATCCTAACAGTATATTTAGCTATAAATTCAGCAGTGGATTAACCCACTGAGTACAGCACCCCCATGATCAATCACCTTCCAAAAGCCCCACCTATGAACACATGACACTTTTGGGGAATATTTTAGATCTAAACTATAACATATACAATGTTAATGTACTTCTTTTTGGGGGGGTGGTTACCGGGGATCAAACTCGGACTGTTTGCTTGCAAAGCAGGCAGTGGAACCACTGAGCTAAATCCCCAGCCCAACTTTTTATTTCTTTCACTATATGTATTCTTATTTTCTTAGCTCAAAGCAATCTATTTTGTACTAATACCATTTTTTTTTTTTTTTTTTGGTACCAGGACCTTGCGGTTGTGAGGCAGGTGTGGTACAACTAAGTTAAATCCCTGGCCCAATACCAACTTAATTTTGATGGTATATAAAACCTTTGATCTAATATAGCTTCATTATTGTTCCTTGTAGCAGACCTTAGCAGCTGGCCTTCATTGCTGGTCTCAGGTCTCTCCTGTGGGGAGCCAGCCCATTCCTCCAAGCTTTCCCCACTCCGGTGACCCTTGTGGGGGACCTAGACCCACTATTTTGTTCTCCCTGACCTGGAGGCAAATGAGGATGAATGACAAAGAGACACAGAGTCAGTTTAACATGCCAGAAGCCAGGGGTCTCTAGTAGGCAAAGGAGACCCCAGCATCTGATTCATCTTACCTTTATTCACCCAAACATGGGCATGAGCAATCAAAGTAACACAAGATTCATCTGCTTTCCAATAGCCATTAGTTCATGCTCAGGTAAACAACCTAACCTCAGCTGTCTTAAGTTTTCCGTAGAACCTGCAATATGCAATCACCCTGAATGCAGCCTTCTCCTTTGTGCTCACAGAGGAGGCCGATTAGGCCTCAATTCTCCTCTGATATCCCACAGTGCCCATCCTTTCTACTATTGTCATACAACTTACATCTTTACTCATTATCAGATCATCAATGATTTTGTAATTATTGATTTATGCAGTGCTCATTTAAATCAGTTTGAAAAGGAAACAAAAATTACCTCTATACCATCTTTTACATTCTTATTTCTTTATTGGTTGGTGCTCTGTATTTCTTCATAAGGATTTGAATTACTGGTTAGTAGTCTTATCATCCTAAAGGACTCTGTACTATTTCTTGTAGGATAGTGATGATTTCTCTCAGTATTTTTTCTAATCTAGGAAGGTCTTAATTTCTCCTCATCTTTGCTAGTTTTGCTGGATATAGAATTCATGTTCAAAAGCCATTTTCTTTCATTGCTTTGACTATGTTGTTCTCTTTCCTCCTGTCATCGATAGTTACTGATAAAAAGTCAGCTGTTAGTCTTCTTGAAGCTCCTTTATACCTGCTGAGTTACTTTTCTCTTGTGGCTTTCAGGATTCTGTCTCTTGATTACTTAACTATGGTGTGCCTAGATGTGGAGCCTTTGAGTTTATCCTCCTTAGAGGTCATTGAGCTTCTTGGATGTGCAGATTAATATTTTCATCAAATCTTGGTAGTTTTCAGCCATTATTTCTTCAAATATTCTTCTTGCCTATTGGTCTCTCCTTTTGACACCCATTATACATATATTAATATACTTAATAATGTTCCACAGGTCTGAGTCTCTGTTTGATTTTCTTCATTCTTTTTCCTTTCTGCTAAACAACCAATTTTTTCTTTCTCAACTGACCAGGCTTCAAGTTTTGAAGATCCCCCCACTTCCTGTGGAACTGGAGACTCAACCTGGAGCTTTGCACTGAGCTACATTCTCAGCCTTTTTAAATTTTTTATTGTGAGACAGGGTCTCACTAAGTTGTCCAGTGTGACCTCAAAGTTGTGATCTTCCCTCCTCAGCTTCCCCAGTAGCTGAGATCACAGGCATGTGCCACCATGCCAAGCAAATTTTCTGATTGTTTATTTTGATCTGTTCAAATATGCAGTTGAGTCCCTCTAATGAACTTTCACTTCAGTTATTGTTTTCAACTTCAGAATTCCTATTTGATACTCTACTTTTTTCTCTCTCTCTTTACCTATATTCTCTACTTGATGAAGCATGGTTTTCATATTGTCTTTTAGTTCTTTACACTTGGCTTTCTTGAGCTCTTTGACCATATTTATAGTAGCTGATTTAAAGCCTTTGTCTAGTAAATTCAGCATCTTGAAATCCTCATGGATAGTTTTTATTGAATGCTTTTCCCCCTAGGTTTAGGTCATACCTACTTGTTTCTTGGGTGTCATAAATTTTCATTGAAATAATACAATGTGGCAACTTTGAAAATCAGATTCTGTCCCCTAACTAGTATTTGTTATTTTTTGCAGTTTGTTTGGTTAGTGACTTGCGTGGATTAGTTCTGTAAAATCTGTTCTTTTTTTTTTTTTTTTTTTTGGTACCAGGGATCAAACTCGGGTCCTTGTGCTTGGGAGGCAAGCAACGGAACGACTGAGCTAAATCCCTGGCTCTGTAAAATCTGCTCTTTATCATGTGTAGCCCCCAAAGTCTCTGCTCATTAGCTTACTGGTCAGCTAATGACTGAGAGTCCCTTAAATGCCTGGATCCAATACCCTTCTCAGCCTTTGCCAAGAAGCATTTGTGTGAGTTGGGAGCACGCCTTCAGTTCTCTGCCAGGCAGTTTACCATGCTGCCTTAGCTGTCATTTCCTTCTTGTGCAGAGGTTCAAAGTAAACCAGAGGAGAAGGGTATAGACTTTCTTAATCTTTCATTGGTATGTGCATAGCATGCAGACCTCTAGATTCCCAGGAATATACTGGAGACTTTCACAGTTTCCTGGAGGACATTCTATTCCTGTTTCTTACTTTCTAAGGTTTTGGCCCTGACCAGGGCTGGAGGAGAGGAAAGGAAGAGAATAAAGGAACAAACATTAGATAAACACTTACCGTGAACTAGCCAGTGAGCTAGTTCACACCATAAGCTCTACTTGATTCTAAGATCTCAGTTGCTTATTCACTGAGAATTTAATTTACAGATAAGAAAGCTGAGGCTCAGAAAAGTGAAGACATGTTCTTCAGGGCACACAGCTGGTTTAACAGTGGAGTCCTTTTCTGATTCCAAAGCTCACGCCTCTTCACTGTATCCCTATTTCCCAATCATGAGTAATTCGAGGTAATAGTCATTTGACAGCTTTCATTGCATGTTTGTGTGTATATTTGATTAACACACTAAACCTATGACTTTCCCCTTAGGCCAAGACATATATAGGTATTTAAGCTTAAAAACAAATCAATCTAAAAGCAGTTATTAAGTAAGCCATGGTTCCAGTGGCATGTTGTCAGGGCAAATGAGAATGATAGAAGTCAGTGTGACATCACATCCTACCCATAAGCCCTCAGCGCTGACCCTGGGAGTTAGGTTGGGGGGCAGGAAAGGTTGAGTGTCTCAGCACTGTCCAGCAGAATTTTCTGTGATAACAGAAATGTTCTGCATCTGTGCTGTCCCATATGGCACCCACTGGCCACACCGTGCACTTGAAACACAGCTAATATGACAGAAGAGTTCACTTTTAATTGCACTTAATATTAATCTATTTAATTTGGATTTAAGCAGCTGCATGTGACAGGTGGCTGCTGCATGGGATGGCTCTTATGCAACGCAGCTGCTGACATTCTGGGACTGTGCCAGGCTGCCCCTGCCCTGAGCAGAGTGTGGCACAGGACCCCTTGCCCAGGGGTCAGCAGACAAAGGTCCCGCCCTCGAGCCCTGGGTTGTGTGGCTGAGCAGCCTTGCTGGACAAACTCAGCTTTTCTGTGCCTCAGCTCCTTCATCTGTAAAATAGGAACAAGGCCTCCTCACCTATCTACTGGGCTAGTGACAGGGATTATGGGGAGTAATACGGGGAAGAATGTTTTGTAAACCATAAAGTTGTGGAGATGGGAAGAGTTTGTCTAAGCAGTATTTTCAGAGCAGATGAAACTTGGAACAGGCTGCTCAGGCTGGCCTGGGGGTGGTGGGGGATGGGTGGGTTTTGGGTGCTGGGTTCTGACCCACATGACTGCCTTAGGCCAAGGCTGTCCCTCTGGCCACACAGCCTGGGGCCAAACTCAGGTGTGGGCTGCTGGGTCGTAAATGTACCAGCTGGTCTGCAGCCCCAGGGCCCGGCTCTAAGCTGAGACTGGTCCACTCAGTCCTTGTCTTCCCTCTCCACTCGCCTGCCATGTTTCTGCACAGCCATAAAAGGCCACTCAGTCTTCCCAGTGGCTTGGGCCAGGCCCCTGCAGTCATTCTCGATGCCTCCCGCCTCCTCCCAGCCTGTGTCCCATCAAGCATCCAGTCCTGTGGCCTTGGCCTCCCCAAGCCAGCCACTTCTCACCTTGTCCTGTGGCCACCCTGAGCCACACTGTCACCTCCGCACTCTGGGGTTACTGCAGAGTCCTTCTGTCGGGTCCCAACTCTGACCTCAACACCGCATCTTCTCTACACTGTCACCAGATTCATTTTAAATCGAAGTCACACATCAAGTCTCATTCACAATCTTGCCACACCTCCTTTGGGAGAAGGCCACAGTCCTTTTCTCTCTGACCTCATCTCCAAATACTTCTCTACATCCCCCTTCCAGCTTCTTGCTATTCCTTCAACATGCTAAAGCCTCAGGGCCTTTGCACATGCTGTTTCCACAGCTGGGCATGCTCTCCTGCCAGTATCCTTATGACTTACCTCTTATTGCCTTTAGGTCTCTGCTCAAACATCCCCTTGTCAGAGTGGCCTTCTCTGTTTACCTGACATAAAATAGCAGCCTTCTGCCTTCACACATGCATGGATCTGCTGCCATGCCCAGTGCATAGTAGGTGTGCAATTGTCATTAATAAATGAGTTAAATCCTGGTCAGACCAAACTGATGGCCACTCAGGCAACAAGCAGCGCTAGATGGGAGTTAGGAGATGCACCCTGTGACCTGGACAAGCTGTTTGCCCTCTTTGGACTTAGATGCTTCATCTGCACATTGAGGCCTTAAAAAGTAGGGCCAGGGATTTAGCTCAGTGGTTTCGCTGCCTGCCTCGAAAGCGCAAGGATCCGAGTTCAATCCCTGGTACCAAAAAAAAAAAAAGGGACTGAACACTCTTGGTCCCTGCTCCTGGAGGGCCCCACCCACCCCCAGTTCTGCCTGTGTTCCAGCAGCAGTTGATCTGGGGCTGGCCATGCAATGGCTTAGCAAGGAGAAGAATGGAGTCCACACTGGGACCCTGGGGGCAGAGACAGCCCTGCAAGACATGGGCCTCTTGGAAGTGACTCCACTGGCCCAGGTCCATTCCAAGCAGTCAAACCAGCTTCCCCTGGGCCTTGTGACTGTTTGGTTGGTTGGTTTTTAAAAATATACTAAAAGGGCCCTTCTGGTCTTTCTTACTTGAGGACCATGGTGACTCACCTCTCCCCTCTTGGTCTATCACCCTAAGCCCCTCCCTGGTGTTTTTCTGTCTCCCTGGTCAATCTGGGAACATGAACAGGATTCCTCCGTATTCTCTGGGTCCATGAACTCTCGGAGTCCTATCCTAGCATTTCTCCCCTGAACCAGGAAGCCCACCACCCTCCAGTCCCCACCTCACTCCCAGACCCCAGGCTGCAGAGCTGCTCTCCTTCCTGTTTCTCATGGACACAGCATCCATCTGGGAGCCACGATCCCATTCCTCCTCTGTCCCTCCCCTCTGCCTCTCCAAGCCCCAGAAGGGCCGCCTGCTGCTGGGCTATTTTTATCCCAAGAGCTTTCTCAAGGAGAAACAGTACAAGTCCCCAGCCAAGGCGCAGGGCTGGGTCCCTGTGGAAAACCTCCCCTCATAGGGAAAGAATCTAGGGGATTTTGAAAGGGGCCTGGCTTTGAGCCTTCAATTTTTGTGGGTCCCTTGCTAATTTATCAGGATTTTAGCTGTTCATGCTCTGTTGTGGTTTTTTTTTTTAATTAGGAATAAAAGCAACATTGAGTTCTGAACAGGACTGGACATTAACTGTCATGCAGTGGGTGATCAGCCTATGGCTGAAGTTTTCAAATAATCCTTATCTTGTACCTGTTGATAGTAAGTGGAGACCACTTTCAGTAATGGAAACCCAGCCAGCCTGGAGGCAGGAGTGACAGGAGGATGCCTGGGGTGGGGATGGGGTTCCAGTTTTACAATAAGAAAGCTGACACTCAGAGAGGCTAAGTAACTTGCCCAATCTCCCAGGAACCCAAGCAAAGGAGAGACTTACAGCCAGGATTTGGAAAGCACCTGCCTGCTGAGTTCCCCTCTGGCTTTGGGTCGCATAGTAGCTGTGTGACGTGGGCAAGGTGCTTCCCCTCTCTGAGACACACGTCCTGAAACGTGGGGAGGTCGTACCTGTCCTGTGGGTGTCTGATTCAGTGAGATACCACGAGAAGAGGAGAGGGTGTCACCTGCTTCTCAGAGGCTTCTGGATGGCGTCACTTCCCGAGAGCCAGGTATCAATCAGGTCCCCAGGCTTGTCTGCGAGGGCCCTTGTGCCCTGGTTTCCGGTTGTCCAGGGAGATTTCCTTTCCTAGGCCTTAGAACTTCTAAGGACTGCATGGCTGGTATGTTTGAAGATGCCTGTTTTTCCCAGGAGGAAAAGTGTCTGGCAGGAAACAGAAAAACCCGGGCACAGGCTCCCCTGTGGAGTCTCTGGCTTCCCATGGTGAGGGGTCTGGACAGCCCTCTGCTCACCGGAGGAAACATGAGGAGGATAAAAGTCGGGCCGAGCCTGAACTGTGTGGCTGTGTGTGACTGTGTGGCCGGGGCAGAGAAGAGAGAAGGAAAGGCCTGGGGCAGGGGCATCCTGGCACTCTGCTCCATTCCAGGAAGGGCCGGGCGGGCTGCTGGGGGCTCCTCGGGCCAAACCTTGTGCTGCACCCAGCTGGGCTGTGCCTGTCACTGGTGGAGCAGCACGGGGCAATGTGGCCTCAGTGAGAAGACAATGGCAATCCAGGGGCGGTAGCCAGGCCATCAGCCACTTAAGCTCCCTCCAGAAAGAGGTCTAAGCTGTGCATGTTCTTGGCCACCGCCTAGGCTTACTGGGCGGCCTGGGAAACTCACTCAGGCTCTCTGAACCTCAGATTCTGCATCTGAAAAACAGGGATGATAATAATAGTATTTGGGACTGTATTTTCCACAGCTATGTGACAAAGCAACCCCAGACTCAGTGGCGTAAGACAAAAATGCTTTGTTGTCTCTCACAGTTCTGTGGGTAAATGGGCATGGCTGGGTGGTTCTTCTTCACTTGAGGTTGAAAAGGACATCTGTGTAGCTGGACAGGAGTGGGGCTCCACTGGGGATGAAGTGTGTGACATGCCACCTGTCTTCCAGGGTCCCTGTCCATGTGACCTGTCATCACCTGTAGTCTAGTGTGAGTACCCTGGTGCTGTGGCAGCTGATAACAGCAAACATTCCAGGAAGACAGCCCTGAGAGCAGAGGCCAATGGCCCATTGGCTACACAGCAGGCCCGACAGCCAAGCCCAGGGTCAGCGTGCAAGGGCATGAGTGCTAGAAAGCACAATTCCCTGGGGTCACCAGCGTCACATGTTGCCACTGGGTGTGGGGGGTTAAATGATAACATCGCTAAGTGCTCTGTGGTGTTCAGGGTGCCTCAACAGATGCGTCCATAAATGGTGGCCAGCCCTGATGAACTACTCTCTGGAGGGCTCTGGGGGTCAGAGGAGCTCTGAGGAGAACATGGCAGAGTGGCCCGTAGCCGGGCAGCTAGAGGCGCCCATGGGTCTATCCCAGGCCAGGAATTCCTAGGAAGAAGGGGAATGGTAGAGATCAGTGTCTCAGAGTCTGGACTGACAGAAGCCTAGGCCAAAAGAGGCCTCTTGGGACAAAGAGGAGACTTCCCGCCAACAAGTTTCCCAGAGGGAAGGGACTCGTAAATGTGACCTGACTGGGACAGAAAGTCCTTGGAAGCTCTCAAGTTCTCATCAGTCAAAGGCTCCAGAGGGAGAGGGGTGTGGAGGGGAGGCTTCTCCATGCCGAGGGAGATCAGGCAGCAGGAACACCTTCTAGCATGTTCCTCGTAATGGCTCCAGTCTCAGGAGACTGCAGAGCACCCAGCTGAGTACATTCAACAGACTGCTGTGGAAAACAGGAGAGTTTAAGGGATCGGGGGGAGGGATGGTTGGGTAGAGGACAGAATTTGGGAGGGCAGGTGTGAATTTATGTTCATTATTTTACGTGGTCTTTCAATCCCTCCCGACCCCTCTTCACAGGTGACAAACTCACCCCCGGAGATGCTTTGTAAGGTGCCCACGGCCACGCAGTGACCCAGCGATGAGCTGGGACTTGAACTTGGGCCCTTGACAGCGCCATCTCAGACCTCAGCACGGCGCCCCTCGGCCCACACAGGGATAGCACTGTCTCCAGGGACCCTGGCAGACGGGCCCAGACAACAAGCAGAGAGCTCGGTGCCCACAAAACTAGACAGCCCCCGTTTGTCCCCAGGGAACCGGGGGGGCCCAGTCACCCACTGCTGTCGCCTCCCTCCCCACCCCACCCCCCAGTATGCCCAGGGCTGAGGTCACTTGGCCTCCGGCCCAGCACCGGGCTCCTGAAGGGGCCCGTTGGCTTTGAAGTGTCGGTGACAAGAGCAGATAGTGTCAATGGAAAAGGAAACAAAACCCTCTTCTTTGTGCCCAACAGGACATGAAACCCTGGGCAGGGGAGAAACGGGGGATGGAACAGAGTCTTCTTTGATAGCCAGAGCAGGAAGCCTGGGTGGGGAGAGCCAATAGAAGGGGCCAGGGAAGATGGATGAGCCGCAGCCATGGCAAGAGCGGGGTTCACATGAAGGAGTGCAGGAAGGGAGGAAGATGGCGTCATCGAAATAAATCTCAGCAAAGTAATGAGACGGAGACCCCAGGAAAGTAGGGACTGGCCAGAAGGCGGGGTGGCGAGGAGACAGCCGAGGTGGAAGCAAGGGCGGTGAACATGGAGGCCTTGGGCTGGACTTGTGCAGCCTGTAGCAGACCCCTTTCATTTGCCTTGGAATAAGATGTCCACCTTCCGGGGCATCTGAGGGGACCCACAGTCCTTATCATTTCTCTACCGGCAAATGTGCCTGCAGATAAAATTTAAGGTGGGGTAAGAGGCTCCCTGAGGCCCAGCTGAAGCCCTTCAAGGACACCCAGCCAGCTCTACATGGCAGTTAGTAGCTTGTGGGACAGCTCTGGGAGACCAGTACTGTCTTCTCACAATACTCAGAACAAAAGCCAAAGTCCTCATCTGGGTTTGAAAAACTGCACAGGATCCATAGCTGAAATACAGCAAGTATCCACTCCTGCCCCAGGGCCTTTGCACTTGCTGCCCCTCTGCCTGGAACACCATTCCCTGCCCCTTCATCGCCTACAGATCTCTACCTACCTCCCTAAATAGCATCTTTTCTTGCTCTCAGCACCCTCCCAACTCGAACACCTAGCCCATTATATTACATCTCTATTTATATAGTCGGTTCATTTCCTGTCACCTGCTTTAGAAGGTACATTGCAAGAAGGCTGCATCTGTTTTGTCACCTTCTGCATTGCCAACACCTAGAAGTGTGTCTAGCACATGGCAATCCCTCGATAAAAATATTTGCTGAATGAATGAATAATGCTAATTCACTCTTCTCTGTTGTCCAACAGGAGGCAGATGTCGCCGTTTACAAATTGAGTTAAATTCCCTGGAAACAGAGATCTGCTTTGGGGGCTGTTTTCCCATGTAAACAATAAGCGAGTAAACACAAAGCAGCTGCTTGGTCCCTCCTGTGTGTGCAGCCCTGTCCGTCCGGCTAAGGACAGGAACAAGCGAAGGAGAGGATCAGTCTTTGCTCTTCGGGGTCTGAGGGCCTGGGAGCGCGGGCGACTCTCTTGAGCCATGTCCAGAGCCTGAGGGGCAGCTAGAGCTTGAGGGCCTCAGGCCTTTACGAATGGGCCTTCCTCCTCCTCGGGTTCCCTACAGACCGGGCCAGACCGAATGGGGTTCTCTCTCAGGGGACTGTCACTGTGACCCAGGAATCTGGAGAGAGGACGCGCTAGATATGGCTTCAGACGAGCGGGCAGTCAACTCAAATCAAGAAGCCCCATCCTCACAGTCCCCCAGGCTCTGGCCACAAGGACGGACAGGCCCGGGTCCTCCTGGGTAGACACCTGTCTCTCTGGGCCTGGAGTTCGTCATTGTTCTTCTCTGAGATGGGGCAGGGTCCCCACCTGCAGCCTCTTCCCACCGCTTTCACCTCTGACCCTGCCAGGCTCTGGTCTCCAGAGTGAATCTGTGAGCACTTAACAGCCCCCGGCACGGAAATGAAGGAAGCAAAGGACTGGCGGGAGCAGAGCGTGGCCGGGTCACACTCCTGCAGGAAGCATTCTCTTCCTTTCTCCACCTCCACCGCTCCTCACCGCGGAACCCAGCAGCCTTCTAAATCAGGCCAAGCCAGGCACTGGACTTGGAATTTTGTTTTGGGGGCAGAGACACCAAAAGCATCAGGGGCAGGAAATAACAGTGTTTGGCGTCTCTGGATTCTAATTCTGTCGTGGATGTTTTCCAGCTGTGGGACACCAGCCAAAGCACACAGCCTCTCCCAAGAGCAGACGTCCAGGAGATGCTAGGAGCCACCAGGGGTTGGAGTCGCAGGCCCCCTCCCCCTGGGCGTGGTGTCAGACACGCCAGAGTCCACCAGTCGGTGTCAGCACCTGTGTCTCCAGCCCCCCAGCGGCCACACCACCCGGTCATTGCTGGCCGCTGTGGGGAAGAGTGACAGCCATCACCCTGCCTTCTTCATTCCTCCTACTGGATTCCTCCTGGAGGCTGCAGCTGGCTGCCCAGTTTTCCAAGCCAGGCTAGAAAATGAGGGCTTAGCGACCCCTCTTGGCAAATGCAGGTTACAGCTGCTAGGTCAGAGGTGGTGTCCATAGGACCAAGACTTCCAGCTTTGGAATGCGGTGGAAAACGAGACTCTTCCTCTGGAAAAAAAATCTTCACTCTGCTTTCCACATTCCCCAGGTCCCTACAGTTGGTCAATTCCTTTATTTTCATCTTTGGCCACTAATCTATATGAGTTAGGAATGAGTATTCAACACACACAAACCAAGAACCCTGCTGTACCTTGGAACTATGGCAGGTATAGACTAGGAAGTCCTCAGATCAGAGAGGGCCCAGGCCTTAGGAAGTGCAGTGTGTGATCCATCAACTGTCCGTCTGTCCCACCTACCCACTCCTTCGTTTACTCACTTGTTCCCAGATGTTAGTCAGGGTCCCATTACTGTAACATATACCTAAGGTAATCACCTTTATAAATAGGCAAGCTTTATTTTGGCTCATAGTTTCAGACCATGGTGGCTTGGGCCTGTTGCTTCTGCACATCATAGTTGGAGCGCACAGTGAGGCGGAAGTGCTCACTCCTTGACAACTGGGAACCCGAAAGGAGAAAGGAGACCCAGGCTCTAAAACACCCTTCCAGGGCGCCCCCTAATGACCTAAGGTGACCCACGAGGCCCGACCTCTTACACAGCAGCACTCAGGAACAAGCCTTAACACATGAGTGATTCAGGCACAATCCAGCTCCAAACGACAGCAATTATTGAGCTCCTCTATGGGCCAGACCCCCTTCTCTCCATGAAAACAGTAAGCAAAACAAGCCAGTGGTGGCGCTTGCTTGTAATCCCAGCACTCTGGATGCCGAGGCAGGAGGATCGCCATGAGTTCATGGTCAGCCTGGGTACATAGTGAGATCAGGACCAGCCTAAACTATGCATCGAGACTGTCTCAACACACACACACACACACACACACACACACACACACACAAATACAAGGACTTCTGTGCCACATTAAAGGAAGAGGATTCAGAAGTTGTAGATTGGTGGCTACAGGGATGAGATCGACTGGTAAAGCCGTTTTGCTTGCCAGGACTGTCTTGGTTTTCATCTGAACACACATAGGAGGAGACGGAGCATTGTCCTCAGCCTTCTTTGCCGCTTGCGCATCTGTGACTGTTGTGTCCTTGGAGGCATTGAATTTGCCACCTCTACAGTGGAGACATGAGGAAGCATCTTATGCAAAGGAAAGAAGTGGACGGACTTTCCCATCAGAAAACTTATCTTGCCCTCGGGGATTTTTTTCTTCATCTTGAGCTCCCCGGGGTATAACAGAGTGCTTGGTACCTAAGAGGTGCCCAGTGGGCTGTTTTCAGCTTCTTCCCCCGAGGCCTAGGGATTGAATCCAGGGCCTCACACATGCTAGGCAAGTGCTCTGCCACTGAGCCACATCCCCAGCTATTTAAGACTGTTATTTTGAGACCAGGTCTTGCTAAGTTGCTCAGGCTGCTCTTGACCTTGTGCGCCTCCTGCCCCAGCCTCCTGAATAGCTGGGATAACAGGTGTGTCCCACAATGCCTGGCCTCAGTTTTATTTTTAATGAATGAGAGACAAACAGCAGACGAGATGAGCTACTGGTGCAGGGCAGAATGGAGATATGCAAGGTCCTGATGCGGAATCTTTCTGAGGGGAGTCCAGAACTGCCTTGCATGCTTGTTAGAAAATTCAGGTTCCTGGGCCCAACTATCTGCCCAGAGTCAGAGTCCTTAGCAGAGCTCAGGCACCTGCATTTCAAACAAGCATCCATTAAAGTCTGTGAACAGTCACACAGAGGTATTGTAGGACCAAGGCTGCTTTGGGCCTCACCTTTGTTTGGGGATCCTCAGGGAAATGACGGGGAGCTGCCCAGGCAGAGCTGAGAAGCCCACCCCGCACAGCATTAGGCAGCTCCTCCTGCCCTACCACGCTAGCATAGGTCAGTACATCCTCCTGTGCGGAGAGGCAGATGGCATCACACTCTTCTTCAACAGGGAGAAAGGGGAGACCAGAAAGCCTGGGCAGGTATCAAGGCCACACAGGCAGGTGGGGCTGGGGGATGCGGACCCAGCCGTCCTGGGGCTCTGTCTCCAGCTTGTCAAGTTGTCCCTCCTAGCCTGGATTAACCTACTTCAACCTGTGCTCCCCAGAAACAGGGAGAGATGAGAAGCTCATGTGCTTTCACTGGGGTTCCCTTGCCCCAGTAGTTGTCAGCATCAAGGAAGTAGTAGGATCACCTGCGGGGAGCCTTCTGCTAAGCACATGGGCCCAGGCCCCTGTTTCCTTCAAAGAACCTGGGCTCTAGAGTTTTATGAGCTCTCCGGGTGAAGCCATTTCTCTGAAAGGATGCAAAGAAAGTCGATTTTAGGCAATAGGAAGCTCCTGGGCAGATTCCCCCTGGAAGGGAAAAGGTGGATCTTATTAGCACTTTGTACTTAAAAGTGGAGTTTGCAGACCCAAGCACAAGATGAAAGCTTAGTGAACGGAGGAAGAGCAGGTCTCCGAGCCCCAAAGACTAAGGACAGTTTCAGCACGCGTAAGGATTCTAGGCTGAAGGGCTGAGTATGGATAGCAACCAGGGTAAGTATGGGCCAAGCATTACCTGGGACTCCTGATGTTCCCATGGGATGTGGGCACCAATGGACTTAGGGAACTGATGGAGCCCCAAAAAGAAAGCCAGGCTTTCCAGGAAGAGGCCTCTAAGGGTCATAGTTCAAAGACAGTGGGATTGGGGGTTGGAAGATTTGGGTTTAAAGCCTATCAAACAGATACCTGTGAGGTCTTGTACAATCCATGTCATTCTCTGAGCCTGTGGTTTCTCATCAGTAGAGTGAAGCTAATGGCTCTTAGGGCTGTTCTAAAGGTTAGACTTAATCATCCCCGACTAGTTCAGTTTCTTTCTCCGCAGTGTGTTCCCAGTAGTAGAGTGGAAGTCTTTGTGTGATTATTGATACAAGGCGCAGACCCTCGGTTGAGGCTGGGTGCAGCAGCATCCTGTGGCTTCAACTGGCCTTCGCTCCACTTCTCTGGCCAGGGTCTTCATTCCTGACCCAACTCTTCACAGATTTGGTGACATCCTTGCAGTTGACCCCTCCTACTTGATAACAGTGTTACTCACCTGTGTGCAGGGCACTGCTGAGGATGTAATGACAAAGGCTGACTGGGCAGGTACTGCGTATGTTCAATGTCTTTAAGGAAAAGGGTTGCTAGGGAACATCTCAAATGAACGGGAACATCTCAGACAGTAACACTGGGCAGAGTGTTCACTGTCTTGAATTGCTGGAGCCATAAACCCATGGAATAAGCAATGAAGTTTTATACATGTAGGAGGGATGTTATTAGTAATTGGAATTGTAACTTCTGCTGGAAAAGGCATAAATCTAGATCTTTAGAAGGGTCTTGTTTATCTGGTGATGTTGGGCTTAAAAATGAGATGCAGCTATACCTCCTGGATTCTTGTTATCTAATTGTGTTGATTCTTTGATGCTTTAAGATGAGCTTTCATGGTCTTATCTGATATTTCGGCAAGTGTCCAGAAATATCAATCTAAAGAGTCCGAAGCTCTCCAAGTAGAGGCTAGAAATGAAGATTCTCAGGTCTTATCCAGACACCAGAACCGAACTCCAAACTCCAGGGGTTTGGGCTTCACCTGTGGCCTAACAAGTCTTTCGGGGAATCCTGATGGATTTCAAGTTTGATGAGCATGTACTGAGGCTGTAGTTACTAGTGATGGGTGCTTAAGGCAGCTGTTAGAGATACTAGCCAGAGGCATTTACAGGAATCCAGGTGAGACAGGAGAATGGCGGGACCAGCTGTCTGTTACGGCTGCTCCAAGGGGGAAAAAGTAAAAGTAAAGGATAATGTTCTAGAACAGGGGTTGGCAAACCTTTTCTGTAGCGGACCAGAGAGTAAATAGCTGAAGCTCTGAGGGCCATAGGGTCTCTGTCACAACTATTCAACTCTGCCATTTGCAAAAGTAGCCCTAATCAATATGTAAACATGGTTGTGGAACAACAAAACTTTATAAGCACGTAACAGGCCAGATTGGACAGTTGGGCAGTAGTTTACAGACCTGTTTTAGCAGAATGATTTACTCAAGGCTGATGTTATTTAACAGCAGAATCTTTTTCTCTTATTTAGAATTTAACAAAGTGAGCTCTGGTTGCAGCCCAGAGTGGAGAACCCAGAAACTACCTGTTCATTTCCTCCTTTCCTTACCGTGGACCCTAAGACTCTTCCTCAGAACACACTCCACTGCCAGTTAAGGAGAAGGCAGTGGTGTCTGGGGCTGGGCCACTCAGGCCTTGCCGTTGAATGAGTAGGTAACTTCCTGAACCACTGTGTGCCCAAAGCCAAGGAGGACCCGGTGCCAAGCAGTCACTGAGGGTCAGGAAGTCTCCTTTGTTCCAGTGCATGGACTCTCTCTCTCTCTCTCTCTCTCTCTCTCTCTCTCTCTCTCTCTCTCTCTCTCTCTAGGTTTCAGCAAGCCTTCTGAGGCTCAGGCTGGTACAGGTACCGGGGATACGAGCCAGGCCCCATTGGTTATGCAGCGTGACCAGCCGGGTGCCCAGCAGAGTGATTCTGAAGCTACGTTTCTTAGCCAGACCCTGTCCAACCGTGGGGTTAAGATCTCTACATTTTACTACTCCAACTTCCAGGACTACGAGGCCTACCAAGGAGACAGATACCACACCGTCCTGAACTCCTTGGTAAGAACTGGGGCACAGAAAGCCTACCCAGTCCCTGGGATGTTTTGAGTTCTGTGCCACATACCCCAAGAAATGGGCACTGTTGTCTTAGTAAGGGTACAGTCACAGGATTAAGAGGACTTGTCCCCAGACAGATGGAGAACTGGAGCCTGGGTTGCTAACTGTTCCCCTCACCACACATCTTTCCTTAAATCTCAGCTCTTAAGTACTAGGAGACAGGAACTGTGGTGGAGAGGGAAGTGAACCGCCCGTATGGAACAGAGTATGGTGATGAATGTAGTTGGCCATTAGGGAAGCAAACATGAATCATGTGTCCAAGAGCACTAGAGGAATGTCCACTTCTGGTGGTCTGGAAAGGTGTCTTAAATACTGAACCAGCCAGCCAATGGAGGCAGGGGGTGGTGGGGTGATCCCCCAGAAAGGAGGGGCAGCATTTGTGGAAGCTGTAAGTGGAGATAAGAGTGAGTAATGGGAGAGAAGCCCCTATGGTGAGAATAGACACATTGGGTGCTGTGGTAAAGGCAGGCAGAAGTGGACAGGAGGTGTTAAAACACAATCTGAGGGTGACAGGGAGCTGACAACAGGTTCCCACCAAGGAGGGTCAGAGCAGCTCTCCAGCCAGAGGAGAGAGGACAGTACCAGCCATGCCGTGCCTTCCCTCTATTGCCATCTAAGAGGCCAACGAGCATCTGCTTTCCTGGGGCTGGGTCAAGTGTTCACCTCCCATTGGAGGAGAAGCAGCATCTCCTCCAAAAGCTTGGAGGTCCCTTAGTTGTAATAGCAGAGATGTGTACAGGGAGAGCCCATGGTGGTTCAGGGTCCAGGTTCTGGATCAGGCAGGTAGAGTGCTGCCCATCACCCAAGGTCACATGGTTGCTAGGTTATGCAACTTTTCTCTCCTTCACTCTTTAATCAGGGATTATATAGAACCCTTTCTCAGGAATTAACTCACAGAAAGTACTTAGTCTGGCATCTGGGGGATACCGGAAATGGGGCATAATTCAACAATTAGTTATCCATGTGGCTCTAAAGGGGGAAATTTACAAGCTTTAAGATTTTGGGTTCTTGGAAACATGGATTGCGTTGACTCATGGGGCAGTGAAATCTCAACTGATCTAAGGTGCATACTCAACTGGCATCTCTGCAGGGGCCCTTGTGGGGGTGGTATAAGAGGACCAATCTCAAATTCCTTCCACTCCAGGGCTTCCTTAACCTTGGCATCAGTGAGAACAGGCTGTGTGTTGATTTGATGACTGAAAGGGTAAGTTTTGTCCTGGGCTGTACTGGGACCCACCCTTCAGGGACCAGTCCCCTAGTATAACCCTCTGCATGTGCTAGACAGGAGCAGAACGTGGGAGTTTGGGAAAGGGAGTGGAAAAATGGCTCTGAGAATAGCACAGGTCACCTCCTGCCCTTGCTGACTCTGACCAGAGGTGTTCTCTGGTAGGAACCCAGTGGGTGGGCTGCTAAGGGAGCTGTGGGTTGGGGAGGTTGTTGAGCACTTGCCAGTGAGGTGTCTGTGGGATGGTTAAAGACAAGATGGGGGCCTCCGCTCAGCAGGGAAAAGGCAGAGAACACGCCACTTTCCTCTGGGCAGAGCACACGTTCACACAGGGAGCAGGACGGGCTTCCCCAGTCTGGCTCTCCTCATGCTCTGTTTGTCAACAGTTGTGTCAGAATGACATGAACTACATCGAGGAGCCCCTGCTGCAGTACCCCGACTGGAGAGGACATCCATTGTAAGTGACCTCCAGATCCAGAATCTTCTGGTCCCACAGCAAGGGAAGGATTCAATGCACCATATTCTTAGTTGGCTGCCTCCCTGTTCCTTTGGGTAACCTCCCAGGAAATGAGAGCAAAGCCTCACCGGGCAGCCTGATCGGTAGAAATAGCATCGTCCTATAATTCAAGAGCTTGAGTTCTTGTCCCAGAAATTGTCTGTGTGACCTGAGGAGTTGACACCTTCATTTTATAGCTATATAAAAAGTTGGACTGGGTAGCAAAAATCCCTCTTAGGGTGAACACTAGTTCCTTTGAAAAAGGCTGATGTGTAAACCCTCAGTGAAGAGGGGGAACTGGGAACCACAAGTGTCTCTCTGCATCTGTCCACAGCCTGCGGGCAGAAGTGGCCAAGTTCTTGAGCTACTACTGTGGATCACCTATCCGCCTGAATCTGAGAAATGTGAGTCAGGCTGGTGGAGGGGTGTGTTTCTGGGGTACCCTGTGCATAGTCCAGGAAAAGTGAGGAGATGCAGGAGAGACCCTCAGGACCAGGGCAGAGTTACAGCTAATCGAGCCCAGCTGAGCAGTCTCCTGGTGTCTGTCCCTGCCAGGGGGAGGGAGAGAGTGTGGCCACACCCTCTGTCATGGGTACTGGTTTTTGATGTCTGCCTTTTGTGCATGTCTTCAGGTGGTTCTTCTAAACAGCTGCTGTGCTGTCTTCTCTGCACTGGCCATGGTTCTGTGTGACCCAGAGGGTAAGTAAGCAAGAACACCTAAGCACTGGGCCTCGGGGAAGAAGAACATCTTCACTCAAAGCACTGGCACTTCTACACTGACTAGGACTTTTTTATTGATGAAAATTGATTTGGATTCCTCACTTAATATGGAAGAGACACATGGCAGTGCTTAAGCAGTGATGGCAGTGGGAGCAAAATCATCCTGTTAATAGCTAAGCTCTTGGGCTCAACTGCAGTATGGATGGCTCTGGTAACCAGCCTGGACTTTACAGATCTCCCACCATCTCCCTAATCCTCCAAAGGCTAACCAGTTCTGGACCAGATAAGGTTGAAAGGTCCGTTCTCCCTCTCCTTCTGAACAATGCCCAAGCAAGAGTCTCAGATCTTAATGAGCTCTGGTTGCATGGAAGGAAGTGGCCAAGATGAAAGGAGTGGGTTCTTGGTTGGCCCATCAGTGAGGCCAGAGGGATGGGAAGAAAAGAACATGAGGTCACCAGGTCCAAATGACAGGTCTCTTCCTGTGCATGAACCTTGACCTCTAGTGTTTGACCTGGAGCAGGTCAGACTTCCCTAATGACCAGCACTCCTGTCTGCTGCTACCCTAGCTTGCCTTGGGCCCTGATTCATTGGCATTCATAATACTTTCCTCTTCTTTCTCAGTATGCCCCATAAGAGCAAATTAGTTTCATTTCCCAAATGGTGTTTGCAAGAGTAGACAATTTTTATGGAGCCTAAGCCCAAGAACATTAATCCCCAGAGAGAAGAGATTGCTGAAGTGAACTTTTCTGGTGGTAGCTTTGCTGCTAGTTTGGGGTTGGGGGCGGCTGGCAGGTTCTGAGAGAGCAAGAACTAATGGCTTCATCTCCCTGTGCTTCCAGATGCTGTTCTGGTCCCTACTCCCTTCCATAGTGGCTTCCTCTTTAGCGCCCAGATGTATACACAAGTTGAACTGATTCCCGTCCACGTCGGCAGTGAGGTCAGAATGAGCCCCTTCCCTGCTCAGCTCCCCTAAAAAATGGGCTGTTCCAGTGGGCACTGAGAAGGCACAGAGGGCCTGGCTCTCTTCCTGTGTAAGGGTGGAGGAGGAAGGGTAGAGGAATCAGGCTGAAGAAGCCTTGTGGTTCAGCACCCGGGTATGAAGGCCAAGGATTGCCTGGGCTTTGTAGGAAAGAATTTAGGCTCCGAAGCTTTTCCCATGGGCATTTATGAGTAGACTCTCTCTTCCAGATCACTAATACAAACACCCAGCCTTTTGAGCTCATGATAGGCAAACTAGAGCAAGCCCTGCTTGAAGCTAAGACTAAGGTAAGGAGGGAACCATATTTCCAGGGTGGCCCTGAAAGGGCTTGAGTACTGAGACTCTGATAGAACTGCTCACCCCAACTTGATGGGCTGTCTGTAGTCAGAAGTAAAACTCCTGGGTCTCATCTGGGCCATGGCAGCTTGCACAGCGACTTCTGGCTCCTCCCCTCAGGCAGTATGGTAATTGATTGCTTTGGTCTTATTCAATGTCCTGTATTGGAATCTGATCCCTGAAGGATTCTTGGTTGAACTTGGGGTAGAGGTGAAGGACTTGTGTTCATTCTTGTGTTTGGGTTCTTCTTAGAATAAAAAAGTCAAAGGCCTCTTGCTAGCCAACCCTCAGAATCCTCTGGGCGAGGTCAACATGAAGGAGTCATTGAAAGAATACCTGAAATTTGCCAAAAGGTAGGAGTAGTTCTATCCCTCAAGACTGGATGATGTCCCAAAAAGGGGTTCCCTTCACCTGTAGTCAAGAAATTGGAGGTAATTTACCCTAAATATTCCTACCGTACTGTCTGCTTTGTGGAGTTGTATACTCCCAAGCGAAACTAAAATGAAGCACCCACGTGCATACCATTTCTTTCCTAGCCTCCTCCCTCGCACAGACATTTGCATAGCAGTCATAACATAGTCTTGCTGCTTTTCTACTTACACAGCAAAAGCACTTTCCCCAGCATCCATTTCCCAAACTACTTGGGCTGCGGAGCGAGGGGAGACAGACAGACCCTCAGACCTTGTGAAGTGAAGATGTGCTCCAGTGTAGCTTTCACAGCCCGTGCCTGAGGACACCGTAATACTGTTAGCTCCAGAGCCCTAAAATAGCCCCAGTAGGCAGATTATCTTCTGTTCTCTAGAAGTAACTTATTCAAACTTTAAGACTAACCCACACCAATTAATGGCAGAGAATAGAAACAGTATTAGAGGCTGTGGGCAAGAATTCAACAGAGCTGAGTTCAAACACCAGCCCTCATACCTGCTAGTTAAGGGAGATAACTTTATACCTTGCAGCATTACTTTTCATTTTGTCTGTGAGAGGGGGGTGAAAGGAATGTTTTGGAGGATTGTAGGGAGAGGAGACAAGATGATCCATGTACTGCATAGCCTACTTGGTGCTACTGCTCGATTCAGACCATGGGTAGGAACTTCCAGCTGTACGAGATTAAAATACTCCAGAACTCACCTCCTCACTGGTCTCTGCTTGATGGTTGAAAGTGTAGATATGTGCTCCTGTGTGTCTTTGGGTCCTTCCTACTCCCTCTCAGTATGGCCAGCCTGGGCTCAAGGTCCCTTCTGATCTATCACCTCCTTCTACCCTACCCCTTGGAAGGGCTGGGTGGGCTGCTGGGCTCCAGGAAAATCTGCTCTATATCTAAAGAACATGAATGAGAATGAGTTAAGATTGCCGAGAGAAGCTGCATCTTGTTCTCCTTCCACCCAACTACAGAAATGAACTGCATGTGATCATAGACGAAACATACATGCTGTCCGTGTTTGACGAAACCATCATATTCCACAGTGTTCTGAGCTTAGAAAGGTGAGTGTTTCAGCTGGAGTAGGGAGCGAGCAACATGAGGACCCTGCTTTGCAGGCAGAGTTAATGGGCCTACAACTTACCTGGTTACACGCTAGGGCGTTAAGCGCCAGCTGGGGTTGCAGACGTGCGCAAAGTGTCTTCAGTCTAAATGCCCTCCTGTGTATAAGCTAACTTGAAGGGAAGGCAGCAAGTACACTGTTAAAGATCAAGATAAAGCCCACAGCAGGTTAAGGAACACAGGAAAGAACAGAGCAAGGCAGAACCATCTTTGCTGTGCATGTCTTTTTTGTAATACTGGAGATTGAGACTAGGGATGTTCTACCCACTAGGGGTGTACGTGAGCTACACCTCCAGCCCTTTAAAAAGCTTTTGAAAAAAGCTTTGAGATAGAGACTTACTAAATTGCCTTGAATTTGCATTCCTCCTCAGCCTCTGGACTAACTGGAATTACAGGCATGGACCACTGTACTCTCTGTGCAGAACTTTCTGAAGGGTGGTATTTGACCCTTGGGATAGGATTCCAGCAAAGCAAGGGAAGGGTGTACCGTGTACCGGGTGGAAGGAAGAGCTTCGCCAAAGGTGGGGCAGTAAGACCTAGACAAGCCCATTCCAGAAATGGGGGGCACACTGCAGGGTGTAGCTGCCGAGAACGTGCTTTGGGCTGAGGGCAGGGTAGCCAGTCTGGCAGAGACTCTGGGTCTCACTCTGTGGGCACTTGGGAGCTGTTCCGTCTACTTTCTCAGGGAGACCTTTTGGAACTGTTTTTTTGGTTTTTGGTTTTTTTGGTACCGGGGATCAAACTCGGGACCTTGCGCTTTCCAGGCAGGCGGCCGCACCACTGAGCTAAATCCCCCGGCCCTGGAACTGTTTCTTGAACTTAGTCCCTGCTGTTGAAAGGCCTCGAGTCTACTTTCCCCCTTTCCACTCACAGACACTCGAGTCTCCATCCTTCAAACACTTCTCTGTAATTTCGATTTTCCATTTTCTCTCCAGTTTGCCTGACCCCAACAGGACCCATGTGATCTGGGGCAGTAAGGTAAGGCCCTGCTGGCAGTCCTTGAGTCTGGAAGGAAGGGGAGCCAGGAAGCCAGAAGGCAAACAAGTCCGTTGCTCCTGCTGCTCCTCTTCCTCTAGGATTTTGGCATCACTGGCTTCCGCTTCGGCATTCTGTACACCCACAACGATGACGTGGTCTCTGCTATGACCCCCTTTGGCTACCTCCACAGTGTCTCTGGCATCACCCAGTACAAGCTGCGTCGCCTGCTCGGGGACAGAGGTACCGACGGCATCCTAGGGCAGCATCAGGGGTGTAGAGAATTCCTGGATGTTTTGGGCTTCTGAGGTGCCCTCAATATGCAGAGACGCCTTGTCACTGTCAGGCTTAACCATGGCAGGATGTGAGTTTTAAAGGAGGGCAGGATGGTGCTCAGAAAGTGCAGTAGCCATGGAGGGAAGATGGAGGTGCTATCCCTATCCTAAACTCAGGGTGGGCTTTCATCCTTGAGGTCCAGTAGCTTTTGCTCTGCCTGGAAAGGAGGTAGTCAATTGTAATGGAAGACCTGAAGGCAAGAACTTCAGCAATAATAAATCTTTATGTGAATGTCTATTTTACTGCCCTAGTACTCTGCTTGCCTCAGGCAGAGCTTACAAAGAAACGTCCTGACTGTTTTTACACAGCCTGGTCTCATTTTTCAAGGTGGCCGAAGGAGAACTGCCACTTGGGCAAGTTGGTGTGATTAGATCTATGGCACCTAGTTTGACCTTCCCCTTGGACCTCAAGTGAACATTGGCCTCAGATTGCTCTTCAGTGCCCTAGCCTAAGCTTAGAAAATGCCCTGTTATTTCCTGTAATAAAACAGATGCCAGGATAGAAGGCTTAAATGAAGAGCTGGTATATAATGAAATAAACTAATGTCCTTAGATTGGCAGGTATAGAAAACTTGCTTTCAGTTCTGGTAGATAGGTTAAATCCAACTGGATGCATCCCTACATGGTGCCAGCCTCTTTGATATTTATCAGAAACCAGATCCCAGTGCCCTTTAACACAAGGTCTTACCCTTGGATGTACCTGGGAATTACTAGGAGCTTAAATATGATTGTGGGCACCATCCCCAAAGATTCTGATTCACATGATCTAGAGGAATAACCTGGGCATCAAGGCTTCCAAAAGTTTCCCCAAGTGATTCTTTCATGTTGCCAATGCTGAGAACAACTAGGCTAAAATTATCTTGAACCTGGCTAGACTCCTCCAAGTTCATTATGTGAGGTTGAAAGGGAGGATGCAAGGGAAGATCTGAGTACCTGCTAATCTACCCAGCTGACCACAGCAATAGCAGTATCAATCCCCTCTGTGGAATGCTCTTTGCCTCAGAGGTCTAAACTTGAAGGGAACATTCCTTCTGGACCACTGAAAAGCCCAGCATCTCTCCAGAGCTATAGATAAGAGGTGGTGTGTTGGATGTGGATGCTAAAGCTCCACTACAAGACAGACTTAGTCCTGGATAGGAGGATCTGGCAAGAAGCCCAGGCAAGAGCACTGGGAAGGAGCCCTCTGGCAAATCTGTCACCAGATCTAGGACCATTCTTTCCTCCACCCATCCAGACTGGATCAACAGAGTGTACCTGCCCATCAATCACTCCCGGCTCCAGGAGGCTTATGGGTATGTCATCAAGAGGCTGCATGAGTTGGAGGAGCAGTTTGGGTTCAAGATTACCTTTCGCAGCATTGGCTGTGGCCTTTATATCTGGATAAACTTGAAGAGGGTGAGCTCTAGGACTGAGGGCAGGTGTTCCTGGGCTGAGCTGCCAGTTGAGGCTCGGGCTCAGCTCTGTTCCTCTCCCTTCCTCAGTTACTGGAACCGTGTACATTTGAAGAAGAACTGGTCCTCCACCGCCGCTTCCTGGACCACAAGCTGATATTATCCCGTGGCAAATCTTACATGTTCAAGGAACCTGGCTGGTTTCGCCTCATGTTTGCAGAACATTCCCAGCGACTAAGAGAAGGTGGGTAGTGCTGACCTCCCAGTCCCAGCATCCTTTCAAGATGCCTCATCAACTGCTCCCTAGCTCAATTTCTAAGTATGCCTCTTTGAAAAAAATATTTTGCATTTAGCAACCTCTAGCTTTAACCCTTCTGAACCATGTTTCCATTTTCATTTTTAATTATGCTCCTTGTAAACAGAAAGTGATCTGTACCCCAGGTACCTACCCATTCATTATATTTTCTGGGTATGTGTTTTGTGCCTGTCACTGAACCAGGCACTGGGGCCAGAGTAAGTGGTAAGAAGTGGGACTTTGCCCTCATGGAGCTGGCCCTGTAGTGGATGAGTTGGCCACATAACCATGGAAGACCTTGTAATACTGCAGACTTCATCTTCTCTGGAAGTTATGGAGAACATGACTTTTTAAATATTTATTGCACCCCGTGACATGCCAGAAGTGTTGTATTTAATGGAAGTATAGCAGTGAGTCATTCACTTTCATGAAGATTTATGTTGCAGAAATAACTTTTGGTTTAATGTAGAAAACAGACTGAAGAGTTAAGAAGCAACAAGAGCCAGGGTACAGCCTTTGAGAGGAGATGATGAGATGTCTGGTAGGCTGACCTGAAGTTTAAAAGTTCAGGGATGTGACAGGTGGACCGAAAGTCTTCTCCCAAGGGTGGGCTAATGTTCAGCATCCCTAAACAGGCGGCTCTAACGGTCTGTGATGACCTGGGTATGTCTGGCTCCACTTGCAGACCCACTAAGTCTTTATTCCTCTTCATCCCCATTTGGACCCTATAGCCATGGATCGGTTTGGTCAGGCGATAGAGGAGCAGAAGCAATACTGGATACAGAAGATGCTGGAAGATGAAGTGACGTCATAGCCTGTCTGCCTCATCACATGCTCAGGGTTCCTGGTATCAGCCTCTGGTCCACAAGGCTGGGGCCTGAACCTGTGCTGCATCCACACAAGTGGACTCCTCTAGGGACGATACTGCCTGACTCGGTCATCAACCTCTTTAAGATGAGCATCTGTCATCTTTGGAAGCTTTGTGTCTTTTTAATCTTTGCTAGCCATTGTGTATATAAAATGTTTTTATTGGGATTGGAGTGGAGGACATAGAGGTGCCTGGAGGGATCAAGGGAGCTCTCTGGGTCTCTTTTTAAATGACTATTTTTCTATTCAGTGTCTAATAAACTCTATATTTTCTTAAATTCCAGGCCTTGTAGTTCTTCTTTGCATTCTTCATAATCACCTTAGCAGGATGATTTTTCATTCCTTTTAAGTTCTAGACCAGGTTGACTGTGAAACATCTATCTGGGGCAGGCCAGGAAAGAAGTAACCCTGCCTGATGGAGCACTTTCTAAGTGCTGGGTGCTGAGTGTCGGGGACCCTCACAAGAGCACATCTACCTTTCCCACAAGGACAGCACAGTGGGTAGTTCTGAAAATGAAATCCTTAGTATGGAATTCTCCATCAAATTGTAAGTCCATGAAAGCACTTGGGATTGTTTTTCTTTGTTTGGATCATCTAATGGATGTGAGCAGCTGTTTTCAGCTTTGAATTGTATCAAATCTGATGCAAGAAACAGACTGACAGACAACCCGAGTGCTGCATGTGTTGCTCTCAAACTAAAGTATGAGCCAAGGTTTGACAAATTATCAGCACGCACACAACAGCAAAGATCACATGAATGATGCAAAACCATGCCAAATGCAAACTTTTACCTTTCAATAAAAAGCTGTTAGTAACATTGAAAGCTGTTGTTTTTCTTTTAAAACAAAACATGGCCCCGCCCTACCGAGGTCGTGAGTCGCGGGGAACATGCCGAATCAACAATCCACTGGACAAACCTTCCCCCCACCCCCACCCCGCTCCTCTGTACAGCCACCTGGTTCCACACTACAAAGATGCAGAGGACACCGGACCACCAGACCACGGTACCGAGTCCCACTGCTCCCGGCCCAGAGGTAGGGGCTTCTGAGCCACCGTCCCACTGCTCCTGGTCCAGAGGAAGGGGCTTTTGGGCCACCATCCCTACCACTGCTCCCGGCCCCTGTCCCACCTTTCCCAGCTCAGAGGAGGTAATCTGTGCAGGCGCCAACAGCCCCCCACCCCAGTCGAAATAAAACAAAACATGTTAATGTAAGAGTTTTTTCTAAAATAAAACCTCAGTGATGAGGTTTAATTCCAGTGTTGGCACTCTGCGATAAATAAGTGGGATGTGGGTTGCAATCCGGGGACTCAGTCTCTAAAAGTTCCGCCATCACTGTTACAGATGATTAAAAAAGGTTTCAGTACCAACTAATGGCTTTGGTTAGTCACTTGGCTGTGTGACCATACTCTCTCCCGCGTGTCGAGGTTTGGTTCTTTTATTTTCCAATGACAATTTTATTCCATTAGCTTTTTAAAAAAGTTAACAGAAGCATACAAAGGAATTCTGATTCTTCAAGGTTTTCATATCAAAGTTCTTAGATATCAATCATGGCCCAGTGGGGACAGAATTCATTCACAGCTTGAGAAGCCTAGACACTCTGGGGTTCTCTGCAATGGAAGCTGTTTGTCTCATCAGCACTGGATGGGAGGAATCCGGTCTTCCACGGAAGGGAGAGGCTACATCTGCCTCTGTTCAACACAAGTCCAGAGGATAGAATGTGAAACCCAGTGTGGCCATGAAAATGACCATTTGATTTATGTTAAAAATGCATTAGTACATGTCTGCAGTACGTAATGATTATGTTCCTCATGTAAATAACACATCTCAACTTTTTATCCATCACCTTCCTCTCCCTCCTCCTTCCATCTCCTTTTTTTTGGAGGGGGTACCGGGGATCAAACTCGGGTCCTTGTGCTTGCGCAGCAGGTGATGAAACTACTGAGCTAAATCCCCGGCCTCCCTCCATCTCTCTCCATCTTCCCTTCCCTTTTACAAAAAAAAAATCTATCTCCCTTTTTCTCATCTATCTTTTATTTTGATTTATCTATCCAGTATTTTGGGCTTATTGTACAAGAAACTATGTGATATATATAACCTTGTGTGTCTGATTTATTTCATTTAATGTTATGGTATCATGGGGTGATCATTTTCCTACAAATGACCCAAGTTTATCCTTCTTTATGGCAGGGTTGTTCTCCACTCTGTGTAAATACCATGTTTTCTTTATCCATTCATCTGTTGGTGGACATATAGGCTGCTCACAAGATTTAGCTGTTATGAATTCTGATATGAACATGTGTATGCATCTATCACTGTAGTATGATGTCTTTAACTCTCTTGGGACAATACCTAGAAGGGGAATAGCTGGGTTGAATGGAATTTCTATTTTTAGATTTTTGAGGAATTTTCATACTGATTTCTGTAATGGTTATAGTAGTTTACATTCTCACTAACGATGTACGTGTTTCTTTTTCTCTACAGCCTCACCAGCATTTGTTATTATTTGATTTCCTGAAGATAGCCACTTTCTGGAGTAAGGCAGACTCTGTGTTTTAATTTGCATTTCTCTAATGGCCAGAGATGTTGAACATTTTTTCCATGTATTTATTGGCCATTTATATTTCTTCTGAGAAGTGTCTACTCATTTCATTCATCCATTTTTTTGATTGGGTCTTTTATCTTGGGAGGTCTAATATTTTTGTGTTCTTTATGTAGTCTAGATATTATTTCTCTGAAGATAGCTGGCGATTTTTTTCCCCCATTCTGTAGGTTGTCTTTTCATTCTGTTGGTTGTTTCCTTTGTTGTACAAAAGGTTTTTAACTTGCTGTGATCCCATTTCTTGTGCAACTTGGGTACTGTTCAGAAAGTCTTTGCCTATCCCTATGTATTTAAGAGTTTTACTATTATATCTTCTAGCAGATTAAGTGTTTCTATTAACATTTAGATCTTTGATCCCTTTTGACTTTAGCTTACATAGTATGTGGTAAGAGATACATGTCTACATTCGATCTGCATGTGGACAGCCAGTTTTCCCAAAACCATTTATTAAAGAGGTAGCCTTTCCTGCAGTGTGTTTTTGGCCCCTTTGGCAAAGATCACATAGCTCAATGCATCTGGGTGGGAGGTTGAGACATATTTTCAGATACTGTGTGGGCTGGTTTTAATTGAAACTGAATTGGTATGATCCAAGTACAGGCAAAAATATCCTTGAAGCTGGATCCACACATGGTGATAGTAGCTCTTAACAGAAAAGTTCAAGGTGTAATTTATATGTAGTAGAATGCATAGATCTTACGTGTACCATTTAAGTTTCAAAACTTGTATGCAAATAACCCATGATCTAATCAAGGTATAGAACATTTCTTTTTTAAAATTAAGTTTATTGGTACATTTTAGGTATACAATATGATGACATTCGTCATTAGGAATTAATAACTTTACATGATATATCTTGGTTCTTATTTTTTCCCCATTCCCCTGCCCTCCCTTCAGCCCCTTCATCCCTCCCTATTTACAAAGACTTTGTTTCCATTTTTTTCCTTTCCCTTCTTTCCTTTCCCCTACCCCTCTGAATTCCCCTTTCCCTTTAGACCTTTCCTCCTATTTCACATTATCTATTGGTATAGAACATTTCTATCAGTCCTGGAAATTCTTACCCATTTTTGGCTAATTCTTGCCCCACACTCCCCATGAATTAATTCTGCCAGTTTTAGAACTCCGTGTATTCACTCAGCATATAGTATTCATCTATGTTGCCAAATAGGTTAGTCGTTCATTCAGTTTTAATGGTGAAGAATATCCTGTTGCATGAAAATGTCACAACCTATCCATTTATCCACTGATGGACATTTGGGTCATTTCTAGTTTGAGGCTATCATGAATAAAATTTATGAACATTTGGGCACAAGTATTTTTTGTGATCATGTATTTCCGCTGTAAGGGAAACTTCTAGCAATAGAATATTTGGATCATCATAGATATGTATTTAATTTCATAAGAAACAGTTTTCCAAAGTGATTGTACCATTTTACATTCCCACCAGCAATGTACAAAAGTTCTAGGCATTTTCTTGGCGTTTAGTGTTATCAATATCTTTTAAGTCCTTTTGATAGGTATATAGATTTCATTCTGGTTTTGGATGGTAATCATCTGACTACGGTACTGTGATGAGCATCTTTTGATGTGCTTCCTGGCCACTCCCATCTCTTGTGATGTGTCTGACAAAATTGTGTCTCTCTGAATACAAGCCCTATGTCAGATATATGTATTGTGAATACTTTCTCCTGATCTTGTGCTTTCATTTTCATTTTCTTAATAGCAGAAGTTTTAAAGTTCTTATCTTTTCCTTTTATGTCTAGTCTAAAATTTTTGGTCACAAAGATTTTTTTTTCCTTTGGAAGTGTAACAGTTATAGTTTTTATGTTTAGGCCTATGAACAATTTCTAGTAATTTTTATTTATGGTGTGAGAGAGAGGTTAAAGTTTTTCTCCATTTAGATATTTGATTGTTGAGCATCATTTGAAAAATGTGTCCTTTCTTCATTGCATGACCTTGGCATCTTTGGTAAAAAACAAAAAAATTGACTAGGTATGTTTAAGTCCATTTTCTGGATCATTTATTTGGTTTTTATTGAGCTATTAGCCTATTCTTATGTAATATTATAATATCCTGGTTACTGTGGCTTCTGGGTAAATTTTTTAATCAGGTGGTAGAAGTCTTCCAATTTTATCTTCTCCAAAATTGCTTTAGTCTTTCTTCCCCCTTTGGATTTCCATATAAGCTTTAGAACCATCTCGTCAATTCCTACAAGCTGTTGGGATTTCACTGAATCACTCAGTCAAGTTGGGGAATATTAGCATTTTCCTATTTATAAACTTGGAATAGCTCTCCAAATATTTAAGTGTTTAAATTGTGGGTTTTGTTGTTGTTGTTTTTAGTTTTCAGTACACAGTCTTCACACACATTTTGGTTCTATTCATCACTAAGGATATCGTGCATTTTGTACTATTTTAAATATATTCATTCACTTCATTCTAGTAGATATGGGATGGATAATCTTACATGTCAACTTGCCTGGCATAAGGGATGCCCAGATAGCTGGTAAGTCATTTCCAGGGGTGTTTGTGAGCCCATTTCTGGAAGAGATTAATGTTTGAATTGGTAGACTGAGTAAAGAAGACCTGTCCTCAACAATGTGGGTAGGAATGATCCAATCCCTTGTGGGTGTGACTAGAACAGCAAGGCAAAGGATGGAGGAATTCGCTCTCTTCTTGAGCTGTGACATTTACCTTCTTCCCTCAGACACTGAAGTTCCTTGTTCTGGGCCTTCTGACTCTGAGATTTACACCAGCACCCACCCCTGTCCCCTGCTCCATTCTCAGACCTTAGTCCCTGGACTGAGAGTTACGCTATCAGCTCCCCTGCATCTCAGGCCTTTGATCTTAGGCTGAATTTTCCTCAACTTTCCTGGCTCTCCAGCTTGCAGACAACACATCACAGGACTTCTCGGTCTCCACCAAAATAGCATGAGACAATTCCTACTGTGAATCACATTGGTTTTGTTTCTCTGAAGAATCCTAATGCAACACAGAATCACCTAACTTTTGCATACTGAACTTGTATATGTCAAGAGCCCGAAGGAGCTGAGATTTTACTTCACTGTTAAACCAATGCATTTCATGAATGCTCACAGAAGACATGAGATCCTGGGTCAGAGACAAAGGACAGCTTGTTACTCACAGCTCACAGCAACAGCTGCAGTCAGTGTGGCAGTTTTTGCACTAGTTGCCCAACCTCTAGTTCCTAGCGAAAAGGACCAAGTGATGCCAGCATACACAACAGGTGCACTGCAGGACAGGAAACCCCAGCTTAAGGAACCCAATTCTATTAAGCAGTAAACTCACCTGAACATCTGCCCGAAAGGAGACATTATTTTTATTATACTGCATAGCAAGTAAACCTACCCTTTCCTCTAAGGGTAGACTGTTTGCTATCCACATACCCTTGAAAAGATAGCTTAGGCCAAAGGCAGTGAGTGCCTCTGCTTGCAGCTCAAGCAGAAGTATGTAGACCCAATTCAGCCCTACTAAGCTAGGGAGAATTTCTTTAAATTTTCCATGTACTTGGACAATCACATTGTCTGTGAATAAAGACTATTTTCATTATTCATTCGTTCATTTGTTCATTCATTTATGAGAGACAGGAACTCTCTGTGTAGTTCAGGCTGGCCTTGAAATCACTATGTTGCCCAGGCTGGCCTCGAACTCACAGGGATCCTCCTCCCTCAGCCTCCTGAGTACTGGGATTACAGATATACACCACCATGCCTGGCTTCTTGCTTTGAAATATCTATGCCTTTTTACTTTTCCAATAGCATTGCCTAGGACCTCCAGAATAATGTTTATTAAAAGTGGTGAGAGAGGACATGCTTGCCTTGCTCTCAATCTTGGATGGACTGAGTTCTTTCACTCTGAAAATAATGTTACTATAGGCTGGGTGTGGTGGTGCACGCCTATAATGCCAACACTAGCGAGGCTGAGGCAGAAGAATCTCTGTAAGTTTAAATCCTGCCTGAATTATACAGTGAGACCCTGTCTCAAAAATATATATATATTACTATACATATTTTCACACTACCCTTTCTCTGATAGGGTTTTCTAGTTTCCTGGGAATTTTTCCATGGTCACAGATTAAATTTTGTCAGATGCTTTTTCCAGAGAGATGACTTTTCTTTTAATTATTAATGTAATAATTTTCTTGCATGATAGGCAAGTGTTCTGCCCCTGAGCTGCACCTCCAGCTTTAATTTTTATAAAATGTTTAACTTATGCTATTTGTGGCGAGGCAAACCTATAACCCCGGCATTCTGGGAGGAAGAAGTAGGAGCCTTGCAAGTTGGAGGCCTGCCTGGGTTACATGCTGTGCCCCCACCTCCAAGTTTAACTTCACATTCCTGAAGTAAATCAGCCTGCCCGCGCCCCCTCCCTCACCCCAGGGTCTCTCTATGTAGCCCAGGCTGGCCTGAAATTGTGGCAATCTGCCTACCTCAGCCTCCTGAGTGCTGGGATTATAGGCATGGACCACTACCCTTGCTTGACTAATTTTTTTTCATGAGGACCACTCAAAGAGTGATACTAAATGTTTTAGCTACAATTTGTCTGTTTCTCTCACAGTGAAATGTCCACTGTGTCCTGCTTTCCAAACCCCTTTCCACACAGCTGTCCATGTTCCCATCATCCCTAGGCAACGAAGTTTTACAAAACGCACAAGGGCAGGCTTGAGAGAACTTCCGGGAACAGGTGGAAGCTTTCAAGATGTGGGACTGCGTAACCTTTGTTCCTTTTCTCCAGCCCCATTGTGATTAAATGTGAGTTAATGGATAAAGATGCTTGTTAGTTTTGGAACACTAGATAAAAATCTGTAACAGACCTAAAGTCCCAAAGTAAACTACTCAACTCCTTGTTTGCCCGGAACTGATGTTCCAGACACCACAATCTATAAAACAAGCTGCAAATGTCTGCTGACCATCAATACATGACAGTCAACCACTAACCTTTGTCCCCTTTTCTTTAATTCTATATGTTAACTTCCCCCTCAACCCCCTATAAGAACAGCCTTGGACTCTGAGCCAGTTGCCTCTCTAAGCTATTTTGCTTTGGGAGTGCCGTCTGGCCAGACTAATAAAGGTCTGTTTTACTTTCCAACTTGTCCAGTGTGTTCCTTCCCGGGTGTTCTTTGCTGCAGTCAGCTCCTCGGAGCGTTTGGTAAGGCCCTCGGTCTTACAAAGAGACAGAAGGAGAAGTCATCCATGTCCTGGGAGGGTGATGCACCCCAATCCCATGAAGCTCCCGAGCTGGGAACCCTACAGACATCCCTTGTGCATCTCTTCATCTGGCTGCTCATTTGTATCCTTGGAAACATCCTTTATAAGAAGCCCGGAAAGGTGTTTCCCCAACTTCCGTGACTTGATCCAACAAATTAACATGGCCTTAAAAAAAAGGGTCCTGGGGACTTGTTTGAACTTCCAGAGGCCTGGACTTGGCCGTGGTGTCAGAAGTGGGGGCAGCCTGTGGGACTGAGCCATCACCAGCTGGGGTCTGACACTCTCTGGTGTCCTGCAGAACTGCTTCCTGGTAGAGAGAAATCAGCACCCCTTTTGGGGTCCCGAATGTGGGAAGAGAAACTAAGTCTTTTTCTCCTCTATATCTTGGAATCCTAGTTAAGATCTTGAAACCAAATCATTGTATTTTGCATCTTGACAGAGGTAAAAAGTTTTCTTTGCTCTTCCATGACTAAAAGTACTCTGCCCCTCCCATTGCCCTCAGTAAGAAGCCTGAAATCCTTATCATGGTTTATTTTCAACAAATCGATCCTTTGCTTCCAACCCCTCTGCCTGCAGCTTGCTGATGAGGATTCATCCTTCAGAACCCGGCCATCAATTCCTGAGAGTTCACTGCGAGTGTGTTCGCGTGCAGGTGTGTCTTAGGTTCCCAAGGAGGGGCGAATGCCAGGGTCTGTGGGGTACAGTTAACTTCCCTGGTGTCCGCTTCTATAGCACCCAGTAACCCCCACTTTTCCTTTATAATTTGAGATGGGGGTCTCAATGAGTCCAGGCTGGACTCAGACACCTTCCTCCCTCAACCTCCTGAGTAGCAGGGACTAGGAAGTGCGTCCCTTTTATAACAGCCATCTCTGTGAGCGGCTGCCTTATGACCAACCAGCAGCCCCAGTGCGTGGCTTACTGCCTGAGGTATCCCCGAAACGTGCAGAGATCGGCACAAAACCGGCCTCACTAAGACTGCTCAACCAAATGAAACAACTACCACGGAGAGAGCCACCCTGGGCTTCCCAGCCACGCCTGCACTGGGGAGCCTGCTTACTTCCTTTCCCGTGGAAGACCCTCAGAAGTGGCAGCTCCTCCCGCGGGCCAGGCAACACTGCAGCCAGTGTCAAACTATGCAGGGCACAGGCAGAACGCAACGGTGCCCAGAATGCGTGGGTGACCAGCCTCGGCCTCCCCCAAATACACATTATTGAGCCGAAGTCATTTGGAAGCAGAGGCAGTAGAGCTCTCAACCCTCTTGTATCTCTGGTCAAGCAGGATGTGGATTTACCAAGTCTACCTACCCTGCCTCCCTTCCCACCGGAAAACAAAGTGGACACTGCAGACATGGGGAGGCCCCTTGGGGCCTGGGGTGGTACTGGAAGGACCCACATCCACAAGCATTCCTGACTACCCTGCACGGTTCCCCTTGGTTCCCCTGGAGAGCTGCCTGTACCTTTAGACTCTCAAAAGTCCTTTTCCCTCTTCTAAAATCTACTCTCCTTAGCTGAAGATGTGGTATAAGCTAGGATGCACAGCCACCTCTTTGAGAACTACTCATTTCCTGGATGCCTCCCGAGTACTTAGGGTGTACATCTGTCAAGGGTGCGGTGGCGAACCCCTGCGATCCGAGCACTCTGGGAGGCAGAGGCAGGAGGATCAAAAGTTCCAGCCTGGCCTAGGGAATTTAGCGAAAGCCTGTCTGAAGAATTAAAAACGGGTGTGTGTGTGTGTGGGGGGGTATAACAGTGCAAAGGCCCTGGGTTAAATCCCCCAGTACTGCCAAAAACCAAACCAAACAACAAAAAAAAACGACTCAAAAAACCTGTCAATAAGTTTCTGTTTCTCTTCTTTGAAAATTCAGGGACTAATGGAGGAGGCAGAGAGAGGCTCCCCGCAACGCCAGAGAGTGGCTGGGGCCACTTGGAGGGGTCCCCTTGCGGTCGGAAGTCTGAGTCCCTGTCCTTTCCCTTTTCGCGCTGTCTCTACAGGTCTCGCCTCGGCGGCCCGGGACGCCTGGCCCCCACACTGCATCCACGTGTGCGCCATCAGGGCGCAGGCCCCACGCAGGCGACCTTGCCTGGGTCGCAGTCCCAGAGCGCGGCGTGGGCGGGAGGGAGCCCTGGGTCCCCAGGGTCCTCACCCGTGGGCGGTTCCGGACAAAGGACGCGAACACCGATCAGCCGGGTCCCAGCGCCTGTCTCCGAGCTGGTGAGACGCCCGCTCCGCAGGGAAGGAAGCGGCTGGGCTCCCCGACCCCCCTCGCACTCTGCCTGTGTCTGCCCTTCGCTGGCGCAGCCCCGGGCGCCGACCGCACTTCCTGCGCCTGGAAACCCCGAGCTGTCTCGCGAGGCGCCCGGCCCGCAGGGGGCCCTCGCGGTGCGTGACGCCCGCCCTCGCCAGACTCCGGCCTGATCACGCGGCGGTGTCCCCGCTCGGAGCCGGGATCCTGGCCGCGCCGACCCCGCTCAGACCCGGCCAGTCGCGAGGAGCCCAGGTGAGCCCGGGGGACAGGCCCGCCAAATTGTGGACACCCCCCAAAAAACTTCGCAAAGCAAAATGAAACCGTGGAGGGCTCCCTGGGTGTCTGGGTTGTACACTGATCATCTGTCGCGGGCAGGGATGTCCTTTGGGACAGGAGGATCGGCGCGGATTTCAGATAAAATGACTCAGTCTTTTGAACGATGGCCACGAGCCAGGATTGGTCTAGTGGCCAGCGACTAGTGCTATTCGGCGCGCGCAGCCTCACTGCTGCCCCTTGCGGCGAGGAGTGGTACAACTCCTGTGGGGACGAGAACCGGGAGTCCCTTGGGCTTGAAAGGAGGGGGCTCTGCGTTGGGCGCTTCCACCTGAGGAGACCCTGCTTCACCTTCCCGCCAGTGCCCGTCCCCATGGGCTCCAGACCGCTCTTTATCACACAGGACACCCAGGACTCCCAGTACTCCCAGGCAATGACCTGGTTGGTAGGTTTTAACCTGCTTTTTGGAAATTGAGGTCAGCACGGGTGGTGACGTCTTATTACGCTGCACGATGAAAAGATCCTGCAGAAACGGAACACGTTTAAGTCATTTTTAAGTGTAGCAGGTGCAGTTCCTGGCGTATAATAGTGATTGCACACATGGTTACAACTAGTAAGGGACACAGGACATATGAGCTTGGAGTGCAGGTAACTTGATAGCTGGGCAGAGCTTGCCTCAGACCTAGCTATTAGTGAGGCTGAGGCAGGAGGATCAAGTGAACCCAGCCTGAAGAACATAGCGAGACCCCATATCAAACAAAACAAACAAACAACAACAAAAACCAGGAACCAGGAAGGGGTAAATAAGAGACAGGAACCTCTAATGTGGTGCCATGGAAACCCTTTGAGCATGGAGTGCTGTTGTCTTTTTGCAGATGTTCACTCTTCCTCAGAAGGAATCCGAGGCACCTACCACCTGTCTGGGCTCAGCTACCTCAAAGGACTCGGCCTGTAGTTTCGGGGATGGCCTGGAAGGAGAATGCCCCAGAAAACCAGACCAGAAGCTGTTGGGCCTCTATGGAGTGGGGGATCCCATTGCCATGTTCTCCTCAGACAGCTCCTGCCTGTCCTCCAGAGGCAGAGTCATCAAATGGTTCTGGGACTCAGCGGAGGAGGGCTACAGGACCTACCACATGGACGAGTATGATGAGGACAAGAACCCCAGTGTGAGTGAAGTGCCACCCCACTGGGACCCGGGAGGGAACTGCAGGGTGGGTACCTCACATTGACCCCCATGGAAGCATCTAATTTACCCCCAACTGATAGGAGTTATTGCCCTCCGGCTCAGGAGGCTTCTGCTGTAGCTCAGACAGCTCCAGTGTATCGGGCCTCCTATACTACATGGGATAGGAACTCTTTGTTTCCTGCTGCAGTGCTGGGACATAGGACCCTGATTTGTGAGGGAGGAACTGAAGAACCGTAGAATGCTAACATATGGATTCTGACCCACAATGCCAACTTTTCAACTTGGATTTTGTGTGTGTGTGTGCAGTGCTGAGCACTGAACCCAGAGCCTTGCGCAAGCTAGGCAAGTGCTCCACCGAGCCACATACCTGGCCCCAGGTGTCAACTCTGGACCTGGAATATAACTCAAGGTCACAACTGTTTCACTTATGGGTTGTGTGTTATTGAATTAGTTACTTAACTTCTTTGAGTCTCAATTTATCTCTAGAGTAGGATAATAATGCCCTGCAGTATGGAAGAGTCAAGATGAAATGAGATCAAGTATATGATGTTATTAGCACATGGTTTGCTACATAGTATACTCAATAAGTGGTAGCTGCTTTTATTATCTGTCCCCAGTGTTATAAGCTATAGTTAGAAATACCTTTACAGGTCAGAGCTGCACCTTTTCAGTCTTTACTTGCTGAGCATCTTCCCTGTCTTGGCACTGTTCTAGGTCCTGGAACAAAAGCCAAGTTCCTATCTGGTTTGTTTGTGGATGGGAGAGTAGGGCATGGAGAGGGTAGGGGACTCTGATTCACATGGCTCCTGGTGGACAGGCTTCTGTCCACGTGGGCTCCTCCACAGGCTGCCACAGGACACGGAAGCTGGCTTCTTCCAGGGCAAATTACCCAAGAAAGAATGAGTGGCCTGGAGTCCCCAACGTGGGGGCCACAGCTTCTTTATAACCTAACCTCAGAGGGGATGTCCCATCACTTCCGTGCATTCTGTTCACCAGGAGCAAGTCACTAGGTGGAGCTCACGATCTAGAGGGTGATAATAGGAGAGAACCAGTGGGGACTTGGCTGAGGCTGCTTTCCACCAAGAGTGAACTGGGTTCTGTCTGGGGAAGAGCATTCCAGGCAGAGGGAGCAGCAAGCGAAAAGGGCCCTGGGTGGAACCATAGTGGATGAGGTCACGGGACAACAAAGGGACTGCTGGGACTGCAGGGTCATGAGGCGGGGGTGGTAAGAGATCCTGAAGGGAGCCTTCTCATTTGAGACCACATGGGATGGGAGTGTTTAAGGGAGGAGCTATAGGATCTGATTCCAGTTGGGTTTTTTTTGGTACCGGGAATCAAACTCGGACCCTGTACTTTGGAGGCAGACAGCAGCACCACTGAGCTAAATCCCCAGCCCTGATTCCAGTTTTTAAAGGGTGGCTTGGACTCTCTATGGAGACCAGATGACATGGGAGGCAGTGGGCAAGAGAGGAGGTAGGGAAGCAGTGCAGTGAGCTGGGCCAGGACCAGGGTCTCAGTGGTGGGTGAAAGTGGCTGCACTGTGTATTTTGAAAGTAGAACTATCAGGACTGCAGATGCATTGGTTGTGGGAAGAAGAGCCTACCAGGAGTCAGAACCTCAGCTCAGTCAACTTCTCCGTCTTCATCTCTATTTCTTCCTTTGCTGCCCCCATAACTCAGCTACCAGGACTGAGCTGTGTGTGAGGCCTGCACCAAATCGCTCTGTAAGGGAAAGAGTCCTATTCTACCTCTCACAGAGAATACATGCTTTATAGTAGCTGGGTACAATGGCGCACCCCTGTAATCCCAGCACTCAGGAGGCTGAGGCAGGAGGATCGCCATGAGTTCACAGCCACCCTAGAGTACACAATGAGTTGAAGTCTAGCCTGAACTACATAGTAAGACACTGTCTGGAAAAAATAAAAAAGCTTTATGGGGTGGAGATCAGGCGTTGTATGATGTTGTTCAGATCTCTGAGGGCGGCATTGACACTGACATAGATCCATCGCCACCCTCATTTCTGTGCCTCTCGTCCCCAGGGCATCATTAACTTGGGCACCAGTGAGAACAAACTCTGCTTTGACCTGCTGTCCAGTCGGGTGAGTTTGCGGCCCCCGCTGGGTAGCTTCTTCTGGAAATGCTTCCCTGACCAGAGCCTGCCGTGGGCCTCCGTGGCCCTGGGCTGGGAACCAGGTTTCAGGGTGGCCTTGGGGATGGCTTCCTGTGTGATCCTGGATGAGTCATTTCCGCACTCTCATCCCAATTCTTCACTTCTTCGAGCTCTGTCCCTTCTTTGGTCCCCCTGCTGGGCCGAGTCCCTGATCTCAGAGGAGGTTCCACTGGCGCTGTGTGTACTTAACAGCTGACTCCACGGGAGCCACATGGCCCAGCTGTAACTTTGCCAATTCCCATACTGTAAATGGCTGATGCTGAGCTACTGGTGTGATGTTCCTGGGCGACAGGGTTGGAGGAGAGGGATGGTGGCACAGGTTGTGTGATATTCCCACCAGGTCACCATGTAGACAGAAATAACCTTGGGGGCACTGGTAATTGTCCAGTGTGGTAACAAACAGGAAGTGGTGATGTTTGCGTGCTATTCCCTTTGCTTTTGAGAGAGTTTACTTAGTTGTCAGTTCATATTAATTTTTAAAAACTGTTGTTCCCAACACAGCTTGCAAACTCCCTGACAGTTTCACAATTAGATTTCTTGAGCAGGTGGTTGTTTCTCAAGGCTGCAGTGTTGGAGTTGGGTTTGTAGAGACAGCAGTCCTTCAGCTCCAAGGAACATCTTTCCAAAGGAGAAGAGTCTGGAAGCTCCTGCCTCTGCCAGGGTGTGGGGTTGAGCCAGGCCTGCAGGAGGACAATGTCCTGAGCTCCTCCGGAAGCTGGAGCCCAAACTGAGGTGACAGCAACTGATTCAGACCCCCACGAGAAGCTGGGTAGCCCAATCCACCAGCACTGCCTGCTGCCCACCCCTCTGACTTTCTAGGTGATAGTGTTCTATGAAGAGCAATGGACCTGCAGTTGAAAGTTCTGGATGTGCACACCTGTAATCCCAGCACTGTGGGAGGTTGAGGCAGGAGGATGGCAAGTTTGAGCCCAGTTTGAGCAACTTAGTGACTTAAAACCTTGTCTAAAAAGAAAGAAAGAAAGAAAAGGAAGGGGGCTGGGGTTGTAGCTCAGTGCAAAGGCTTTGAGTTCAGTGCCCCGAGTCACCAAAGAACAAAACCAAAACCAAACCCCCAAACACCTGGGTTTTAGAGTTGCTAACTGTTTGACCTTGGCAGAGTCCCTCACTTTCTTTGAGCCTCAGTTTCCGCATCTGCTAAATGGGCAGAAGGCCCTGGTACTGTATGGGTGCAGACAGCAGTGCTAGCCCCAAGCCCCGCTCTCCCCTCCCTGTCCGCAGCTGAGTCAGAGCGACATGCTGGGGGTGGAGCCGGCCCTGCTGCAGTACCCTGACTGGAGAGGACATCCCTTGTGAGTAGCTGCCCTAGGCCGGGGCTCTCAGCTGGGGTGGTTTTGCTGCCCGGGGATGAAGGCCATGCGTGGACGCCTTTGGACCGTCCGACCTGAGAAGATGCTGCGGTCTCAGTAGAGAGAGCCAGGGATGCTGCTGGTGGTACAGTGGCCACGACAGAGCACTGTCCAGACCCAGGCAGCAGTAGCAGCAGGCTAAAGGCCCAGTCTTGGAGACCTGGTGGTCATGGGTTCCCTGCCTGTCCCAGCCTCATCTCAGGGGTCCACCTTGACTTCCAGCACCCTGGATCTGAGGCCTGGGGGGTGTCTGGCAAGGAGCCTGTCCCTGGTCCCTCGGGGCTTTAGAGAAGCCAGAGTCGAGGTTGGTGGAGCCGGCTGAGCCGTTTCTTCCTGTTAGAGTCAGGTGGTAACTAATCCTAGTCCTAGTGTGGACTGGCCACGCACTGTTCTAAGTAAGGGCTGCGTAGCCCAGCAGGACTTGACCCCAACCCCGATTCCAAAGCACCTATTCAGTTTGTTTTTCTATTTCTGTTTTTATCAGCACATGTTTGTGGTACATAATGATCACATTCTTTGTGGAGAGTTGGCACGCCTACATCACACATCTTAGTTCTTTTCTCATCTCTTTTCTCTCCCCTTTCTCCATTTCTTGGTCCTCTTATCTTTTGCAAAAGATCTATTTATCTTTTATTTTGCTCTTTATTTATACTTTGGGCTTCTCATATAAGAGAAACCATGTGATATTGAGGCTTGTGTGTCTGATTTATTTCACTTAACTTTACAATCTCAAGGCCAAAGTACACATTTTCGAAACACTGGGCTTGGGCATAGACTCAGCCACTTACCAGCAAGAGACTTGATTCTTTAAACCTCAGTTTCTTTATCTGAAATGGAATTAAAACAATAGTAGTTACAGTATAGCATCCTCAAAATAACATCTATGTAAGGCAAATTTTTAATAAATGATAGCAATAAGAATTATGTTACAATTTAATAATGTTTATTATTATCATCAGCCAGCCCTACATCTAGTGTTACTTTTTTCAGTTTTATGAGAGTCTCACTATGTAGTTCAGGCTGGCATTGAACTCACCATGCAGTCTAGGCTGGCCTCAAACTCACAATTCTCCTGCCTCAGCCTCCTGAGTGCTGAGATTATAGGTGTGCACCGTGATGCCAGGCTGGTGTTACATTTGTTACCCCCAAAGTCCCCAGATTAGGCAGGGTTGAGCATCACAGAGCCACTCAGAATGGAACTACAGTATCAGAGCATGGGGTTTGTTGTCACTGAGCTAAAATACTGACACCCACAACTTAAGAAGACAGGTTTATTTGGGCTCATGGTCACCTGGCTCCAAGGCAGGCAGGCATGGCAGAAGGACCCAGAGGAGGAAAGCTGCTTACCTCATGGCTGCCAGGAATCAGCGAGGGAAGGGAGGAGCCAGGGAGGGAGATAGACCCTTCGGGCCACACCCCCAGGGACCAGGCCCCGCCTCCTAACAGCACATACAGCTGAGTTCATCTGTGGGTGAATCCACCATAAATACAGTGACCCCATGATTTCCTCACCTTCTGAAAGCCCCACCTCTGAGCACATGAGCATGGGGCGGGGCTCTGGATCTAGGGTGGAATAGTGGGGATGTGAGAGAAGCGGTGCCCCAAGTGAAGACAGGTCCTGACCGTACTCCCCATGTAGGAGGTAGGGAGGAGCAATGCAGGGCTGCTCCAGGGTGGACTGAAGGTTGGGGACCCTCTGGCAAGCACTGTCCATCTTTCTCCAGCCTCCGGGAGGAGGTGGCCAACTTTCTGTCTTATTACTGCAAGAGCCCGGCACCCCTCAAACCAGAGAATGTGAGTAGCCCCCTCCTCTGCTCCTTTGCCCTGCTCCCCAGTTTTGGGCTGACCAGGGGTGTGGTGGGGTCGGGGTCTGTTTTGCACTCATCTTGATTTGTTTCAAAGTGGCCTGAGGATGCCTCCTGGCTTCTTCCCCCCAGCTACACTTAGAGCTGGGCTAAGATTTCTGCCCCAACACTGGGCGTGTGTGTGGGCCCTCCCGGCCCCTCACCTCAGGCCTCAGGAGTGACTCGCTCCCTGGGTCTTGCTTGCTTGAGCCCCAGCAGGGACCCCGTCAGTGAGCATAGCTGGAGGTCCGGCCTCTGTGGAGACAGAGCCTGAGGGCCCTGAGGGGGGACCTGCTTCTCCTTCTGTGCTGTCCTGGGACAGAGGCTGTGGGTGCTTCCTCCCTACTGAAACAGTCAGCTTTGTCCCCTGACTGTCACCCCAGGTAGTTGTCCTGAATGGCGGTTCCTCTCTCTTCTCGGCTCTGGCCACAGTGCTGTGCGAGGTGGGCGGTAAGTGACTCCAAGGCCTGCTCTGTCCTGTGTCTGTGGTGGCAGTGCTGGCAGTGTCCCCAGCTGCCTGGCCTCTAGGACTGTGTGCCTTTGCCTTCAGCTGTAATAGGAGATCCAAGACTCAGGCCCTGAGATGAACGGCTGGGCAGCAGTCCCAGGGGGTTAGTGTGCTATTAGCATTCTGGGCTTTCTCTCCGAGAGCACTTTCCTAGAAATGACTCAGAAACCCATTCCTGGTGCAGTCCTCAGGCCCAGGGCTCTGAAAAGCCAGGGTTGGCTCAAACCAAACATGGTTCACCCCGCATAGCTGGAGGAAGGCCTGCCTTCCTGCTGATCCTTCCTGAAAAATCTGGTTTTCTCTTAGCAAGAAAGAAAATCCAAATAGCTGTTGAGTAGTCAGCCATCAGGGCCTGCCCCAAAAGGCATGGCGAGCCAGGCATGGTGCCACATACCTGTGATCCTAGCACCCTGGGAGGCTGAGGCAGGAGGATTGTAAGTTTGAACTCTGCCTGGGCTATTTAGCAACTTAGTGAGACCCTGTCTCAAGAAAAAATTTTTAAAAGGGGTGGGGATGTAGCTCAGCGGAAAGGCCCTAGGTTCAGTCCCCAGTCACACAAAACAAAAATAAGACATGGTGGTATAAGAGCTGATCATGGTGAAGGGATACTGGGTATAAGGAACACAGGCCCACTCATGATAGCATAACTAATAATGGTAAATATGAGTAACATCAGCTGACCATATGTGGTACTAGCTCCAGGCCTTGGCATAGGGCTGTACGCATAGGACATCTTTTAACGCTCTCGGCACCCTAGGAGGATGGGTCTAGGATGGATATAGCTGTCCCCATTTTTATTGATGAAGCAGTTGAGGCCTAGAGGTTAGGTAACTTCTCAGAGTCACACGAAGAGGCTGTCTTTGGAATTTGCACTGTAAAGTTCTATTCTGAGATTTCATAGTTTCCTTACCCATTCTAGAACAATTTGGAGCAGGGATCCTCTGAGTTTCAGTCCCTTGGTCTATAAAGTTAGGGTTTCAGAGGTGCACACCTCAGACAGCAGAAGTGAGGAACAGACAAGATGCTGATAAATGGCTAGCATGGGTCCCACACCGAGGAAATGTTACCTATTAATTATAGATGTCCCCAGCTTGCGATGCTTTGATTTAGGATTGTTTGACTTTATGGTGGCATAAAAGTGATACACATTTAGTAGCAACTGTACTTTTTTTTTGGTACTGGGGATTGAACTCGGGTCCTTGTGCTTACCCACCAGGTGGCAAAACCACTGAGCTAAATCCCCGGCCCCAGCAACTGTACTTTTTTGAGTTGGTCTTTTCCTGCTGGCAGAATGTGCTGTGATATTTTTTTGTGGTGCAGCAGTGCCAGTGAGTTGTGTGTCCCAGTCAACCACACCATCGTGAGGGTAGTTACTGCTCTATAGGGCATAATGTGGCTGGGATGTGATGCTCCATAGGTTAGGTGGATTAAATGCATTTTTAAAAAAAATTATGCATTTATTCATTTACGTTTTTTGAGTCAGGGTCTTGCTATGTGGTCCAGGCTGACCTTGGAACTCACAGTGATCCTCCTGCCTTAGCCACCCCAGTGCTGGGACTGCAGGAGTGTGCCACCATGCCTAGTAATGATTAAATGCATTTTTGATTTAATTATATTTTCAGTTTATACTGGGCTTATCTGGATGTAACCCTGTTGTAAGTCAAGGAGCATCTATGTTAGGAAAGGGACTGATCTTATTGCTCGGGCTTCGGGTTTGGGAATGCAAGCCCTAGGTGCACCAGGGCCCGTGCACGGAGTCTGGGGTGTCCCAGCCAGGAATGACAGGCCCCGCCTGCTCCTCCCCCAGAGGCCTTCCTGGTCCCCACCCCTTACTATGGAGCCATCACACAGCACGTCTATCTCCTTGGCAATGTCCGGCTGGCCTATGTTTACCTGGACAGTACGGTAAGAGCATCCAGATCTCGGGTGGCCTGGGCCTCCCTGTAGGCCAAGTCTCCTGGGCCTGAATGTGCGGGTGGCACAGAAGGAAGTCCATGCCAAGGGCCCCGGAGCAGCAGTGCAGAGAACGGAGCTTTCTGTTATCACGCAGCAGCCTGTGCTTAGGTCCTGGCCTCCCAAGCTTCATGCTCTGAGATTCCTGGGGTCCAGGTAGAAGCCACGGAGCAGCCCCAGAAATAAGAGGGTGGAAGGGGGCAGAGCATCGGAAGTCCTGGGACCCAGTCTGAGGACCTCTACATGATGAGGCTGGGTGGGTGGATGGCAGGAAGACGGAGCGATCCCACCCATTTTCCAGAGACTGGAGGTTACAAGGGATGGGGGGGTCTGAGAGCGTACATTTGGGGGTCACTGAATTTGCCTGGTGGCCATGATGGGTCTCTTCCAGGTCACTGGTCTAGACACCCGCCCCTTCCAGCTCACGGTGGAGAAACTGGAGTTGGCCCTGCAAGGAGTGAAATCTGAGGTCTGGGGTTCCCCTCAAACCCAGGGCTGGGAAGGTGTGTAGGGTCTGCACAGGGCCTGCACCCCTCTTCCGGTGTGTGGCTGACCTCCTCCTGGGAGCTAGGCTGGTGGCCTGCAACGGGAGACATGTGGGTGGGGGAGAAGTGCAGCACCATTGTGGGGGTCAATGGGGGGGGTCTTCCCATTAGAAAAATACCCTCAGACCTCAGCGTAGAGAATCAACTGGGGCTTCATTGAGCCCCCCACCCCTACCCTCTGATTCCGCTCCAGGGGTCAAGTGTGGAGTGAAGGAGGCTGGAGCTTAGCTGAGGGTCTCCCTGGCAAATGAGGGGTGGCCCTGCCTACTTGGAGTGGCCTGGGGCCTCCCAAGAAAGACAGACACCCATGCTCCAGGGAGCCCTTTCCAGGCCTTCCCATCTGTCTGCTTGGTTTATTTCACCTTGGTGGTTGAGCTGGTAGGAATTTGGACAGTGCATAGCCGACATGGTGCTGCTGATGGAAGTCTGTGTCCTGCCTATTTGCCTCGTGGGGGTGGTGAATGTGTCCCCCAAGTGTGTCCCAGGGAGCCGCCCAGTGATGAGCCCTGTCGGGGGGCTGTGTAGCTCTGGCCTCAGAGAGGGGGCTGAGGCTTCCTGCCCACGGATGGTTTCAGGGTGTGAAAGTCAAAGGCCTCATCCTCATCAACCCCCAGAACCCACTGGGCAACATCTACTCCCCAGGGGAGCTGCAGGAGTTCCTGGGATTTGCCAAGAGGTGAGCACCCCTGTCCCCCACAAAGAGCATGCAGGGAGCTCGGGGCTCTGGTACCAGCCCTCTTCACCCCGTTCAGCAGCCTTGGCTTCTTGGTGGCAGTGAGGCGGGAAGTAGGGATTTGTGAGTTGTTGTTTTTCTTTCTCTCTCTCTTCCATTTTATAGCAATAGCTATCTTTTTTGTTTTGTTTTGCTTTTGAGACAGAGTCTCACTTTGTAGCCCAGGCTGGCCTTGAACTTGCGGTGATCCTCCTGCCTCAGCCTCTCAGGGTGCTGAGATTACAGCTGTGCTATCACTGATTGCACACTTTAGGGCCCGGTGCCATGCTGAACACTTTATATGCTACAACTCTTGTCATCCGTGAACCGCCCTGTCAAGAGGAGACACCATTATTACCCCTGTGCATGGAGCCTTAGAGTATGGAGTCAGAGATGGGGCTGGGCTTGAACCCTGTCCTTGTGACTCAAGCCCTGGTACCTAAATGTGCCCTTTCCCTGCAGCCCTTCTAAAGCCCCACTGTCTCCTACTTTGCATGGGTGGATTTGTTTGTTTCCAAAATAGACAAAAGAGGGGTGCTCCTGGCAAACGCAAGTGTGATCACTGTGGGCTAGACCTGGGTCCCTTGAGGTTCCGACACATTGCTGTCCTGGGCTGTTGCACCCTGGGGCTCCTGTGTCCTTCAAATGGAGCTCCCCGCTGCCCACCCCAGGCACGAGTTGCACGTGATCGTGGATGAGGTCTACATGCTGTCCGTGTTCGAGGAGTCGCTTGGGTACCGCAGTGTCCTGAGCCTGGAAAGGTGAGGAGGCCCCGCACGTCTCACTCCCCACTGCCCTGGCCTCTCTGTACCTGGGCCCTGCCCAGCCCAGATCCCCAAGGAGCAGGACACTCAGATGATTCTGGAGAGAGTTCGGGAGGGGCCTCAGGATTCCTTGAGGGAGGGAGGATTGGGCTCTGGGGTGGGAAACTGACTTCCTTCCTTTGCTATTTGCTTCATCTTCAGTTTCATTCATTCATTTTCTTGCTCTTTCGTTTAGCAAATAATTACAGAGTTCCTTGCACACGCCAAGCACTTCCAGCTATTTATAGTGAGCTTTTAGTCTGGGCATGGTGGTGCACACCTGTAATCCCAGCACTCTGAGAGGCTGAGGCAGGAGGATTACAAGTTCAAGTCCAGCCTGGGTAACTTTAGCTTGTCTCAAAAAGGGGGGCTGCATTTGCTGGGGATGTAGTTCAGTGCAGAGGCCCTAGGTTCCATCCCCAGTATTGCCAATAATGACAATAATGTTAGATTGAGTGTAAGCACAGAATTTGTAACAGAAGCACCTTTGGAAACGCTTGGACCAGATCATTGGTGAGGTCTGTAGATTTGACCTTCTCCACCCTGCTGGGCCCTTTCCTTTGGCTCTGTCTTCAGCCTCACGAAGCTCTGTGGAGTAGGTGTGCAGTGTCACTGTCATTCACTTTGTGCATGAGGCAAGTGGGACGCAGAGAAAGTAGTGACTTGTCCACGATCCGTGGTTAGTAGTCCTGGAAAATTATTTATTGAGCATCTCTTCAATGCCAGGCGCTGCACTAGGTGCTGGGGACACAGCAGTGAACAGGAAAGATAGAGGCCTTCGGAGGAGAAGTTTACTTTCGCCTCACTTTTTAGTCCATAGTCAGCTGGCTCCAGGGCAAGGCAGCATGGCAGATGGGCCTGGTAGAGGAGAGTTACTCAAGGTTTGGCAGCCGGGACAGAGAGAAGGGAGAAGCTGGGAGGGAGAGGGACCTGGCAAGCCACGCCCACACTGACCGCCTCTTTGGGGCAGGCCCCGCCCCCAACTTGTCTTGCTGTAGTGCCGCCATGTTTCCGTCACCTTTCAATAGCCTGGCTATGAGCACATCTAGATGCAAACCCTAACAGTATCTGACTGGAATGGTCTCCTGGGACTGGTCAGGCAGGTCTTTGGAAGAAGTGACACGGGCTATGATGTACAGCAGGGGATAGAAAACTTTATAAAGGGCCAGATGGTAAATATTTCAGGCTTCACCATGTAGCCTCTCACTCAACTCTGCCATAGACGCTATGGACAACAGCGCATCTGTGTTCTGGTTATAGAAACAGGCAGCAGACTGGATGTGGCCTGGGGCTGTTGTTTGCTGCTTCCTGCTCTTAAAGATATGTGGGGTTTGGTGGTTGCAAGAGGTGGGAACCGGGCCTGAGCCAGATGGATTCACCCACCCACTTCCTGGTTGAAGCGGGCCTGTGTGTCCCTTCCTTCTGTGCTACTTCTGTCCCCCGCTGTGCTCTCTGCAGGCTGCCCGACCCCCAGAGGACCCACGTGATGTGGGCGACCAGCAAGGTGAGTGCTGGTTGGGGGACCCAGGAGGGTAAAGTGGGGAGCAGGAGGGGGGAACCAGCTGGCCACGCCCTAGGGCTTCCTCTTGCAGGATTTCGGGATGTCTGGGCTCCGCTTCGGCACGCTATACACAGAGAACGGGGATGTGGCCACCGCCGTGGCTTCCCTCTGCCGCTATCACGGCCTCAGCGGCCTACTGCAGTACCAGATGGCCCAGCTGCTTCGGGACCGTGGTGACTGCCTGGGCTGGGACCTGGAGGAGGGGAGGGGGAGTGGTCTGTCTGGGACCAGCCCTTGAGGGTCGCTTCTCCCATGAGAAGACTCTAGGGGGGTTGTCTGAGACTGGTCCATACTCTACCTGGTTGCTTCCTGGCTGTGTGAGACGTTACCTCACTTCCCTGTGCCTTAGTTTCCTCATCTGTAAAACAGGTAATGGTGCCTGTTTTGTAGGGTGAGTGGGATTTGTAATTCAGTTAGCATAGCCCCTGGCAAAGAATAGCACGTGCTCAGTGCCAATAGTCCCAGCTACTTGGGAGGCTGAGAGAGGAGAATGGCTTGAACCCAGGGCTTCCACACCAGCCTGACCAACATAGTATGATTCTGTTTAAAGGGAAAACAAAAGGAAAATGTGAACTCATTATTATTAGCTGTGAGGATTTAAAAAAACCCAGATGCCACGAAGTAAACATTATCATGATGGACATCCGTCTTCCGGTGCAGATCTGTCCCTCATCCAGGCTCAGATGTCGAGTTTTGGGGCCAGAACTCACAGTTGTGGCCACCACTCACCGAGCCCTGAAGGTGCTCTCACTGAATCATCTTGCTCACACCTCCTGGGATGCTAGGAAGCAAGATTTGCTGCATCCCCCGTTATTTTACAGATGAGGAACGAATGTAGCTAAAATTTATTTTTAAAAAATAATGGAGATGACATCAAGTGTTGACAAGAAGGTGGAGCAGCCGGAACTCACACTTCGCTCTCAGGAATGGAAGATGGTTCGGCCACTTTGCAAAACCAGCCAGCAGCTCCTTAGGAAGTTAAACGCGCACTCGCCAAGCACAACCCTGCCCCTAGATACAGATCCCAATGGTCACATAAGAACTTCCTGTGGGCTGGGTGTGGTGGCGCACACCTGTCATCCCAGCACTTGGGAGGCTGAGGCAGGAGGACTTCGAGTTTGAGGCCAGCCTGGGAAATCTACCGTTCAAGGTTTGCCTCAACTACACAATGAAACTGTCTCAGAAAACAAAACAAAACCCTCCCAAAGCCCCCACAAGGATGTTTAAGGTGCTTTATTCGTCATCACCCAGAAGTGGGAGCAGTGCACACATCCTGCCCAGGATGAATGAATCCACAGGCACTGGTGCCAGGCATACCCATGCCACTGAACAAAATCCAGGCAGCGCAGGCTCCTCTTGGAGGTGTCCAGTGGGGGATAGGAGCTGGTCTCAAAGGGCTGCATTCCGAGGGATTCACGTTCTTTGCCTATTGAGAGAAGGCAAAATGTAGTGCTGGGGGACTGTCGAGTTACGGGATGGGGGCTCCGGGTGACCCTAACAGCCTAAGTAAGGCTTTGGATCTGACTGTTCAGGATCAGGACTGTGATGCTGGACAGATTTGCATGTGTTACGACCCCCCGCAGCAAAAGAGGCATAGCCCCAAAGGACTGCATACCCCCAAAGAGGTCAACAAGGCTGTGAGGGTCAGAGGGGTGAGGCTGTCCAAGCCCCCCACCCACCTCTACTCCACGGCTTTGGTCTGTGTGGCTCTAAGCAGTGGCAGTGACCTAAGCACATGAGCCAAGTCAGCCCAGCCATTGAGCATCAGCGGGATCAGTGGGGATAACGGCGCACAAAGGGCAGTGTCTGTGCCCTGCGATAAGTAAGTGGCCACTCGGTCTCGGAAAGGTTCGCCACCACTGCTCTGAAGCTGCACTTTGAGGCCTTTGGTTGGCTTCTGCATCCTGAGGGACTTTGTTCTTGGGGTCCTGATTGGTGTGTGGGACCCGGAGCTGTGTGGGCTGAGTGAGTGGATTAGAGGTTCTGTAGCTGGGCGAGGTGCCCCACACCTGTAGTGCTAATACTCAGGAGGCTGAGGCAGGAGGATCACTTTGAGTTTGAGGCTGGCCTGGCCTACATAGTGAGACTGGAGAGAGAGAGAGAGAGAGAGAGAGAGAGAGAGAGAGAGAGAGAGAGAGAGAGAGAGAATATTAATTTACGTTTCGGCTTCTCTCCCCCAGACTGGATAAACCAAGTGTACCTGCCTGAAAACCACACCCGGCTCAAGGCAGCCCACACCTATGTCTTGGGAGAGCTCCGAGCCATGGGGGTCCCCTTCCTGAGAGGGGGCGCAGGGTTCTTCCTCTGGGTCGACCTGAGAAAAGTAATGCAGGCGGAAGTGGGGAGGAGGTGGTGCGGAGCTTCCTCCCCAGGTCCTGGCTGTGTCCTGAGCCCCTGCCCGCCCCACCCCCAGTACCTCCCCCGGGGCACCTTTGAGGAGGAAATGCAGCTCTGGCGCCGCTTCTTGGACAGCAAGGTGCTGCTCTCCTGCGGCAAGGCCTTCGAGTGTAAGGAGCCCGGCTGGTTCCGCGTGGTCTTCTCAGACAGGGCCCACCGGCTCCGCCTGGGTGAGCAGCCGCCTCCCCTGTCCCCTCGTGGCTGCGGCCTTCATCCCCGACAGCCACCAGGGCTGACAGCAGCGTCACTCCCTTCCTAGGGATGCAGAGGCTCCGCCTGGTGCTGGAAGGCAGATCCCTGGTGGCAGAGGACGTCCCTCCCGGTCACATCCAGGGGTCCGGCGAGCAGCACAGGTGAGGCGGCCGCTGCCTGTATGCAGCCACTGTCCCCGCCCACAGGAGAAAGAGAAGCCGCTGGCCAGCGGGATTCCCGGTGTGGCTCTGCCAATCCTGCACTGCTCCTGCTTTTCTGGGTGACAGCGGGACACGCCTTCCGCCCAGGTCCAGCCTGGGACCAGCTAGGTGCCCTGTCACGATGTACAGAACCGGGGCGTCGTGATGGCCCCCCGAGGATGCGAATGGCAACAAACAACTGCACCTTCTTCACCATGACCCGTCTTACCTCCGTCTGGGTTGCCAGGGCAACAAGCCAGCGACCAGCACAGAGAGTGTGATACAAATTAAAAATGCTGACATTCCAAGGAGAACAGAGTCCAGGCTGTGTTCAGATCGGAGCAGCCAGGAGCAGGGACCCCACCGTGGGGGGCTCCTCAGTGGGAGTTTCCCCTCTCCGGGACTCTGCTCCTCCTGGCTGGAAAGGAGCCACTGTCACTGATGTCCCCAAAGCACAGTGGCCTACCAGGGGCTGTCGGGGGAGTTTGGGGCTGGAACTCTGAACCCCGAGGGTGCTTGGTTCAGAGACAGGATGAGCCCTCTGAGCCCCCAAGCTGTGTGTGTGCTCAGGACCTTCTCAGCCCAGTGCTCCTGCCTTAGGAAAGCTGACGCTTACTCAGGTGTGGGCGTGGCGAGTGTCTGGAGGCCCAGCTTCTCAGGAGGCTGAGCCAGGTGGATCACTTGAGCCTGGGAGTTTGAGACCAGCTTGGCCAGTAGAACCAAAAGCCATTCCCCAAACGAACAACAGCTGACTCTTGCTTTCTTTTAGAAGAATGTCAGTGACATCAATGATTCTGCTCTGTAATCCATGCTATTTGGTGTAGGTGGGGATTTATTTTGGTTTGGTTTTCTCTTTTGATCTGCTCTTCATTCATTCATTCTTCCTCTCTGGCTTTTATGGAGGACCTACTAGGAGGTGAGGTGAAAAATACAGAGGAATGTTCACATTAAAAAAAAACGATTGTAATAAAAGCTGCTTTTATTGTTTTCTAGACCACTTGAGAGACAGTTGCAAGTATGAAGCTCCTTTACCCTTTAGTATCTCTTAGTGTACAAGGTGTGAATGTTTAAATTTTAAAAATGTATAGAAGATACACTCTCACGCATCTCCCTCAGTCCCCACCCCCTGCTTTGAACACACTGGTCCCATCCTTCTTTGTTGGTTTTTTTTTTTTTTGGCACTGGGGATTGAACTCTAGACCTTGCGCTTGTGAGGCAGGCACCAGAACCACTGAGCTAAATCCCTGGCCTTGGTCCCATCCTTTTTTTTGGTACCAGAGATCGAACTCGGGACCTTGCGCATGCGCGGCAGGCACCAGAACCACTGAGCTAAATCCCTGGCCCTGGTCCCATCCTTCTTGACACATGCTGAAGCAGCTCTGGAGTCCTCTTTCACGAGTGTCTTTAGTGGCACTGTCCTGGCTGCCTGAGTGTCCTGAGTTGACTCAGAATGACCTTTCATGGTTGTTTTGACTGTGGGGAAGCGCCAGAAGTCGCATGGTGCCAGATCCTGCGAATAGGGTGGAAGAGGCCCCAGTGCCATGTTTTTGTGAGCTGCCATTCTCTTGGATGGCGCTTGGCAGCAGCGTTCACTGCAGTTTTCATCACACCTCAAAAAGACACTCAGCTCCTGCGGCTTCCTTTCACTGTTTGAGTTTGTTTGTTTGATTGATTGATTGATTGATTGGTACCGGGAATCAAACTCGGGTCCTCGAGCTTGCGCAGCAGGCAGCGAAACCACTGAGCTAAATCCCCAGCCCTTGAGTTTTAAATCTTAGCAAATATATTTTTTATTTTTGGGAGTTCTAAAAAAATTATTCTTTATAACTCAAACTTGCTTTTAAATTTCTATTTATTTAAGTGGGTTTTATTTTTTTGAGGCAGTGTCTCGCTAAGTAGTGCAGGCTGCCCTTGAACAAGAAATCCTCTGCTTCAGCCTACCAAGTGCTGGGATTACAGGTGTACACCACCATGCCTGGCTTTGTTTTATTTTTAAAACATAGCATAATTGCTTTGTATTTTCTATATAGTTATCTCGGTATCTGCCCAGGAAGGGTTCCAGGACCCTTGGTGGGTACTAACATCTACTGATGACCTTATAAAAATGGCATAGTCATTGCATATAAAGGTATGCACACCCCTGGATACTTTAAATCATCTCTAGATTACTTATACCTAATTGACATAAAGCCAAATAAAAAATTGTTCTACTGAGTTGTTTAGAGAACAGTATTTAGGTGATTAATAATACAATGATGACATTTAGGGAATAAATCTGCACATGTAGCTTCTGATACCACAGCTTCTATACTTTCCCACTTCCAATCACTTGCATGATTTCTATGCTGGAAATGTAGCCACATCATTTTACCCTGGCTAGATTGTAGAATGCTTGCCTCTTCTGATTGCTTCTCTTTCCTTCTTTCTTCCTCCCTCCCTTCCTTTCTTTCCTACCGGGGATTGAACTCGGGACCTTGCACTTGGGAGGCAGGCGGCGGAACCACTGAGCTAAATCCCTGGCCCTCCTCCTTTATTTTTAATGAGACAAGGTATTGCTATGTATTCCAAGAAAACCTTGAACTCATATGTAGCCAAGCTGGGCTCAAGCTTGAGTTGTCCTGCCTCAGCCTTCCAGAATGCTGGGATTACAGACATGTGCCATCATGCCCAGCCATTTCTCCTTTAACACATCCACTTGCTCATGATTTTTTCTCTGCTTGCAATACCCCTTTCTAAGGTTGTGATAGATCTTTCCAATTACACTTGACTTCTCTTTAAAACCCTGTCACATTGTGTTTATATTCTCCTGTGCCATTTTTCATCCTCCGCTTGAGTAATCTCACTTGTGTATTTGTTTTGATTCTAGTTAGGTCCTCCCAGCACCTGGCATCCTTTATTCGTTTTACAAGTGCTTGCCAAGCCATGATAACGTGCCAGGCTTATGTAAGCTCCCGATTATAAAAGGTGAACAAGACAGGAGGGATCCTGGAGGTGCATGCCGAACACAGTTCTTTGACACAGCAAGAACTCACTTAATGAAAGAACAAATGGTTAATTACAAACATACATATATTAAGCCAGGCATAGTGGCACACACCTGTAATCTCAGCACTTGGGAGGCTGAGGCAGGATGATCACTGCAAATTCAAGGTCAGCCTGGGCTACCCAGTGAATTCACGGTCAGCTTTAACTACATACCTAGTGAAACTCTGTCTCAAAAGACCAAAAAAAAAAAAAAAAAAAAAGCAAAGCATACATGTTTTAAAATACCAGTAAGTAGCAAGGGGAGGCTCAGATTCAGCCCATGAATAGTTAAACTGTAAGCGACACCTTGCACCAGGTGGCGCTGCAGTCTACCTGGAACGAAAATGGATTCGTATCCCTCAGCCTGACCCAGTGAACTACCAGCTATGAACTCAAGCCAGACAAGGTCTTCATCAACCTCTCGATATCTTAGCCTCCACTCACTGCCTTACGACAGAAGTTCTACTGTGCATATATAAGGCTAAATCATGAAAAAAGCCTCACTTTCTGCCCCTAGAAATACTCCATCCGAGACGGTTATAATTGCTTCTTGGATTCCTTAAAAAAAAATGAAATCATTATACGGGATGTCTAATGATCATTCGCAAATGGGAAAAGGACCAAGAGATGGAGCGAGAGGGAGGGGAAAAGGGCAGGGAACGTGAAAGAATTGGAATGTGTCAACCCCCACGATGAATGTGATCCTTATTATGCACTGCAAACATGGCTTAATAAAAATAAAAAAAATTAAAACTCATTATATACATATGCCCGAACTTAAGCATCTACTTAGATTTTTCCTTTCTTCTGTTTTGGCACAGACATATTTTACCTAAAGGCGGTCGTGCTTGCCCACGGTTTCGGACCAAGTTTTCTGAATAACAAATGCTGAAGCCGGTTCCTTACCGACCTGCAGGGGACCTACGCGGGGGATTGCTGGAAGGAAGGGTCCTGCGCGTTTGGCATTTGATAGAGGGTGCCAAATTGTCCATCGGGAATGTTGCACCCTCGTTTGCACCGATTATACTAAAGGTTTACATTTTTGGCATTTATAAATGGAGCGTGGTCTGGGTTTGAAATTTCTGCCACAGGGAACGAGGCTTCTGAAAGTCTCGAAGTTAATCCGCTTTCCCTCCGACTCCTCCCAGCCAGCAGGGGGCGCAGGCCCGGCCGTTCCCGCATGCGCAGCGCGCGCGGTGTCAGCGCCGCCGAGTCCGGTCCCGGCGTCGCGCTCCCGGCTGACTGCTGCGGACTTGGCCCCGGTGTCCCCGCTGGCCGCCCCGCGACTCGGCGCGATCGGACCCGGACGGCCGCGGCCCGCGTCCCGCGGCATGAGCCGGTGACCGAGCGGGAGGCAGCCGTGGCCGAGGTGAGCGCGGGACGCAGCTCGGGCCTGCGGGCGGCGACGCGGGCCGGGGCCCGGCGTGGCGTGGAGCCGGGGACCCCAGGGGACGCCGCGGGCCGCGCGAGGGGACTCCGTCCCCGGCCGCCCACCGTGGGGCCCCGCGGCCGCGAGCGCGAGGTCCCCGCAGCCCATGGCCCCTTCCCGGCGACTCCACCTGTCCCCGCCCCTGCTGTCCCCTCCCGAGGTCCACGGTTTTGAGACTCAGACAGTTATCAGCTTGGTGTAACTCACAAAAATGCTGATCAGAAGGACTTTCGTGACTTGTCTGAGCGTGTTGTCTTTCTGGGGATAAAATATGGCCATTCAAATTCCTCTCTTGAAGCCTGGTGTGGTGGTGCACGCCTGTAATCCCAGCACTTGGGAGGCTGAGGCAGGAGGGTTGCAGTGAGATTTTGGCCAGCCTGGGCTACATAGTGAGACCCTATCTCAGAAAAACCCAAATCTTGTAAACGAGTTCAGTGCCCCCAAGTACTTTACCCAGACTTGATTTGTACATTTGAGAGCTCAGTCTCTTCACAGTAATAAAAATAGATGATTCCGTTTTCATACTCCCTGACTTTCTGTGACTTAATCCTCCTGGTTTTATGTACAGGTATAAATGGACAGACAGTCGGCTCTGAGGCCGGACTGCCCAGCTCTGAAACCTTGCTTTGGCGTTTTCTAGTTGTGTAATATTGGACCAGGTACTTGCCTTTCTGTTGAACTTTCATCATCTGTAAAATGAGGGCAATAATAGTATGTCACACAGCACTGTTATGAAAATTAAATACATTAAATACTGATAATGTGCTTAAAACAGACCCTGGCACGTAGTAAGTGCTCAATAAAGTTTAATTATTGAATGATAACCATTGTATTAATTACAGTGTAATTCCCACAGTTAAAAGACTTTTTAAAAATTGGAAACCACTTTTAGAGGTAGCCACAATAGTACTTTAAGTACAAAGAATTGTATCAGGTAAGGTGATGAATTGTGGATTTTCCTACTTTTTCTCATGTTTGATTCTTTCCTTGTGGGGCACGGTTGGGTTGGAGGCCAGGGCAGCAGTGGCCCTGGGAGTTGAGATCTGAGGGCTTCTCTAACAAAGTTGAAAAGATAAGAAATGGACTGGGAGATAACCTGAAATACAGAAGAAATGCTATTCAGGCAGATTTTAGGAATAAATTCCAGGAACAGAAAATGCATCTCATCTTGACACTAGATTGATGTTGAAAGACTTTTTCCAGTGACTCAGTGGCCAGCCAGATGATTCCAGGGTTTTCTTTTTTTAAATTTTATTGTTCTGGTGTTTTGCAGGGACAAGTTTGATGTGTTTCAGGGAGCTAAGTTTGCAGGACTTTGTTTTGAAATTCTTGTTCTGATCCAGATTACAGTGTTACACGGAAGAAGCATTCAGGAGCAGGAGTTTCCTTTCTGCCTCTTCTGGGCCTTCCAGCTTCCTGCTGTAGGGTGTGTCCTCTTTGGATGGGAAGTTCTGACTTGTTTCCCTGGGCCATGGTTTTGGAGATGCTTATCTTTCTGTGCCTCAGCTTGTCAACACTGCTCTGGGCTTGGGCTCTCCTCTTTGGAAGCACTTTCCACTTCCGGAAGGACAGTAGTCCTAAGTCCTCACCATATAATAACTTACAACTTGTGGATGGATGCTGGATACCATGTGCACCAGTGGAACAGGGGAGAAAAGAGACATTCAACAAACATTAATATTGATGTTAAATATATTCTATTCTTGGCACGACTGTCTACAAGAAAATCACAACCAGTAGAGAAGACAGATGTGCCAATACTTAACTAGTTCACAGAACATGGCAAGTGGTATAATCAGATGTACACGGGGTGAGGTCGCTGCTCACTGAGAAGGTCTGAAGCTCAGAAGCCCCCTTAGAAAGGGCTTTTTCACCTTTCACTTCTCACCCCCCCCCATTTTTATTTATTTATGTGCTGGGGATCGAATCCAGGGCCTTGTGCATGCAAGGCAAGCGCTGTACCACTGAGCTACCCCCCAGCCTCCTGCCTTGTTTCTTTTATTGTGGATGTTTATTCTTTCTCAAGTGCTTGCCTTGGCCTTTTTGGATAGGAATAGTTTTATTCCTCAGAGTTTGGTACGGACTTTTGTGCTTGTCTCAGGAGAGAGGAGAGATTCCCACGGACTAGCTGGGCTCCCTGTCCTTCTGAGGTGTGTCCTGCATGGATCATGGTGGTGGTGGGGTGCTCAGAGGGCTGAGCTCTGCCCAGCTTCAAGGGTGAGCAGCTTAGGAAAGCACCCTGACGACTTCTGTTCATCCCTGACTCCTCTCCCTCCTGATTACCTGCATTCCAGATGCTTTTTCTTAGTTGTCAGAGCATAAACTCAGACAGTTGGTTCTGGCAGTGGCCTAGAAAGCAGACCCTGAGAACAGTGCTCAGAAATGGAGCTGTGTTAGAGACGCAGATGTCACTGGGGCAGGCTTTGTATGAGGAGTGAGGCTGTTTATTTCACTCAGGGGCCAGTGGGCTGATTCCGAGAAAGGATTCAGCAGCCAGAGAGGAGAGAACAAAGGATTTAAAGGGGATGTACAGGAGGGGTTGCTGCCTTGAGGAATTTGGGGGCAGAGAGAGTGAGGTCACATTTCTCCAGATAGGAGGTGTACATGTGGTCAGTCCCCAGCCCCCGCTAACATAAAGTTTTGATGTTAAGGCCATGTCAGCCTCTGCAAAAAGAGGAAACATTCCCTCTTTTTTTTTGAATTTTGGAGTATTTTGTGTAAAATTAGAGTTACTGTTTTTTGAATATTTCATAGAGTTTAGAAAATCTTTTGGGCTTGGAATTTTTTCTATAAACTTTTGATTTAGTTAAAAAGCTGTCGGGGGCTGGGGATTTAGCTCAGTGGTTCCGGCGCCTGCCTCACAAGCCCAAGGTCCCAAGTTCGATCCCAAGTACCCCCCCCCCCAAAGAACTATCCAGTTAGCCATTTCTGCTTGAGACTCTTGAGATGTGTATTTAAAAATTTCTTTCCATTTCATCCAAGTTTTCAAATGTATCAGCACAGTTTCTTTGATAGCATTTTATCTTTTTAGTATGTGCAGCATTTCTAGTTACATTCCTCTTTTTATTTCAATTATTGTTCATTTTTTCTCTTTATCTTGAGCAGTCTTACCAGAATTATGTCGCATTAGGTTTTAGTGATTTTTTAAAAACCTATTTTTATCTTTGTTTCTCATTGTGTTTTGAAAATAACTTATGTACATCCTATTATCTTTGGGTTTACATCCTATTATCTTTGGATTTATTTTCTTGTGCTCTATCTTTTTATAGTTCATCTGCAACTTGTGAAAACCAGTGAAGCTCATATGTAGATACTTTCTTTGTTCCTGTAACCCCAGTTTTGTTATATGTGAAAACAACATTTTCCAAACTGTGGGTGGCCCATTACTGGGTGAGATCACTGACCTAATAGGTTATGGCTAGAATTCTTTAAAAAACACTAGTAGGGGCTGGGGATTTAGCTCAGTGGTTTCACCGCCTGCTGCACAAACAAAAGGACCCGAGTTCAATCCCCAGTACCAAAAAAAAAAAACAAAACACTAGTAGAACGGAAAGAGGATTCATAGCAAGTTACGCATATTATATATTATAAGGTTACACATCATTATTTATTTATTTAGTTTTCCAAGACAGGGTCTCACTGTGTAGTTCAGGCTGGCCCTAAACTCATTATGTAGCCCAGGGTGGCCTCAAACTCATGGGGATCCTCCTGCCTCAGCCTCCTGAGTGCTGGGATTACAGGCATGCACCACCACGCCCAGCTAGGTTACTTATCATTTTTATGAAATTTTATATATCTGTCTATATTAGGTCACAATATAAAATGTTATTTTCTAAAAGAAAACAAACCTGAAATGACTGTTAAAAGGTACAGAAGTTTATCCGCAAAGCTTTCAAGCCTGATTGCACAAAATAAACACCGAGGAGCTTGCTGAAGGACAGATTCTGTGACCCTATTTTAAACCTACTAAAAACAAGCTTCAGGCTGAGAAATCTGCTTTCTCAGACTCCGCTGTGCCTGCTGCCGACCTGTCCAGGGTCAGGAAGTTGACCCGGAGCTCTTGCTGGCGGGGTTTGCTGGGGGACCAGAAGAGTTCAGCGTCCTGTGTGCTTCTGCCCCAATCCCTCCTCCCAGGAGCTCAGGAGGGGCAGAGTGGCAGGGGAGCCATGTCCATTGGGTGGCTTGGAGGTGGTGGGCCGGGATGGTTTGGGAGCGTCCTGCGGAAGTGAAATGGTTCTCCTGGCCCGTGATTCTGTTACATTCAGTCAGCAGTGCTGAGCAGCTGTGTATACCCCAGAGACCAGTAGTCTGTGACAGGCTCATTCCGTGATGTACTCCAATTCATGGTCTCAGAGAAATGCAAGTTGAAACCATTCGTGACCGTCAGGCACATCTGACCCAAAAGCCCACAGTGATTTAAATCTCCAAGGCTGGGCCATCCCCAGCTAGCTGGCCAGAAGCAGTTCTCCTTCATGGGCAGGGGTGGGGGCACTCCATTTGCCCAAGGGGCTTATCAGCCAGGGCTGTTATCAGGGAGTGCTAGGAGACTGTGTCATAGGGTGGGGCTTGGCCATGGGGTCCCTGCAGTAGCGTGCTGCAGTCTCATGCTAAGTCCGTGACAGCGGAGTCACACTCAGGCCCTGCCCTCCCTGCACAGCAGATGCGCACATGTGGGACAGTTGGTTTGGTAAGGATCTTAAATCACAGTGCATAGGGGAACTCTGTATTTTCAGCTCAGGACCAAACATTTCCCTTTATTATATCTCAGTCCGTGATGCTTTTTGGTCGTTTCATTTAGTTGTGTGACAAACCACTGCAAAACTCAGTGACTTAAAACGACAACAGCAGTGATCACAATGATCGACTCTTTGCTCAAGAGCCAGCAATCTGTGCAGGGCCAGCTGGGGACGGCTCCCCTCCGCTCTGGGTGCTTTCCAGAGGGGTCTCCCTGGGGTGCCAGCCCCGAGGGCCCCCCCGCCCTAGAGCTCTGCTTGCTACAGCACTGCAGCTGTAAGGGCCCAGGAGGACAGAGCGGGAGCTGGGTTCTCGGAAGGCTGCAGTCCCCGGGCTGTTACTTCTGCCACATTCTCTCGGGCAGAGTGCATCACAAGTGAGCCTAGATGGGGCGAAGCAACACAGGGAGCCTCTTGCTAGACGAGTGTGGCTCCTGTTCGCAGAGGGGAAGAATTGTTGGCCTCTCTTTGGCAAGGGCTCCACCCCGCGTCCCTCCTCCCTCCCCCTCCTCTCTGCTCCCCCTCATGCTTCCTTATTCCTTCCTTGCATCTAAATAAGCCCACTCTCACTTTCATCATAAGACAGTGACATAGGCTTTATTTAGAGATTAAAGATTGGACTTTTCTTCTCTGCTAGCCCGTTTTGCCCTTTGTTGACACTTTCCTAGTGGTGTTTTCAGATTCTCCCTTTTGGCTCAGTGCTGTCTGCCTCCTCTCCCTCATTCCAAAGTAACTTCGCTTTCATCTCTGCTCCCCTCGCAGCCCTTAGTGTTTGGGTGAAGAAGTGAATGGAAGCAGATTGGAGGATAATTAAGCATCAGCTGTCCAGGTATCATTTCAGGTTAGGGAAGCGTTTCAGAGTGAAATAGCTGTCTTTAGCTGTTCTGCTTTTCATTGTCGTCTGTGGTCTGCACATCGTCCCCAGTGCCCCACCTTTAGCAGCTTATGCCTGACGGGAATATGTATTTATAGCTGTGGTTATAATTTTTTTATCACGTTTTGAGATTTCCATTAGATGTGTGTATGTAGCACTAGGTATTCAGTTACATCATAGGCCAAACAGTCATACATACAACTAGATGTATCTGTGTGTATTTATTGGTAAGCAGGGTGAAAAATCCCTGATAAAGTCAAGAGGACCTCTTCAGTGAGGCCGTGCCTGGCCCTGATCCCCGCTTTTCTCCTCTTTCCGGGGCCAGGAGTCGAGGAGAGGCCGGGTCAGCATGTGCGCCTCTGTCAAACACAGCAGCCGGGGTCCTGCCCTCATCCCGAGGATGAAGACCAAGCACCGCATCTACTACGTGGCGCTCTTCTCCGTGGTGCTGCTGGGGCTGCTGGCCACGGGCGTGTTCCAGTTCTGGCCGCACTCCATCGAGGCCTCGGGCGACTGGGCGGTGGAGAAGCGCAGCGCGGCGGTGCCTGTGGTCAGGCTGCCCAGCGACAGCCCGGTGCCCGAGCGCGGCGACCTCAGCTGCAGGATGCACACGTGCTTCGACGTCTACCGCTGTGGCTTCAACCCCAAGAACAAGATCAAGGTGTACATCTACTCCCTGAAGAAGTACGTGGACGAGCTGGGCATGCCGGTCAGCGGCAGCATCTCGCGGGAGTACAATGAGCTGCTCTCGGCCATCGCCGACAGCGACTACTACACCGAAGACATCAGCCGCGCCTGCCTCTTCGTGCCGTCCATCGACCTGCTGAGCCAGCACGCGCTGCACATCCGTGAGACAGCGCAGGCCCTGGCCCAGCTCTCCAGGTACCCGGGGCGGGACGGGGCGGGACGGGGCGGGACAGGGCGGCGGCCCCTCCCCCAGCCGGCTTCCGAGGAAGCAGTGCGAAGCAGGAGGTTGGCAAGTTGTAGACCAGCCTGGGTAATTTAGCAATCTAGCGAGACCCTGTCTCAAAATTAAAAGGGCTGGGGATGGAGCTCTGTGCAAAGGCCTGGTTCAGTCTGCAGTACTGCAAACAAATGTCTGAAAATTCACATAAGCCGAAAGAAGAATGTAGAACTCATGCCATAATCCTGCCTCCAAGAGATAACCATTGTTAATATTTTGATGTTACTTTTTGGTCATTTTTTGGTATAAAAAATAGACCTTTTCTCCTCCAGAATGGTACCACACTCTACATAGTCTTTGGCTGCTTTGTTTCCTTTAATAGATCATGAATACCATTTTCAAATTTTCACATTCTTTTACCGTGTAATTTAAAGGCTGTATAATATTCCATTTTGTGAACATTCTACAATATATACCATCAACTTTCTGTATTTTATTTGCTTTTGGTTTCTTTAACCAAACAGTGAACATTGTAGGCTTCAGATTTTCATTATTAGAAATGGTTCTGTAGTGGACAAGCCTGTCTGTTTTTTTCTTAACAAGGAGCCAGACCAGTGCCTGATGTACTGATAGGAACTGCAGGAATTTACCCAGCACCGCTGAAAAGTGGCCCTATTTATTCGGGGTTGGAGACATTTGCACTTGTTACCTAATAGCCGACTCTTGTTTCTTCATGGTCAACTCGTGAATTCTCCGTTTCATTCCTCATAGGTGGGATCGAGGTACAAATCACCTGTTATTCAACATGTTGCCTGGAGGTCCCCCAGATTACAACACGGCCCTGGATGTCCCCCGAGACAGGTAGGTGTATTTGGGGCTGTCCCTGGGATGGGTTTCTGAGGATTAAACAAATCCAAGATCTTTTTGTTCCTGTGAAATCATGTTCCTGCTCCTACTGGGACATACTCGATCATCTGAACTGTTCAGTGCATTAGAAAACTGCCCTCTGAGTTTCCTCTCCTGAGACACAGAAGTGGAGACCTGCTCGGCCCTGCTGTGGAGCCAGCCAGAGTGGTGTCCCAGCACGGCGTGCGCGGCCTGGGGGTCGCACCCCAGCTCCAAGGCCAGCTCAACCTCAGCCTGTGCCGGCCTCTGGATCTGGGAGCTGATATTTGTGAGGGTGGCCTGTGACACTGGGCAGCGAGGGCATCTGTGTCCTTTCCAGGGTGGCCGTGACTGCATGGTCTTCCCTTGGCCGATGCCCTCGGCCAGAGCTCTGGGAAAGCTGGGCAAAGAGGTGCTGTGGATGCCATGTCTCGAGGCCTTGAGCACCCTGGGTTAGGGTGCTGGGCAGTACTCAAGGCATAGGACTGTTACGGTGCTTACCTCTGGACTCATGTATCTCCGGTCTTGTTAGAGCTGACATGGAACTCTTGAAATCATTGTCACTGACAAAAGTGACAGCCTGAGGCAAGCTGTGTTCTCAGCATTGTCACAGAAATCGGCACTGAGTACTGCTCTCTCCCAGAAGATTAAACCTGAACCTTCTTGGCTGTAAATGATTATTTCAAGTCTGTCTTGAGTTTCTAACTGGAAATAAAATCATCAGTAGGAGAGACAAACATCCCAAGTCCTCCCTGGACTTTGGTGTAGAAACTGCTCTGGACGGCAGGGGGCAGTGTGGCCCTGCAAATGCTGTAGAAACCTGGCTCCTCTGATCCCTGGTGAGCTCTCAGCAGGACCAAGGCTGGTTGCTTCCTGAATGGGCTTCTGCTTTACAGAGCGGTTGTTCCAGGGAAGGGACAGAGAAGGGAGGAAAGGAGATGTTCGGAATGCCATGTCTCCACCTCCTGACCTCGGTTTTGTTGCAGAAGGACTTCCTGCTGCTTGGGACTTCACTTTTGGCAAACCTGTATTTTGGTGTATGCACTTGCTGGGGAGGATTGCGTTTTTATCAAATACACATGTTCAGTGGGTTTCCCTTCTCAGCAGCAGGGCCTCAGGTGGACAGGAGGAAGTTGGAGTTCTTGCTGGTGAGGTGTTAATGGCCCAGGCCATTCCTCTCTTAAAAAGGAATTACCTGTGGCAGGTATTGAGTGGGTGCAGCCTCCTGTAGATCTCCACACGAGGAACATCGCCCTCTGAAACCCAGTGGCCTTCGGTTGGGTAGGGGGTAATAGATAGTTCATTAAGCTTTCTGAGCTTTTGTCTTTGCTCCTGGATTCAGAGTAGGCAAGAACCACAAGGGCGGAAGGGTTTCAGGGGCTGCGTGTCTGGTTGTTCAGAAATTAGAAGTCATGGCCTGGATTAGACCGCCTGACATCTCCCGAAGTCTAAAGTCATGGTGTGATGAGGTAGAAGTTATTTGCTCAGGGGAAGCAAGGCCCTGGACTGGGAAGAATACATCACTTACGCTCCTTAAATCTGCTTTCATTTCTCTCTTAGCTTTTAAAAATCATATGTGTGATACACATATGCTTTCTGCACAAGCGTTGAGCAGTGTGCAAGTGTATAAAGAGTAAATGTTAAATCAGCTTTCGTTCCTGCTCTGTTGCACTCCTGATTGAGAAATGATCCTCACTATTAGGATATTTGTATTTTTCTAGTCTTCTTTCCCTTGATTTAGACACAAACACAATACACATTCCCATTTTATTTTAACTTAAGTGGAAGCATATTATACCCCTTTGATGCTTACCTGCTGTTAGTTTTCTCAGATGTTTTCTGTAATATTGTTACTACCTTGATTCTTATTTTCCTTTCTTTGCACAAGTCTCTTACAAACTTGCACTTTTATGTGGGTAGACATTTACTCATTTGAACTTATTATGGAAAATTTCAGACCTATATAGGAGAAGACAGTGGTACAGTGACCCACACCTCCCTCTACATTATCTAGAAATCCCAGATGTTTCATCACCATATCTGTACATATTTTCATGTGAATCTGTGTATGATAGGGGCTTTTAAAAACTATAAACTGGGTGGGACAGTGCATGCCTGTAATCCCAGTGCTCTGGGAGGCTGGGGCAGGAGAATTGCAAGTTTGAGCCCACGCTGGGCAACTTAGGGACTTAGCAAGACCCTGTCTCACAATAAAAAGACTAAAAAGAGCCAAGATGTAGCTCAGGGCCAAGGCCCCAGATTCAACCTCTAGTACCACAAATAACAACAGTGAAAGCGTAGCTATAACATCATCAAACCTATAAGCATGAATGTCACCAAGAGTCCACAGACTGTCTAGTCATTGTCAGGCTTACCTGTCTGTCCAGCACTGTATTTTTTCTCTCCAGTTTGTTTGACTCAGGAAACGAGGACAACTCTCAGGATTGGTCAGCTTTTGTTTTGTTTTGTTGGTTGCAGAACCTGAAGCTTTATATTTGCAGGACAAGTCATGGTCCATAGCTTAGAGGAAGACAGAGAGTAAACTCGCAGGCTCTCTGTACTCAGGCACAGAGAGTGAGTGGCCAGGTAGCAGGAGAACTGAGAAATCTGTGGGAGACTGGCCCTGGGAGGACGGGAGGTAGAGGCTGTGGGAAGAAGGCTCAGCGACAGCAGGGATGTCCCAGAGTCAGGAGGCTCTGGAAGATGCTCCGGGTGCTGGAGAAGTCTTCCGCTGACCCAGCGCGCCGCCTCCCGTGAGTCTGATCATCACACCAACATTTTTCCTGCCACGAGTTCTCTGTTTGGTCTCTCGCATCCTTGGAACAGATCTCTGATTTCAGGATCCAGAATGGGAAAACAGAATGCACTGCTCAGAAATTAACAGTCAACACGAAACACGTGTTCTGTAAAGCGGAGGCTGCTTAGCGCTCTTTCCTCCAGGGGAAAGCTCTGCCCAAGGGACTACAGCTCCAAGTTGAAGGCTCACTGCAGTGAGGTCACAGAGATTCCCGTGTCCCTCGGGGACAGAAGAAGAAAGGAACTGCGGAGCTGGTGTGAAGCACACTGCTTCTTTTTCCTCCACGCTCACTCCTGGCTCCCCTGAAGAGCGGGGTGGAGAAGCCTGGTCACCCGAGGCCTGGGCCTCCCAGGCCTGCCTGGGGCTGCTCTGACCCTCGAGGAGTCTGCTTGCCATCAGGACCTGGAACCCGTCCAAGTCCCTGCTAATGGGAGAAGTCAGACTGCACGTTGGTGCCGAGGGCAGCCTGGCAGCCAAGAGCTTGTAGCCTGTGTGTTGCTGCACTCGCCCGTCCTGGGTCTCATGGAGCTTAAACAGAGTGGGCTTTCCAGGGGTGCTTTGGACATCTCTGAACCAAAACTGGTCCTGTTAGACAGGAACAGTTTGTCATCAGCGTCAGGAGAGGATTGGTAGCAATCAGTATTGCAAAAAATGTGGTCTCTCAGTGGAGACATTGTGGCTTAGACTGCGGGGCGTGCAACTGGTAGAACTGTGCCCCAGAAAGTGATTTTGATGCGTCTGGGGCCTCCAGGACAGGATGACAGCAAGAGCTGGTGTGATGTTCACCTGCTTCCTCCCTCTGATGAAGTGTCGTTGTGCTGCTTGCTGGATCCAATTAAAACAATGTGGTCACTGTTTCTGAGGAAGGAGAATGAAAGCAAGTGCAAGCTCACTGCAAGAGAAGCACACAAGGTCCAGTTCTGGATTTTGCTTCCTGAACAGGGAATTGAGTTAATAGGAATGAGCAGCTCTGGGGCGACAGAGGAAGAACTGGTTGGGCAGGGCCTGGAGCAAGGCTTTTTGGAGAGGTGGCTGGAATCGGAATGAGGTAGCAGAGGGCCTGTGCCTAGTGTCCCCTGGCTATAATAGAGGAAAGCAGGGGAGACTTTAGGACCCTGGGGGAGAGCTGGTGATTCGGGAATCTGGTGCCACTCATGTCTGGGAGATGCGTCGTTGTGAGAGTTGTTGTGAGTGTCCAGTGCCCAGTAATCTTAGACAATAGCGACTCGGTACCGCTGAGGTTGCTATTAAGACTCGTCATTCCGGTCCCTTTCCACAGAGCCAGTCAGAAGGGAGACCTTATGTCTTTCTCACCATTTGATGAAATCCCTTGCTTTCAGGGCGCTCTTGGCTGGTGGTGGCTTTTCTACGTGGACTTACCGGCAAGGCTACGATGTCAGCATTCCTGTCTACAGCCCGCTGTCCGCTGAGGTGGCTCTTCCGGAGAAGGGACCGGGGTAAGGTACCTTCAGCGCTGCCGAAGCTGCTCGGGATGTGGGGGTGCTTAGTGTGGTATGCATCTCAGCCACCATGACCTGGATTTCAGGCCATGTCTGCGAGTGTCCCGTCTGTCCCACCCCAGACCTGTCCCCCCTGCAGCTTTCTCTGTGTCACTAAACTCCCAGGACTGTGGCATCCTTAATTCCATCCTCTTTCACTCCCTACAGCAAAATCAGAAGTCCTGTTCACTCTGCATCAGAATTACTCCTTAGATTTGTCTGCCCCCTCTCCCAGCCTCTGCCTTATACCAGGTCGCTGTTGTATCCCTTTGGACCCCTGAACCGAGTCCCATTTGGTGTCACCACCTCTGGTCTGGCCATCCCCAGCCTGGCCTGGCCTCACGCTGTCCGATGGATCAGTCCCACCTCCCTGACATGTCAGTCCAGCTCTCTGCCATCTGGCCACTCCCCCGCTCCATCTCCGGCCTTTCCTCAGAACATTTTTCCTTTCTACCCATAGAAGAGGCTTCACTCTCTCTGATTTTCTAGCCTGGAAGCATCCTTGCATGGAAATCCTTTTCCTCCTCTTCATCAGTCTAATGTCTTGCTTTTACTTTAGGTTCCAGCTTGACCTACTGACTTGGACAGGTTGGGGTGCACTGGTCTCTCCCACAGGGCCTCCCCTTCTCTCGGGCGACACTCATTCTGCCCTGGCCTGCCGTCTTTGGACTTTGGCTTTGGTCCGTACGGTGAAGCAGAGGCCAGCTCTGTGTTTTGTTTTGTTTTATTTTATTTTATTTTATTTTTCAGGTCTGCTTTTTAACTGCTATATTGTGTCTGGCACATACTTGGCTCATACTTTAATATGTGGAATAAGTGAAAAGGGTTGAGAGCCTGGATATGGTGGGCCTTTTGTTTAGCTTTTTCCTGTAGTCTGTTTAAAATTGTGCTATTTCATGGTGAGAACTCAGTGGGCTTTAAACAAGCCTAGCGATAATAAAGCATCCCTTTACTTATAAGAGAAGTCCTCTGATATGAAGGCGACTGAAATCACAACACTAAAAATGTCACACCAGCTGAGATTGAAACCCGGTCACACTGTTTGGTGGTAGAATTGGGAAACAGTTTGCTTGGAAGCCATTAGAATCATTCTCTGAGCATCCCAGACTTGCCCTCAGAGACTTTTGTGGATGCTGAGACATAAGAGAACCCTTCCGGAAGAAGACATCCCTCTCTGACATGTGTGTTCCACCATGTGGGCTGGGCCAAAGTCTGAAGCTCCCAGCAGCCATTAGTTATTTCAGACAATGTGCAAAGTCCAGGTCAGCATGAGACATTTTGCCCTCCACCCTCAGCAAGTGCAAAGGAAGCCCGAATGGTTCATGAACTTGTGGCTTAGGTCATCTTCCTGGATTCTTTTCCCTTAATAAACTCCCAGAATGGACTTAATTTATTATCTTAAAATTGAGATTAATTCAAATACCATGAATGCAGTCTTTTAAAGAGTACAACTCATGGCTTCTTGTGTACTCAAAAAGTTGTGCAACTATTGTCAATACTACTTTCTAATTCTAGAGCATTGCCATTGCTCTACAAGATAAAAGTCAGTACTCTCTAGCAGTTACTTCTTATCTCTGCCACCAGCAACAATCATTGATCTATTTTCTGCCTGTTCTGGACATTTCATATCAATGCAATCATGCAATACCTTTTCTGTCTTGTTTCATTTAGCATAATGTTTTCAAGGTTTATCCATGTTGTAGTACAGAATCAGCACTTCCATTTTGTTCATCCATTCATCAGTTTATTGGAATCCATTCATCAGTTTATTGGAATCAGTTTATTGGAATTTATTAAAGTTTTAGCTATTTTGAATAATGCTGCTATAAACATTTGTGTACAAGTTTTTGTGTAAATCTAGTTTTCAGTTTTCTTGGATCTTTAGCTACGAGAGGCAGAATTACTGGCCCGTATGTTAGCTTTGTGTTTTACTTTCTGATGAGATGCCAACCACTTTCCAATGTGGCTGCATCATTGTACCTTCCTACGAACAATATATATAAGGTTTCCAGTTTCTCCACATCTTCGCCAATGCTAGTCATTATCTGAGGTTATGAGCCTTGCCATCCTCGTGGATGTGAAGGAGAATCTCACTGTGGTTCCAGTTTGCATTTCCCTAATAACTAATGATGTTGAGTATCTTTTCCTGTGCTTGTTGGCCATTTATACACCCACTGCAAAGAAATGTCTATTTAGATCATTTGCCTATTTTCAAATTGAGTCATCTTCTTATTGTAGAACTGTAGGATTTCTTATGTATTCCAGATGCTAGACCCTATTGGATTTGCAAATATTTTCTCCCACTCTGTGGGTTGTTTCTCACTTTCTCATTAAGGTGTCCTTTGAGACAGAAAATTTCCTGCTTTGGAAGAAATCCGACTTACCTACTTTTCCTTTGATAACTTATATTTTTGGTGTACTTTTAATATTTAGGAAACTATTGCCTAAGCCAAAGTCAGGAAGATCTACACTTACGTTTTCTTCTAAGAGTTTTATAGTTTTTGCTTTTGGGCTTAGGTTTGTGATTCATTCATTTTGAGGGTTTTGGGGGGGGATAGAGCCCAGGATCTTATCTGTGGTAGGCAAGTTCTGTACCACGGAGATACATCTGTAGCCCTTTGTTAATTTTTCTATGAGGTGTGAGGTCCAACTTCATTCTTCTGTTTGTGAATATCCACTTTCTCAGCCCACTTGTTGAAAGGAGTATTCTGTAGTCTTGGTATGCTGGTTGAAGGTCAAGTGGGTATACATATGTGGGTTTATTTCTAATTCTCAGTCCTAATCTTGGTCTGTACCAGTACCCACACTGGCTTGATTACTGTAGCTTTGCAGTAAATACTGAAATAGGTAAATGTGAGTCCCCTAACATTGTGACTTTTGCAAGGTTTTACGGGGTATTCAAGGTCCCTTGCATTTTGATTATTTTTGCAATAGTGTAACTTGAATAAATGGAAACAAAAAATCTAAACTCCCTTTTGTTTATTCAACTACAAACTAAGACAGACTTACAAAGTAAATACTGGCACATCTACAAAACTAGTAACATTGAGATTAACACAGTTTGAGGTGATAGGTGAAGGTGTTTCTTTGAAATGGAATTACAGCTGTTAAGGTGAATGTGGAACTAATATTCAGGTCCATTGGGTTTGGGAGGCCTATGTGATTGCATGATGAGTGATAGTATACCCTTCTCTACCATGTTATCTGTTTAAACCCCTAGGAAGCTTCCCTTTATGTAGCTTACTGTGACATCATTTATCTTCATGCTTAAAAAACTTTTACCGTGAACACACTGTCTACCCGTCAGCTAGTCTACCATTTGTCTTTCGCTGTACTCGCTTTCTGGGATTTACAGTGTAAGTCTTCCCCTTCCCTCATTAGCCGCTAACTGCGAACTTGCTCGTTGGTTCTGTTGATGTTACTGAGTAGTACAGATTAATTTATAAAGAGTAAGGGTTTTTTGGGCTTGAGTACCAAATACTGGGAAGCCAGAGATGGGGTGGTCGCATCTGGAGGGGTCCTGCTGCCTGGTTGGGAGTCTGCAGAGCCCCGGGGTGCTGAGAGTATCACATGGCCAGAGAGAATGACCTAGCTCAGGTGCCTCAGCTTCTAGTAAAGCCACAGCCCTACCGGATTAGGACCCCCTTCCTTAGGGCTTTATTTAACTGTAATTAATCTGCCAGATTCCCATCTCCAAATACCATAGTGGAATTAAGTGTCCACCCTCTTAATGTCTCATGATGGAGATTAAATTTCACCATGAGTTTGGGTGGACACATTTAAACCATGGCAAACAATTTTTTTCTAAAAACTAGTATTCATCATTAAATATGAGAAAAACTTCACCTATATTAAATGTTTTATTATCATCAAAAGAATTTAAAAATAATTTTTTTTTCCAAAAATAACTCTTGTGGAGAATCTGTAGATGGATGGATATAGTTCAGCGCCGTGGTCTGAGGCTAGATTCCCAGGAATGAGAAAGGATGGTTTGTGTGAGCCAGCTAGTACTTTCTGGGCTACAGATTTCTGTCATGTGCCGGAAATCTTAACTGGGCATATTTATGTAGCCCGAGTGTGAATAAATAGAAAAGTATATTCCTTTTCTTGCCACTTCTGTGAGCATTTACTTAAATCAGTTGTACGATAAAACAAAATATTGCCTTACCCTTCTTTGTTTTCCTTTTTGAAGTTGTTCTGGAAGTTCGTTACTTCAGTTCAGAAGAACAAACCACTCCCAACAATTAAAGATCACCTTCAAATAATCGGTTTGGGAGATTTAAATTATTGCATGGGTGGTTGGTCTCTAGGAATTGGATCTCTCTAATTTATGTGTAACTACACTGAATATGAGATCTTTAACCAGATCGCTCGCGGTTTCAGTTCGTTTCTCAAGTTCTGGTGAGAAACCAGTGTATCTTCAAGAGTAGCCTGGGAAAGGCGAGGGCCGATAGAGCGGGACCTTCCCTCTGGTGGCCACACATCTGGGTCCCACATTCCTGCCTGTTTGGAGCCAGGCCCTGCATTGGCGCTGTTACTTTTATAAAGAACATTCCTCCCCTGCACCCCCAAACAACCACTATAGCAAGCCCAGAAAGGTAGAGATGGCTCCTCCTGGGAGAGGGTCGGGTGAGCGACCTCCTGGCTTCACGTTGGTTCCTTGCTCTTTGTGAGAGTCACTCTTTAAGGGAATTCCCACATCTCCTGAGGGCCGCCCAGAGTAGTGAGAGCTCTGTTTTTATTTTAAATCTCTCAGTAGTTTTTCAACGGGAAGCTGAGGATTGTTACTATTGATAGCTTCTTCTCACAGCTGTGTTGGCCCAAGCTGGAATTCTTGTCATTTTCCTTCCAAAAGGAACTAAATTGGGAGTTTACAGGGTTAACTATTGAGGGAGACTCTTCAGTTCTCAGTGTGATTTTACTTTTGGGTACCAGGCTCCTGGGAGGAAACATGAAAGTTGCAACTAGTAATTTTAGTCTTCAAAAGAAAAACAAATCTACCTTAAAACTGTGTTTGCTTAAAGCTAAAATGAGCATATTCTGCCAGGGACGGGGGTCAGGGCAGGGAGGGCCAGCACGTGGGCTGGGGACTACACTTAGATTGCTGCTCCTGGCTCCTGTTTCTGCTGACCTGGAATGCTGGTAGAGCAGGGATCCGGTGAGTCTTGTACCTGAGAGTCTGAACTAGAACTTCATTTCTTCTCCATGACCTCAAACCTGGAGTCTTTCTTTGCTGAGGTTCCTTTGAGCACCGCACGTGAATGTCTTTTGATTTTTCATCCTGTGTAGGTAGATCTTCCTGTCTGTGTGTGCACATATTGGAAACGATGCCTTCTTAGTATCTCCAGTTCTGGCCAACACCGAAGGGCATCCTGCTTTTCTCCTTTTGCATGCTGGGAGCTCCCTTGTCTGGCTCCCATCGTCTCTGGTGGCCCCATGCTGTGCTCCCCTCTTCACACTCCTGGGTTCTAGGCCTGGGGAGATGCGACTGTCACCCTCATCCTCCTGTGGCTGCCCACACACCCTCCTAACTTCACCTGGTCTCCTGCTGGGTAGCGAAAACCCTACCACACAGCGGGCCATTTCATTCTGCAATAGCCTTCATTGGTAAGGTGGTTTTCCTGCTCGGCTGTGGGTTTGACTGAATCTTCCTCTTGAGTAAATGGACACCTACTGGGGAGGAGATGGTGTCCACTGTGGGACCGGCCCGGAGTGGTGCCCAGTGCGTAACCTTGCTGTCACCACTCCTCCCTTTATAGAGTGATTCCAGAAGCTCAGGGCTGGGAGAAGAAGCCAAGAATCTGTGTCATTGCCCAGAAGGAAGACTTGTGGCCATTAGTATCAATGTAGTGTTCAGTGAATGGTAACTAAGGAGGGACTCAGCCAGCTGACCAAGCTCTCTCCTTGGTGGATTCCTGTTCCGTAGCCTCCTTGTCTCCTCCGCCTCAACCCGGCCACTGAGTCTCAACCCAGTGAGGGCAGCACTGTCGAGTAGGACTCCCTGTGGGGAGATGGGAGAGGTGCCCTGGGTTTGTGCTGCCTGGCAGCCATTGGCCACGTGTGGCTTCTGAGCACTGCACTGTGGCTGGTGTGCTTTGGCCCCAAAGCTTCTTACTTTGGGAGAGAAGATGACTTGCTCAGTTAGAGAGCGGCTGTCCTTTGGCCATGGGTGTGTGAGTATGGTTCTTCTAGCTAGACTATCCAAATAAGAATGAGGATCTAAGGAGAAATAGCAATTAGTCTTCTCAAAGCTGAAATACAACAAAAACAAAACAGAGGGGACCAGAGTTCACCAAAGGATAGAGGTTTTGGTCCTGTCTTATTACAGTCTCTTGTTAGCCCTAGTATTTTCCTGGCCAGTACCAGTTTGAGCTGATTTAAGCAAATACTGTTTCTAAGCCTGATGGGTGTCTCCTTTCTTCCTGGAATGTGCTTTACATGAGTCATGTCATTGGTAGTGAACCCTTAATGGTCCCTTAGCCTATACCCCTTTGTGGCCTATACCCTCTCTCTCTGCCTTGTGGAAGTCTAGCCTTCTAGGAGGGAACTACTTACCATCTTGTCTTTCCAAAATTATCCTCTTGATTTCAGCCTTACTTAGTGTTGACTTTCTTTTTTGAGGGGGGGTGTCTCATTATGTTTCCCAGGCTGGCCTCAAATTCCTGGGCTCCAGAAATCCCACCATATAGAAAAGGGGACGTTACCAGAACCCCTTCAGTGGGTCCTGGTCTCCTGTGAGCCACAACAGCACAAGGCTAATTAGAGAATAAAGAGAAGAAACGAGACTTAGAGAAAAGGCTGGGTCTTGGGTCTGATCAGTGCTGCTCTAGACAGCAAAGACAAAAGGCATTCTGAGCTTACCATTATTTATTGGATTCATAGAGACTATCAGATGACTCAGAGGGGGCAATAATCCTAAACTGATGAGGATTTTATAATCGGAGGAAGTATCAGATCTTTCAGTAATCCTATGATGATGAGGATCTTAGATTGATGAGGAGTTTTATGTTGATTAGGATGGTAAGATGAGTAAAAACTGTTCTTAAAACAGTAGGTGGAATGAGTTAAGCCAATAAAGAATTTGTCTCTCCCCAGGTGAAATCTTTCTCTTTTTGTATTACTACTTGGTTCTCAAAGAACCAAGATGTCTTCAGCTGATGTAATCTTGCCCTTGAGCATCACAGAATCAGGGGACCATTGAGGCCCCAGACAGCCCTAATCATAATTTAATTGTGAAATGATTTTTTTCCCCAAAATTATGTAGACTGGCTCCCAACACCACCAACCTCAGTCCTGTGACTGACTGAGACACATCTGACTTTTGTGTTCACATGTTTGTCTCATGTGGAGTCCTGCATGGCACCAGACCCTTAGAAATCCTTCCTCCTCTGTTTTCTCTTACACATCCTTGCCATTGAGACTGGTTCCATGCTTTGCTGAAGGGGGTTTTTTCTACTTCTGGTTTTCAGCTTCTCTGCCGTCCCTGTGGCCTTGACCGTGGGCCCATGTCCCACTCAGCAGTGCTGCATCTGCTGGAACTCCCCGTCTCCCTGATGGAGAGTTGCAGCTGGCTTTCACTTTCTGTTCAGATCTGAGTCTCAGACTGAGCTAAGGATAACATTCTGGTGGCTTGTGCAACAACGAGTTGACTGTCCAGTTTCTCTCTGAACACACATAGGACGCTCTCTAGACTTGGTATATTCTAAGCATTTCTTCACAACCTTAAAGACTTTTCCGAAATAAAACTTTATGATAACATTTCAGAGTATAAATGAATCTTATAGTACTTAACATTTTAAGTATTCAACAATTCTCCAGTGTATAATTAAAAAAAAATATAGGTGATGTCAGGGTGGTGAGCAAACACTTGTGTCCAGAAGCTCAGTTTCAGTGTCTGTCTAACCTTGATTTCTGACGGGCTGCGGTTGTCAGTGACCTTTCTCCTCCTCCGCAGTCCCCGGCGATACTTCCTCCTGTCCTCGCAGATGGCCATCCATCCTGAGTACAGAGAGGAGCTCGAAGCCCTGCAGGCCAAACATGGGGAGGCTGTGCTGGTCCTGGATAAGTGCACCAACCTCTCCGAGGGCGTCCTTTCTGTCCGCAAGCGCTGCCACAAGCACCAGGTCTTTGATTACCCCCAGGTGCTGCAGGTGAGTGTCCTTCAAGACCCCACTCGGGCTGCGCAGGGTGACATTGACCCCAATGCTAGGAGTTGCTTCTGTGCAGCATCACTTGGGAGAGAAGGAAATGTCAGTCTTTCTCCATGCTGGGCACGTCCCCTTCAGGCGCTTGGGTGCCTATCATACAGTGTTCGTGGGAAGCAGCTGGGTCTATGCAAGCTGATACTCTTTTCACATACTCATTATACCCCAGAAATGCAAATCAGGTAGGTTTACAGCAAGCCATAGAGGCAGAGCACACTATTCTTGTATTTTGCTTTGAGTCCTGTGCTCTTGGGCCAGTCCCGGGAAATATCTTTCTTCAAGGAGGCAATTACTCGGAAGTGAGTGGGCTTTGCCATTGTTTTTATTCTCTGAGCTTTTGGTGGTTTGCTACCCATAGCATCTATATAGCATAGATGTCCTTTACTTAAACCGCCCTCGTAGAAGTGGCTCCATAACCAAAGGCAAAGCAGTTGCTTTGGGGATGTTCTGCAGGCGGCTATTGAACAGTCCAAGGATGTGTGGGCTAGGCAAGGAGAATGTGAGCTCTGTTCCCTGAAATCTTCCAAATCAAGACCAGGTTAGTTCAGGGAGAAATATCAAGGACCTGGCCCATACTGAGATTATTAAAATACCTTCTCTGAAGAAGTGCTGCATCTCCCTCTGGAATGTCTGGCTGATAATGGTGCTGGTGTGAGCAGGAGTATTTATAGTAACCTTTGTCTAGACAGGAAGAGTGGTTATCAGCACATGTGTCCACATCTGGCCACCAACCCTGTGGGTCAGGCCGAGTTGCCACCTGCACCCCGGGCGGCCCAGTGGGTGTTCTTCCTCCGAGCTGCTTCTCCCCTGTATCCCTGGAGGGCAGTATGATATTAATTTTCATGATAGTTTTTCTGAACTTTCTATTTCTATAACTTTAAAAATTAGACCATGATTTATTTTCTCCCTTTGAAAAGGCAAATACTAGGAGAAACTGAGCGTTGGAGAATCAGGGTCATCCCTCACTGTTTTCTGTGCACATCTCTTATTTTCCCCAGTGTTCCCATTGACAGGGTTTAGGGAGCGAGTAGGGAAGACATTTTTTGAGATTTTGCTTTCATTAGATTCATTGTTTCTAGAGAGACCACCTCTGTCTGAATGTCTTTTCAAGGGTGTCGCATTCCTTCAACGGCCATCTTCCATGGGCAGATGATGCTAGACACACTGTGGGAGTAGAAGGGTGACCAGAGGCTTGGTGCCTCCTTTAGTGGGTCCTGTGAAGAGCCCCATATTCCCAAAGCGATTCCCTTACGAGGGGCTGAGGTAAGACTGGGCCCTCTGGAGAGTTTGCCTGGGACATGCCCAGTGCCGGAGCTCCCCGTCAGAGAAAGCCTATCCTGTGAGCATGTGCAGAGACCAGCCCTGGTGGCCCTGAAGTTACCCTGGGGTATGGAGATGCAAACCATTGCGACGAGACCAGCTACACTCTTCACATCTTATAGGCAGGAACTGTTGCCTTTTGGCAGTTTTGGGTCACGATACCTCAGCGTTGTGTGGCTTGAAAACTGGGGGACTTCATGGCCTGCAGGGATGCCTGTGAGTGGATTGGCCATGCTGGGTTGTAACCCTCAACCTCTGTTTGTGTTCCCGCAGGAGGCGACTTTCTGCGTGGTCCTTCGAGGTGCTCGGCTGGGCCAGGCCGCACTGAGTGACGTGTTGCGGGCTGGCTGTGTCCCAGTTGTCATCGCAGACTCCTACATCCTGCCTTTCTCTGAAGTCCTTGACTGGAAGAGGTGAGTATTAGTGCCTGGCAAACTTTAGCTAGTACTGTAGTTCTGCCAGCAGTAGAAATAAAAAGCCCCTCAGGCACTGGAAAGCATACACCACTTTGAGAACTGCAGGCTGAGCAGCCCTAATTTGAAAATCCAGAATCAGCAATGCTGCAAAATCAGAAACTTTCTGAGTGCTTTCACGGTGCCACAAGTGGAAAATTCCACACCTGACCTTTGGTGATAGGTCACTGTCAAAATGCTGGCGTTACCTTGTGGCGATGACTCTAAGGTGTGTATGAAACATAAATGAGTTTTGTGTTTGGTCTTGGCGCCTATCCCTGTGATATCTCATTATATGTGCAAATATTCTGCAATCTGCAAAAACCTGAAACACTTTGAGGCTAGCATTTCAAATAAAGGATACCCAACCTGTACTATGGAGACTGCTTTGCTCCACTCCCATCAGGAAACTTAGCCCATTGGCTTACAGCAGTTCACAAACTGGGCCAAATCTGCAAGCTAGCTGCTTTTGTAAGTAAAGTTTTACTGGAACACAGCCACACTCCTTCATTTATGTATTGCGTGGCTATCATTATGCAGCTTGGACAGCATCGAGTAATCTTACCAAGACTGTAGCTTCTAATGCCTAAAATATTCACTATCTGGCTCTTTCCACAAAACCCTTTTCCACCCTCTAGCCTACAGGAATGGCTTTCAACTTTGACTGCAGAGTAGACTCACCTGGACAGCTTTTTACAAAGCTCTGGCCTTATCCAGGAGTCTGCGTTTTGAGGCTTCCAGGTTGTCTGAGTTGCAGTGATGGTTTACCGCTGCTGCAGTCTGTTGAAGGTGCACAGTGCGTGGCTGGCGAAAGCTTGGAGACATATCCAGGGACAGCCAGACAGAAGTGGCCTCTGCCTGGTTATGTTCACAGAACAGCCCTCCATTCTCCTGTTCATTGTGCACAACACTTTGCAGGTGGAAGATTGTTGAAAATTGGTTCCTTTGCTGTACACCACTCAGGCTTGCTCTTTGCCTCAGAGCCTTAACTGCTTTCTTCTCTCCCAACTCTTCTGGTATTTTATCCAAGTCCAATTGCCACAGTTATCTGAACAATTTAAATGAGACTAATTCATTCATTTTTTTCATTCATGTCATACTTATTGGAAAGGCGATTATGAATAGCACTGAGTTTCCTTTCCGAGGAGGCTAGGATTGTGGGAGGAAAGACAAACTCGCGATTAACGGTGAGTCTCCCTTATCTGAAATGCTGGGAACCGGAAGTGTTTTGGGTTTCAGGGTTTTGTTTTGTTTTTTGACTTTGGAATATTTACATCACATAATGAGATACTTGGGGGAAGAGACCCAAGTCTAAACATGAACGTCATTCATGTCACATGAACACCATACACATAGCCTGAAGTTCTAGACATGTTTTTAATTTTGTGCAAAAAGCAGAATTTCATCATATGGAATTTTCTACTTGTGGAATCGTATTGGCAGTAAAAATATTTCAGATTTTGGAGCATTTCAGATTTGGATGTTTTGGATTGGGGTGCTCAACTTGAACAACAGGCTGTGGAAATGCCATAGCAGATATTAGCACAGGGGCTCTGGAAGCCTGAAAAGAGGAAGGAGCCTGAGTCTGGTTGAGAGAGGAGAGTGTAAAGTTGTTTCTTAGATCTTAGAGAAGTGAAGAGCGGCATCCAGCATTCACTCGCCTATGAAAATATCCATTGAGCACCTGTTATTTGCCAGGCGCCATCAGGTATGAGAAGACAATAACAATCAGGCCTTTCTTCCAGGGTGCTCAGGGTTTAGTGGTGGAAGATAGACAAGTACATGAGCAGTTACCAAATGCAGTGAGGAGACCTCCCTGCTGTTTAGGCTGCCAGGAGGAGAGAGAGGGCTCGGGGAGGGCTTCACCTGGGTGGTGACCGTGAGCTGGGGGTAAAAGGGTGTCTCTGTGAGAATCCAGATCTGCTTGGGTAGCTTAGATCATGGGTGAGTAGCAGGAGGCCTCTGGGTTTGAAGCCAGCAGCCTCAGCATAGGAACCAGCTCTGTGCTGTCTGGATCTGTGATCATGGCCGATTGACCCTTTTTGAGCCTCAGTTTTCCCCTCCACGTAGTAGAAATCATTGACTTAGTTCACCAGTGTTTGCCAAGGGCCCGTGGTGCGCTGGGTACTGGCAGGGGTTGCTGGAGGAATGGCCTTAGATTTTAGTCAGTTCCTCTATCCAAGGATCATCCCAGACTTCTTGAGGCCCTGAGAGAAGGGTCCTGGGTGGGTCCTCCCTCCTCTTCCTCCTCTTCCTCCTCTGGTAGGCTTCCCAGCTAGGCGCCCCGCTCCTGGGCTTGCTTTCCCATGCTTTGTTCTTACACAGCAGCCACCTATACTCCAAGGTGACTCACGCTCCCCTCTCTCTGCCAGGCTCCTGCTGTTCTCTGCCACAAACCCAGCCTGCCCGGTCCTCAGGCCCTTTCACTCCCTGGCCCTCAGGCATTCTCATGGCCTCCTTGGCCCTCACCTTCCCTGTCTGATTTGCTCTCTGCTGGCCTGGCATATAATAGGGCCCCTGTACATAAATGTTGACTGAATGAAAGGCTTTATGAACAGAACTACAGTTGGCAAGTCATTGTTAATACAGCAAGATCAGAGAAAAGGGAAGAAGAGTATGTAAGGAGGCGGCATTTCACATACAAAGGCCCTGTGGCAGGGCAGAGTGTGGTGTGCTGAGTGACCAAGAGGATCAGACATGGAGGCCAATGAAAGATAAATAGGGTGAGTGGGAGGTGAGGAATCAAGGCAGCTGAGATGATGCCATAGAGGAGGCCAGCATGAGAAGGGGAGGTGGGGAGAACATGTTCCGGGAGACATGAGGCTGAAGCAGCTCTGGGTGTTGTTTCTGCTCATGAGAAGGAAACAAGAGAGGGCCCGGAGCTGCTTCTGAGGGTTGGATGCACACCGGCTGTCCTGCTGTCATCTCCAGGGCGTCTGTGGTGGTGCCGGAAGAGAAGATAGCTGACATGTATGGTGTCCTGCAGAGCATCCCGAGAAGACAGATGGAAGAGATGCAGAGGCAGGTGAGAGGCCAGGCCGAGCACGGACACAGAAGCATGGTCTCCATTGCTGAGGACGAGGCGGGTCTGTCTGCTCATCGTGTCCACGCTGCAGACTTAAACCACGGGAGTGCAGGCTGTGGGTGCATCCAGCAAGCCCTGAAATCGTAGCTAGCTGAGGTGGCCAGACCCCACGGAGGAAGCTGCTGTGCTTTCTGGGTGTTCGGTGGCAGGGTCTTCAGGATGGCAAGCTGAAGCCTTTCAGAAAGCCACGGGCACCATGGGTGACAGTGCTGGTGCCCGAGTCAGCAGGGAGCCGGGCCACTTCCAGCTGAGACCATGAAAGCATTACTGTGTATGCAGGGAAGTGAGGGGTCTCTCCTGTCCCCGCAAGAGTGCCATTTCCCTGTCTCCCTCCCCTTCCGATGCCCCTTCCCACCAGCTCTCTGGGTGCCTGAAGGGCCCACTGAGTGTCTTCTTTAGTCCCATTTCCTTTCTTTCTCCTGGGAGAAATTTAACTGGGTATCAACATCAAGCAAGTTGAAAATTTAAAAGACTATCCCTAACTTGGTAGGAAGTATTCTTTCTGGTTTTGTTTTTTTTTGTACAGGGGGTCGAACTTGGGTCCTTTCGCTTGCAGGGCAGGCGGTGGAACCACTGAGCTAAATCCCTGGCCCACACATTTTGACCTTTATCAGAGCTGCCTCCAGAGGAGATGAGGGGGGAAGAGGCTGGGAGGGCCTGGTGCACGCACCCGCACCCCTGTTGTCAGCTTGGCTCTGCACCCCAGGGCGGGGGCCTGGATTTGACCCGGGCCCGAGGGTAGGCCGCAGGCTTTGGACAGGGGCTGACAGTGCCCAGGCCGTGGGGTGAGGAGAGCACCTGGGATTCCTGCTGCACCGTCCACCACATCGTCAGTCTTTGCTGCTGCTCTTTGCCCACCTGAGCCCCAGCTTGGCTTTCCTCAGGGAGACACGGTGGAGCCGACCTGGGCCTCGGCCTCGGGTACCACTTCCGCTCCTTGCCAGCTTTGTTGCCGCCCTGTCTCCCGTTCTCTTTATCCAGGGCTCTGGAAGCCTTGCCTTGTGAAAGGTCCCTTGGATCGAGAGAGTGAAAGCAGCCATGTTCAGTCCACCCTCTGTGCGTCAGCTCTCTGTCACTAACCTGCGATGATGACAAAAGCTTATGAAGACAAAAGGCTGCTTTTGCCACACAACCTTGGAGGTTCCAGCCCTTGCGCAGGTGAACGCACTGCCCTCAGGGCCCGATGGGCTGGTGACACATCGTGGAGGGGAAGTGGAAGAAAGGGGAAGGGGCCAGATCCCCTGCAGGTCCACCTCAATGCCTAAAGACCTCCCAGCGGGTTCCTGCTCTCCCAGGATCCTACGCTGGGGACCAACCAACCCTCTAACACAGGAGACTTTGGGGGACACCAGGATCCAGACTGTAGCAACACTAAACATCTCATGAGGCAGTGATAAGCTTCTTAGGTTGCCTGGTTGGCTGCCAGTCCTGGGGCTGAGCTGTGCCCGTGGGCAGGGATCTGGCTTCTCTGGGCCTCAGACTCTTGTCTGCAAACCTCTTGGCATCCTGACCAGCAACAGGTGCAGGTCGATTTTAGCCTCCCTGCTGGCTTTCCATCTTTCCCAGTTGTTACTTAACTGCTTGGCCTCATTTAATGAGTTTCAGTGAGTCAGAACATCAGACTAGAGATTTCTAGATTTTCACTCTAAACCTGGGAAGAAGAAAATGCCCTTTAAAGAGTCAGGGCGTTTGTGCTACAGAGCACAACTTTTGTTTGTCACTTTTTGTGGCATCTTTATTTGTTAATAAAGTAATCACAGAGTCATATGCTAAAGCACATTCCATCTTGCACTGGATTCGAGGCCAGATGGGTTCAGAAGCAACCTGGGAGGTGACACAGCAGATCCTGTCTGGTCACCTCTCCCCCACACCACCTGCACTTTGAGAAAGAGAATTGTGCGGCTCTTGGAGCAGCAGCCCCTGCTGGCTCCCAGAATGTGCAGGAGCAGGCCGGGCACCCAGGCCTGAGGGGGGCTGCCTGGCATTTTCACCGTGGGATCAGAATCGAGGAACAGTTGAGAGGGAATGAATGCAAGTCATTCAAAGCAAAGTGCGTGCAGGTTATTTGGGTTCAGAAAGACTCATTTAGAGGCAGAAGACTTGGGTTCAAGCCCTGGCTCTGTCCCTGTCAATTGCATGACTGTGACAAGTCACCAGTGCTGCCCACACTTTTATTTCCTTCTTTATGAAATGATGGGGTTGGCGAAATCCCCTCTCCTGTCCATGCAGCTGCTTAAAAACAATACATTCTTGTCCCTAGCGAGATTATTGGCCTCCCTGACCATGCGAATACTTACACTGCTCATCTCTCCTATCCCGCACCCTCGGTCAGGGTGCCAGTGACCTGAGCTGGTGGCACCCTCCACAGTGCCATCTGACCACAGAGGGCATTGTGGCAGCCCGGCTCTCCTCTGCTTCCCCACTCCCTCTTTCCCGGTGCTGCTGTCTGACTGTCCCATCGGCCCCACCGTAGTGCCCATCAGTCTGCTTCCCTTTACCTAAGTATTTGATGGTCCCAGCTCCACATTTCTAGACTGGGCCAATGGCAACCAGATGTGAGATGACCTGGTCAAGGTAGCTCCCTGCTAGGTATAAAGGATGACCAGGTTCAATTCCTTCTAGATGCTTGAAGCACCCTCCCATCTCCCAAGCTGTGACAACCTAAAATGTCCCCAGACATTGCCAGATGTCCCCCTTGGGGTGGGGTCAAAACCGCTTTGAGCACCACAGTTCTGTTGATCCTGGATCATCTGTAAGGGTAGAGCATACACTGCCAGCTTTGTGTGACTGTAATGAAATACCTGAGGCCGTAAAGAGAGAGACTTATTTTGTTCAGTTTGGAGGCTGGCAGCCCATGGGCCTGGCCTCTGATGAGGGCAGTGGCCGGTGCTGGTGGAAGCAGCTGTGGGAGCCAGTGGTCACATGACTCCACTCAACTGAGCACCTCTCACTAAGCACCACCTCTTAAAGGTCCAAGTGCCTCTCAATGTGGCTCCTGGGGACCCCCCTTTCCATAGGGACCTTTGTCGGACACTTATCTAAACTACAGCTGAAGGGAGCTTCTTTTGTTCTATAACAAAATATGTTTTTCCCAAAATACTTTTGTTATTTTGCCTTCTGCTTGCCTTCCATTGATTTACTCCTATTTTGGCAGGAGTAACTAAAAAAATAGCATACACCTGCTTCTGAAAAGTTCTTGTGCTTTAGTGAATTCTCCAATTTAGGGACATTAGGTTCAGGTGTTTTTGTAAGACAGGTGGAACTGTTTAGGGGAAAGCCAGTTGCATGGGCATCTAAGAAACCAAGGCTCAGGAGCCAGGACCCTGTTTTCTTGTTGAGATTCAGAGCTGGTTTAAGGCAGCTGCAGAGACAGTTGTAGCCAGCAGAGGTCGCTATCCACCCATGAGTGACTCATTTTCATTCTTTGTGCTTAAATCTTTCCAAGAAATCTTGATTGCTGTGAGCCACTTCTTCAGGTAGATATCATCCTCACGGCTGCTCTGTGGGGACCAGCACTGGGGTGCAGAAGGAGCAGGGCTCTGCAGAGGGGTTGGTTCACCCTGCCGGCCAGAGCCACTGTCTCTGAACGGACTCCGGAAGTACAGGATGCGGTCTTGGTGAGCAGGTGTTGTAGAAGCATGTCGCAGCATGTCACAGGTGAGGGGTGGGGGGACAGGAAAGGCACCAGTCAGAGCCACCGCTGTGACTTGCAACTGCAGTTGTGCCAAGGGAGAAAGACCTCCTGCCTGATCTCTTGCCTTGACCTTAGGGGCAATAGTGAAACAGCTATAAAGTTAAGTGCAAGCTAGAGCCTAAAGTAAGTGAGAGGTGTAACTAAGCTCGCATTACCTACCTGGCGTAGAGACAGCGTTCTCAAGGTCACCCATGAGCGGTGGTGGCGCCCAGAGCCCTGGACATGGACAATCCAGGAGGCCCTGACAGAGGCTTCTGGGTAAGTCACGGAACTCCTTAAATTAGCAGAGGACAATCCTCATAAAAGGGTAAATCTGATTTATCAGTTGGGCTTTTGTCGTTCTGTGAGCTAATTAACTGGTTAATTGATTTATTGAAGCCCTGATTGCTTTTTTCAGGGGGGATTTGGGCTATAATAAGGCATCTGTGACCCCACCCACACAGGGCAATAGTCATCTTCAGGTGTGTGGCTGGGGCTCAGCGTGAGAAGCTGGGACCATGGTCCAGGGCTGTTGGGACTGAGTTGGAAGCAGAGAGTGAGATGACATGGAGGTGGGGAGACAGCATTCGGGTAGGCTTAAGGAGGGGCATTTTCTTTTTAGAAGGTAGGAAGAAGTCTGAAGCTAAATGCATTTCTATATAGTCAAAGAGCACATTTGCATCCCCAGTCTCCCTTAAGCACCAGAAAAAGTACACAAGCTTGGGTTTGGGGAGGCTGGAGGGACACCGGCCTGTATGGTTGGAAATGTTTGTGTGGATAGGGAGGAGGCTGTAAGTGGATCCCCAGTTTATCGGTTGAGCAGAGTTTCCAAACATTCTTTTATTGGTCAGTGGCTCCACCAGCAGTGACCTCTGGCCTCAGCCACACTAGGAGGTGGAAGTCAGGAGCCTGCCTTGCCTTTGAACTCTTCTTTGTACTCAATTGACTAGCAGCCTTTGAGGTGGCAGGAACACTCACCATCTCCTTTCCTCTGCGGCCCTTAGCACTCAGGCTGAGTTAAAATGCCAATTTCTTTTCAGTCTCTGCTGCATCCCACCATACCCTCATGGTTTCCTGTTGAGTATACTGAATATCTGTGCTGCACAAAGTACCCGACGACACCGTGGGCTGATTAGCAAAAAGCCACAACACTTCTGTTTAACAAAATCCAACCCAGGCACGTGGTGCTTTCCCCACCAGGACCAGAGTTAGGTCTAGCTGTAATCCAGACAAGATCAGAAGGAGCCACTGAGCAACAAAATGTGTGTGTGTGTGTGTTTGTGTGTGTGTGTGTACGTGCCTGAGTTCAGGCTTTGTATGTAGGAGAGCCTGAGAGGGAGCTCTGACATTGTCTTATTGATAGACACCTGGACACACTGAAATACAGGATTCCTTCCCATGGCCACAAAGTTAAAGTGGAGAAAGCAGACTATAGGTGAGGGTCTCTGAATGGGTCATCTGCCCGTCTGATGGGAAGAGCAAGATTAAAGAAAGCACTCTCAGCATGTTGGACCCGAGCACAGTTTTGCGGGATTCCCCGCCTCCTGGGTGTATCCTTGGAAGAATTCCTCGACCATAGCAGTTCATGTTTGTTTGTCTTGCTGATTTGAACACTGAAGCCTACGTTTCTTTCCCCCAAAGTTGTTATTGATGGCGGCATTAAGTCTTTAAGATAAGGTTTATTTTTAATATGTACTGAAGTATTACATCATATGTAGTATGCGTTTCTGTTTAGAATAGTTTTTACTTGTAAGAAGTGTTCTATGGTTCATTTAAAGGTGTAGCTGAGGTCTAGAAATCTTAGCTCCTGAGACCCATAGGTCCCCCCAGGGGCTCCTGGTGCTGCTGGCCCCCCTGTGGCACCCGTGATAGTCCCGGAGCGGCCCGGGTGACAGTCCTCCTCACCCCGACTTCCGGCGCACACCCAGGTACAAAGCAGACGCTCTCAGCGGAGGCGGGAGGCAGGCGGTTAGGAGAGTAGTCTGAAATTTTTTATGTGAGGACACAGGATAAAGAGACGCGGAGTAATCCACCCAAGACCACACAGCTCGAGAGTCGAGCGGTGGAGCCGTCTGTTCCTCCTGCCTGCAGATCGCAGGGCGCCGCCCACCAGCGCGGCCGCCTGGCCTGCGTGCAGACTGGTCTTTTCCCCAACGTGGCTACTGGAGGCGGGATTGGACGCATCTCTGGAAATATACGGGGAGAATGTGGCCAAGATTTCCCTTCTCGTTTCCAGGATGGGCATTGTAGGTCTGTCATTCTTAGCCACTGCCCCCTCCAGCTGTCCAGCTGTGACATAGAGAAGTTTTATGTATACATCAACCATACCCTAAGGGCTTAAAATAATTCCAGCTGTTCCCCGTCCAGCCCCGATGTGACACTCCAAGCTAGGCTGTCTGGCCTCAGCTTTCCAACTTGCCCTTGAAAGGCCACTTCATGGGGCTGGGAGTAGCGCCCAGAGGCAATGCGCTTGCCTAGGGATGCAAGGCCTTTTGGCCAATGGGAGGGCGTTGGCGAGCATGCAGTATTTTAAATTTCATGCTCTCTCAGTGGCACTGTGCACTATGTGCTTGAATCCCCCGTGTGTGCAGATCCACGCTGTGCCAGACAGAGAGCCATCTGTGCACATGGTTCAAGAGCAGCATGGGATAAGGGCTCTTCCAATTGGAAGACTCAAGGAAGAATATTTGTGTGTGTGTGTGTGTGTGTGTGTGTGTGTGTGTGCGCGCTTAACTTATTTTTCAACTTTAGTTTTAAGAACCTTGTTGGAAAAACTTTCAGCAAGTATCTGATGGGAGGCCAAGAAAAGCATTTTAATAGAACTGTCTCAAATGTATAGTGCACTGGGGCCTGTAAATAAATTCTCCTGTCTCTAAGCTTTGGACTGATTTGCGGTCATTTTGTATGGCTTCTGAGATTTAAATCCGTACAGTCCAGATGGAGAGAACATAAAGTGGCTTTCCTTGGCAGCCTTGGTACATCTTGTCCTAGGGCAAGTACAGCTGAGGAGTGTGTGGAACTTCGTCCCTGCAGGATCCGATGTCACTGTGACACCAGTTTTCACTGGTTTGGTAACTTTTCCTTAGAGCAGCCCACATACGCATTCTCTAAATTTAGGAGGATTGGGGCCTTTCACTTCCAAATATAAACCAATCAAATACAGTATATTTGAAGCACCTTCGTTCTTCCCACTATGGTGTTGGGATATTGAGGAGATTAAAAGAAAGGGGAGAGGGTTCCTATTCTGTCTCTTAAGAAAGGGTGTCAGGTTCCCAGCAAGAGGATGGACCGTTGGTGCTAGATTAAGCACGAAGCCAGGAGGACTGTGTGCTCGGTGCTGAGGGCTTCAGGAGGGGCTGGTCAGTGTCTGCAGGAGGAAGAGAGGATGAGCAGACGGGGCTGGGGAGGATTCGGAATACCAGCAGCAGTGAGCTAGGCAGAGCTAGAGGAAAGGGAGGGTGAGAAGCAAGTGGGCAGGAATGAAGAGACGTGTGGGGAAGGAGGGAGAGCTGTGTGAGTAAAGGGATTTAGAAAAACAAAATCAGGCCTCAGAAATGATCCCGCTGTCCCTCCTTGCTCACAGATGAGCAGTAAGCCCTAGAGTTTCGGTGGCCTTGGGCATGCAGAGTGGAGCTGGAACCCAGGTCCCCTGATGCCCAGGCTGGTGATTGACTTTATTCTATTTTTTGCATGCTGTACTGCAGCATTTTCCACACTATGGGTAATGACTCATTAGTATATCCTGAGGTCAATGCAGTGGGTCACAACTGGCATTTTATAGATTTTTTTAAATGAACCTTAATAGGAAACTATCAGAGAGCATTATATATAGTAAGGGTAAATGTTTCCCGAAACCTTTTGTTTTAGTTTTGAGTTGTCATACAAAATATATTTATACATTTCTAACTCTGGGTCCCAGTTCCAAAACTTAGAAAAATGTAGTTTTGAAAAGCACGCAAGCTTTTGAGTCGGAGAAACCTGAATTTCAATTCTGAGCTCTGCTGTCTGTTTACCAGCTTTGTGACAGGGAGCAGGTTACTCAACCTTCCCAAGCTTCGGTTTTCCTGTCCAAAGCCGGGGGCTAACCAAACTGCAGCACAGTTGTATTGATTTTCTCGAAGCATGTGATTTCTGTTCGCTCCATGCCCGGAGTCCTTTGGGAGCGCTGCCTCTGACTCTGCATTTGAATTTTGGAAGGAGCCTCCTGGTAAGGAGCGTGGTTTGAAGGAACCACAGTAAGTTCCCCACACCAATGGATTATGCATTTGCTTCTGGGCTTGGAAACTTGAAACAGAATTCAGTCCTGTGGGTCCAAGTATACTTCTTGCATCTTGGCATAGAAGCAGGTTTACCTCTCTGTTTTTGTTTTAGAGATCAGAATTGCTCATAGGGAGATAGAAATCAGTGATTCCCTAGCTGGCCTGTTTGACTCCAGTGGTGGATTTGGATAAAGTGGCCCCTTCCAGTGAAAAAAATTTAGACCAGAGCTAGTCTTTTTTTTTCCCCTCTTCTAATTTGTTCTCTGCCAAATTGTGATTTTTGTTTATCATTTTGCACTAAAACAAAACAACTAATAGACTCTCAAAGGAAAATTACAATCATAATCAGTGTCTGCGGGATGACCAGCTAAGACCTACCGTCTAGTGGGTAGAACTGCAAATATGGGGTCTTTCTGTGGTGACTGGAGAGCAGAGCAGACACCTCTAGAAACAGCATTTGCTCACATCCTGCTGGAAGGAGAATGAGTTTGAGTGTTTGAGTTTTACACTGCTCCCTCCTCCTCTTTCCTCTCCTCCTCCTGCTCTCTCAGCCCTGTCCCCCAGCCCCCTCTCGCCAGCTCTGTCCCCTATCTGAAGCCCCACTGGAGAGCAGGGCCCAGGCTCAGCCCCAGATGACTCGGGCCAGGGGCTAAAGCACTCCCATAAATCTGTGGCTCATGGTAATGCCACGTTAAAACAGTGCGAGCGGCTGGTTTCCGTGGCCCCTGCCCTCTCTCTTTATGGGCTTCTTTGGCTCTTCTCTATAAAGAGGCCCTGTGGAGTCATTTGAAAGTTCTTATCAGTTTGCTGACAGCTATATGGGCCTCTCTGCTGAGTCCAGGAGCTCAGGCAGGCGTGTGAAACTTCTGATAGAAAAATGGAAGGAAAACGCCGGGCAGAAGGGATCGGGTGAGGGAGCAGCAGTTTGGAGGTGAGGGCTGGCTGGGTAATTCACTTTCGCAGGCCCTGACCTCCCCACTGGCCGTGGCTGGGCCAGGGCAGGCAGGGTTTTCCAGGGATGAGGTGGGCAACCTGGGGGCCTGGGGGAGCCGGGGCAGCGGTGGAGTTTTTCCTCAAAGACAGTCTGACTGTCCAGACTCCTGCGCGCCTGTCTTTGCCAGCTCCTGCCTGCTGTCTGAGTCCACTGTTATCAAAGTTAAAGGGACTTTCATCAATCTGCTCGGCTGTACCTTTCAGACCAGATCGCCCGCCCTCGGTAATCCTCCCAGAGTGCTTCGTGGAAGCCCAGGCCCTCCATAAATGTCAGCCTGTGATGCGTGGCCCTTTCCGCCGTCTCCTGCACAGAGAAGGGACTGGAAGCTGCCCCCCACCCCCAGCACCACTTTTCCTTTCTTTGCTGGAAAACTCTCGCAGCCAGCAGCTGAAGGGAAGGAAAAACCATTACCTGGACCAAGGCCAGGGGCTTGATGGGAGCTTCAAAATCTTTGGCATCTCCTGTCCAGAATGTTTTTCCAGGCATTTCACAAAGAGCATCCTTACCCTCCTCCCTTCCGCTTTCCAGTCTTGACCTCTGAAGGTGCAGGGGATGGCAGCTTGGGCCCTCAAAGTGCACAGTTGCTTCCTGCCCTTCTTCTCCCTGTCGCTTTAGAATGAGGTCAGGAGGGAGAAGCAAAATCTGGTGGACATAGATTTTTTTTTTAATGACTTTGCACTCTTCTTTGGTATAAAAGCATGATTATTTCTTTTCCAAGTAATTTTGGGCATGAGCAATTTTGCAAGTGTGTTTAGTTTAAAATAGTCATTTACCTTGAGTTTGAGGCAAAAGCAAGGAATTTTTGTAGTGTGTTTAGTTGAGCATACATCGCTGTTAATCTGGGGCTGTCATTGAGCAAACAATAAAAAATAATTTTATTATTGGTGGAGCTCCCATGGGACAGAATCTAGGCTTGTTATTAGGCAAACAATAGAAATACTGATTTGCTTTATTACTCATGAGTGCCTACAGGGAGAGCGATTAGATATAAAAATAAAAAAGCAACAAAGCGATGCAAAATGCCCCAAACCTCAAAGTGGTAAAATTACTTTTTCATCCTTTCCTGGTGGCTAAATTGATATACTGTAATTAGTTAAAAGTTTAATGTAGGACCATGAAGTGGGTATAATCATTTACAGTATAATTTCATCACACAAAATAATTTAAATATATTAGAAGTTGTCCTGAATGTGTAGTCACTATAGCCTTTCCAGGAGGTAGAGGCGTGGTAGAATGGCCACTATTTCCTCTTTGGGCATCAGATGAAAATCAGCCATGAGTTAATCTCTTGTAATGGGTACCCAACTTGGGGCCTTGCTGTAGGCAGTAGGCTCTCTAATAAAGCAGTGGAATATTTATTTACAGCCTGTATCAGAACTGTTGGATTCCGGGGCTGGTGTGGGACTACTGTGTAGTATTTGCCAAGCATTTCTGAGAAGTAATTGCTCATTACAGGAAATTCGGTGTAGGTTTTGTGAATTCATTATACACCTACTTAGAAAAATGTCTAGTTTTACAAAAGAATAACTTGTAAATGATCAAGTGTTGATAAGTTTGGCATGGGAATTCACTTTTTTTGAGTCTTTAGTACAGGTTAAGATGATTCTTAAACCATTTTGCTTATTTGGACAACTTAGTATGTTGATGCTAACATGCTGCAATAATTGACAACAATAAAAATACAGGATTTCTGTATGTAAGTATTAAGGCAGATTATTACATACATATATATTGTCTTCTTCAGCACTGCAGGGGCTGAGATTACTTAGAGTTTTTACTCATTATTTTTGGCATGGCATAATGTGTACTTTATAATAGCACAATTAATCATTTAATTCTGTGCTACTAGTCTAGGGAATGTAAGACCACAGTCACATGTCCTTACCTGGAACTGAGTCAGACCAGGGTCAGTAGAGTCATAACTCCATAGAAACTGCTTCTGCTAACAGTTTTCTCTGAACTGGGCGGTGAGAGGCTAGTTTATTGTATTTAAAGTGTGTACTTACCGTCCACTCTGATAAAGACTTTAGTAGTAGGAAAGCAGTTCACTTGTTGTCTTTCAGATTCCAATACTTTTTACTAGAAAGAGCAAGTGGTTTTGTTTCCAAGTGTTTGAAGTCCATGTATGTACTGAAGTGACTTTAGGCTTCAGGTTAATTTGTTCAGATTTGATCAGGCCTCGATGGTCTTATCTATGTATCATTTGTATTTCAGAAAGACCTTTGACTTTAAGCTGCAGGTGGGAATGGAATGCAGTACTATGGCATTCTGGCATTTGGTGGGAGCAAGAAGCCTCAGAGCTGGTGACAAATGAAGGGCCAGAGGAGCATCCTCCAAGATTGCGACCAGAGGGACCAGTGACCCAACTGCACCACCACTGGCTTAAAACAGCTACACCTCCACATCCCCCCAGATCGCTTTTCCTAGCAAGCAGTAGGGAACTTTACATATGACATAGCCACCAGTGTCATCTCCGGACATCTGTAGATTGGAGCTATGGGAGGGGGAATTTCAACTGCCTAGCGAGGCCCAGTCTGGGGAAGCAGGTCGGGACCCCCTCGGGGTTGCAGCAGCACTTGTCTCCACAGGGCCTGGGTCTGGAGATGGGGACACCAGCAGGGCAGCCCACCAAGGCCACGTGAACCTTGTTCAGGTGATGAACAAGGGGGCATCGGCCCGCACCCTTCCAAGGCTCTTTCTGGGAGTGTGCAGTGACGGGTGGCCTGGCTGCTGAGTTGCTATTCACGCCCACTAAAGAGCCCACTGACCGGCATCTCTTTGGGACTGCCTGGAATGGTCACTGCACCGGAAGGAAGGAGAGAGAGGAAAGAGCCCCACCCTCAGGCCCACAAGCTGCCGCCACCCCTGTGGGAGCTCTGGGGCTGGAGAGAGCTCTCACACTCTCACACGTCCCCTATGCATCCCTTTCAAGTGGCCTGTGCTGGAATCAGGCTTTTCTGTTTGCCTTCTCTAATCAAACAAATGCATGCTTGCTTTCGCCTGGGTTTAGCCTAGCAAACCTGGGAAGCCTCGCCCCAGGCAAATTCCTTTAAAGCCAGTTGACCCAGGTTGTGCTCTTATTTGTTTATTTTTGATGCCAGATCTTGATTAAAGGTTTCCAATCCACCTTTCAGCTCTTCCCTGGAACCAGCCAGTTAGTTGCTAATCCCTGAAGCTCCCAGATCTGGCCCGGGGAGCCCTAGGATTGAGAGGCAGAATCAAATCTCTGGTCTCTGCCAAGGAGGTTGACCAAACACAATTTTATTGGCCAGTGGCTCCTGCTTTAGTAACCTTTCACCCTGCTGGCTCTTGGAGGTGCAAGCCACTGGCCAGCCTTGCCTTTGAACTCCTCACGGCTCCGGCCTCCTCAAAGGCTCCCAGGCAGGGCCCCGTGTTTTGCTCAGGACCTGGCCTCACAGCAGGGTTGCAACAGTTGGGAAAACTGATCCGCCCTTAGAACGCTGGCATATTTGAAGGCAATACCCCTGAGAGAGAAACCTATGGCTTTCTGTTTCAGGAGCTGTCTGTCACATGTCAAGAAACATGACTCAGGCCTCCCCTTTTTCCTCCTCGACCCCTTCTTGTTTCCCATAAGACAGGAGGTTGCAATACTGAAGCATTTCCTGAGTAATCCCAAAGTCCTCTCTTACCTTCCACTCTTTCACCTCTTTTTCTTCTAACTTTCCCCAAATAGCGTTCATTTTCAAAGATAGTTTTTTGTGTTTTTTTTTAATAGAGCAAAAGCCTGCAAATCCCAAGCCACCTTCAGTGTCTGGGAGCATAATTAATGGAAGATGGCATGAGGAAAGTGTCCTGGGGCTTCCACATGTTCAATCCCAAGGCTTTCAGGTCAGCAGAGCCCAAGCTGTAGATTCCATTCTGCATTCAGGAAAAAAACAGAGGTCTTGCCCGAGGACATGGAAATAGCATGGATGGCCTGGCCTCCCTCTGCTGCTTGGGTTCTTGCCTGGGGATCAGGAGTGAAAGCTTTGGTATTTAGAAACAGGTCCTGGTACCCATGGATATTAGATGACTTCAGTATAGCTTCTTTGGCAAGAAATCAAGCTTCTTGTTCTAAAAATACTGAGCAGAAAATCCTTTTTCAACCCATGAGTCCTTTAGCTTAGATAAGGACCTCCGCTAGAATCCTTTGCTTTTCTAGAACTCACATCCTGTAGTCTTGATAAAAAGAGTCTGGAAAGGCCTTTATCTGCTACAGAGCAGAGGTGAAGTTTTTAACTGCCAGGCCCAATTTTGCCCATCCTGTCCTGTGGTTGTGTTGTCCCAAGTGTGGCCAGAGGAAGGGGAGGAGTTGCCTTTCTGTTAGCTACCCTGCCTGGTCCTGCTGTGGGCATGACCTCACGAGGTGGCTGTCACTCTCACGGTGGAGGAAAGCAAACCTCTGAGGCTAAGTAGGTGGCTGGAGGGCTGGGAAGAATTTGTGGCAGGTGATTAAAAGGTAGGAAGTGTATTTGTGAAGCTGTGCTTTTGTTTAGAGCACCTTTTGAGCTATTATAACCATCTGAAATCTTTCAAAAGAGTGTGCAAGTTGAGAGTCATGTAGGCTTGTCCTCAGGCAGCTGACTGTCCTGACAGGAGAGGTGTGCAGTGTCTGCTAATGTATGTGCTCACTGGCTAGGACTGTCAGGACCCAGTGCCACAGGCGGGTGGCTTCAACATCAGAAGTGTGTTTCTCACTATTCTGGCAGCCCATGTCCAGGGTCCGTGCTGGCAAGGTTGGGTTCTCTGAGGCCTCACAGGTGGCCGCCCCTCAAAAACATTCACATTCTATTAAAACGTACTGTGAGTTAGGGCTTCAACATGAATGTTGGGTGGATGCAGCTCAGCTCATACTAATGTCTCAGGCCCAAGACTCAAAGCCAAGAGGTATCAGTCAGTGGCTCAATTGGTAAAGAGCCTCACTCGAGGGCATGGAGGCTGCTCCCATGGTATTTTTCCTAACCCAGTCTCAGCTTTTTACCAAGAATAAGCAGCAGTAATAGTATAAGACCAGGGGTCTGGGGATTTAGCTCAGTGGTTCTGGTGCCTGCCTTGCAAGCACAACGTCCTGAGTTCAATCCCTAGTATCCCCCCCCCCCAATGTAGAAGACCAGAAAAGGGTAGGGGGTGGTAAAGGGTGACACTTTATATCCATCTCATTGGGCCACACAAAAACCCTAAGAACTGGCCCCTGGACAGAACTCCAGGATTTGCCTAGTGACTCTGCCCTGGGTTTTATCTGTGAAGTAGGACTTATGTCATGGTCCCGAGTCACAACAGGATTGCAGATATTTTAGTGACAGCTTGTCAAGCCGAATACAAGCTTGAGTTTTATTTTGCTTTTGTTTTATTATATCAGTGGAATGATTCTTGGCGGTGAGTTTTTTTTTTAAGAATTTAAATATCACAGATCATGTTTTAATTCTAGAAAAGGAAGATTGAAGGTACAATATTATATGAGTTTGGAAGCTTTAGGCCTTTTACAAATGTCTGAGAATTTTTAGAAAGACTAACCCTGACAACCTTATGATAGACATAATTCTTCATTCTCAAGTGTGTGTCACTCCAGGTGGTTGGTTTGGAGAGCAAGTAGAAGAAGAAAGAATGAAAATGAAATATCCCAGTCCCCAAGGGGACTGTGGATGTGTCCCTGTAACATTTGTGGCTACTGTTTGTTGCCTTCCCTGGATGTATCACCTGGTGAAACCTGGCCCTTTGAATGGTCATGCTGACTGTTAGTTTAATAGAGAATTGTTGTGAAGAAATCTTTTGGGCGGTTTAAAATTTTATCTATCAGTTACTTATTTTTATGCCAGAAACCCAATCTTCTTGGCCAGAATAAGTTTATGATCTTACATACTTTATATTTTTCAGAGTATTGGATTCTCTTTGGCCAATAGCCTGGGAAAAAGTTATTTAGCAAACTAAGGCAACACAGAGGTTTCTGAGCTCATCTTCTGTAAAGCGTGTAAATACCCTCTCTAGATTTTCCCTCTTGATCCATTAGTAAAGCAGAGTGTACTAAGCACCCTCCTTTAATAACAGGTCATGACATAGTCATTAATTACTAATGAGCTAGGCCTGGCTTGGGGGATAGCGGGTTTTTATTGAATTTTTTTTCTCATACTCTGCCTTGTTTTTCTGCAGCCACTCTGTTGCCATCAGTGGGGCATCTAATATTCTGTATTTTTGGACCTGAGAGATGAGGTTTATATTTAATGAAGAAGCTTTCTTTTGTTGGAGCAGCTAAGCTACTACTTCTCAGGTGATCTGGGGTCTCCTCTCTTACAAAGGAAGCCGCTCTGAAGGGAGCTGAGCCGAGAGCAAGTACATCTGGGCACTTCTGGGTGCTGAGATGTCAGTGTGCATTTTTCATCCTTTTTCAAGATTCTTAGTGTATAATTTTGGACAAGTCCTTTGCCTTCAAGCACACATCTCCATTTCATCCTCTGTTTGTTTTTATATTCCCTACTAAGGATTGACTCCCAACTATATTAAAATAACCATGGAAAAAGACCCAGGGTGGAATTAGGCATTATGTTGTCTAGACAACCGCTCCCTAAATAATGAAGCAACTTCTCGGTTGTGGTTATTCTCAGAAGGATCTCCCAGCATCGCTCCAGATAGACTTACAGCCGCCCTTGCCACTGTCTGGGGTCAGATGTTACATGCCTCTCTTTAACAGCTCTCAGGCTGGGAAAGGGATGGTTCTGGAGAATCCTCCTGCAGCTGCTGGATTCCTAGAGTAAGCTGTGCAGGCCCACAGCCCTTACATGCTCCGGGGCTCCCTGAGTTCAGCCAGGAAGTCCAGAGAAAGGCATAACCCTAACCCCCATGAACCTGTCAGTGGCTCAATTTTCTCATCGTAAAATAGGGATCATTTCCTTGGGCTGTGAGGATTAAATAAATTAATACAGGTAAAGCACATAAAATAGTGCTTGCTACATAGTAAGTGCCTCATTTAATTAACAGATACTTACTGAATTCTTGCTTTGTGCTGCGGAGGCACAAGGTTGAGTCCTGCAGATGCACCACTGAACAAGCAGGCAGCAGACTCTGCCTTGCATTCCTTGGGGAGCAGGTGTTGTTACGTGGTGATGATGCCGAGCGTCATTGTTATCTGAGGTCAGAGATGTTGGAGGGAGGTAACCGTGGGCATTAGGTTCTCTCTTTCACCCTCGCCTGGGAGCATTTGTCTTTCACACTGGGATAAGTGCATCTTCTGGAACATTCCTGTGTGGAAGGTGGTTTATAGGTTGCTTGTCCATGCGCTTTTCTGTTTTTAACTACAGTGGATCCTCGAGTTACAACCAGCCTGACATAGGAACAACTTGGGTTATGACTGTAACTTTAGTTTTAACTTACAAAGTCTTGAGTTACAACCTGAATGCCAGCAGCTTGTGATTCCAGATGGTCTCAGATACAGATTTAAGGAACATTACAACATCCTTTCCTGTGTGGGGTTAATAGAGAAACCCTAGGCCATTGTCTCTCTAAGGACACTGAGATCTGCCTGTGTACAGGAGAGAGACTTTGAAGGCTGTGTAGTGGAGCCTGAGCCTTCATGACCAACCTGAGCTACAGCCAGCCCTCAGGAATGAATTGAGTTGAATTAAGTCAAGGGTCCACTGTAATTGCAAATTTACTTCTTCCTTTCTAAACTCCATCGCATGACATAGAAAAAGCAAGAATCTGGGCCTCTCCATTCTGGATTTGCTTCTTTTGCCCCATGTTTTTGTTCTTTTTCTGTATCCTTTCTCTGATGAAAATGAGGTTTTAAAATTCTTCATCAGAACCAACCATGTAACCTGATGTCATGAAACTTGTAAAGAGCTTATAAATATGTATTGACCTTTTGAAAAAAACGCCTGTCTAATTAAAACCCCTTGCAAACTTCAGTAAGAACACTATTTTTGCCCTGGGCGTCATCATTCAGACTTCCTTGCATTTTTGTGATTATTCGGGAATAGATGCCATAACCATTTTCTCTGGTGGAACTAACTGCATGTTAATTCTTCAAACACCCTTCCCTCCCATAAATATAAATACCAAGATTGGAGACAAAGAGAGGAATACACTGCTTCAAATCCCTGACATGTGCTTATATATGTACCTTCGGGGATTTCCAGCCAGCTCTGTGTGAGAACAGGGTTTGAGGACTGGTCTTGTACTTGCTTGGTTTTCTAACCTTTGAGTGACTCCTAGTTTTGGATGTAAGAATAAGCTCCAGAACCAGAAATGAAGCTATACATGGGGGAAGTTGTAGAGTGTTTCGTACAGGGATGGGGCTGCTGCCGCCGCCATTGGGAGTTCTTTAGGAATTCTCCAGAGCGAGCAGGGATCCCGGACATGGCCCCAGTGATAATGTGAACCCTGAATTTCGGCACCAGGAAAATGGGATTAAATTGGAGGAGGTTAAGAGGTGGTTGATAAAAATGCTAGGTGTAGGGAAAGTCAGATCAGAGGAGCAAGTTCTTTGCAGCCAGCGAAGGGGAAGAATTGTGAGCAACTTCTCAAAGTCCCAAGAAGGGTGAGAGAGAAAAAGGGTCCACCTAGTATGTCAGAGTTTCATGACAGTGTTGGTTAACATTAAAGTGACTTTTCCTCGCGACCTGTGTGCCGACTGGATAGAGACTATTTTATTTATCTATTTTGGGGATGTTGGTTTGGTTTTTGAGACAGGGTCTCACTATGTAGTTCAGGCTGGTCTTGAACTCATGTAGCCCAGGCTGGCTACAAATTTGCAGCAATCCTTCTGCTTCAGCCTCCCAAATGCTGGGATTAGAGGCATGCACCACCATGCCCAGCTTGATAGACTATTTTAAACAAGACGTAACAGCAGCAATAATAACTCACTGTGTATCTTAAATTCTAATGTATTTTTAGAAGGACAGATATGTGGGATAAGAAAATAAAGATTAGGAGATCCTAGAAAAAACTAATTTGTAGCAAGGAAGACTGGGCTGTATGAGATCATAGAGAAAAGCAAATTTGCTTTCACCAAGGTATGATACACCAGATCTTGCACTAGGCAGTGGTTGCGTTTAAAATGGTTCTCAGCTGTTCCCTGGAGCAGCGCAGCTTAAAATAGCATCTGCTGGCTAAGCCAAGTCTCGTTCTGCTTTGCTGCTACTGGGAAAAATGAGTGGTGACACTGAGGGTGGAGCTCAGTCTCCTTAATCCTCTCCGATTTTCTGGGACACAAGGCGTTACTCTAGAAGTGCAGGATACCAGTGTGAAGGAACCGTGAGAACCCAGAGAAACCCAGTGACTTTGGAATCCTTGCCTGTAGATGGGGTCCAGTAAATTTTGCACAGCACTGTGGGCCTGCCATCAGAGAATTTTAGTTCCTCTGGGAAGATCATTTTATTCTCCCCATTAAATAATAATGCGGTAGAGAATAAAGCTGACCATCCTGAAAAACTGTCATGTAAATAGAAGAGAAGGACCTCACCTCAGGACCCCTCTCAGGGAAGGGATGAATATTAAAGTACAAACAGAGGTTTTTAAAAAATAATAATACATTTTATGTTTTTAGAGCAGTTTTAGGTTCACAACAAAACTGAGCAGAAAGCATGGAGTTGTTGTTTACCCCATCCGCGTGAGTGCACAACCTCCCCAGCTATCAGCATCCCACGCCACCCTGCTACTTTCCCTGATTCCTGAACCTGCACTAGCAAATCGCTATCATCCGAGACCCCGAAGTTGACGTGATGGTTCACGAGACCCCAAAGTTGATGTGATGGTTCATGTTTGGCATAATATATTTTGTAGTTTTGGACAGATACATGGTGACTTGTGTGCACCATTACAGTGTCATGGCGAGACCTTCCCTGCTCTAAACACCTTCTGTGCATGTCCTGATCATGCTTCTCTTCTCCTGACCCTGGCATCCACTGATGTTTTTAACTGTTCCATAGTTTTGCCTTTTCCTGACCACATACAGCGGGATCAAACAGTATTGACATACAGCCTCTGCAGATGGGCACCTTTCCCTTAGGAATATTTAAGTTTCTTCCGTGTCTTTTCATGACTTGATAGCTCGTTTATTTTCAGCATTGAGTAGTTAACGTTCTGCTGCCTGAGTGTACCACAGCTTATCTGTTCACCCTGCAAGATATATTGGTTGCTCCCAAGTTCTGGCTGTTAGGAGTAAAGTTGCTGTGGACATCTGTGTATAGGTTTTTGTATGAACGTATGTGTTCAGTAAATACCAAGGAGCCCAATTATTGGATTATATAGTTAAGAATATGTTTATTCTTATATGTTTATTCTGCCAGACTTTCTTCCCATGTGGCTGTTCCATTGTGTGTTCCCAGCAGTAATGAATGAGTGTTTCTATTTTTCTGTTATCCTTACCAGCATTTAGTGTTATTGCGTTTTGGATTTTGGCCACTTCAATGCATATGGGTATTTCATTGTTGTATTAATTTATAATTCCCTAATAAGACATAATACATTGAACATCTTTTCATGTACCTTTATATGTCTTTTGGTAAGGTGTCCATTCAGAACTTTTGCTATTTTTATCTGGTTCTTCATCTTATTTTTGAGTTTTCTGAGTTATTATTTTGGATAATACTCCATTATCAAATAGGCCTTTGGCAAATATTTTCTCCTAGAATGTGGCTTGCCTTCTCTTTCTCCTGACATTGTCTTTTTAATTTTTTTTTTCATGTGCCAAGGATTGAACACAGGGCCTGGCATACACTAGGCAAGCTTTTTACCACTAAGCTACATTCCCATCCCTTTTTGCAGAGAAAGAGTTGTAAATTTTAATGAAATCCAGCTTACGAATGATTTGTTTCTGGTGTAGTACCCAAAAAGTCATCACTATAGCCACAGTCATCTAGATTTTTTCCTGTGTTATCTTCTACATGTTTTCTAGTTTTGTATTTAGATGAATGATTCATTTTTTTCCACAGGATGGTAAGGTCTGTATCCAGCTTCATTTTTATGTGTGTGGGTGTCCAGTTGGTCCAGCACCATTTGTTGAAAGACTGTCTTTTCTCCATTGTATTTCCTTTGCTTCTTTGTCAGAGATCAGTCAGCTATTTCATGTGGGCCGATTTCTAAGCTTTCTATTCTATTCTATTGATCTGTGTGTCTGTTCTTTCTTCAGTACCAGACTGTCTTGATTACTGGAGCTTTCTAGTAAGTCTCAAAGTCAGGTGGTGTCAGTCTTCTCCTTTATTCTCCTTCAACATTGAGTTGCTGTTGTGGGTCTTTGGCTTTTCATGTAACTTTAGAGTAGGGTTGTTGATATCCACAAAATAATTTGCTAGGATGTTAAGATTGTTTTCAATCTATAGTTCAACTTAGGATGAACTGACATCTTGACAATATTCAGTCCTCTCATCCATGACTTTGGGATACCTCTCAATTTACTTAGTACTTTGATGTCTTTCATAAGAGTTTTATAGTTTTTGTCTTTTAGATTTTATATTTTGTTAGATTTATACTAAAGTATTTCATTTTGGGGGGATGTTAATTTAAATGATTTTTTTAAATTTCAAATTCCACTTATTTATTCCACTTATTTATCAAATTCCACTTACATATTCCAGTATGTAGCAAAGTTGTTGACTTGTGTATTAATCTTATGTCCTACACCCTTGTCATATTTTCAGCAGTCTTTATCCTTGAATTTTTTGGATCTTCTATATAAATGATCATTGTATTAGTTAGCTTTCTTATTGCTGAGACACAGTACCTAATACAGCTTAAAGGAGAAAAGGTTTAATTTAGCTCACAGTTTCAGGAGATTCAGTCCATGGTCGGCTGGCTCCAAGGTAGAAACATCATGATAGAAGGGTGTGGTGGATCAAAGCTGCTTAGACACAGAGCGGCCAAGAAGCAGAGCAGAGGAACAGGGCCAGAGAGGAATGGGCGAGGGACCAGATGTAGTACCCAAGGCCAAGTCTCTGTGACCCACCCAGACACACCCAGGAGTGTCCTTCACTGTTGTGGGAGGTGGGTGTTTCTTAATCCAATGACACTGGCATGTAAGGATTAATGGTCATAATCTTGTTACCTGCAAACAAAAACAGTTTCATTTCTTCCTTCCCAATATGTATACCTTTTACTTCTTTCCCCTGTAGTTATGTTCCCTCTTTAATTTTTATTAGTAATTTGTGTTCATTCTCTATCTCTTTCCTTGGCTTGGCTAGAGGCTTATCAAAGAACAAAATTTTGGTTTCATTGGTTTTTTCATCTTGATTTCCTGTTTTCAATTTTATTAACTGCTACTCTAATTTTTATTATTTCCTTTCTCCCGCTTGCTTTAGATTTAAGTTGCTCTTCTTTTTTAGTTTCCTAAGGTCAGAACCCAGATTATTAATCTTCTTTTTAAAAAATATGTATTCATTTTTATATATTTTCCTCTAAGTAATAGTTTCTACATCCTATAAATTTTAGTAGTTGATGTTTTCATTTTCATTTAGTTTCAAAAATGTTTTTAAATTTGTCTTATGATTTCTTCTCTGACTTGTCTGTTAGTTGGAAGCAGTTTTTCTGTGTACCGGTCAACAGTTCAGCCCACTGCATCTTTGACTGCCACTTTAATCCCTGGTTGAGTCAGGTGAGAGAGAGCATCCCCACACACAAACTAAGTAAAGTGAATTTATTACCTAAAGATAGGCGGTGAGGGACAGCAGGAGCCTAGGAGTCATTACAAGCCAGTTCCTCAAGGCTCAGGAAAGCTGCCTGGGACACATGGGATCTTATCTGTACCTACCTTCCTTGGACCTCAGCCAAGGGACCCCAGAAAGCAGCTGCTCTGGCTTTATACCCACTGGACTCAAGCATTGAAAAGCATCCTGTTTGTACAAGGGACTAGAACAGAGTCCGTGTATCCCAACCAGAGATTGCCCTTTATCTCAGGATATTGCATTCCTGTGTATTCTAAGATACAGTAACTCCTGAGAACTATGAGTGAAAACAGGGGTGGGGAATGGGTCTTAGACCACCTGGAGAACCTTCCTCAAGTTTGCCGGGCTTTTACAGCTGTGTTTCTGTTTTTATTCCTAGTTTAATTCCACTGTGGTCTGAGAGCTGACATCTTGTGATTTCTGTTCTTTAAAATTTCATAAGGCATGCTTTGTGGCTCAGAATGTGGTCTTACTTGGTGAATGTATCAAGTGAGTTTAAGAAGGATGTACATTGTGCTGTTCTGGATCAAGTACAGTCATCCCTTGGTGTCTTGGGGACTGGTTTCAGGACCCCTGTGGACACCAAAGTCCGCGGATGCTCATGCTGCCTACATACAGTGACATAGTATACAACTTGTCCATATCCTCCTTTCTACTTCAATTATCTTTATATTGCTTATAATACCTAATACAATGCAACCGCTTTATAAATACAGTACTTGTTATTCTGTTGTTTAGGAAATAAGGGCAAGAAAAAATATCCACACATTCAGTACAGATACAGTTGGGTTTTTATAGGTGTTTATAGGTGCTACAGTTGATGGAAATTCATGTCAATGCAGAGGGCCAGCTGTAATCTATAGTTTTTTATATCTCATTCATTGATAGTATTATTAAGTTCCACTCTGTCCTTGCTGATATTTTAGCCTGTTACACCTGTCCATTTCTGATAGACTATCCACTTTTTGTTAATCTGTATGCATCTTTATATTTAAAGTGAGTTTCTTGTAGACAGTGTATAGTTGGGTTTTATTTTTGGTCCATTCTGAGAGTCTCTTGTAATCGGTCACTTAGACCATTGACAAAGGAATTACTAACAAAGTTGGATTAATATCAACTATGTTACTGTTTTCTATTGTTGCCTGTATTCTTTGTTTCTATTTTTGATTTCTCTTTTTCTACATTTTAAATGATTCTATCTTCTTTTTTAACATATCAATTGTGCTATTTATTTATTACCTTTTTTTTTAGTTGTTATTCTACAGTTTGTACTACACATTTACAAATAAACCAAGTCTACTTTCGAATAACACTATATTATCACATAGGAAGCATATGTACCTTATAAGAATAGACTATTTGTAATTCTTTCCACCTGTCCATGTATTGTTGCTGTCATTCATTTTGTTTATACTAAATATACATTGTTGCATTGATTATCTTCATTAAGATGTTATTTGGATGGCCCCCTAAGAATAAAAAAAGTAAGTTGACTTTTATTTATTCATTCTTTGATGTTCTCTTTTTATGGTAATCTCAGTTTTTGACCTTTATTATTTTCCTTTTCTCTGAAGAACTTCTTTTAGCATTTCTTCCAAGGTAAGAATGGTGGCAATAAATTCCTTTATTTTTGCTTGCTGGAGAGAGTCTTATTTCTCCTTCACTTTGGAGTTATTGTCATTGTTGTTATTTATCTGGGGCTGGGGATTGAACCCATGCTAGGCAAGCGCTCTATCTCTGAGCTACATTGCAGCCCTACTTTGCAGGGTTGATAGTTTTTTCTCTTAATGCTTTTAAATATTTTACTGCACTTTCTTGCCTATATGGTTTCTGAGAAGAGGGATATAATTATTATTTTTGCTCCTCTGTAAATAAGGGTTTTTTTTTTATTTTTCTCCTCTGACTTATTTTGAGATACAGTGGACCCTTGACTTACGAACTCGATCAGTTCCTGAGGGCTGGTTGTAACTCAAGTTAGTTGTAAGTCAATACAGCTGAGATCTGGATGTTTACCTGGTACATGCTATAGATAATAAGAGGCAGGTGAATCTTCCATTAACTTAATTAACCCAAGTTGTTCGTATGTCAAGCCAGTTGTAACTTGACGATCCACTGTATGTTATTTTTAATTTTTTGAAGTTTGATTATGATATACCTATGTGTAGTTTCTTCTTGGGTTTTGTTTTGTTTACGTTTATTCTGCTTGGTGTTTGCTGAGCTTCCTATCTGAATCTGTAGATTGGTGTCTGACCATTTGGGAGGAAGAGTCATAGCTTCAAGTATTGTTTCTGTTCCTTTTTCTGTTTTTGTTTTTGTTTTTCCTCTTCCTACATATATTCCCTGTTACTGTAGTTATACCTTTTGTACTTGTTCCATAGTTCTTGGGTATTCTATTCTCTTTTCTTTCTATCTTCTTGCTCGTTGCTTGGCAATTTTAGAAGTTTTTATTGTAATATCCTCAAGTTCAGAGATGCTTCCCTCAGTTGTGTCTACTTATGAGCCCATTATTAATATGTTTTTCTTTTCTGTTACAGTCCTTTGGATATTTAGCTTCCTTTTTAAAAAAAATTCTTTCCTATCTTTCTGCGTATATTGTCTGTTCTTACATGTTGTCTGCTTTTTCCATTACAGCCTTTCACATATTAATTATAGATAGTTGTTTTAAATTTCTGTTCAGATCATTCCAGCATCTCTCCCATATCTAATTTTGGTGTTGCTGCTTTTTCAGTGTCTTCTGTTTTTGCCCACAGTATGCTTAATTTCATGTTCAAGCCTGGGCAGGCTGACTGGGTGAACAGAGCTCTGGTAAATGAGTCTGCAGTGTGGCGGTGAGGTGAGGGGCCGGTCAGTGTTCTCTGTGCCTTTGATAAGTCTTAGTCCCTCGGTGAGCCTCTGACCTGCTTCTCAGTTACACCCCTTGGGTGGACGGTGTGGGTAGCAGGCCTGGACAGCATGTCCGTGTCGAAGGCTGGAGCTGGTTTGAGATGGGTGTTTCTTTTGCCTACATACTTTGGACTTTGATATAACCCCAGCAGGTGGCCTCTGGGACAGTATTTTCCCCTGTGAGCAGCTCTGGTGCGTTTCACAATGGTTACTTTCTTCCACCCTTCCTAGAAACACCACGGTTTTGTTTGTTTGTTTGTTTACTCCCTGAATACCTGATTGAACTGTTGTTTTTTTTAATTCACAAAAGTGTTTGAGAACACACACCCCTCCATCCTGTGTTCCCTTGGACATTTTTACTATCAGACTTGTGCACACGCTGAGCCTCTGTGATTTGTCAGCTCCAGTTTGGGTTTTCCAACCCGGGCACTGGGTCCTGCAGAGGTTCCTACTCTAGTAACATGGTGACTTTGTGTCTTTACCCATCCGTGGCCCCAATTTGGGGGCATGGGAGGCAGTAGATTGACCTGTGACCTCACTTGTCAGGTGGGTTGGAGGAGAATTACTGATTTTTCAGTTTGTTCAGCTTCTTATTTGTATGGGGTCAGAGTGGTGAATTCTAAGTTCCTGAAATGCTGGACTGGAAACTGGAAGTCTCAGATAGAATTTTAGTAGCTGCAGCAGAAGGAAAACAGCTTCCTAGGGAATAGGAATTCTGTGAAGAAAGTAATGCTCATGAGCTTGTAGGCCAGTGGGGAAGCACGTAGGAAATGGTGGGCTGTGAGTTTGACATGTTGGGGGCAAAACATTTGGGGGGATGGTGAACATCAGGCGGAAGAGATGAGTCTTAGAGTATAGACACAAAATGTTTAGTACAAGCTGGGTTCGGTGGCAGATACCTGTAATGCCAGCAGTGTGGTAGGCTGAGGCACAAGGATTGCAAGATTGAGACCAGCCTGGGCAACTTGGCGACTTAGTGAGACCTTGTCTCAAAAAAAAAAAAAAAAGCTAGATATGTAGTTCCCTGTGCAGGCCCTGGGTTTTTTTTTTACTAGAAGAGACAGAAATTTGCCAGGGAAGTTACCAAATTTCAGATATAGAAAAGTCCTTAAGGATCATGTAGTCCTCTTTTTTTTTTTTTTGGTACAGGGGATCGAACTCGGGTCCTTGCGCTTGTGAAGCAGGCGGCAGAACCACTGAGCTAAATCCCCAGCTCTGTAGTCCTCTTAATTTTGAGATATAGACAGAGATCTAGAAAAGTTAAATGTCTTATCAACATTTTTATAATTAATCAGTGGCAGAATCCAAATTAGAGTCTTATTTATCCTGCAGCCGATGCTCAGCCACCTATCTCCCTAACACAGTGCCATTCCTGGCAACCCTGGGACTTGGGTCGCTTTCCTGTGCATCAGTCATTCAGCCACCAGAATCTGCAGGGCTCTCACTGCGTTTGAACATGTGGTGTTCTTAATGATTCTGCCTTGACAAGGTGTTTGAGAAACGTGTTCTGTTTCCTTAATGACCTTCAGAGAACTCTGTGCTGGTGAAAAGCCTTAGGTTAAACTTGACCTGATTAAGCAAGCCTGGCTGCAGTTCTGGGTTTACCCTGCAGGGCAGCACTGCTGGCAGGACCATGGTGAAAAACACATACTTTAGAGTTAGGCACGCTGCCTCTGAGTTCTGGGCCTGTGGGTTCTAGGCTTTGTGACTGGGAGCAAGTTACTACTATCTTTCCGAACCCGGCTCTCTTATATGTGAACTGGAGCTAGGTCACTTATAGAGTCACTGGGAGGGTCAAGAACATATGCACTGTATTTAATTGATTCTAAGGCCCATTTGTTTTCTCATTTTAAAAAAATCTCTGTTATCAGGGTTGTGTTACAGTTGATATAGTTTTAGCATTGTGTAATATTTTAATTGAAAACTTTTCCTTAGTGTTATAATGATACATCTTAGAATCACTGGTGTCAGGCAGCTTTGTCATATTAACATAGGTGCAAAAGTCCTAAACAAAACAAAGTGAATTCAGCAGTATATTTAAAAAAGCGTTATTAAAGTGAGATCAGAAATGCTAAGTGGGTAACATTGAACAGATTTAATCAGTATAAATTACCACATTAAGACAATAAAGGAGGAACCCTTCTGATTCTCTTTTAATGTAGAAAAAATCATGTGATAAAATTCATTAACCTGGGCCAGGGACTTAGCTCAGTGGTTCCTCCACCTGCTTCGCAAGCGCAAGGACCCGAGTTCGATGCCCTGTACCAAAAAAAAAAAATTCATTAATGTGAATTATTGAGAAAATTCCTTATTCTTTTCACCAAAAGAGGAATAGAAGGAAATATCTGCAATTTGATAGAGAATATTTACAAACACCTTACAGCTAGCAATTATACTTAATGGTATAATAATATTGAATACTTTCCTCAAAAAGAAATAAAAGGCATAAAAATTGGAAAAGAAGCTAGTTGTAGTTGCACAGGCTTATAACCTCAGCCACTCAGGAAGCTGAGGCAGAAGGATCATAATTTCAAGGCCAGCCCAGGTAACTTAGCAAGACCTGTCTCAGAACAAAAGGGCGGAGGATGTAGCTCAGTGGTAGAGCACTAGCCTGGCATGCATGAGGCCCTGGGGCAGTGATGGTGAACCTTTTAGAGGTGAGTGGCCAAACTACAACCCCAAACCCACTTATTTATCGCAAAGTACCAACACTGCAATTAAACCTGAAAACTGAGGTTTTAGTGTAGAAAAAACAACCCATACATTAACATCTTTTGTCTTAAAAGAAAAACAAATAACATGTATGCCACAGGTTTGCCACCACTGCTCTAGGTTCAAGCTCCAGTACTGAGGAAATGAAAGAAAAAGAAAAGTGTTTTCATCTGGAAATGATACAATTGTGTACACCAAAAAACCCAAAGAAACCCACAAGCACACTATTGAATAAGTAAATTAACAAGGTTGAAGAATACAAACTGGCTTTAAAGAAAATTCAGATTTTTGCTCTGTCTTTTGTTATGAAATGGATGGTGGTCTTTTGTGACCTAAACAAGTGGAGTAAACCTATTGATTTTATTATGTATATTTTGTAATTATCTACCTTCCTCAATTCCATATTTACTTTGCATGTTACTAGCTAATTCTGTTGCAGTTGCAGGTATAGGATCTTATCACCTGCAAAAAATGATTACTTTTGTATTTCAGGAAATAAAGCCTGTTTTATGATCTTTGCAAAAGAGAACAGTATCAGGAAGATATTTGACCAACACAACAGAAACCCACTAACCATAGCTTAAAGGAATAATTTCTGTTTGTCTCACATTGAGAGCAAACTGGAAGCGGATAGTCCAGGGCAGGTACGGTGGCTAAATGACCTCATTAAGACACAGGCTTTTTTCTCTGTTTCTGCTGTCACCTTCAGGGTGTTGGCCCTTTGTTTTTAGTCACAATACATCTGCTTCACCAGGCAGGCAGAAGAAAGAGCGCGGGGGAGACATCAAAGGCTCATTGCAACAGGACTGTGTCCTTAGGGTTAGGAATATCACACTCCCAGGGACTGCACTGCATTGGCCAGTTCTGTGTCACATTGTCATCCATTGCTGTAAGGGCAGGGAAATTTAGTATTTTAAGTTGACTTTGTTAGTAAGGATGAAGGAGGTAATAGATTTGAGGCGAGGCAACTAATAGTCAATCACAAGGACTACAAGTAATCAACTGTGAGAAGTTGGGAAGATTTTCTCTGCTATGACTCGTGTGTGTAAAACATCACTGGGTGTTGTTAGGATGTAAGAGTTTATTTGTGTAAAAGTATTTTGTAGCTGGCAACTTCCTTCTTAGCTTTGATAGATTTTTAGCTGGTTCTTTAAGGCTTCCTTGATAGCTAATCTATGGGAAGCTCTTGAATTTATTTTCAAATTCCTTTCCATTTTTTTGTTTTCATATTCATTCATTATTTTTGCTAGTTTTCTTAAAGTTTGTTTCATTCTTTTCCATGTTAGCAAATTGGATGATTACTTTTATTTTTGTGCAATAATTTTGTGTAAATATCAAAACAAGTTAAAATGTGGAACTGGAAGGAATTTCAGAAATATTTGAGAGCTTGGTAGATGTTCTCTTAAGATTTTTTGAAATAAAAAATGGCCATATGCATTTTCTTAAATAGATGAGATATACTGTCAAGTTTCAACTTCAGTGGTGAATGTCAGATTTTTATTTTGGTGAAGTTATTAATGAATAAAGAAAACATTTTTAGGTTTTCCATCTGTCACAAATCCTGGTAGATTTAAGGATTTTAACATAAGGCCATATTGTATATACATAAAGTAGGTTAAAAATTATAATATTCAGCAAAAACAATTTCATAATTTTTAATCCTTTCAAAGTACATTAAAAACATTGCGCTAGATTATTTGATACTCCTTTCTCCAGGAGGTAGCGCTTAATCAGGTCCACTTTGACATGAACTGCACCTCGTGACTCACTCCTGAGGGACAGTGGAAGATAGCATGACAGTAACAGTACAGTGGAGTAACCTGCCAAACCCCACTGTGTAGCTTCAGTAGGTCCTGGTGACAGCGCAGTTATTTCCTTGGTGCCATGTGAGGAGAAGGACCCTTCACCTGTGTGCTCTTCTCTGAAATCCATAACCTTCATTTAAGAATAGAAACCATCAGAAAAACCCAAAGAAGAGGAATGTTCTACCAAATTCCTGGGCAGTACTGAGCTAAGTGTCAAGGTCAGGAAAGGCTAATACAATGTCACGGTTGGAGGAGATTGAGCAGACATGACTATAAATGCAATGTGGTATTCTGGACCCGATTTGGGAACAGAAAAAGGACTTTAGAAAAAAACTAGGGGAATCTGGAGAAGAAAAAAGAAGTTTGTGATCTAGTTAATGCAGTTGTACCAATGTTAACCTCTTAGTTTTGATGATTGGAGCATGGTGATATATTAGCATTAGGAAAAGCTGTTCTCTTAGCCCAAATTTATTTCAAAAGAAAAAGATAAAAATAAGTCAGTTACAACTTTGCAAGACTAAAAGATATAAAAATGTACACCTATAAAAAAGTTGTAAAATTAATTCTGCTGCTGCTCTTATGTGAACCAAAGCCTGTGGCTTTGTGGAAATTTCCAGTGAGTGTCATGTATGCTGGTTCCAAAAGGACCATGTTCAAATAATTAGAGGTGAGATTAATAGGCCTGGGAAAACTGTACCAGATAATAGCAGTGTTTTGGGATGTATCAAAGACTTCTAGGAAGGTGCCTGTGGAGGAAGCAAATAAAATGGCTTCCTAAATAAGGGAGCAAAGAAAGGTACTGTCATAAGGTATTTTGGATGTAAGTAAATTAACAAAATCAATATTTTATTAAAGAAAAAAATGACATGCTGATCTGTCTCAAGTATATTAATCTTTTTGCTTCAGAAATCCATTTTTATTTTAAAGAAGGTGATTTCTATTTGTTTGTGGTTATTGAGCTCCTCAGTTAAGATGTATCGATGTTTGTGAACTTCTCTCCTCCTCTCAAGAAACTGATAACATGGGCATAGAATATGCTTATGGAGCCTCCAAGCTGTGAGAAGGTTCTGCAGGGTTTTGGTGTCCCCACTCTGCCATGGGTTCTTTTCCTCAGTTTGGGATAGCAGTCATGAAAAGACAAAGTACAGATCTTGGTGTTACCAGCTCTCATATCACAAGTTCATAATGTTACCAGCCCAGCTTTGGGCTCTGTGGCCCAATTCAAGATAGAAATTGTGGAGAGGCAAGCAGTATCACCTGAATGAAGCATTGTTGGTATTTGTGCTCAAGCAGAAGAGAGACCATTCATGGGATAGGATTCCTAGCCTGGTTTCCCAAGGACTCGGGGAATGAAGAGTGTGTACAGGAAAAGGTAGATTCATGCAGGTACAGTCAGCTATTGCACATGATGCTAGGATTTCTGCACATGTCTTGTCAGTTCTTTGTTGTCAGCGCAGAGGTTTGTACTTGACCTACTCATCTGTATTTAGCTTCTCTGTGCTTGACCCACACTAGATGGTGGAGGTTAGATGCCTCAACCACCCCAGGAAGGTTGTATATAGGTACAAGTTATTGGGTTTGTCCTGCTCTTCCTTTTCTAGAAGCTTGAGGTTCAGCATTAGGTTGTTTAATTGAGCTTGCTCTGTTTTCCTAATGTGAGTATTCACTGCTATGAATTTCCCTCGTAAGACTTCTTTCATTGTGTCCCATAGATTCCGCTTTGTTATATTGTCATTGTCATTTAATTGAAGAAACTGTCTGATTTCTTCTTTAATTTCCTCTGTGACCCATTGGTTATTCAGAAGTGTGTTGCTCAATTTCCATGTGTTTATGGAATATTTGCAGTTTCTTTTGCTATTTATCTCCAATTTCATTGCACTGTGGTCTGATAACATACAGGGGATAATTTCATTTCCTTTGCACTTACTTAAGTATGCTCTATGAGGACCAGTAGAACAGATTAGAAGATGCAGAAACAACTCTAGACACACTCAGCCACATCATCTTTGACAAAGGAGCCAAACACCCTCACTGGAGGAAAGATAGCCTTTTTAATAAATGATGCTGGAAAAATTGGGTTTCAACTTGCAGAAGATTAAAACTAAACCTATATCTCTCACCATGCACTAAACTAAAATTGAAATGGATTAAAGATCTAAATATTAAAACAGAAATGCTAAACTGGCTGAAACAGGTTAGGTAGAACTCTTAAAGACATTGGTGTAGGAAAATATTTTATGAACAAAACCTCAGTTGCTTGTGAGCTAACATAAATAATCAACAAGTGGAATCTCTTCTTACTAAAAAGCTTCTTCACAGCAAGAGAAACCACCAATGGAGTGAAGAGACAACCCACAATGTGGGAAAAAATTTTCACCTGGTGTTCCCCGACAAATGTCTACTATCTAGAATCTATAAAGATCTGAAAAACATCAGACCTCCCAAATTTAAAGACCCAGTCCAAAAATGGGCATCTGAAATGAACAGACATTTCTCAGACAAAGAAGTAGAAATAGCAAATAAACATATGAAAAAATGTTCAACATCACTGGTCATTTGAGAGATGCAAATGAAAACAGCACTGAGATTCCACCTCACCCCAGAAAGAATGGCTGCTGTCATGAAATCAACCAATAACAAATGCTGGCGGGGCTGTGGGGAAATAGGAACACTGCACCACTGCTGGTGGGAGTGTAGACTGGTGCAACCACGGTGGAAGTCAATATGGAGATACCTCAAAGAACTAGGACTGGAAGTCCCATTTGACCCAGTTCTTCCCCTGCTGGGTATCTTCCCCAAAGAATTAAAAGAATCATACCACAGTGATATTTGTGCACCCATGTTCATAACACCACAGTTTGTAATAGCTAAAACTTGGAAACAGCCCAAATGCCCATCAACTGGAGATTGGATAAAGAAAATATGTTTTTTTAATAAAATGGAGTACTACTCAGCCATAAAAAATGAGAAATTAGAGACATTTATAGCTAAATGGATGCACATTGAGGCGATACTCTTAAGTGAAATAAATAGGACACACGTGTAAATACCGAATAGTTTCTCTAGTGTGAGAAACTGAAAGTGTAAATAAGGACTAAAAGGTATAATAGATAATGTGAAATAGGAAGAAAAGGGGAAAGGGGAAGTAGGAGGGGTAGGGGAAAGGAAAGAAGGGGATGGAATTAATATGAAAAAATGGAAACAAAGTCTTTGTAAATAGGGAGGGGTTGAAGGGAGGGCAGGAGAAGGGGGAAAAAAGAAGAACCAAGAGAGATTATGTAAAGGTGCAAATTTCCAAGGATGAATGTCATTATATTGTATACCTAAAATGTACCAATAAAATAAAATTTAAAAGAAAAGAAAAGTTCAGGCTTATTGAACATGCAGAAGTTGCAGGAAAGCTGGAGGGAGGAGTCAGGTGGAAACAATTTTTTGAAAGTACAGTGGACCCTTGACTTACGAACTTGATTTTCCCAAGGATTGGTTGTAACTCAAGTTGGTTGTAAGTCAACACAGCTGAGATCTGGATTTTTTTTTCTTTTTTGGTACTGGGGATTAAACTCGGGACCTTGGGCTTGCAAGGCAGGCGAGGCACTGTTGAGCTGAATCCCCGGCCCTGAGATCTGGATGTTTACCTGGGTACACACTTTAGGTAACAAGAAGCAGATGAATCTTCCATTCACCTAATTAACCCAAGTTGTTCGTATGTCAGGCTGGTCATAACTTGAGGGTCCACTGTACCTTATGTTAGATGAGAAACCTTGGTGGGGAAATCAGGGCCTTCCTTGTTCTATCTTGATTTGGTTAATAGTTTTTCCCTTTCTACTTCTAAGTAAATTGTCATGTAATTCTCATGTTTGTAATAATGGAGTAGAAAAGAATGAACAATCCAAAAGTCTTGTGCATAATAATTCTCAACTGGAAATAGAAATGCTTGGATTAGGGCCAGGGATTTAGCTCAGTGGCACCATGCCTGCATCTGAAGCACAAGGTCCTGAGTTCGATCCCCAGTGCCAAAAAAAAAATGCTTGGATTATAATTTTATCTTATCATTGAGTTTTATGGCTGTTGAACAAAGATCTTTAGAGCTCAGCTCTGGGCCCGCTCAGTTGTTGTGAGAGTGTCCAGGAAGGGTGGCAGGCCCCTTGGTGTTATGGCCTCACCTTTACAACAGGCAGTGAAGAAAGAACCAGATTTTTAAGCTCCAGATTTTTACCTCTTAATGGGTACTTAGGTTAATTCCATTTCTTGGCTACTGTGAATCATGCTGCAGTAAACTTGGGAGTTAAGGCATCCCTTCACATACTGATTTCATTTCCTTTGTAGATATACCCAGTAGAGGAATTGCTGGATCCTACTATAGTTCCGTTTTTAATTTTCTGAGGAGACTCCATACTGTTGTTGATAATGACTGTCTTAATGTACACTCCTAGAAACAGTGAGAGGGATTTCCTCTTTCTCCTCATCCTCACCAACATTTGATAGCTTTGTCTCTTTGATAACCACTGTCTCATTCTAACTAGGGGATGATGATATCTCACTGGGGTCTTGATTTGCATTTTCTGATGATTAGTGTTATCCAGCATTTTTCTCATGTACCTGTTGGCCATTTATACTTAGTGTGTGCTGCTGAGGATGAAACCCAGGATGTCACACGTTAGGCAAGTGCACTGCCCTCGAGCCTTAGCCCTGCCCAATTGTACATCTTCTTCTGAGACATTCAGGTCCTTTGCCCATTTTTAAGTTGGATTATTAGGGAGATTTGATATTTGGTTCCTCACATATTCTGGATATTAAGCCTTTGTCACTGGGAACACAGCATCTGCAGTGCACAGAACCACCAGGCCCAGCCCACGTGCTGAGGAGGTGGGGCCTGAAGGACAGGTTTGCTCATTGCTGAGCATATTTACCTCAGTCTCTTCTGTTTCCCATGCACAATGTTCACTGTTTACTAAAACAAAAGAAAGGATTGTATTGTCACAAGATAAAGCTGTCAATAGAAGCAGACCCAAAGATGACTGAGATGTTGGAACTATTAGGAACTTTAAACTATATTTCATCTGTAAGGGATCCAGCAGAAAAGGTGAACAACTTTGTGAGCAAATGAGAATTTTTAAGAGAGAGAAGGAAGATATAAAAACAGTCACACAAAAATGCTAGAAATGAAAAACACAACATTACAGAGGAATTCTATCAATAGGCTTCTCATCCCACTAGACACAGCCGAGAAAAGCAAGCATGAGCTTGGAGACAGAACAGAAATTATCCACAAAGAGACATAAGAGTAAAATAAATCAGAACTATCCAAAGTAAGCTACAGAATCAATGCAATCCCTCAAAATACCAGTGCTGCAAAAATAGGAGCAAAACCCCTAAAATTCATATGGAACCACAAAAGACCCAAAATAGCCAAAGCAATCTTGAGCAAAATGAACAGTGTAGCCAGGCATGGTGGCTGTAATGCCAGATACTTGGGAGGCTGAGGCACAAGGATCACAAGTTTGAAGCCAGCCTGAGCAACTTAACAAGACCTTGTCTCAAAATAAAAATTTTTCAAAAAGGGCTGGGGATGCAGCTCAGTGGTGCAGTGTATGTGTGAGATCCTAGGTTCAATCCCCATTGTGGCAAAGAACCAGACCCAAGACTGCTCCATCCTTGTGCTTAGCGTAGGCCCAGCCCACTGGAGTTCTCTGCAGAGGTCCCACTGCCCCTCCACCCTGAGTGGGTGCTGCCCTCGCCTCTCTCCACACTCCCGCCCCTCCTCTGTGGCAGACTGCTATTGCTTGGATTTGGTGCTTGGCCTGGTGGGGGCAGTGGTCATCTCTGTCCCCTCCAGCCTGTGTCTTGGGCCCTTTGGCTGGGGGCATCATGATGGTGTTTTCTCAGCATTCCTGCTCCTTCCCCGCGGCAGCTAGTACGACTTTTCATCTGTGGATCTGTAAGGGTCTTGGGCTAGAGAGGATTTCCTGCCCTTGCTCTGTGCAGGCATTGGTGGGGGAGGGTGTCCGCCCCTCCCACAGCAGCTAACATCTTGTAAGGCTTATGGTGGAGTGGGGAGTTTCCTGACCCCCAGGATTGCTTTGAGAACACAGGCCTTTGCTTGGACCCCGCCCTCAGTGCTGGTGGTTGGCGCCTGGCGCTGGAACGATTTTGCTTCCCCAGTAGCAGCTGGCCTTTCTGCTCCTCTCCCAGAGGCAGTGGATCTGTGTCTGGGTATGGGAAGAGGATGGTTTTCTTCTCCTCCCCAAGTGCTTTAAGATTCCTGCTTTTGATGACACAGAGTCCACCTACTCTTTCTCGGGAGCATCCAGCAGGAGAGAGCTTTCGGGTGAATGCACTTCCCTGTATCTAGAGCGTCTATACTGTCCTAATAGTACACATCGCGGTAAGAATCCATTAAAAGCTGTTTTCTTTGGCTGCTTTCATGGCAGCCATCTCGTGTGCTCTTCCAAAGCTGAAATACCTCGTGCCCATCTCTCCCTGGGGGGGTGCCGTAGTTTCAGTAAGTGTCCCCCAAAAGGCCCTGTGTTAAAGGCTCCAAGGTCTCCAGGTCGTTGGAGGTGGCCCTTGAAGGAGAGTGGACCTGAACCCTTTCTATTTCTTTCACTTCCTGGCTGTGAGGGCAGTGGTTTTGCTGTCATTGCTCCACACCACGATGTGCTGCCCCGGCACAGGTAAAACGACGGGGTCAACTGAGCAGGGGCTGAGCCCCCAGAACGATGAACCAAAAATCAACCTTTCCTGCATGTAGTTGACTGTCTCAGATATGGTGCTGGTAAAAGGCTAACACAGAGGGTCCGGCACCTTTTGAAATTTGTTTCCCCTGATTGCCTGTCACCACAGCTCTCTGATGGGCCCAAGCAAGTTATGATGTTTACAAGTTCTTGGGGGCTTTTGCTCCTTGCTGTGGTGGAGGCCACGTCCTCTTGTGGTTTTCCCCGTCCTGAGCAGAGGGGGCCTTTTCTGCTGCGAGTAGCTGGTGGGCTGGGAGGAGAGAATGGAGCAGAGCCGAAGCACAGTGCTGGTCATTGTCGGGTGATGAAAATGCATCAGTGCATGGAAACTGGGACCGAAGCATGGCTGGCTGGTTTATCCCTTTGCTTTATTTTCTGGGTTTCCTTAGAAAATCCTTTAGTATCCAGAATGAACCCCATCAACCTGATTTCCATCCGGGGGCGTGACTGAAGGGCAGCCCCAGGCTGAGATGCAGATGCTCTGGGGCTACTTGAGGGTGGGTGGGTGGATGGATGGATGCATGGATAGACAGACAGACAGGCAGACAGACAGTCTCTGTCCTGTAAGATGGCTGTCCTGGCCACTTTTAGCTAGTGTGCTTGCATGGCATAGTTTGAACAGCTGTTTCTCTGCCTCTGTCTCTCTGCCTCTGTCTGCCTGCCCCCCCCCCGACTCCAAGCATAATGTAAGGGACATTCTTAGTCCCATTTCTGTCTGGCTGTGACTCTAATGAGTGGTTTGTCCTTGTCATCCCTCAATCCATCCCCCACTAGCCACCTGTTAAAATTCCGTATTGAAGATGGGATTTCGTTATTAACTTTCCCCCTTCCGCTTCATGGATCGGTACTTAGAAGTTGTGAAAAGGCTTGGTGGCTGCCAGTGGTGCCTGTGAGGGGTGTCATTAGGCACATTTGCCTTTCCTAGCTGTGCTTCAGCGAGGTTCTGGGCTGGAAGGCAGGGGCTCAGTGGGGAGCAAAGCAGAGTGGAAACTCCACTTGAGTGGAGTTTCGGGGAAGACAGTCTGCATCCTCAGAAGCTGCATGATTATTATTTCTAACTATTGTCTGATAGGTTGGGATTCTTCACTGTCATCAGGAATTGGGAAGAGGGAGGTGGCATCGGAATGTATTCCATCTCTCTTCCTCCCCTTCTTCCATTCTCACTCTGACGTGTTCCCAAGTGCCAAATGTCTCAGAGTGTAAGTGACCAAGGCCCCAGAGGCACCAGCTGCATGTAAGTGTTGGGGACAGCAGTCATTTGCTAGTTGCTTGTCCTGGACAAACACTGAATGAGGAGCTCTATAAACCTCTCATCAGATCTTCACAACTCTGTGAGACTGAAGGTATGATTGCCATCCTGCAGATTCAGAAAGCACAGACAAGCTGGGCATGGTGACGCACACCTGTGATCCCAGCTACTTAGGAGGCTGATACAGGAGAATCCCAAGTTTGAGACCAGTCTGGGCAACTTAGACACTGTCTCAAAAAACAGACAGAAAAGCCTGGGCATGTAGCGTAGTAGCTCCTGGGTTTAATCCCCAGTACCACCAGAACAACAAAAAGGCTGGGTAGCTTGAAATTGTGCCGGAGGGTTTTCCCTCTCTTGTTCCTGTCACAACACCAAACTGCCTTCACTTAGGCACTTATTATTATTATCCATGCTGTTGACTTTATGTTACTGAAAATTAGACATTAATATATAACCTGAAGAAGCAATTTCATTTGAAGTCCCTGTTTGCTTGGTAGTTTTATCTGGCCCATGCCTGGCCTCTGGGAGCTTCTGTTTGAATTTTTAGGAATTTTGTAGTTCTTACACTGTGAAATCTGCATGTTTTAAAATCACAGTGGTGTATGTCTAGCCAAGATGGCGTGAATGCTTTGTTCATGGTTGCGGTTGTGTTGGTATGACCTAACTCTTCAGCCAGAGCCACCGCAGCTTAGAGTGCTGGGGAATTTTCAGAGCTGCTAAAGAATCCCTCATTTAGACTTTTTAGGTAAATATAAATGTGGCTCCTACTTTTTGAGGTTTTTTTTTTTTTTTTTGGAGGGGGGTTGAGGGTGAACATAATAAGCATTTCTTTGGATTCGCTCTCTGGATTAGAACAGAGGTACTTGCGTGCACTGCTAGCAGAGCTGAAAACTCCTTCCTCTCCACGGACAAGTAGCTGACTCTGTGTCCGGGAGGGAATGTAAATTACCATGCCCCTGAAGACTTCAGGGGGTTGCAGAGGTCCTGCAGAAACAATTAAGCACGAGAAGCTCACTTGTGCTCAGCCGGAGACACTGAAGCTGTAGTTATTGGCAGCACTTGCTTCCTTTCCGAGTCAGCTGCAGTTTGTGGATGGAGAGAGATGACTTGAGACATCTTGGGTTAGAAGCTCTGCCCCACAGTTGTGCCTTTGGCTGGCATTCTAGGTGGATTTGCTACCATCACTGGGTTCTCCAAACCCACAAGGCTGCTCTTTCCTGGACTACCTGTGAGCATTCAGATCTGGGCATGCTTAAAGTTGGAGTCTGGTTTTATTTGAATATCATTTAAAATAAAATATGATGATGGACCCATTTGGGTAGAAAAGAAGGTAAGTATTCAGCACATGTGTGGGCTCATGGTGCATAGTAAATTTTTATACTGCTCAGTTCCTCATAAAACTTACTCTGGGCTGGTCCTCTTAATACTCCAGGGAGAGGAAAAGGTCTGAATTGAGAGCAGGTCGGAGTCTTGATTCTGTCACTCGATATCTTTGAATCTAGTTCCCTTCCATATAAAACTAAGCTTGAGTCTGCCCTCAGAAAGCAACAAGTGGTTATAAAGAGATGAGGTCATGGATAAGTGCTTTGTAGGAAGTAAAACACTCTTAACATTTGCAAAGGAGTGCTTGCTTCGGCAGCACGTACACTAAACATTTGCAAAGGATACAAAAAGGGGAGGGGTCTTTCTGCCAAAGTTCTCCTGATCTAGCTGGAGAGAGGCGTGGCCATCTGCAACTACGGAGAGAATCACAGAGCAGCTGTAACTGGTTGTGGGTGTTTTAGGAAGGGCGCTATTGGTGTTCAAAGGAACCATAAAGGCTTCACAGAGAAGACAGGTTCTTTCAGGTCCACGGAATGTAACTATTTTGTCTGGTGGTGGGAGAGAAAGCAGAAAGATGAGTTGAAGCAGAAATATGATTGCAGTGTGGAGGACATGTCCAGGAAGCAGCAGCAGGCGGCCAGTACTCGTGAGCCACACGCCCTTGTGAGCTAAGTCTGCATTTCAGCGTTTCCAATAGGAACAATTCGAGCAGTGATGTGTTCCTTCTCTGAGTTAGTGGAGAGAATGGAAGTCATGTAACTCAGAAGGTACCTAGGCATTTGATCCCCGGACAGACATCTTGGCACATCTAGACTGGAAACTGTCTTTTTTCCTCCCCCTGCTTTCCCTGTGCTCAGTTTTCACATGTCCACCCTCATGCACAAGCCCTCTGGTTTTGAGCGAGATCACAGATCCAATTGAAGCTGCTCTGCTTGTCTAGACCAGCATCCTGCTTTGGTTAGGGACCAGTAATAAGAAACCATCTTCTTTCAAAAGACCTTATTGGACTCCAGTAGAGTAGCTGATCTTGGAATAATGCCCTTGTCAAAAAAGAAAAAGAGCTGGGCGAGGTGGTACATGTAATCCAAGTTATTTGGGAGGCTGAGGCAGAAGGATCAGAAGTGCAAGGCCAGCCCTGGGAATTTAGCTAGACCTTGGATGAAAATAAGGCTGGGAAGAATGCCCCTGGAAGGGGGCCGGGACAGAATAGATAAGACACCTGCCTCCACACAGCAGCAAGCAATGTGGCATTACTTGAGGGACACCATTCCCCGAGAGGCATGGTGTAGAAGTGAACTTCAGGTTTACTCTGGCTTTTTCCTCCAAGGGCACTTTCCACTTCACAGCTCAAGGCTATGCAGTCCCAAGCAGAAACTCTAGTCCTATGGGGTGCAGAGGTTGGGATTTGAGAGGCAAATGTTTAGGAAAGAGAAAACCACAGAGGAATGAAAACAGTACAAGCAAACAAGCAATATGTGTGTGTGTGTGTGTGTGTGTGTGTATGTGTGTGTGTGTGTATGCTGAATACACACAGCCAAAGGCAGACTCTGGGGTCCATAGGAAGCAGCAGCCAGAGCCTAATGAGCAGCACAGATGTTTCAGCAGCCACAGAGCACTAGGAGATAAAGGTTTCGAGCAAGGCCTACGAAGGTGGGGGTCCCAGGAGATGCCCCATCCTTTCAGTAGAGGCCCAGAGGGCAAACAGAATATCTGGTGTCCAGTAAAAAATTAGGAAGTATGCTAGAAATTGAAATCAAGTGACCAAACTAAAGAGAAAAAGTAGACAGTAGAAAAAGACCCACAGGTAATTCAGATATTGGAGCTGCCACTCATTAGCTGACTCTTAAAGAAATAAAAGAAAAGTTATGGGAACTAGTTTTAAAAAGGTCTGGCTGGGAGTGTAGCTCAATAGTAGAATATAGCACGTGTGAGGCCCTGAGCTCCATCCCCAGCACCAAAAAACAAATAAATAAAATTAATAAACCAAATAGAGCTGAATATAGGAATGCAAATTAATAATTCAATACAGAGGTTTAACAACAGTTTTAGACACCAAAGAAAAAAGGCTAGAGAATTACTGAATTGGGAAAAAAGGTTAGAAAACACTCCCATGAAATGGAAAGAAAAATATGGGCAAAAGAATAAAATCCATGGGCCATAGTGAAAACACTGAAATATATTTCACATATATGTGTATTTGAAGTCCCAGATGAGGGGAGGTGACTGAAGCAATATTTTTTAAATGTTTGCAGAAAATTTTCAAAAGTCAGTGAAAGACATTGAGCCATAGACTGAAGAAGCTGTATGATAACACTGAAAGCCACATCCAGGCACATTATTTTTCAACCGCTGTAAGCCAAAGACAGAGAAAAGTTCAAATGTAGTCAAAAAAAGTTTCAAAGGAAATAGTAAGGCTGACAGATGATTTATCAGTAAAAACAGGGATGAAAACATTGCAGAAAAATTCCAGAAGACAGTGGAATTATATTTTGACTGTTCCAAATGAAAATAATTGCTAACCTAGAATTCTCTACCTATCTAAAATATTCTTCCACTATTAATATGGTAAGAATAACAAAAGACTTAATAATCAGCAAGCTAACGAAGAAGAAAAAATGGAATAATAATTTTTGTTGGTTCTAAACATAAAAAAGGAAAAGAACAGATGAAACAATTAAGAAATAAATAGAATGACTATACACTTAAACTCTGCTGTATTAGCAATTACACTAAGTATAAATGGGCTATATATTTAGAAGCAAAAGATTGTTGGATAGCGTGAATATTAAAACCCCAAAACATGATTTTTATTAGAGACAAACTTTGAGGGTACAAATTTGAAAGTAAAATTTTGGAAAATGTGTATAGTTATACACATAATCATAGATATATGTACATGCACACACAGACAAGTTTTTAAAATATTGTTATGTACAGATACATAATGTAATCATTATATACTGCAAATAAATACTAATAAAGTTAAAATTGAAAAACAAAATTACCCATAAGTCAAAGACATGGAAAGTAGACTTTTATCTAAATGATAATGAAAATGATATATAAATATGTGGGATACATTTAAAATAGTGTATAGAGGGAAATTTATAGCTTTAAATCCATATGTTAGAAATAAAGACAAGTTGAAATTAATGATTTAAACTTTAATCTCAAGAAGCTAAAAGCAAAATTAAGCTCTTCCAAAATAAAAGGAAATAATAAAAATAAGAGAAATGAACCAAATAGGGTGAGAAATGTATGAGAAAGCAAACACAATCAAAAGATGTTTTTTTTTAAAAAAGATTCATAAAATTGATAAAGACTAAGCACAAAGAGAAATACAGATTAACAATTTCAGAAATGAAAAGGAGTGTATTACTACAAATTCTACAAACATTAAATGGATGTTAATGCACAATTTTGTTACAGTAAACTTAATAATTTAGATGAAATGAACATACTCCCTGAAAAGCACTACTTACAAAGCTGACACACATGAGAGTATGTATTATCCAGTGTCTATGAAAAAAAATCCATAATTTGAAATCTTTATACACAAAAAAATATCTACACTAATGGCTTCTTAAATGAATTCTTCTAAAGCCTTTCAGGGAAAAACTAAAACCAATTTTGCATAAAATTTCTCAAGGAATAGAAAAAGAGGGACACTTTTTAACTTAATCTATGAGGCCAGCATAACCTCGATACCAAAACCTGATTTAAATATTGTTGAGCCAAAGAAGTTAGAACAAGAGAGTAAAAACTGTTGCATTCCACTTACATGAAATTCAAGAGTGAGCACATGAGAAACCTGAATAGTGGGCTGAGATCCTGGCGGGGAAGTGGCCTTGGGGATCTTCTAGGGGATCTCTAGCCGGGCAGTAGGTGCATAGGTAAAAATTCACTCTAAACTTGCTGTGATATAAAATATCAGTACTGTATTTTCATCAACCAGGGTTTCTTTTTATTTCAATTGAGTCCATTATTTCACTTGCTGCCTTTTGATTCTGACTGCATTTGATGAATGCGTTCCTCTAGTGGAGTTGGTGTGGACAGCAGGTGCATTTCCCCCAGCACCTATCCATACAGAGTACAGCTGGAGCTAAGGGACCGCTCCCTGCACTCTCCTGAGCCTACGGGCCCCCCACCACCACCTTGTCCTGAGGTTTACTACGGGGAGACAGAGAAGAAAATCAAAGCTTGCCTTGGGAAACTCCAGAACTGCAAACCAGGACACATGCGCACCAATAGCGCCCCGTAACCCTTCTTCACCTGGAGCTTATTGAGGGCTCGTGCGAATGGACGGCGTCCCACACAGCCAATTCCAACAGAGTGGATTATGGGAAAGGTCAGGAGCGTCCCATGCCACTGACCTGACTTGGCACCCTGTCAGTCATGCTGTCAGTCCTGCTCTGGAAGACCCCAATGGAAGGTGCCCCAAAACTGGCTCAGCATTTTAAACACCCCCATCTAAAGCCCTCAGTGCTCGTGCCATTTTCCTTTCACAGACTCTGAGCCTCCTATCATCTTAATGAACTTTGTTGCTTTTTCTTTACCATTGCATGCCACATGCAATTCTTTGTTGCACACAAGAACCTAGGAGCCTGCCCCAGACCCACATCACCCATGGTAACACGGTCTTTGGGAATAAAGGAATTCCCAGACCAGAGTTGAGCATGATTGAGCATCTTGTTCCCCACCCTGCCTGTCTCGCTTGCCCGTTTACAGCATGTCACTTTCTTGACAGGTGCGGTGGTTCTGGGATGCATACTTCCAGTCGATCAAAGCCATAGCCCTGGCCACGCTGCAGATCATCAATGACCGCATCTACCCATATGCTGCCATCTCCTATGAGCAATGGAACGACCCCCCTGCGGTGGTGAGTGGGCTCTGGTGCTCCCCATGGGCAGCACGGTGCTGCTGGCCAGAGGGGAGAAAGGAAAATGAACTCCAGTTATAAAGGCTCTTTAAAGATGACATCAGAGAGGACTTTTTTATACTTGGGGCCTGTCGAGGGTAGCTTAATTTTGAAATTCTGCAAGAGTAGGAAATAACACCGCGCCTGCCTGGCAAGTGCAAGGTCCTGAGTTCAATCCCCGGTACCAAGAAGGAAACAAAAGAGTAAAAAATACAGAGGCAACAGCTCCCAGTTTCTTTATGTGCTTGGGAAGACAGCCCAAAATAATTGAGGAGGCAGGAGTCTTCCAAAGGACACTTCCCTATGACTTCTGCGGTTGTAGTGCTTAGAACTCTTGACAGAGTTCTGGAGGCAACTTGATAATAAGCTTCTTTGTGGGTGCGTACCCTCTGCCAGGGACTGTGCTAAGTGCTTTCCGTGCGTTATTTCAACAATCATTCCTAGCACCCTGTGAGGAAAGCAATAGGCCAAAGGGATAGAAAGAAGTGTAGGTTGCACAGTCACTTACTCCAGTGTTTGTTTCCTGAAGAAAGAGGGCACTGTCAGAAGCTGCTCAGAGATGTCCTCAGGTACTGTGTCATTGAGGGTCAACACTGAGGCTGGCATTTGCTGCTTCCTGGCTTCTCTGAACTGTACCAGCCCCTCCAGTCTGCAGACCTTGGGCTTCTGTATCAGAGAACCCGACTCTCCTGCATTCTTCATCCTGGTCTTGAGCTCTGCCTGGCCAGCACATTGTGTCCCCGAGTGTGTCTTTTCTAACTGGTGTGGCGTGCTGCTACCTGGTTAGTCTTCACGTAGGACCTCCTTTCCCTTTCCCATCCATGTTCCCTCCCTCCCTTCTGCCTCCCTCCTTCCTTCCTTCCTTCCTTCCTTCCTTTCCCTCCCTTCCTTCCCTCTTTTCTCAGCCACTATTTGGGAAGCCAGCAAGGAAAGCACTGCTCGTGTCAGTCCTGCAACCCAGAGGTGTCCAGAGGGCTCCACATACCTTTCCTGGCTCGGACACTTCTGAAGGGGATGCAAAAATACGCATATGACAAAAACAAAAAGAACCATCTTTCTGGTTTATGGAGGTGACATTTGCTCCTTGAATACATTACCAAAGGTGACCTTCCAGAATGTTTCTGTTCGTTAAGTATATAGTTTAAAACCAGAAGTAGGATCATACTACTCATATTTCTCCACGCCTTGCCCTTCTCACTCTAATTTTACTTTCATTTGTCTTTGGGCAGGTTTCCTGGCTTGAAGATGGCTGTATAATATTCCATTGTTTGGGTGAATCTTATGTGATAGGTCCATTGTTGATAGACATTTAGACTGCTTCCTTTTCTCTATTTTCAAACAGTAGAAATAATAAAGGGGACATACTTTCTTATATGTTTTCACATAATTGTGTTAATATATCTGTAGAATTAATGGCAGCTGAGAAACTGCTTAAGAAAACACATTTTGATTATTGAGAGAAACAAATTGCTCTTTCAAAAGACTACAGTTCCACAAATAACATTTTGGGTGGTTTGATTTTCCATACCTCAGTTACCTTAAATACTTGAATTTTTGCCTAGGAAGACAAAGGCATGTGGTGTAGCTTATCCAGAGAGGGAATTTGGGTGCTCAGGGTCATGGGTGAGGTGGGTATTGGAGTCCAAATTTCCCCTACCTACAGAGCTTCCCCATCTGGCTCCAGTCTGCCTTTCTAGCTGTCTCTCCCTTCTCCTTTCAGGGAGTTCTAGCTGCTTTCTTCCTGTGCATGCCCCATGTCTGTCTCTCTGCCCTGTTGTGACCGTTTGTTCTCCCCCAGTGTGCCTTTCTTTACCATCAACTTCACGTGTCGACGTCTTGACCACACTCGGGGCCTGCTCAGATGCCCCTTCCTCCCTGAGGTCATCCTGACCCCTACACAGGAAGCTGTCTTGAGCCCCTTGTAAATCCTAGAGCAGGTTATCTGTGTTTCTTTTCCTATAAAGTTTTAGGCATCTGAAGGACATTTCTGATTTGTTTTGAAATTCCTTATAATACCTATGACCATTTAATTCAGAGAGGAAACACATGATGTATAAAAGAAGAGAGGAGGGTTACGCGGAGGGAGGGAGGGAAGAAGGGAATTGAGGATCAAGGACTCGAGCTGTCCATCTCACGCACATGCTGTTGTGACATCCATCATTTTATTTGACCCTCACCCTGCTGGGAAGGTAGGGAGAGTGATAGATTCTCTCTCATCTGTAAAGCAGCCATAATGAGGCTCACAGTGCCTTGTACTGGTCTCGGGGCATGTAATTGGCAAGTTGTGTAAACAAGCGAGAGCCTGGGTCCTCTTCCTACGAATGGTCTTGCATTATGTAGGAAGCTCTATGGGAGCCATTGAGCTTCCTCTGGGCTGAAACATTACACCTCTTCCCAGCATGTGGTGCAAGTCTGAGCCAAGGAACATCACACGTTCCTCTGCAAGAGAATACAGACAGGCGTGGTGGTCAGGAACCAGGCAAAAAGTGCCGGAATAGTGGGACTTCATCCTGGACTTTCAGCTAATGCACTAAGAGAGCTTTAATAAGAATGCATGGTTGGAATTTGAGTTCTCTTTTATAAGAATATACAGTAAGAGAAAATGGGAAGTTTTGCAGTTTTGAAATAGATATGCTTTGGTTTAAGACAAAATAGTCAAAGTGCTGAACTCTTAAAAACTTGGGAAAGAACATAGGCATAAAAACATGAGTGGAGATATGCGACTAGAAAATTGAGTCTGTATTTTTCCTTTAACCCTTTCCTAAATGCTCCTTCTGAGGGTGCTTTGGTATCTGTCACATCACTAGGAGGTCAGATGCCAAGAGCCATGATTTAAAACAGCAGGCTGTGTAGTTCTGCATCTTCAGGGAAGGCAGCAGACAGGAGGCCTGAGTGGGGATGATTTATTTGTAGTGAGCACCTCCCTCCCCTGAGAAATACTGAATGGACCGTAGAGGAGCCCCCTCCTCGCTGACCTGCAGGGGAGCCTCCCCTCTGGATTCCACCGAATTTCCAGTGCCAGATCCTGAGGTGGGAGGAGGTGTGAGTTCTCCAGGGTGTGCCCTGAGCCTGCTCTGCTAAGGAGCAAGAGGCAAAAGCCAGAGTCCCCTTTGGTCCAGATGCAAGCTGTAAAAGTCCCCGGTGTGTGGGTGACAAGACAGTGCGCATTGGCCTTGCAGAGTTTGGGTCACCAGATGCCTGGCCGTGCAGTCAAGCGAGGTGGAGTGCATTAGCTACATCGTGCCGCACCCTCAAAACTTGGAATCGCTAGCCACAGTCACTGGAGCATAACTTCCCAGCCCTGAGATCTGTCACACTGGGGAGATTGGCCCCTGGCTTCAAACTGGCTCTTGGGAAGGAATCTCTTGCCAACTTAAGGCTCTTTATGAGGAGAAGAATGCATGTTTTTTTCCATAATTTTCTAAGCTCCTCATCTGGCTGCTTGTGTTTTTTTTTTTTCACCTTTTCAGTTTCTCTTCCTTTTATCTTTCCCTTCTTTTTGCACCTATTAGCAAAGCTGTATTATCTCCCTAAACACTCCACTCTGGCTTCCTTTCTAACCGTGATGCCACTTCAGGCCTGGTAGTCTTTTTCATCCCTCCATCTGGGGCTGCCCAGGATGGCTGAGCTCATCTCTGCACCTCTGCCAGATGTGAGGAGAGGCAGGAAGACAGAGATTGAGGCCAGGGAGTGTTGAGCAGTGAATTTTGGGATCTCTGATACGTCCCACCAAAGCTGTATCAATGCCGACAGTTTTTAATAATCAAGAACAATATAGTTTTTAAATTATGTAGATGGAATATTTCCCTACAATGTGATTTTATACCCTGTCTCAGCAGTCATGATTCGATTTACTCTTTTGATAGACATTTAGATTTTTTCAAGTTTGTCATTATAGTAACACTAATAATGACATTCCCAGTTTTTTCTGCATTTACCATATCATACCTGGAACAGAAAGGGGAGCTAAGAATGGGTTCCCATGGGCAATGATAAACATTGGTGAAAAATTTGGTGGAATGATGTAAAATGAATTGTCGTACCCAGTGTTAGTGTTAGGGAGGGAAACAAGAGCTTGTTCCAGTGAAATCTAGCCAGAGTGAGGCCTCAGCTGCAAAGCCTCTGATAAGGACTGTGTATCTAATGTGGACTTCCAGGAGCCTCCATCCATGTCCAGTGTTTGAAGACAGAAAGGGCAAGGGTTTGTCCAGATGAGAGTGTGGCGGAAGTGTCGTCCATGAGGATTGGAACCAGAGTTGTGGGCAAAATGTGGAATAGCTCCCTACTGGGAAGTGGCTCTCAAACTTTAGCCTGCACCAGTGTCTCCAGAAATGCTGTTAAAATACAGAGCAGAGCGTTGCTACTTCACCCCAAGATTCACACTGGCCAGCTCTAGGGTGGGAGCCCAGAATGTCTCTAGCAAGTTCCCAAGTGTTGGGCCTTGGGTGTGGACGCTGCAGATCTGGGGACCATATTTGATGAGGGATTTGATCTTCTCTCTGTGTCCTCATTCACTGTCTGGAGAAGGCCCTCCTTCTCCCCTGTAGCCAGTTCCTCTTCTTGACCCATCAGGCTGGCATTAGAAGCATCCAGAGACCAGGGTCAGGCTCCATCTATCTTGGCTACGTGAAGATCTCGTGGCTGCCTGTACGTAGATGACCAGATGGCGGCCCTGTTCACAATGGCTGTGGTTGTACAGGCAGCTGAAAATATCACTCAGCTGTAGATACTAACAAGCAATAAATCACTCTGCAGACTGAGGAAGCAGCAGCCCAGATGTATGCAACCGAGCTCTTAAGTTGAAAAGATACCAGGTGAGCAGTCCGTTTAACTCAGCTCAGAGCCCTTTAGCTTCCAGGCTGTGGAATGTTTCTCTGGAATTTCAGAGCCTGCCCCACCCCCCAGGAGGTCTTCTTGGCTCATTCTCAGAGCCTTCGTCCTCCCACTGCCAAGATTCCATTCAAACATATATGGAATTTTGAAATTTTAGCTTGAATTTTAGGTAAGTTTAAGCTTTGTTGAGCCCGTTGTTTTAAAGGTGTCACATTTATCAGATCACATTTGCACAAGTGATCCAGAATACCATCCTAAATTCTAAACCCTTGCAGGAGGACCCTTTTCTCCTGTGGAAACACACTAGAAAACCAAGTCAGCAGCAGCAGCAGCCTGGGAACAAGGAAAGCTGGGCTGGTCTGCAGGTGAAGAGTTGCAGCGCTTGGCTGATTGCGGACAGGAAGTGGCACAGCCTGGCTCAGCAGCCAGGTTTGCATGGAGAGGACATGCAAGGAAGACGGGAGGACAGATGTGAGGGTGTTCTGAGATGATCTTGCTGCTCAGGTCTTTCCCACGGGCGTCTAAGCCTCCCCAGCAAAGCGGCTGGTACTCCCACGTGACTGACACCCATACACGAGGCAGCTCCCATGGTGGATGGACACATGTCGGTTCCCTGGGTGTAATCCACCTCCATTACTAACACGTAGTCCACTTCATGAATCAAGACTCAGTTGCTACCTTATATCCTGCAGCTTGTGGGAAGGCAGGGCGTGGAATAATTTCTCAGAGTGTGGGGGACTTGATGGAGTGGCAGATTAATTAAAAGCATACTGACTGCTTTGGCAGAGCCACCCGTCTGCACCCACTACCACTTCTTAGCAGTTCACATTCCTTTCTTTTTATTTCAGAGACCATTGTAATTCTTCTCTCTTGAGGTTCGCTTAAACAATTCTGTAGCACAAACTACCAGGAAAATGTGGTTGAGTACTGTATCACAACCTCAAGATCATGAACATCAATTCTATCCTTTTGCCATCTCTCCCAACGATTAGGTTTTCAGTATAACTTTCTAAGAAATGAGGCATTGCAGATTAGTCAGATTTGCACATTGCCTTAACTAGAGGTTGATTCTTGACTTCTGGCTCTACCTTTTTTTTCAACACTGTTTCTTAATTTTCTGTATTAAAAAGTAGTATGGTTTAACACATGTATTCAAAGGGCTTAACACAAGTATTCAAATAATCAGATAAGCGTATTATAAAAATTAGGGCTGCTTCCCAAGAGGCAACTGCCTTTAACACCTTTAACTTTTCTTTTGATGCTTGTCTTTCTGTTTCCCTGGAAAATGCTTCTAGAACAATTTTTCAATTTCTTACCCAAGGACATCTTTTCACTTCCTAGAGGGAGCAGTTGCTCTTCTGTTCTCTCCCTTTCCCCACACATATTTCTCCTCCCCATCTTGCCAGTAGAGCTGTGTCATCATTTTTCATGAAAGCAGCATTTGTTGTATGCATTCTTAGGACTGTATAAATAATGTTTTTGATGGAATCAAGTCACAAACAATGATTAAGCTTCCTTTCTTGCACAACTTTCTATTTTTCAGGGAATTAATAGCTGCCCTTTTTTTCTCACTAATTGATTTTTACTAAATTCCCCCACTAAATTAGTAAAATGCTTGAGCACAAGTAAATGATAAGCATCTTTTCTTTCTTTCTTTTTTTTTTTCTTTCCTTTTTTCTTCCTTTCTCCTTGCCTGTGGCTCTCCATCTTACTCTCCTGTTTGGAATGATCTTGTACCACAGACCTGATTTTCAGTACACCACAACTCTCGGAATTCCCTTTTCTCTCTGCTTTGTTAGATTCCTTGTTTTCAAGTCCTAACATCTTCCTCTTTTCTGGTTTATTTTTCCCAGTAACTTCCCATGAAAGGGACTATGGGAAGTCACCTTTTGTGTCTGAAAATGTATTTATTCTGTGTCATATTAGATTAATATTTTTGGCCAGTGTAGAATTCTGGTTGAAGAGGACTTTATTCCAAATTCTGAAAATATTGCTGTATCGTCTCCTGACCTTTCCATGCAAGAAGTGAAATGACACTTAATTCCTGATCTTTTGTGTGACATTTTTTTTAAACCTCTTTGCAAATTCTATATTTTATGATGATTCGCCCTGGGATCAGGTTTGTTGTTGTTGTTATTTGTTTTTTTGCTAACAGTACTGATTTGGGCCCCTTTAAAGCTGAAAATTCATGTCTCTCAATTCCAAGAAAATTTCTTGTTTTATTTCCTTGATTATTTTCTTCTTCTGTTTTCCCTTCTCTTTTATGGAACTTCTGTTACCCAGACAATGAATGTACTAGGTTGATCCATATTTTCCTTATTTTTACCATCTCCTGGTCTTTATTTTAATTTCTCAAGTTTGTCCTCTATTCTTTCTTTTAAAATTTTTTTTCAATTTTAATACTTAAAGGGTTTTTTAAAAATTTCTGAGCAGTCCCTTCTTTATAGCTTACTGTTGTTTTAAGAATCCAATATTTCTCTCTCTGAAGATATTGTTTATGGGGTCCGTATGTTTATTTTTATTTTTCTTCAGATCCTCCTCTGGTTTGTTTCCTTTGCATTCCCTTTGCGGTTTATTTGCTGTCCTTGGTGTTGGAAGCTTTTTTGAAGTTCCCGGGGATTCCCGGCTTCTGACCCTGCTCAGGAGCAAGAGGCTGAGCCGGTGACAGCCCTGTGCCTGGAGCAGCCTGGCCACCCGATGGCCTATGCTTCGGTCTCGGTCGGGAGGACAGCGTGGTCGCTCGCCCCTGTGGGTTGTCCCCATCGGCTGGTTCCTTGGCCCGGGAGCTGTCTTTCTGCCTGTGGGTAGGGTGGGAGAGAGGATGGGTGTCTGGCTCCTAAAGAGGGGAGGAGACCCTTCTCACCCTTCGTTTCTCAGATTATTACTTAATCTACTGTGTTTGGTGTGGTGCGTCGCTCGGGCTTCTGTGCTGGGTCTGTCTGTCTGGATTCTAATCCTTTCCCCCACAGAGTGAACCTTCCTTCTGCAAAGGTTGGAGAGAGGATTGGCCTCTCTGGGTTTCAGGGACCTTGTGACCAACTGGTCCTTACCGAATACCTCCAATTTCTGAGTCTCACCATTCCTGGAAAGGTTAAGTTGTTTTTCTTTGCTACATAGTTTGTTCTTCTATCTGTATTTTGTTTAAACAGACCTAAAAATATCTCTTCTCCTCCTTTGCTCCCTCTCTCCCCCACTCCCTGTCTGTGGGATTTCCTAACCCTTTTGGAAAGTGTAGCTGCCACGTGCCCTTCAGTTATCCAGACCATCCGGAGCAAAGCATTTCTTGATGCATTGTTATTAATTAATTGTAAGTGTTATAATTAGTATTTGTTATATAACATATGTTATTATATACTGTAGACCTTATTTAGATTTGGTCAGTTTTCCTAATAATGTCCATTATAGCAAGAGAAAATCCCAGCCATGCATGGCATTCGTTTGTGATCTCTCTTTAGCCTCTTAGACAATTTCTTGGGTTTTTTTTCATCTTGCACAATATTGCCATTTTTGAAGAGTATGTCAGTCATTTTATAAGCTTGACTTCAGTTTATCTAATGCTTTTGGCTGATTAGATGTAAATTATGCATTTTCGATAAGAATAACATGAAAGTACTTGTTCCCCATGTATCACACTGGAGGACACATGATGTCAATTTGTCCCTTTACTGGTGGTGATAACTCGGATCACAGGTTTTTCCAGTGTCATTACTATTTTTTCTTTCATTGTGTATCTTGTGGGAACATACTTTGAGACCGTGTAAATATCACGTTACTCTTCTGGAGGGGGTTATAGCTCAGGGGTAGAGCATTTGCCTACCATCCGTAAGGTCCTGCGTGCTGGGTCTGATTCCTGGCACCACAAAAACAAAACAAAGCAACAGAACAAAACCTGATACTCTTCAAACCTTCACCTACTAGTTTTAGCATCCCTTGGCTATTCTTGTATGAATCAGTTGTTAAAATGATTGTCAAGTGCAATTTTCTTCTCATCGCCTATCCACTTTTGAGAGTAATTTTTCTTCTTTAACTTGAAGATTATATCTTTAATTAGTTTGGGACTTTTTTTTTTTTGGTACTGGGGATTGAACTCGGGTCCTTGCATTTGCGAGGCAGGCGGCGGAACCACTGAACTAAATCCCTGGCCCATTTTGGGACATTTTTCAATCACTTTCTCTGTGAATTTTACATCTATGTAATTCTCACTGATCTTTCCCTTTGGAATACTATTAAAAATATTAAACTTTTTTTTCATTCTCTCCTTACCTTTTATCTTCCAGTTTTGTTCCTCAAGCTTTCCACATTTGCATCTCTGTCTGCTGCATGCTGTGTGATTTTTTTCATCTATTTTCCCATTTTCTTTACCTGTGACTAGCATGTTTTTACTCATCTGTGATAATTTAAATTTCAGTGGCTGTTTGTAGAAGTTCTGTTTCATCATTTTTCAAGTCTGTCTGCCTGGCCTTTTTTTCCTAGTATCTTTTTTTCTTATGTTTTTAATTCCTTCTTTAATGTCTTTAATCATTTGAGATACTTAGTTTATATTCTCTGGTTATCCAGTTTTCTGAATTCCTCGTAAGGCCTGATCTTGCCATTCATCTACCACCTGTTGCTTTGATTGCGTTGTTTCCCAATAGCTCTTACAATTTTGGAATGTGAGTTCATCCTCTCTGAGGCTTTCTGTGGGGATCTTTGCAGCCTGGAATAAGGCGATATTTTCCAGGGGGTTATTTGTTCCTTCTTGGTATTTTGCTTCTTCCAGGTGTTCCAGAGGCCCCACAGAGATAAATCACTTTCCACCATTAATTCTTCACTTGGCGTTTCCATGGTCTGCAGATAGAGCCTGTTAAAACCCAAACGTCCATGTGGGCGACTGTCTGTTAAAAGTTCTCAGGGGAGACGCTATTCGCCCCATCACCATCCTAGGCGTGGGTTCAAAAAGGGAAGTGAGTTGTGTTGCTTCCGTGTACTGGTGAGTGGCCTCTCCTACCCCCCTCTTCCCCCATTGCATGGGCCTGCAAGGCTTTATGTACAGGTCTCACTTCCTGCTCTCGCACTTCTGAGGCTCAAAGCCAGGTCCCTTGCCTACCAGGAACATAAAAACCAGAGCCCTGCATTCCTGATTGAGAGTAGTGACAACCTCCACTCTGCCCTGGGGTCCCCGCCCACTAATTGTAACTTTCTCTTCATGTTTGGTCCCTGGTGACTTATCTTTTCCTGTGCCCTCAGCTGTGAATTTAAAAGGATTTTCATTATATTTCATCCTGTATTTCTACATGTTTTATGGCAAGAGCATTTTGAAAAGGAAGACTCCATCAGTCTTACCGTCCAAGATTTTGTCAATGCTGATCTGAAGTTGTCACCTTGCCTGTTCTTTTTGCCCTTGTAGGTTTATGCTTTTTTTCTTTTCTAGGAAGAGGCAGAGATAAAACATAGTAGACAAAACATAGGTCTCATTGGAATTGCAGAGAAATTAAGAGTTAAGAAGTGACCACATTGTAGAGGTTGTTTTTCCACTGTATTGACTGTAATGATGGTATTACACTATCAGCTCAAAACCCACAAAAACTTTGGTTGTCTTGGTCATAACTGTGTTGGCGTTTTGCGCTTGGATGCCGCAAGCTGTAATCTAATCATTCCTAAGAGTTCCACTTTCCCAGGCCAGTGCAGTCTTTCCCATGTCATTGCCGACCTCTCAGGGAGCCAACGGGCTATGACACACATTTTTTATGCTAGGGCCAGAGAACTATTCACTCTTTCAAACTGCCAGTGTTTCATTCGTAGGATAACCAGATGACATTTCAAGTTTGTTTTACCTGTCACGAAAAGTAGTGGTTTAAGCCATCGTTAACATTCTTAGACACTTTGCCTTTGAGTTATAGGTCAGGCTTGTTTGAATCAAGTTAGTTTTTTCGTTGAGGCATTTCTTTCAGATGTTTTCAGTATACTTCTGAAATAACAGATCCATGGGTAACGATTGCATGTTTGAAGACCATGTTCTAAAAATAATCCAAATCTTTTGCACTGTCAGACAGTTGAAACTTTATTTTCAGTATATCAAATTGTAAACCAATAAAATCAATGGTATGGTATCTTTGCCGGTATCTTAAGCAATCGTACCATAGATATATTTAGTGAAATTTATTACTTGCAGACTGATAGAACTCATGAATTATTAAAAGGATCAACATATGGAACCCTCTCTTTCCTCATTCCAAATTCTTTTAATATGGCTTGTGTTGAGCCATCTGACTGGCTTCTGTCCATCCCACTGATGGATACCACAGCCAGATGAGGGCTCTTATAAATGATTGCCTTCCTTTCCAAGCGAGAGGAGGATGAAATGTCAACTTTTTCCTCTACTACCTGAAAAGCAATCAGCGGCCACCCTTTCTGCTCTTCTTGACAGTAGTTTGGCATTAGAGAAGAAGGGTGGGCAGTGAGCCAAATGTGAATTTCAGTGCTATATAAGAAAAAACTGAAGTAGCTAAAACTCAGATAATAACAGGAATTTTCAAGAGGCATTCAGATGGGTTTAACCTGTGAGCCTTCAGTAAGCTAACTGCAGCCCAGACGTTTCTGAACTGCAAGTTTTAATCCCTTCTTTCCTGGTGATGATCTGAGTTACTTGAAGTGATTTACTGACTCTCTCTGCAGCATTTTGCTCATCTGGAGGACTGAGTTTAGGGATGATGATCATAATAGCTGCAGAAGAATAGTGTAACAGTCGGTAACTGATTACTAATTGGCGTCAAGGCCTTTGAAAAGGACATTTTGGAATCAAACCCGAGTTCAAGGTCATTTATTAGCTTGACCTTGTGCAGGTTTCTCTCTCTGAAAGCTATTATTCTTATCTGTAAAATGGGAATAATACTTACTTTAGAGGATTATTATGAAAAATTAAGGATATCACTTAGGAGGGAGAATTTTGTAAGTGACATGCTGTCAACAGTGAAGTGTTGTTCGTTGTAAGGCCACCAGCACAGCTGTCCTTGGTCCTTGGGCTATTGGCTCCCGGGCTCCCACAGATACCAAAACCCATCGATGCTCAGCTTCCTTATATATAATGGCATAAAAAGGAGGTGCACATCCTAAAGTCCGTATAATAGCAGACCCAGTGTAACTAGTTATACCGTCTTGTTTAAGGAATAATGACAAAGAAAGAAGTCTGTATGTCCTCAGTACAGACGGTTTTTTTCAGGTGATTTTTATCCACAGTTGGTTGAGTCTTTGGATGCAAAACCTGCAGATATAGGGAACCAGCTGTGTAATGCTTTATCACATGGAAGCATGAACTTAGAATTGAGTGGGACTCTGGAGAGGAAAATTGACATTGGCAGGAGGGCATCCTTTGTACCCAGAAAAGCCCTCTTGTATATTTTATGTCATCTGACCCTTCCCACCCCAACAATAGCATTGTTAGCTCCATTCTTACAGATGAAGGGCAGGAAATGTACGAGATTTTTTCCAAGACTCACCTCCTCATCCCTCACTTTTAAATGAGCATGGAGATCTGAAGAAGCCTAGTGATTTGTTTACAGTGCAAATGCTCTGCATGTCATTTCATCTGCTATAACATACTGCCAAATTTTCATAGTAATTCTTTTCATCTTGCATACAAACGGCTCCCAAATTAAATAGGAAACACAGTGGCATATAATTACATTGACAGTGTTAATACAGAAAGACTCTGTCCTGGCTTTATGATGCTAAGTGCCCTTCCCAACTGAAAAAATAAACTAAACTACTGAATGAAGTACTGGAAAGCAATTTTAACCTATTCCCGAGCTGACATGAAAGTGAGGTATGTACTATGCCCCGAAACAAAGTGGAGCCGGGTATCCTGGGAGTGAGCGGAAGCCAGAGTTGGTTTTTGCTGTGGAGCTCTTTTCGAAGAGCTTCCTTCCACCTAATCGCTGTGTGAAGGAGGCACAGGATGCAGGCTGGGTGTCTCACATGAACTTCTGCTTGTGTCTTCAGTGAAAGGGTGAAGATGTGTTGGGATTGGCTTTGGTGTAAGCTGTAGCCACAAGCCACCTCCCATGGATTGTGGCCAAGTATGATCCAGATAATCCCGAGAAGGGAATTTGATGGAGTGTGGCCCTGAGTTGCTGGGAAGTAGATGTAAACCCAGGCTTCAGGAACCCATCTCAGGTCTAGGTCTCAAATACTTTTTACTAATAAAGGAAATGAGTAGCTCATAGTCAGAAGCACAAAGCCATGAAGAAATAAGGCAGCATCCTGAACGAGAACCAGCAGAAACAGGCCTGTAGACTTCTAATCATAAGATCAGATTATCAGATTCAAGGAAATGGTTCAGAATGTATCCCAAAGAGGCAGTGATGGAAAATATGAAGAAGTGTGACATGGAGAACAGAGGTCCAATGTATGTCTGATCAGGGATGCAGAAAGAAGTGAAGCAGAAGAGAAAGAGTTCTTTTACAAATGATAATAGCTAACAATTTTCCAGAATTGTTGAATGACACCAGGCCTCAGACCTTGAACACCAACAAACCACAAGCAGACTAAGTAAAAATAAACATACAACTAGGTAATGAAAGAGCAGTACCCCAAAGAAAAAGAGAGCTCTTGCAAGCATCTAGAGGGAAGTATTCAGAAGAAGTATTTAGCCTGCTCATCTCCTTGGCTCAGGGATTTTAGCTGTCGGAGAGTCACAGCCACTGAGACTTCAATCCATCCACACGTGGTTGGACACTTCCCGAACCTACCATGTAGAAAACTCGTTTATGAGCAGATTCTTGTAAATAGGCAGCAGGACAGTAAGTTGATGACTTACCGTCTTATTTAGTGGAGTCCACAACCCTAAGAGGACTTCTGGCCTTTGATTTTCTTCATCTTCCATGAGTCGGTTTCATGTGTAATCAGGGAGATTGGGTCTTCAGCATTAAAAACACCTAATTATTATTTGAGAGTAAACAGAATTAAACACATGTGGCAACAGGTAGACTTCAGACTTGTCCCCAACACATTTCTCTCTTGAGCTGAGTAAGACGCTGTTTGAAGATGCCCTCAGGTCTGTAATTCTCCAGTTTCCCAGTCAGCACAGCCTGGGTCGTTGGGGCTGTAAAGGTTTAATGGTTAAGTCCGCATGGGCTACATTACTGATTGCCCCTTTCAAATCTCCCAGTAACCATTAACATAAATACCATCTCACCGTTTTGGACAAGGGACACCACCCTTCTGCGCGTTAGTAATACGATGCTAATGCTTAACCCTTTGGTTGCTTTGTCTGCTTCAAAGGCCTTGGCCAGTGTGCACTGATAGGAGTCTCTTTGAACCTAGAGGAGAAATGAAAGGGTTAACGCCTTTTGGTCTTGCCCTTTGACCACTTCAGGATGAGAGGCATGATGAAATACTTTTCAGAGTCTTCAGTGGAAACACATCATGCATAATTGGAGCAAAAAAGAATAAATCAAAGCTTTTTCCCCTTTTAGTCTGGTAATTCATAATTGAAACCACATTGAGGTAAGGGTTGATAACTTTAAAACAACCAAGAAAACTGCCCTTTCTATCAAGGTAGGAATAGGTAAGACTGCTCATTACCAAGGGCTCAAAGCTTCTGTGCAACAGGGCTGTCCTCCTCTCTTCCTTCTCCACCGACTGCTCGCTCTCCTGCTCAGGCAGACCGCCTCCATTTAAATCAAATGTAGGTGGACTTGGATGTCTGCTGAAGCCTCTTACTTTCACATGACATTATACACAGTGGCATAAAAAAGGCTCTGATACGGCGAGTAAGAGTGATTAAATTTGGAGGCATCCTGGATTGCAACTTGGCTACTCATGGGCGGAGGTTCAGTTTGGGTTAGGTCAAAAGAGTCCCGTAGTTGGTCATGAAACAGGATTTTCCTCACTCTTGATCTGACAGTCCCCAAGTAGCTCCAGCAAGAACATTTTAGAACAACCAGCAAGGCTACTCACTCTGAGCATCTTCCTGTTTCTATGGGGTAACCTGGGCCAGAGTGGCTGTGGTGAGGCTCATAGGGGACACCCATGACCCTTGAGCTGTAAGAATGCAAAACAGGACTGCACAAGGGCCCGGGCCTTCCTTGGCACGGGACGGCCAAGGGCACAGCTGGTTGTCTAGGTCTGACTCTCCAGGAGGAAAGCCCCCTTTGACTGGTCACTGACTTTAAGTTGTCTCTCCAAATCCTTTCTTCCAGGGCCTCCTGGCAGGCACCAGACCTGACAGTTGTAGCCATCACGGATTTCTTTTATGTGACTGCAGTATAGCAATACAGGATTTCTTCCCGGAGTTTCCATAATGAATATCCAGTTGTAGGCGTGGGAAGCGGGCTTTGGGGGGAGAGGGGGTGGGTGAGAGGTGAACCCAGCATTAGGCCAAATGCCGGTGCTTTGTTGGAATAACACTCACTTCTTCTTCCGGCGTCACCTCCCACCTTTGACAGAGTGCTTTGGAGTATGTTTGGGAATCGCATGGACACCGGGATTCCCAGGGTGCAGCTGTGACAGGCTGGCTCTGCCTCGATGCTGGGCCTCTGTTGCTGGATGCCTGGTTTCATGCCCCATCTTGCCATGGTGGAGACTTAACCAGGTAGCAGGGATAACTGCCAGCATCGTTTGCCTTGGAGTCTTGAGTAAATTATGGAGGTTTGAATTTGCCTGATTTCCTGCAGAAAGTGGGGTCAAGAGGTCCCAGACTGTAGACACTCTCTGTGGCCAGCCAGCAGGGGGTCGGCCCTGAAGGGCATTTTGGAGGTGACTAAATGCCATTTCTGAAATGCTCCTCTCTGGTGGCTTTTTCTCTGGGAGTTGGTTTGTTGACCCTACCCCAGTGGAGCGGAGGTTCTGTGGATGTGTGCACCCCAGTTACAGCTGCCTTGCTCTACCCCGTCACGGAGCTCCACAGGCAAATGGGTTTGCGTCTAAGGAATAGAAAGGCAGTTGGCATGGCAACCTCACTGCAGATCAGTTTCCTGCACACACCCATTTGAAATAGATCAGAAAAGTAGCCGTGTTAGTTTATCAGTTGAACAATATTCGGGGAAAAAGTTTTTGCCAAATAAGGCTCCTCATGCCTGTCTCTGAGTTCTGTGCCCCCTCCTTGGTGGGGGTGGCTTTGCAGGGCCTTTCACTGTTACTCAGTTTTCCCGGGGCTTCTGTGGCAGGCCCTTTCCTGCCGGTCCTTGAAGATGCCACTCAGCAGGTGCCTTCTCATGTCCTTCCGACTGTGTGGAGCTCTGTGACTTCTTCCTCTGGAAGAGCTCAACGCCTGCTTGTACTGTCCATTATTTGCATTGTAATTATCTTTTTTCCCCACCAGATTATGAGTATTTTGAGAGGAAGGAATGTGTTTCTCTTTGCAGTTTTAGCACTATTCCAGGCTTAGAGTGTATGGTCAAGAAATGTAGACTGAATGAAATAATACTAGCAGGAGTAATTGGAGAATTGCTAAATCCAGTGATTTAGCAGGCAAGAAAAATACAAATTGGGAAGAACAGGAAGTGTTTTGTGTCCATTTTAAACCATCACTCGGGACACCCTGTGTCGAGCCTTCTGCTAGATGTTTCTGCACATAATCTTATTTAACCATCTTTATGCGGTGGTCACAGTGCCCATTTTACATTTTACAGATGATGAAACTGATACTCAGAAAAGTAACAGGCCATGTCCAAAACCAGTAAATGGCAAGGCCTAGATTCCAGGCCTTGGTTAAACTCCCCGTAAAATCTTATAGATCTTCAGAGTGCTCTACACAGTATAAGTACCTCCAAAATGAATTGGCTATGTTGGAAACCATTTCAGACCTTATTGCTTATTTGAGTGTCCATCAGCTATTTGTGTCTGGGTATTAAGGACAGACAGAATGTGGCCTGGATCATTTGGGTTTAACTTATTCAGTTTTTAACAAGTTTGGTTTTTGTTTTTTTGAGCAGCACTAGGCACTATACTTGGTACTGGGTGATACAGCTCCTGTGGTCGGGGGGCTTTCGGGACAGGTAAAATACAACAAATAGGAAAGAAAAAAGAAGCCACAGAAGGAAAAGCGCTGTATTTAAGGAGGAAGAAGCAGATGTAGAATCCAGACATTTGTGCCAGCCCACATTTAATTTAAATGGAGGGGATTTGCCTGAGCAGGAAAGCAGTGGTGGCAAACCTATGGCACAGGTGCCACAGCAGTCTGTTTGTATCATTGAAAGCTCTAAAGGATCACATTCACTGCCTTAAGGCATGCTGAGGTGAAGACAGAGGAAGAACCTCTTCCTGTAGAGTTCTTGTGCTGAGAGAGACCTCAGGTTGCTTTTGTCACCCCCACCCAACTTTTGAGGCACAGAGGAGAGCACAGAGAGATGGTTCCTCACACAAGATCAGCCACCGGCTGCCATTTCTCCAGTGCCTGTGCATCCCAGGTGCACCGCATGCATGGCCTCACTGGTGCTCGGTAATGCTGCCTAGAAAAGTAGTAATAAAGTAGCGGGACTTTATAGCTACCAAAGCTGGGGTGCAAGAGAGACAAAGTGCTTCTCCCAGGTCACACAGCTGGCTGCTAAGTGAAGGAGGCTGGCTTCAGATTACGGACTCCGGACTCCCAAAGGGGCTGCGCACATACTGCCTCACTTTCAGAACCATCTGCATCAGCCCTGGCAGTACGTCCTGCTGCAGAGAACGGAGCCTGACTCTCATAGGTATCTGCACCACAGCTTGTTTGTCACCTCCTGTGTCATCTCTGAATCTGCATTGGTGGGAGATGCTGGCCACACTCAGCCCTTCACATGCCATCCTCCATCCTGTCCCCCCCTCCCTGCCCATGCACTCCTACCTCCAGCTGGCACATGGGATGGACCCAGATCTGTCCTTCTGCCAGAGCGTGGGCTCCCTCTCTGTGACTCCACCTTGCCCTCAGATCAGGGTGCTGAAATTTTCAGGGCACCTCAGTTCAAACTCCAGGGCATTTGTTTCCCGAATCCAAGCTGCGCACGTCTCCAGGAACCTTCCTCACCTTCCAGTGTCTTCGCAGCATGCAACTGTGTTGGTGTTCTCCTCCCTTCTGCCCAAGAACAGACCTCATTTTGTTGGCGTTTAATAGTTTTTCCTTCTGCTTCAGTGGTATATTTACCTTTTTAAATTTATGTGCTCCCTTCGTCTCAGCATTATATATTTGGTGCATTTCTGTCCCACGTACTTGCTGAAATCATAGCGTTTGAGTGGGCCCTTGCTTTTTGGCTCATGTGGGATAACAAGGATAAAGAATTTTAGAAGTTTTTGTCTTGGAGAAGAGGTAGGAGTAGTGAGCCCTGGAGTTCCCCACATTTCCACTTTCTAGAGTCTATAAAATGATGTTTGCCGTGCACTTCGCTGAGTTTATAGGAGAGTGTGGAGGGGCTGGAGCTGCCCATCTGGATTCTGGAATCGTGCCGGCTGGGCTGATTCCCAGTTCCATCCTTTACAAGCTATAGAGCCTTGAATACTGTTCATTGTTTCTGATCTTATAGTTCCGTCATCTGTAAAAAGAAAACAATGACCATACCTACCCTGGAGGTTGTGGCGAGTCTTCATTGAGATACAAATGAAAGCACAGTGCCTAGCACTTAGTAAATGCTCAGTAAATCTTAGCCATTTCAGTATCACACATTAAATTATTGTACACACTTATGAAATCTTTTTTATTTTCCACTTAAAATGGCATTTTTCAAGTGGGCCTTAAAGTGTCCAGAGGAGTAAGGAGTGGGTTGGAGGTGGTAATGGCAGATAGACCATGACCTCTCCCTCACAGATTGTGACTGAAGCAAGGGGCTACTTAGTGACTGCACTTTCCATAAAAGTCAAGAAGAGGTGAAGACTGAGACTTGAGGGAGAAAACTCAGAATGATTCCTAGAAATGTAATCAGATGCTAGGGTACAAATACTACAATCTAGCCTTCCTGGACTACAGGGTCAGGGTGTGATGTCACGAAAGCGGAGGTGGGCACTGAGAAGACGGGACCTTTCCTGCTGGGCTCCGGCTTGAGACGCCTATTTGGGGGGCCATTTGGGCTTTAATATCCTGGTTACATTAGGACTTCAGGATCCCATTTGGGCTCCCTGAGCTCCTGCCCCATGTGTACTCCACGTGTTCGTGGACGTTTCCTGTCCCACGCTGCGACATCTGGCCGGCAGCTGTTGTCACGTACGTGGCGATGGGTGTCCATCAGTGATATGATGAGTTGGATGTGGGACCTGGGGAATCAGTGTGAGGGGCTGGAGGGAAGAGGAAGGCAGCCAGAGTTCCAGTAGGACCTCCGCATTCTCCTCTGAGTGGAGGAGTTCGGGTCTGTCTTTAAACATGCTCATTTATGAATGCAAGTGTGAGTGAGTACTAGAGTGCCGCTCAGTTGGACACTTACAAATGGTTAAGGCGGACATTTTTGTAAAAACTTAATGTAATCATTATCACAAAACCATCATGTTCTTTAAGTGAATGGATTATGAGATATATAAATTACATCTCCATAAAGTTATTAGAAGTGTAAGCACAGGGCCGGGGATTTAGCTCAGTGGTTTTGCTGCCTGCTGCGCAAGCACAAGGACCCGAGTTCGATCCCCAGTACCAAAAAAAAAAAAAAAAAAGTGTAAGCACATTATATAATCTTTTCTTGTTATCAGTACAAAGATACTTGCTTACATTGTTACACTTAAAAAATGTAACATTTTAAAAAAATGTAACATTTTAATGGTAGGAAAGAGACTGGATTTCTCTCATTCTTCTTCAAGCTTTATTTTGAACAAATTTCAAACATACAGAGAAGTTTTGAGAATTGCACAGTGAACTCAAATTCACTGTGTAGATTCGCACATTGTGAGGATTCCCTTCGTTCCCTGCGTGCAGAGGTTCTGGACTTTGATATGACAGTGGATTCTGTTTCGTTGCTTTCATTTTGCTGTTTGTTTTATTCTTGTCTTTCCTTTTCTTTCTATGTTCACTATGCTGGCTGATTATCGGTCCCTGTGAACTAAAAATTCACAGCCCTCCCATCTTCTGTACTTAGAATGTGTATAACTTCCTTGACAGATTCATTTTGTCCAGATTTTGTACGTACTTTCTCTAGAACCTCCTATTAAATGGATGTTGGACCGCCTGGATTTTCTCCTCTTTTCTGTCCTGTTTTTGTTTTTGTTTTTGTTTTAATCTCTTTTTTGTTCACCAGTCTGGAATATTTTATCATCTTTATCTTAGAATCTTGCCGTTTTTAAAAAAACTAAATGATCATGTTTTTAATGTCCAAAAGTTCCTTCTGGCCTTTGACAGATCATTTTAAATAAAAACAGCAATTTATTCTTGTTTCACGCATGAAAAATCTTATCTCCCTGAGGATGTAATTTATTGTTGTTTGAATTTCCTTCTGTGCTTCTATTGTCTCTGTTTCTGCTGAGTTCCTTTTTCCTTTGCTCCTTGGTTTCTGTTGCTCCTACTGAAGATGCTCTCGAAAAGTCTGTGATTCCAGAATCTGTTCGTGATTAAGAGGGAGACACTAAAAGCTAATCACATGTTCTTTGTCTGAGGCCGCTTGTTGCCCAGAGGGTGTCCGGGGGCTGCCAGGCTGCCACATGGCCACCAGCGGCTTAGGAACTGGGCGGGAACAGGCTCCTCATTCCGCACAGAGATGTCTGAACTGGGCAGATTTTGGTCTAGGTAATGGTGCCGAGACATGGTGTGAGTCTCCTGGACTTGCCGTCATGGGCCCGGGCTGGCCGTCAGCAGAGGGGCCACTCGGTACATCCACAAGTTCACTGTCAGGTGGGGAAAATGTGTCACCCGTTCTCCATGTCAGTGGGGTTTGATGGAAAGAGGCAGGCTCATCTCTGCAGTTGATATTTGTTGTGTGTTAAGCGGTTTGCAGGGCACTGATTAAGGAAGCATTTTCCTAACGGATTAAAAAAACCTCAGTTGCCAGAAGGATATGTAGCATGCAGGTTTGTGTGGTATGTAATGCTTAATACAAATAAAATGAAAAAGAAAACACTATTTTTAGCCTGTCTGCCCTTGGCTGTGCCAGTATCTGGAGCTTCAGTTTCCTCAGGGAATGAGCTTCCCCTCTCCATCTCGGTAGGAAGAGCCATTTTCCGTATCTAACTGCTCCTGATTCCTAAGCACCCTGTGCTCCCAGTGCCACCCCACCTCTTACCTGGCCAGGCCTGGTGAGTTTGCTCCCGATCTTCCGTGGGGTGCCCGCCGGCCATCCCCCGCAGGCCTTGTCCGCCCACGCCCACTCCGTGGCCTTCTGAAGCCCTTCCTCTCTGTCACCGGCTGTTGCCTCTTCTCTCATCAGCCGCCCGTGTAGTGGTGTGAGCGAGGGAATGGAGGTCTGTGCCTGCCTTCGGTCTCAAGTTTAAGCTGAAGTGTCTTCTCAGCTGCACAGTTCTCTGCTGTTTTTGGTGGTAGAGAGCCAGAGCTCCCTAGGCAGTCTGTACCGACCTTGAGGACAGGGAGACTTGGACTTGCTCAGCTCTCAGACTGGCCACTGCCCTGCCGGGTGTGCTGATGCTGTTGGGTTCTGCCCTGCCCCACGCTCACCCGCACTCCTCTGTCCTCGCAGAAGTGGAGCAGTGTGAGCAACCCACTCTTCCTCCCGCTGATCCCACCACAGTCACAAGGCTTCACCGCCATTGTCCTCACCTACGACAGAGTGGAGAGCCTCTTCCGGGTCATCACCGAGGTGTCCAAGGTGCCCAGTCTGTCCAAGCTGCTGGTCGTCTGGAACAATCAGAATAAAAATCCCCCAGAAGGTAAGGAGTGTGGGAAAGGCTGCTTCCCCTCCCGGGTGCCTGGCTTGGGCTGGGATGTGGTTCTCAGCGCCACTGACTTTGCATGGCCACATTTACGACTGGCCTCTCTATTGGAGATGAATTCTCCTGCTTTGTCAGCAGCAGGCGTGGTCCGGAGGAGCCTGGCCGGCTCTCTGTCATCGAATCTGTGTCTGAGGGTGGCCCACTTAGCTGCAAGCCCTGGCATCCTCTGCAGCCACAAGTGTCTGAAGGCTTAGGAGTCAGGAGGATCAAAGGCTCCAGCCTTGGGAAAGTGGGGCTCTGCTTCCCTCAGCCATCCAGCCGATTTGTTTACATGAAAACTCAGTTTAAAAGGCATTAGTTTTCTCCTTCCTTATCTCTGATACTGTGTTCTCCTTAAGAAAAAAAAAAAAAACTCTAAAAGGAAGGAGCCAGCAGAGCACCCCTGGCGAGCTCCTCTGAGGCTGCCATTGGTCCCCCCAGTCACGCTGTCCCATGCCATGGCCGCCCCTGCAAGCGGCTGGCTGGTGGCTAGGGTTGAGGACTATTTGATTAATTGGATTTGTTTTTAATTTGGGATGCATAGAGTACGTTCCACCTGCATTTAGTTTCTCATTCGGTCTGTCTATTACTGGTCCTAATCCCAGGGACTTCAAAGCTCCTGCCATTTATAGCCTATTAAAGCCAGGAAGTTTCTGATGGATTAGAGCGAGGAATGAGTTTGAAGTTTGTAATGTGCACCACCGTCACCGATAAGGTCTAGTTTATGGCCTGACAGTAGTATCTGTGCTTTTTATGGCTGGTGCTTTTAATTGGTTATGTGAAGCCAGGGCAGTCAGCCCGCAGACTCCCAGTGGTGGATCTCTCTGGGAGTGGTCCATATTTCTGCCTCTCATAGGCAAATCAGAATTTGCTCAGGAAAATTCTTCAGTGCCTTCTGAGACACTGAAAAAACATCTTCATGGGATCTTTGTGCTCTGAAAAAACTCCTATACTTTTTTCCTAGGTTTAGGAAGCTATACTTTGTGTGAATAAGACGTGTATTTTAAGTACAAGTCCTATATTATGCCCCGAAGCACAACTTTTTGTTTTTTCTTACGAGCCAGCTTTCTGTGTGACGTTTTTCCTTCCCTCAAACTGTATCAGGGCCGGTTTTCTGGATTTTTATTCTGCTTGTTCCGTTTTTAGTAAAGAAGAGGGAAAGGGGCAGAGAAAAGGGAAGGTATTGGTATCACAACAGTCAGGAAGGAGAGAATGACAGGGAAGGGAGCAGTAGAGGGAATTCAAAGAGGCAGACAGAGAAGGAAGCTGACAGGGGCAGTGCCAGCCACTCGCCCCCTCCACAGTGATCTTGCCCTGAGGTGGACTCCATGGCCTTGGCCGGCTAATTCGCCCCTTCACTTGGCCTGCATTTTAAGAAGGAAGGCCTCGCGGGTCTGGAACGGCCTGTATCACGCCGCAGTCGCTTGCATTCCTACAGGAACAGCCAGCTCGGGGACAGCCGTGAGTCCCTCTGTGGGCAGTGGAAAGGCAGAGGGCAGATTCTGCAATGGAAGTGGTGGGGACACTGATGGCTCTGACTGGGCCACTCTGCAGAGTGCACACATACTGAACAATGGCTCTGTACTCGTCATACATGCAAGTACCATTTGTTAATCAAAAATAGAACGGGGCCGCGGATTTAGCTCAGTAGCACCGTGTCTGCCTCACAAGTGCGAGGTCCTGAGTTCGATCCCCAATACTGCAAAAAAGAAAAAAGAAATGAAAAATAGAATTGAAAAGCCAGGCGTGGTAGCACACACTTGCAATCCCAGCACTGGGGAGGCTGGGGCAGGAGGATCGCCCGAGTTTGAGGCGGGCCTGAGCTACATGGTGAGTTCAGGACCAGTCTGAACTACATAGCAAGACCCTGTCTCAAAAAAAAAAGCAAAAAACTAAAAAAGGACAAAGGAGTTTTCCCCTTGAAACCTTGGTTAGGCACTTGAGGCATAAGGTAAACTATTTCTTGTGAGCTTGACTCACTTTGGAGGGCAGAGGTGAGAAAGGAGAGATCTTTCTCTTCTGGTTCGAGTCGCACTGATGTACCTACAGGCAGTAGCACAAGCCCAGGTTTGGGAGCCAGGTGTCCAGTTTCATTTTTGGTTGACCCTGCTCAAATGCAGTGGTTACTTTTGTGTGACCAAGAGTTTATTTTTCAAAGACTTCGGCTCTCGGGAGGAAGGAGAGCCCTTAGCTGAGGAGGCCCTGATTTTGACGCGTATCGTGACGGACTGGCTTCTTTCTGACAGTGGTTTTCAGGTCAGGGCCCTGGCTCTGGTGATGTGGCTGCTTGAACAGAACATGAGCCATGTTTAATCCTCTGCGGGCTGTTTGTTTCCTTGGTAAACGGGGCTGTCAGCTCTGCTCCTTCACCGCCCAACGCATCTGATTTTTCATGGGCAGCATTAGTAACATACATATTTAAAACACAGTGCCAGTCTACAGCTTTGAAATGTTAGAGGCAAAAATGATGTTTTTCACTTTCTCTACATTTACTAAAATAAATATTGTGGTTAACATGTCTGCTGCTGGAGGATTAGCACAGGCAGCAATCTACCCCCTCTCGCTTCTTTTTTTTTTTTCATTTTCCAACCCAACCAAATACTTTATTCTTTTAGTTACAGTTAAGTCTAAATTGCTGGGTTTGAAGTTTAAGTAAATACTTAGGCCGGGCAACAGAAATTTCCAGCCTGCTTTCGTCACATTAGTTTTAAGCTCCATCAATAAAAAGCCCCCCAGCTCTTCAGCTTCCAGACCTGATGGGAGTAGAAGTTATTTGTCCTTGCCCTGGCCTCTTGCGCTGTCCATTTCAGAGAAGTCAGCCTTTGGTTTTAACTGATTTCATTTTTTAACTGATTTCATTTTTAAATTCAAATCACGTCAGGGGCCTCAGCTTCTGACTGTAATGTCGCAGTTCCCAGTGGCCAGGGCGGGGTGGTCAGCACAGAAGGAAGCAGGGAGCAGAAGTAGCGGCCACTTCCCACTGAGCTGGATTCCAGGACTCTGGGGGATTGGGGTCACGAGGCCCATGTCCACAGTGAGCAGCGTGGGCCCTCCAGGTTCATGTGAGGCGACCCAATCCTTAACTGCACGGTGACAGTGCTTAGCAGGCTGGAGGACTCCATAGTACCTTTGCCAAGTTGCAGAGAAATTCCTTCTGCTCACATCTCTCTTGGATCCAACATGGAGAAAACTGTTCATCAATGTACTTTAAAAAAAAGAGGAAGAAAAACCCTTGACACAAGGAGTTCTTTTTCTCCTTTGAGCTGGACTAAAGCTCATACTGTGAACTGATCAGGTCACCTGGCTCAGCTGTTTGTTTTTCATAAATTCAGCAATGTCTTTGGAAAATCCTAGTTTTCAGGTTAGTTTTTATGAGTAGAAGGTGGTATTTCTGTTTTGCCTGCTGCAGTCACAGGATGAGACCCACGATACAAGGGTCTTGTACTGTTCTGTTTAGAAAGTAAAAGGGGTGAGGCAGAGACCCCTGTCTGGCTTTGCAGCAGAATAGCACCTGGAGATTTCTGGCTTTGACACTCTTCTTCTGCTTCCCCATAACCTTCTGTCTAGACTGCTGCAGGCTATCAGCAGGGAAGGGAGTTCAGAGGGCTTCCCAAGAATCCGTCTGTGAAGATAACAACATGGATTGTTAGAATTTCATTTCTGCCTTCTCTATCCTAGGAATGGGACCTGTGCTCAGTACTTTGCACACATTTTCTCTGGTCCTTATAACAAGCCTGCGAGGAAGCTGTTATTATCCTTGCGTTAGAAAAATGAAACTCAGATTAGTAATTTGCCTGAATCACAAAGCTGCAGATGGCAGAGGACAGAAACAGACACCGGTCTCCCCCGACCTAAAGCTCATGCCCTTCGCACGGAGCCCACTGCCTTTATTTCAGCCACAGCCCATTTAGTTTGGGGAAATCAGCCCACTTTGTCTCCTGATTTGGCATTGTGCAGCACCAGACCCTGCGGCTTTTGTCAGACTGACTTTGGCGACCCAGACCTGACTTAGACCAAGGAAAGCCACCGTATTTCTGAAACATGGCTCATCCTCCATTTCCCTCCGGACCCTACATCCTCCTCCTTGGCCTTCATCACTCTCTAAAACTCCCCACCAGAGACTCCACAGGGGCACTCAGGCTCTTGATGGACACTGTTCTGGGAATGCTGGCTTCCTATAGGTGACGAGTGTGGAAGGGCCTGAGCCATGAACATTCTGTCCACACTCCAGAGCAGAAGTCAGGGTTCCTGGGGCTGTAGGTGTGCCTTTCTGCTTAGCCAAAGCAGCCAGCCCACTTTCTGGACAGAGCATGAACAAGAAACCATTTGTTGCCTTGTGAAATTAATGCAGCAAAAGTTCCATGTTCTGTAGTTTCTGTTACTAAGTGAGACAGTCTCAGCTCCAAGGCAGAGTTTCGCTGATCTAAAAGTGGGCTTGGAGGGGGCGTGTCACTGGATTGTGGGGACACGCCCCTCTGCCACCGCTCCTTAAGGTTTTTAAAAATCCTCTGCCATTGTAAATAGCACCAGCTTTCACGGAAAGGCACAGCTGACATTCAGTGTTTGCCTACCAGGTGCCAAGCGCTGTGAAGATGGGGTCGCCGATCCTTCTCCATGGTTGAAAGTGACCGACGTGTTCAAGGTCGCATAGCCAGTGAGCCTTAGACCCCGCGCTGCCCCACACTGTCCTTCCCGTGCTCTGTCACTGTTTCCTGGGCCCACGGAGGCATCCTGCCTAGCCCCTCAGCTGACGTCAAGCAGAAATCTGAGCAAAGTTAGTGTGGTTCAAGTAAAAGGGCACATTGTGCCACTAAAGGCATTTTATCCTGTCTTCGGACACATTATGCCATCAGGAAATTCTTACCTATTCTGAATCTAACGCAGTTTCTCTGGAACTTTCACCAGACATCAGTCATGGTTCTAACTCTTGAGGCCATAGAGAATTCCTTTTTCACCCAATAACCTCTCTGATATCCCTGGTGTAGTAGTCAGGATTTGGTGAGAAGACTGAAACCACGCAGCAATTGCAACAGGAAAAATTTAATATAGAAAAATCATTAACCTATAACAGGATTTGTCTGCTAACAGGGAAGGAGGGCTCTGAAGATTGCTGGAGTAAACTGAGCAACGCCCCCCCAACCCCAGCCACCACCCCAACTGGCCTGAGTTCCAGCCTCTGTTAGAGAGAACAGGGCCATGGATCCCCGGGTGGAGAAGCATGTGTGGTGCCCCAGGCCCGCACCCTCAGGGAACCAGCCACCCCGGGGGCACCTACGGGGTTGAACAGGAAGTTCACCGGGTGTCTGGTGTCAGTGGCCTCACTGGGAAAGCAGCCAGGGCTTCGGTGGAGCTCACCCAAGGGTGCTGCTTACACTTGCCCAGGGGCTTGTGCCACTGCTTGCTGGCCTGTTGCTGCAGGTGCAGGAGGTGCACAGGGCCCACCAGAACCAGCAAGAAAAGCCCCCTGTGTCTCACAGTGGCCCTGCAGTGCCCTCTGCTGCCAGGGCTCCCTGCCATGTGCCAGCTGCAGGGGGAAGTATTACAGGGCCGGCCCCAGGCCCACTCGGGGCAGCAGACGGCACAAGACACGGCAAGGCACTACATGGGTGATCGGCACCCTTGGTTGCCTTAAGGCTCCATAGGAATCCCAGATTCTGGGCCTGCACTGTCCCCGCAGCTCCTTTCGAACTATTGATTGACCTTGGTGGTTCTTCTCTTAGATTGTGGTGCCCAGATCTGAACGCAGAGTCCTGCACAGCAGTTCTCAAAGTGACACACGGGCGCTGAGGGTACAGCGGAGTTTCCTGGCATGTGCGTGGTGTGAGATGAACCTGTCGGTCTCCTGGCTAAGGAATGTGTGCTTGTGTTGAAGAATTTCCTCAGGTTTAAGCACTGTTAGTGGCCTTGCTGGGAAATCAGCTACAGCCTCAGTGCAGCCCACCTGGAGCCACCCCTGGGGTGTACACTAAACTACCCTAGGACTCTTGGTTTTTAAGAGTGTGAAGGATTCTGAGACCAAAAAGTTTGAGAACCTGTGGTCTAATAAGGCTATAACCTCCTTCATTTTAGTTATTAAACTTAATCGTGCTTTATAAAGATCTGGGAACCATAGGCAGTGATTTTATGAAGCAAGGAAGAATTCATATGATTATAGAAGAAAATTATTGAACGTTCATAGTTTTGTGCCAGAGAAATCGAATTAGGATTCTTAGCCTACAGTAGGTGGCACAGGTCATATTTGCCCTTTGATTCCCCAGCAGACTTAGGTTCCAGTACTAGCTTTGCCATCTAGGAGCTGTGTCTAACTGAAGCGGTTACATAACCTCTCTGAGCTATGTAAATACTGCTTTATAATAAATTCTGTCCCGTAGGGTTGTGGAGAGGATTGAATGACACTGCGTCTGAAAAGGACCTGTGTTGAGCAGCACACCTGCCCTCCTCTGCCTCTCCTTCCCCTGAGAATCAGACGTGCTTAGATCTAACAGATAATGCAGAACTCAGCTCTCCAGTCTCCTGGCTGCGCATCCCCTGCATGCATCCCAGAGGAACCTACAGATGATGGATGAGTGAATGAAACTAGAATTAACTCTTGTTACCAGTTAAAAGGCAGTGGCCTGAAGGATGATTTTTAGTTTAGGGCTCACCCCTCTCCCAGATGTACTTCTCTTGGAGTTGACCATTATTGTTTCAGGCTCTCTGCCACAGGCAGATGTAAAATTGTAAGTCTTCCTGAGAAGCGATGCATTATGGGGTCATTCATAAATATGCACACATCAGATATTCTACCCGCATCAGTAAGACTGCCTTGTCCCCTTTGACTTTCCCTCTGTCTTGCTTCTCCTTCTGTATGGTCACCACAGGCATTTTGGGGCCTCAAAACCCACAAAAATTAGATCTTCCCACAATGGCATGATGGACATTTTGAAAGCAGTAAGATACCTGGCTTTCCTGGTCTCGCTTGACAAATGTTACATGAAGAACAAGAACCCTGAGGTCTGCAACATCAGGACTATACAAAGGAAGTATTAACTTGGGGCTGTCCTAAATGCAACATTTTAAATAACGAACCTGTGGTTGAATTGCACCAGTTATTTCAAAGTAGAATGAGAAAAAAAAAATGTAAGGCAAGTAGTGGGTTGGTGTTTCTTCAGTATCCTAGAAAATTCCACAGAATTGGACCTAGAAATTTGTTATTTACTCTGTAAATTGGGCATGATGAGAATCCAAACCTAGTGAGTCAGGAGGAGGGCATGGAGTGCTCAGATAGGAAGGTAACACTTGTCAGGGAAATCTGCCACTATGAGGGGAATGTCAGCAGCCTGGCTGGCTGTGCCAGGGCTGGAGGCCCGTGAGCCCGGCATCCCAGTGTGGACTCTGCAGTTCTGAACGTGGAAGAACTGCAGCCGGGTCACCACGTGGAAGTGCATTGTGGAGGACATGGCAAAGGTGGCAGAGACTGAGGCTGCAGCTATCCACACTCGCTCTTACTGTCATCATGAGCTCAGTCAAACTGTCACTTTCCCATTGCAGGGACAAAATACCAACTGATACCCACAGCTTGAAGGAGCAGAGATAGGTTTAGCTCAGTTTCCAGGAGGTTCAGTCCATGGTTGGCTGGCTCCAAAGCAGAAAGAACATGATAGAAGGGTCTGGCAGAAGCAAGCTGCTCACCCCATGGCAGCCAGGAAGCAGAGAGAGAGGGGAGGAGCCTGCAACAAGAATACAGCCTTGCAGGTCACACCCCCAGGGACCCACCTGCAGCCACGCTCTGCCTCCTAACAGCACAGTCAGCCCTGAACTGGGTTCAGGGTTGAGTACAGCGCCCCCTGATCCAGTCACCATGCACACACATGAGATTTGGGGGCATTGTAGATCTAAACTTAATACAAGTCATTTTGCTTCTCTGCCCCTCAGTTGCAATTTGAAGCTAATTAGTTTATTCTGATTAAGACAATATTGAGGAATTAGTGTGTTAGAAGGATTTAGAGGGTAGAAATATGTACGCATATATTTATTATGATAAAACTGCATCTGTAGGAATCTGCCCTTGCTCAGTGGTATCTCCAAGTTTGCCGAAGACCGCGGATAGCAGCTGGTTCTGCCTCTTCACTGGCAGTAGGTGCTTTCGCCGCTTAATCTCTTCACAGACTTTAAGCAAGTAGTCAATACCCTGCTCTGATTTTCTTCCAGATTCTCTTTGGCCCAAAATCCGGGTTCCATTAAAAGTCGTGAGGACTGCTGAAAACAAGCTGAGCAACCGCTTCTTCCCTTACGATGAAATCGAGACTGAGGCCGTGCTGGCCATCGACGATGACATCATCATGCTGACCTCTGACGAGCTGCAGTTTGGCTACGAGGTGAGGAGGTTTAAACAGTCTAAGGGCTTACTATCTACCACTGTGATTGCCGGTCTTTCCCAAAACGAGAGCGTGGTATTTCATTCTCTGGAGTCATCATTCCAAAACTCTCCCAGCAGTTCAAAGCTCTGCCTGAGACCATGGATTAGGAAGCTGTTCTTTAATAACCCTGGGGAAACCCTGTCCCCAAACAGCAAGTGTGAGGAGGTCCCAGAGGGAGTCCCAGGGGACAGTTTCAAAAGCACTTCTGTGCCATTTAACTGGTTGTGTCCTTGAGCTCAGGCAGCTGGGCTCCTCAACAGTAAAAGCGACAACAGCAATCCAGATGCCAGCCACACTGAGGGACAGAGTGCAGAGTCTGCTGACGGCCGGCTCTCCGGGTCTAAGCGGCAAGGCCGGCCGCCTGTCTTCAGGGAGAAGGGTTTGCTAGCATCGCTCCTTTGGTGCAGCTGATGGATTAGGCCGGGTTCAGGGGTTAAGTATGGAGACCAGAAAGGTCTCCCCAGGGGAAAGTGCCCGAGCCCAGGCCAGGGGAGAGGCAGTGGGAGTTGACGCAGCCTGTCAGGGAGGATATTGCACGAGAGGCAGGATGGCGGCAGCAGAGGCCCTCGCCGCAGGGGGCGAGGGTAGAATCAGCCCCGTGCACAGGGGGTGCGTAAATCACTTCCCTGCGGCTGGCATGGGAGAGTGGTGAGATTCATCCCCCGCGGTCAGCCAGCCTTTAGGAGGGAGCAGTCATTTTCTCTCCTTGACTCAGGATCTGTTGAATTAGGAGTTCTTAAGAAATCATAAAATGTTATTAAGTACAGCTGTACTTGGTACGTGTATTTATTGTAGAAATTTATTTTGAAACTGAAATCAAAGGTGGATTTTAAGGGGCAGAAACAGGAAACCACCACTACCAAAAATTAAACATTTAAGATTTCCTTCTTTTATTCTGTTTTTTAATATAGCTCCAGCTGAGTGTAGAAGAAATTGTTCTGAAAGAGATTAATGTGTGATACCCTGGTCAGTACTACACTGGCCAATGAAAGGCATGAGCATAGCTAATAAAACATGCATTCATCTTTTGCGATTTATTTTCATTCATAGAGATGACTTTTACACCATCTCCTGTAGGCTGTTGGGTGACATTTGGTACATCAGTACTCCCTTTAAAACAAAAAAAAAGCAAACTGCCCTCTTGTTTCTCTCACCAACTCATGAGAAAAGACTGGATTTTCCTGCCAGCGTCTTCTCTCTCTGTTGCGTACAATGGCTTCAGACTCTACTCGTGTTTATTTTTGTGGCAAAAGTGAGATGGAAAAGATGTTCAGAAAGGTGTGGCCATGCAGACAGAGCAGCACCTCTTCAGGATTTCTGGTCAGGTCCCAGGAAGTCTATAAAAGAAAGGTGGACAGGTCACCACTGTCCTCTGACGGCTCAGGTTCCATTCCACACCAGCACCTAAGAGTCACTGGGTCAGAGGACTGAGGTCAGGAGGCTGGCTCATCGCAACTGCCTGCCATGTGTGCCGCTCCAGTCCTGCCGAGTCCCTAGTGCTTACACACAGTGCCTCTGGCCTTTGCATGACAAGGAGCTATGACACGCGTGTTGTTTTTCTGTGCTCAGACTAAACAAGTCTAGATAACCCGCCTGAAGCCACAGCCAAAAAGTGAAAGAAACGTTGCTACTTAAAACTCAAGTTTGACTCCTGAGGATTTCATCCTGAATGGTACCTGTCAGAGCCAGTGGTCCTCAATGGTGGCATTTTGAGCTAGCAGCATATTGTCCATCACCAAATTATTTTGATGCTAGTGGATTTTCAGGAACCCCTGCCCCTTCTTGTTTTTTAGGGTCCTTGTAATATTACTTCTTGCATACTAACTAGTATTATGGATAAATGAGGAAGGCTCCATGCCTAAATTTCTTCTCTGTTGCCAACCAGTTCATAACCATGGGCAAGTTACTTATTCTCTCTGGGTCTTAGTTTATTCCTGGCAATGACAGTATCCACATCTGAAGCTACCATGTGCATTGGGTAAGAGTACAGAGTCCCTACCCATGAGAAGTGCCTATTGAGAATTTGGACAGGAAGAGTTTTATCTATAATAACCAAAAGCTGGAGGGGGAAAAAACCAGTATCTGTCAACAGTTCAGTGGCTAAACACATGGCGGTACACCCCTGCGGTTGTGCAGTTGGCCAATGTAGCTGCTGCTACTGTTCTTTTGGGGACTACAACTCTTTTCTTTATTCTATTCAGGATTCTACTGTGATTCATGAGAGACATTCTCATTTCATTATGCAGAGGGACGTTTCTCTCCTGGAGAGGGCTCCCACTTTAGTGTTGACTCAGAAGGCAGAAGGTGATGCTGTACCTATATCTCATTTTCATGCCGAAGCCTAGGATTAATTTTCTGGAAGAATTGGGAGCAGGCTTGAGTAAATGAGTAAATAAATCATTTATTAAAAATCTGCATCCTAGGGGGTTATACTGGAGCCCAGAACCACTCCTTTGTGACAATAGTCAGAGTCCCTTGGGATTATATCTATTATCTTAATTCTGGAGTCCTTCCACACTCACTCAGCTCTGCTATCTAAAGAAGCTCTCAGAGCCTCCAGTCTAGGATTGGTTCAGTGCACTCTACCTCATTGTGAGCAAGTAATTACTTGTGACTATGTTGTTTCGTGTTCACTTTCTTTCAGGACGTCAGCACCAAAGGGCAGTCCCCATGGCTGGCTCCTTTACTGCCTGTGTCCTTTATGCCTAATCCAGGCACTTGCATTCAGCAGGTACTCAGTAATATTTGATAACTGAACCATCTCCATTACCAGCAGGCCTGTCAAGAGTTTAGTGGCTAAACATACAGAGGCACAGCCCTGCAGGGGAATACGACTGAGTGGGAAGCAGGAATGAGCTATTGATCCATGTAGCAACACACGAGTGTTTTACAACGTAATTATGCTGAGTTATGAAGCTAGAGGAAACAGATAGGTTCATTCTCTTAATTGGGTGGTGTGTTTACTGATATATGTTAAACATATCAAATTATTCACTTCAAATAGGTTCCATTTATTTTATGCCAACCATATTACCAAAAAGCTGTAAAAAGGGGCCACATTTATATTCTTGCAGAAGAAAAATGAAATACTTAAACGGTTTAACAAAGTGTATGCCAGATATGTCCCATGGAACCTACAAGAGGCTGTGGAGAGAAACTGAAGACTAAAAGAGCAATTTCATGGATGGAAAGATGGACCATGCTTATGGGTCCCAAGGCTCGCTGTTGTTAAGGTGTAAGTTCCTCCTAACTGTTCTGCAAATTCCAAGCAAGCCCAATCAGTTGGTTGTTGTTACTAAAAATGAAAAGCAAGTTCTAAATTGAAACAGAAACACAACAGCCCTGAAAAAGCCAAAGCACAGCCTGGTGTGGTGTGCCCACCTGTAATCCCTGCACTCTGAGAGGCTGAGGCAGGATAATCAGAAGTTCAAGTGCAGCCTGGGCAACTTAGCAATTAGCAACAAGGACCTCTCTCAAAAAAAAACCAAAGCCAAAGCAATTTTGAAAAAGAACAGAATTGCAGGACTTACACTACCATATTTTAAGACTTATTATAAAGCTATATACAAGTAAGACACTGTGGTATTGGTCAGTGAAACGGAATGAAGAGTCCAGAATAGACTACCCAGGTGTGGTCAGCTAATTTCCCGCAAGGAGCTGAGTGAGTTCAGTGTAGACAAGACATTCCTTTTACTGAACAGTGCTGCGACATTTAATGGCCATATGGTTTTTTAAAAAAACTATCACCCTTACCTTATACTCTGTACAAAAATTTAACTCAACATGGATCCTAGTTCCATATGCCAGAGATAAAATTATAAAACTTCTTGAAGAAAACACAGGAGAAAAATCTTAGTTTACTGGAGTTAGTTGATTCTTTTCTTTTTTAGTACGGGGATCGAACTCAGGACCTTGCATTTGTGATGCAGATGCCAGAACCACTGAGCTAAATTCCCAGCCCCAGGCAGTGATTCTTAAATAGACAAATTGCATGCCATAAAAGAAAAAAATGGATAAGTTGGGCTTCATCAAAATTAACACCACTTGGGAAAAAGACACTTCTAAGAAAATAAAAAGACAAGTTACAGCTTGGAGGAAATATTTTCAGAACATGTATGTGATCGAGGACTTGTGTCAAAAATATATAAAGAGCTTCCACAGCTCAGTAATAAACAAAAGAAGATATAGAGCAATAAAAGCAAGGAGAAACAAATGGATTGCATGAAATTAAAAAGCTTCTGCAAGGCAAACAAGACAGCAGAAAGAAAGAGATCCACAAGTTAGGAGTACATATTTACAAGTCATACGTCAGGCAAGAAACTCATGTCCAAAATGTATGAAGAACTCATGACTACTCAATAGCAAGAAGACAACTCTGCTGAGAGTGGGCAAAGGACCCCAAGAGACGTTTCTCAAAAGGTCACTTACAAAAAGCTGGCAGACACATGAAAATGTACTGGACATCAATAATCTTCAGGGAATATTACTTTAATGCAAATTAAAACCACAGCAAGAGATCACCTGATAACTGTTAGAACTGCTACAGTCAAAAGATTGGTGAGGCTGTGGGGAAAAGATAACCCTTGTACCCTGTTGGTGGGAATGTAAATAGTACAGCCACTTCAGAAAATGATGTGGAGGTTCTCAAAAAAAAAAAAAAAAAAGAATTACCATGTGATCCAGTAATTCCACTCGGGGGTATATACCCAAAGGAAATGAAAAGAGTTTGATAAAAAAAAAATTATCTACAGCCTCCATGTTCATT